>NC_139512.1:212002499-213202499 GCF_947247035.1 Vipera ursinii | reverse complement strand
AAAATTACAAGGTTCTCCCTTCCTGTCTCCAGTGATAATATTTCTGCAAGTGTAAAATCTGCTTTCCTCTGCCTGCAAAAGACCTTTTTTGATTCCCATATTAAAAGAGTTTAACACTTCTGCCTTCCCCCCCATTTGCAAAGTTACATTCCTGCATTCAGTTTAACACTTCTGCCTTTTCTCCAAATCTGCAATTGTAAGGCCACATTCCTACATTCCATCTCTGCCTCTGGTGATAAAACTCTTTTCTTATTTACAACCACATTCCTGTCTCTGATTCACATGTGTATACAACAAAGACTTGTTTCATTTAAATTGCCCAGTATATAGTTTTCCTGTCTCCTGAAGTTGTCCTTGCTTCAAGATAGGGCCTCTGCCTTCCTGTGATAAACCTTTGCTCCTTGCTTCATTTATAACAAAGACTTGTCTTTTATAATTGTCTATGTTTCAAGTTATGTTTCAAGTTATGTTTCAAGTCATGACTTTCAAGTTATGACAACCCTTGTATTCTCTGTAATATAATAAGCTATGCTTTATTGTTTCCTGTAATGACCTTTACCCTCTTCATTATCAGTTCTCTGTTAGCATAAACTATGTTTTATTGTTTCCTTTGACCTCACATATGTTCATTAGCAGATGTATGCAATGAGTTATGTTTTTCCTTTATGTTAATTCCTCATGTGTACTTCACCCCTCCCAAATGAAACAGCCTAATAAAAGGAGGGTTTGTGGAGCTGTTAAGGGGGGGGCACACCATCCACCCCGAGCACTCCATGCTCCTTCACTTTGAGCAAACTTGTGTTGGTGTCTCAGTCTGTCCTGGGACTTTGCTTCTGAACTATCCGCAGTTCCCAAGTATGACCGTTGGAACTACCGGCATACTGGGTCGGTGGTAAAGGGCAAGATCCTTCCTTATTCAAGGTGTCCACCCTTGCGAGGGTCCCTCTAAATTCCCACCCCTGTTAAGGGGCTCTAAGAGTTGAAGCCAGAACCCTGACCGGTCGCTCATCGCAACACTGCAAGGACAGTCTGATAGATAATTTAATCAGTCCCAACTTTAGTCAGCTGGTTTCTTCAATTAATTCCTGGTTAACTTACTGTTTTACTTATCACATGTGCTAATTAAGGGGAAGAAATTGCAAGCCTGTAGCCCAGCAAAAGCTTGTTTTTCAGTCTGTCTATTAAAAGTAATATTAGCCCCATCTGCCTTTGTATGTGTAAAATGTATCGTAAGAGATGACTGGAATTCATGATAAGCATAACTGTCATGTTTACAGCTTTGATTTTCATAAATGTATATGCTTTGTGTGTAAGAAAGTTAATGATTCGTAACTGTAGAACGGAGTTTGAGAAAGGAATGCCATGCTTTAGAAGAGTAAGTAGGATGCAGAGAAGAAGCAAGAGAAAAGCTTATACTGTATATATGATCAGTAATAAGAAAGTTTAAGAAATGTGATTCAGAAGATCTGAAGCCAGCATATGTTGTGTAATAAAATTTATATGATTTTTGCATTTTAATCGATGTATCCTAAATAATGCATTTGGAACTACAAAGAGGAAGACTGGTTGCTGCTAAATGTGTGCTAAACTTGTTTTCCTTTCTCTTAAAGCCAAGAAAAAGAAGGTAAACAAATTTATGATGAGAGCCAGTTTGGTCCAGTGGTTAAGACACTAAGCTAGAAAATAGAAGAATCTGAATTCAAGTCTTACCTTAGCCATGAAAGCGGTATGAGTGAGTTTGGGCAAGTCATTTTCTCTCAGCATAGGAAAGAGACATTTTTGCTTTCCCAACTCTTATTACCTAATATACTATACTGTGGCCTAATCTGCTATGTTGCCTCCAAGACCAATTTGCATTTCAGCCTCTCTTAATAACTCCATAATTTGACTTGCAGAGGAATATTTCTGCATTGTTAATTCCCTGTGGGCCAGTAAGAAAAAAAAAGACTAAAGCTGTGTGACTTTTTTTTTTACCTTTTACATGTGTTTTACCTTCAAAGCAAATCCTAAATGGGTCATGAGAGCACTTTTACTGGGTTCCAAGTTTACTAGGTTTCATCTTTGTCTGGGTGAAAGGGGAGGAGGGAAAACAATATTTGATTAAGCCTCCATGAACAGCCACAGTCTGCTTCCCACTCTTGGCTTTGAAAACAATACAAGAAATAAATATATTCTCATGTACTTGCCCAGCTTTGCCAGATCTTATTCTGGGTAATTATTACAAATTGGGAATGTATTAGACAGCTTTACAATTCAAGTAAAGGACAGCTCAATTCTTGCCTTAGGATATTGGTGACTGACAATAGTTCTATCCTAGTATGGGTGGCAACAGAGCTAAGACCCAAGACCGGAGATCTATCAGATTCTAAGGTTGCAAACAGCTCACATTACTTAATAGCACTGATCATTTTTAAAGTCTTCTTTCAACAGCTAATCTGTGTCCTGCTGAAAACGGGAGTGGAAGCCACTTTGAAATTAAGCCATCTTTAACCTGAATCAATGATTTGTTGACCCTCACCCAGTCTGTGCCCAGCAAGAGAACCTTTCCCCAAGAGAGAAGGTTTGCACAAGGTGTGGAAAGAAAAACCTGCTTTCCTCCTGGTGGACATCATTGAGAACTACAGAAATACATCCAAAAAAATGCCCAATACTATCAATATGGATCCTGAATGGGCACTCAGTAACAGACTTGGCTCTCCTGGGTATAAATGTACGGTGAGTGTTAATGGAATCCTGGCTCCCCCACAGTAAAGCTAACAATTGTCTTTTGATTCAATAGACTTCAGTAGGAGAACTGCAATCCCTTCAAGAAGAGTTCTCCAAGCTACTGAAAAATGAAACAGCATTGGACTTGGTTAGCTTCGGCAACCAAAGCGCCTGCCTGATGTTTTACAGCATCTCTTCCTGATGATCACCATAGATGCCAAGACCATCCTACCAGATTGTCATTACAGAATAACAATAGAATTGATTGGATCTACACTGGGACTCATGGAATGGGGGGGAGGATAGTGGGTAAAATTGGATGCTCATTTGTATGCTTGTAATTATTGGCATGTTCCAATACATGCAATTATTATTGATGTGCCATGTATCCACAATGCATATGGGCAAAACAAAGACCTTAAATCAGACATGTCAAACTCACCACGTCACATCACGTTGCACGACATATCAGAGCTTTTTCCCCGTTGCCGGCAATGTCGTTATGACGTGGCTGGCCCGGGGGCCAGAGGTTTGACACCCCTGCCTTAAATGAACCCCCATCAAGTGAAACTCCAGGGAAAACATGCGGAAGACTAGGCGTGGCAGATTGTGAGGGTTGTCACTTGTTGGGATAATTGGCCTTTAATTGACAGTTTTAAATTAGTTTCCTCCCAGAACATAGGACTGCATAGCTTAAAACACTACATCATTGCATTTCTTCTAACAATGTTAATTAATGAACCCTTCTTCCTGAAGATGTTTCCCTTATAATATTACAAATATTTTATTTATTATACTGTTAAAACATTAAAAGAATCCACAATGGTCTGAGAATCAGTGTCTCCACTAATTGACAATCAAGTTGAAACTAAATTAATCAAGTAAAAATAGCAAAATCCTTTACCTAAACTTCCTCAAACTCTCAAATAAGTTAACCAGATCTAATCCACATATCAAAGGATAAGGTCTGCAAACATAGAGTTAATTAAATTAGGTCTCCCAGTGGAACTGCATGTTTACAAGAATATATACTCTCTCTCTCTCCCTCCCTCCCTCTCTCACACACACCCTTCACATCAGCACATGGGGGGGAGGTAACCTTGGCTCTTTTATGAGCTCTTTTATGACTCGTGGACTTCAACTCCCAGAATTCCTGAGCCAGCCATGCTGAGGGGAAAGGGAGAGGTTTCCATACTGAGCCATGATGGCTCAGGAATTCTGGGAGTTGAAGTCCACGAGTCCTAAAATAGCCAAGGTTGCCTACCCCTGGCATAGACACTTCCACATCCCGGACAAGCTCCCCCATAAAAATCTGCTGCTGTATCCCATCTTCCAGCAGCTGCCCCTAAAGGCAAACTCTTTGCTTTTAGGAATAAGTATTTCTTTCCTCACAGCTGTGTGGATCTCATTTTTATTTATTCTTATGCTCAAGTTGGAACCCCAAATTATTCTTCTGACATGGTCAAGAGTTCAAATGGAATCAGTGGTATAAAAATAGTATTAAATCTATACCAGTTTCTAGCCATAGTTTCTTGGATACGGTTCTGGGCTGATTATCAGAGAAGACATTGCTACATCTATCATTCTGGTTCCACTGCTGTGTGTATTGATGTTGAATTTAAAGGTGGGTTGTTGTTGTTTTTGGAGAAACAAGATAGGATTCAATCATTTATAGTCTAACTGCCCCAAATTCTAGGTCAGGACTTTCATCACATCCTTGGCACATCCCAGGGATAGAATCAAGATCACGTGAAGTACTAATACCACTTTACAATGCCTTGGTAAGGCCACACCTGGAATACTGCATCCAGTTTTGGTCACTACAATGTAAAAAAGATGTTGAGACTCTAGAAAGGGTACAGAGAAGCAACAAAGATGATTGGGGGACTGGAGGCTAAAACATATAGGGAACTGTTGCTGGAATTGGGTATGTGTAGTTTAATGAAGAGAAGGGTGAGGGGTGACATGATAGCAGTGTTCCAATATCTCAGGGGCTGCCACAAAGAAGAGGGAGTCAAGCTATTCTCCAAAGCACCTGAAAGCAGGACAAGAGGCAACGGATGGAAACTAGTCAAGGACAGAAGCAACCTAGAACTAAGGAGGAACTTCCTGACAGAACAATTAATCAGTGGAACAACCTGCCTCCAGAAGTGGTGAATGCTCCAACACTGGAAGTTTTTAAGAGGAGACTGGACAGCCATTTGCCTGAAATGGCATAGGGTTTCCTGCCTGAGCAGGGGCTTGGACTAGATGACCTCCAAGGTCCCTTCCAACTTCTTCTTCTTCTTCTTCTTCTTCTTCTTCTTCTTCTTCTTATTATTATTATTATTATTATTATTATTATTATTATTATTATTATTATTATTTTATTATTATTATTTATTATTATTTTATTATTTTTTATTATTATTTTATTATTATTATTTTATTATTATTATATGCACTTGGTTTTCATCGGTATATCAGTGATCCTACATCCGAAACTGATAGATGACCTCCCCTCAGCAGCTTCATGTTCTCCTCTCCTCCCTCATTTCTAATAACTGGTACCACCCACTCGGGAAGTAGCAGAATTGCTACAAGTTGCTCTCAACTTCATACCCTTGTAAACAGTCCAGGATACTTTGCTTAATAATACTGAAGCCCCTAGAAATGTAAAAGAACCTAGAACCCTTCCCCAAACAGGTCCTGAGACTGTCATCCACCAGGGGCAACCAATGCTGTTTCTGCACAAGTCAGAATCCTGACTGGAGTGGGTGCAAAAAATAAATAAATAAATCCTTGTCTCTTAAAGTAGTCTTGAGGTCCACCACCCTTTCAACAACTGAAAAAAATGCCAAAGAAACTGATAGGGAATGTGTCTGGCCTACACGTGGCGGAGCTGATATAATGTGCTCCAGCTATTTCCTCAGAGGTAAGAAGCCGAAACAAATCTCTGGTAACATCATATGAAACTATCTCAGTTACTTCCTCTGACTCCATGGAAGCAGTAGATGTGCCGTCCTGCGTGACCATAACCGTGGGATCAACCCCACGGTTTGACATGCTAATATTTGTTCTGCCATTTTCCTTCCCAATCCACAGGGCCTTTTCCAATCCGCAGTCAACTATAATGGAGTGAGATGCTGCCTTTATGAAAGTTGCTGTTTCTTCTCAGGTGTTTTGCTTGTTTGTAAATATTTTAAACACAAAAATCCTTTAGTTTCAGCTTTTAATATTGACAGCAACAAGATATCAGGGAAGAAAAGCATTTGTTAAAAACTTGAGATCTTTTATCTCTCTCTCTCTCTCTCTCTCTCACACACACACACACACAGAGAGAGAGAGAGAGACAGAGAGAGAGAGAGAGTCACATACACACACACACACAGTATATTCCCTTCTCACCCTTATGTCTTTCTCAATCTCAGGGCTGGGAGTTTGGGGGCTCTGGATCTTAACTCTCCCTTGCACTGGACAAAGAGCTCTGAAGTTGCTCCTGGGATCCAGTGGAGCCATTCTCCTTTTAGGAGCCCAATTGATCCTGCCAACACCAGGAGACACAGAGACGGAGGGAGGGAGAGGGGCAGAGGGAGACAGAGACTATCATATTGTATGTTCAATGGAATCATTAGTTCTATGAAGTGCACTCTCTCTGGTCATTTCTTTTGAATGCTTTCTGTACATATACCAAGAAAGGAAAATATTTGTAGCTCAGCATTGAAATGAAGGGTTCTTGGTGCTCTCTGACCTTGGTTGTTTTCTTGCAGATGCAACATCATCAGTGCACTGACAAAGTTACCTAGTTTAGGTAATGAAACATCTGCAAGAAAACAAGCTTAGAGAGTACCGAGGGCTTTTTATACATTTTTCAACTACAGACACTTGAAAAAGGGCCTTTGGGTTGACTGGAAATGCATTGGGCCAAACAATATTGCAGGGACACTTTAAGGACCATATTTGTCCATGTTTGTGCTATCCCCTTGCATTTCCTTTCTGTGGTCATCAGTTTTTCAAATGTCTTTCATTATATTTAATGCTATTATAGTTGGGCTGCAAAAGTCCAGACATCCATATGATGGCATAAAGTGATATAGAAAGTCTTTAGTTTTCAGACTTTCAATGGATGTCCGCATTTCTGCAGCTCAGGTAACTTTGCCCTTTTATATTTATCTCTAATGTTAGAATGTTATTTTGTCTCGCACAGTGATAATAAGATTCCAAAAATGGTCCTCAAGAGGAAACATCAATGGTTCCCCTGCAGAGATGCTATTTCAAGTTCCCTAGACTTGTCAGCAAAGGTGTTACAGCTAGGGAGGAGAAAGAGCTATCAAGGTTCCAAAAACTATTTTTGTATTGAAGTGGAGGCTGCAATTCTACCACCACTCTTTAATATGAGTCATTCAATTCAACATCATTTATTCCTGAATGGTAATTAATAGGATTTTACCAAAAAGTGCAATATATTTTTAAAATGTACATTGCCTTCCAAATATCTAGCTGTAGAGGTAGGGAGCCATTTTTTATTATATAGAGTTGCAATTGGAAAGATACAGGAATGCTTCTGTCTTTAATTTTAGGTGAACTCCCTTGCTATTATAGTCACAAATCCAACATCCCAACTGTACCTGGAATGGAAGATATACCTCTTAGAGGTAAATAGTTCCAAAAAGATTAAATTGTACAATCTACCTACATCACTTCGAATCTAGATATACTCTTACGAGGAAAGGGAGTTAAAATTAGCAGGATTAGGAACTTGTGCAGAGTACATCACAATATCCAATATTTACTCAAACCCACATTGCATAGATCAAGGGCCAGAAAGTCAGGACTGCTGTAGCAAGATACAGGACCAAATGTTCTCCTTGTTGGATTGTATCTAATGGAGCAAAGCAAAGTGCCATTTCACCCTGCTTGGCTGATAAGATAGGAAGATGTCAGTGATCCACCACACTGAGTCTACTTTCAGAATATCACCAATTATTACCAGTGTTATTATACGGTTTAAAATAAAGCTGATTCCCTTTCAGCTGTTCTGTTGGATGTACACAGCTCCTAACTATGTTTTAACTTGGCTGTTGGGATCATAGATTGTAAGATTACACAATGGATCATGAATTGTGCACCAATTTTTGTGTCCATCTCTCACTGATATTCTTGCATTCTTTATTTACTGTCTTGCTGAAGTTATTCTAGAGCTGTAAAAATTAGCTGATCATCTTGTCCATGGCTTCAGCATATCAACAACACTGGAGCGAAACTTTGTGTGATGATGTTGTTTTGCCCTTTCCCAAATGCTTTTATTCTGCTGAGAGACATCTCAATATGAGCCTACAATTTATGCATCATTTATGTTGCTTTGCTTCTCTAATAAAGTTCCACAGCTACAATTCTGTCAAATGACACCTCAGTACAAATCCCAGATGGACCCAATCTGTTTTGCTTCCTCATCCAAGGACAGATATAATTGGCTAAAATTCCTGCTCAGATGAGATTATTAACCATCAGACTAGCATAGCCAACTGGGATTTCATAGTTCTTTGCTTAGGGTAGCTACTGCATCTCCATTTAAAATGCAAATAGGCGTAAATGTGTATTGTATCGAATTCAAATAAATGTTCATCTGTTACTATGAAAATTCCTTTCAAAAACAAATAACTAGGTCATGTCCTCCAATCTAAGCTTAAATGCAAGTAGTCCTTGACTTAGGATGACAGTTGAGCCCCAAAATTTCCTTTGCTAAGCAAGACAGTGAGTTTTGCTCCATTTTAGGACAGCTCTTCCCACAGTCGTTAAGTGAATCACTGCAGTGGTTAAGTTAATAACATGAATGTTAAGTGAATCTGGCTTTCTCGTTGACTTGGTTTGTCCAAAGGTTGCAAAAGGGGATCACATGACCCCAGGACACTGCAACCTTCATATATACATGGTAGTTGCCAAGCGGCCAACTTGGGATCGTGTGATCATAGGAATTCGGCAACAGTCGTTAGCATGAAAAATAATCATAAGTCAGTTTCTGCAGCGCTGCTATAATTTTGAACAGTCACTAAATGAATGGTTATAAATTGACGTAATGACGTCTAGAAGAAAAAGGACATCAGAAGTGACATGTGGGGACAACAAAAGTGAATGAGCAGCAGCCATGCTTCAGGATGAGATGAAGGAGGAAAAAGGCTAAGAAATATATTACAGATCAAGGACTGAAGCTTAAATATCTTTATTTAAAATGATGGCCACAAGTTGCTTCTTAAAGGAAAATACATTGTTTTCATTTATCTAAAGAAGAAAAAAGATGTAGATGCAGTTAGGTCATGAGTCACCTTCTTAAATTTTCCCAAAAAATATTTTATTTATCTAGCCGATGGCAATTAAATGGTAAAATAAACAGAAGAGTGTAGAGAAAGGTCCCATGACTTTCTTTTCCACAGTTTGCAGTATCTGATTTCCCACCTGTCAGTCAACTGCTTTTCTCTCAAGGGCCTTTTTCAAGATCAGCTATCAGCACAGCAGATCCAGGTACCTGCAGCACAGGCTGCAGAATAAGGGACAGGGGGATACATATATATACATATATATACATACATACATACATACACATACATATACATATATATACATACATATATATATATACATATATATACATATATATACATATATATATATATATATATATATATATATATATATATATATATATATATATATATATATATATATATATATATATATATATACATATACATATATATGGATCCTTGGTTTTTCGGGTTTTTCCCCGCGTAGAACTAAAGGTGTAGGCGCAACGTTTCGACGAAATCCCATCCGTCATCATCAGGCTAGTGGTTTCTGCTTCCTTCTTCTGGGAGAAGTATGTGGCTGTTTGTTTTTCTTTTTTAAACTGCCAGAGGGGGTGTGTTCCGTGAGTGGAAGTGTGCTGATTGGGTGGGGATTATGTGTGTTCTGATTGGGTGGGGGTGTGTTTTGAATGGTGGGGGTGTTCTGATTGGGTGGGGGTGTGTTTTGAGTGGATGGGCTGGTCTCAGCTGCCAGCCTTAGACCTGAGCTGGTGAGTTGTGCTGTTTTTGTTTGCCTTCGTGTTTGTGGTGGTGCCATGTTTTTATAGTGGGTGTCAGTTTGCTTATTATGTGGTTTGGAGGGGTTTAAAGTGGCTGATGTTGCAGCTGTAGTTAGGTTTCTGTCCTGTGGTTGTGCCTCCCCATCATTGTGGGTTCGGATTTGCTTTTTGAATAGTTGTGTGGTGGTGATGTCATGTGATGTTATCATGAGTTTGGGTCTGGTATCATTCTTGGTGGTTGGGACTCGTCTGTCAATCAAGGCGGGTTTCCAAATAGCTGGTAGGCGAGAGGTATCATCTCGTTTGTTCATGCTGTGGGGGCGTTTTTCTATCTCAATGGCTTCTCTGATTATTCTGTTGTTAAAATGTTCAATTTTGGCGATAGTTTTGGTTTTTTTAAAATCAATTTCATGTCCCGTGGCTTCAAAGTGTTGGACCAGGGATGAAGTTTGTTCTCCCTTTCTGAGTGAGTTTTTGTGCTCTTCAATGCGTGCACTTATTCTTCTGTTGGTCTGTCCGATGTATGTGGTGGGGCAGGTGGTGAATGGGATTTCGTATACTCCTTGGTTTTCTAACCCAATTATGTCCTTGGGGTTTCTTAGGATGGTGGATACTTTTCTGTCTGTGTAGAATGCTGTTTTGATGTTGTGTTTTTGGAGGACTTTGCTGATTCTGTCTGTGGTCCCTTTTAAGTATGGGAGGAGGGCTTTGCCTTTTTCTTGTTCTCTGTCTTGGGTTTTTGTGGGTGTCTCTCTTCGGATTAAGTTGGTAATCATGTTTCTTTGGAATCCATTGGCTGTTAGTACATTAGTGAGGTTGTGTAGTTCGGTTTTTAGGTGTTGTTTGTCAGCTAGTTGTTTTGTTCTGGAGATGAGTGTCTTGGCTACGGAGTTGATCTGTGCTGGGTGGTGGTGTGAGAGTGCATTCAGATAGCGGTTTGTGTGCGTTTTTTTATGGTAGATAGTGTGTCCTAGGGAGCCGTTGGATTTCTTGTAGACTAAAACATCAAGGAAGGGAAGTTGGTTGTTAGCTTCTGTTTCCATGGTGAATTGTATTTTGGGGTGTAGGCTATTGAGGTGTGTGAGGAAGTCATCCAGTTTTTCTTTGCCATGTGGCCAGATTACGAAGGTGTCATCTACGTATCTGAGCCAGAGTTTGGGTTTGTGGTTGGATTTTTCTAGAGCGAGGGTTTCAAAGTGTTCCATGTAGAGGTTTGCGATGACAGGTGAAAGGGGTGATCCCATGGGTGCTCCTTCCATTTGTTTGTATCTTTGTCCATTGTAGATGAAGTATGTGTTAGATAGGCAGTGGTTGGTCAGATCTAGGATGTGTTTTGGGGGGTTGTATTTATTTAGGATAGCTGTCAAGGCTTCTTTGATTGGCACTTGGGTGAAGAGGGATACGACATTGAAGCTCACAAGTAGGTCACAGGGCTGTAAGTTTAGTTTACTTATGATCTCTATGAATTGGAATGAATCTTGTACGTGTGAGGTGATGGAATTTGCGTAAGGCTGTAGTTGTTTGGCAAGAAATTTGGCTAGATTTTGTAGAGGTGAGCCTATGGAGCTGACTATGGGTCTGAGAGGGGTTCCTTCTTTGTGTATCTTTGTACATATATATACATACATATACATATACATATACATATATATATATATATATATATACATACATATACATATACATATACATATATATATATATATATATATATATATATATATATATATATATAGAGAGAGAGAGAGAGAGAGAGAGAGAGAGAGAGAGAGAGAGAAAACCACAAGAAAAGCATCTTCTGCCTCTTTCCAAGAAAAAAAGTATATGTGTTATTTTCATCCTTGAATGGGGTCCAGTGATGGATGTGGGGGGCAGGGGAAGAGAAGAAACCATAAGCTTCTTTAGCAGAGGAAATAAACATTCAGGGAAGTGGACAATGGATTTAGGCCACCAACACTATTTTTTCCCCCAAGCATTGATATAACGAAGTGCAAAGGAAAATGAAATCTGCTTCCAGATGGCTCTCTGCTATCATCAAGTTCCTGATGCTCTACTTAAATTATTTTCACTTATTGCTCCTTTGTAAAACTTTGGGCTTATGAGTTGAAAGGATTTATATAATATCTAAGGGGGGCTAAAGAGATGATACAAATGTAATTATCTCTGGAAAAAGTCAGAAATCATTGTGTCTCTTAACTTGGGGTTTTTATTTCTTTTTGTTTCTTTTCTTTTGATTTGACTTAGAATTTTTAAAAATAAACATAAAACAAAAACCTCTGATTAAATCCATTTCATTTCCCCAACTTTTTAATAAACCCTTTGATTGATTTTAGTCTTCTGTAAGATTTTAATATTATGCTCTTCTGCATAAGATTTGATCATTTTATTGAAAGTTAATGATGTTTTGATGTTTTCCCTCTGCGATTGCCTACAACTTTCCCTAACAATTTAAATACAGAATATGAGTAACATAAATAATTAAAGAAACAAGATTATTACATTTTAATAAATGAAGTACCATAAATAGAGATTGCTACCCTAAACATACTTATCAGGCAGAAAGTCTTAGTAAACGGAATGAGGTTGACGTCAGAAGGGAAGTTGTGTGTATATTGTAAATATGTGATATGAGGATCCACAGGGTATCAGAAGCAGATGAGTAATGCCAACAGTATCCCTTTGTATCAAATGAGATAATAAGCTCACTGTAGACAACTTCATCTAAAGACTCAAGGCCTCATGAAGATTTCATGGAGATATCCATTTTATTTAATACTTCTATCCAGTCAGGTGTTTCAGGCCTCTGGCAAAGTTGAGCCATTCTGTCTCTGATTGTTTGCTGTGTTGTGAGGGAGAAAAGAAGAGAAGAGATTATAGAGAATGAATACATCAGAGTGGGGCGGGGGGAAGAGTGCTATAGAGCAGGGATTTTCAACCTTTTCAGAGATTGTACCACTTTTAGGATATGGCAATATTCGAGTGCCACCAGTCACCTAGCAGGTGGGCATGGCGTGCTCGATGCCACTCACTGAACACAGCTGACTCAACACAGCTGGGCCAGAATGGAACAAGCCTCACTGGCTAACTCGATGTGGGGATAACTCCCAGAAACTTTTCGCCTCCCCAAATTACTAGCAGCCAAGTGCATGCTCGCACACATACCCTGCATTCCAGGTTTGGGGACTTTTATCCACAGAGGAAGGAGAGGGCCTTCTCCCCAAGCCCAGGCATGATTGGCAATTTGCTAGCTCAGATGTGGATGCAAGTCTCCAAGCTTGGAATGTTTTTGTGTGTGTGTGTGTGTGTGTGTCACACTAAAGAGATGTTCTTTTCCCAATGCCAGACACCGTTGATGTTTATCATTGAAAAACATGAATCCAGCAGGCCAGAAGGCAGCCCAGCCACCACGCCCCTCCGTTTCCTTCTCCTCAGTCCCTGGGCATAGACACGGTTCCTGGTCCTCGCCATTACTGGAGTGGGACTTGCAAGTACCTCCGTCTTGCAAAGCAGCGCTCCTTGGCCCTCCCGCCTGTCACCATGCCATCAGCCCCGACTAAAGGCCGTGTGCTCCAGGCTCGCCCTGCCAAGGAAGGGGGCGGCAGCCGAGGCTATATCAGATCTGCAGATTGTCAGCAGCACTCAAAGGCTGCCCAACTTTACTCCAGGATTTCGGGGTTGGAAAGCGGAGGGGCAGCACCACATTTGCAGGCCTGGTGGCACCTGCTGGAAAGCCTCCTGCTTCCTCCCCCCCACCACAACAGCTACCTCCTTTGGAGCCTTCCTGATCCTGACGGGCCTACTGGCATAGATCCGCCCTCTTCATCCTGCAAAGCACGGCTCACCCGGCGTTCCCGTCTGCCGCCATGCTGGCAGACACAGATGCAGACACACACACAACTGCCTTGCATTCAAGTTATCAGATACTTTAGTTGTCCTTTACGCTCACCAGTTGGCCTTCTAAGAAATGGGCATTTGTTCACTATAGCAGTAAATGTGCAAACTCTCAATTTTCTCCGTGCCCCAGAAGATTGTA
Source organism: Vipera ursinii (assembly GCF_947247035.1). Lineage (NCBI taxonomy): Eukaryota > Metazoa > Chordata > Lepidosauria > Squamata > Viperidae > Vipera > Vipera ursinii. The sequence goes on along the minus strand of NC_139512.1, from coordinate 213,188,700 downwards.
GGTGGTGGTGAAGACCTTAATGCTAGCTGTATTTAAGTTGCTACCAATAGCCCAAAGGGGGGGGGGAACCTTATCAATTTTAGATGCTTACAGAAAATGAGCTATATACTAAGAATGGGTCACTAGCTGGCCCTTTGTGAGCAGAGGACAAAATCAAACCCAGTTATTATTATACATTGCCTCCATTTGTTCTGTTGATAAGGAAATAAATGGGTGTTGTAGTCTCCTTTGATTCTCACACATTAAGTTTGACTATAAAAACGGATACCTTTAGAATTAGATGCTATAGAAATACTGTCTTTGTGCTCGCTGATTATGTTGATGATGCTAATATGCTACACATCATGTTCCCCTGTAAATAGTCTTTACATATCCAAAGCGTGCAATTTGACTTAAAACTCGGCAGCATCTGAAAACCTCTGGTCAAATTTATTCTGGAATTCTGTGTACCTGTTCCCTCCAAAAAAGATAAGGCAGAATTTTCTCCTGATCTGACAGCACATTGACAACTATATTCTGCAGTGTGGCAGGGTAAGAACTAGCATCTTGATTGGGAAAATTGTCCTCTAACAAGGCATAGAATTTACAAAGTTTAAATTCATAAACAGCAAATGAAGCAGTGAACTTAACAAAGCTATTCTTTTGTAAGTGTTATTATGTTAGCACAAACATAACCATACATATTATTTGCTCTCTTCTCTTAGTTCTAGCTAATCAGATTTTACTTGAGTAATTGGGGGGGGGGGAAATCATGGTAAAGGGTAGTCCTCGATTTACAACAGTTCATTTAGTGACGGTTCAAAGTTACAGCAGCACTGAAAAAAGTGACTTCTGACCGTTTTCCACACTTACAACCGTTGCAGCATCCCCATGGTCATGTGATTAAAATGCAGATGCTTGGCAACTGACTCATACATATGACGGCTGCAGTGTCCTGGCGTCATGCCATCATCCACTTTTGCCATCTTCTGACAAGCAAAGTCAATGGGGAAGGCAGATTCACTTAACAGACAGGTTATTAACTTGACAACTGCAGTGATTCACTTAACAACTGTGCCAACAAAGGTCGTAAAATGGGGCAAAAATCAATTGGCAAATATCTTGCTTAACCACAGAAATGTTGGGCTCAACTGAGGTCATAAGTCGAGGACTACCTGTATTAGGCATTGTAATGCTGCAGTCTGCTTCAAGACCTCCCCTAGGGTGGCTTTTTCTACTGAAATGCTATTTCATGGTCTGCTGGCATTCAGTAGAAGAAACTTACTGTAATGAGCAATTCCATTTGCCATCCATTTGATATGAATTGGCCTTCCCCTATCAGCTTTCCATTACTCCGCTGGATGCGTATCTTTTCTCATGCTACAACACAAGGAAAGTGTAGTTTGGTCTTAGGAACATTACCCACAGTGACCAGTCCTTTTATGAAAGGATATTTCAAAAGCTTCCTTAACTGGAAGAAGTATGTTTATTTATCCTGGCCTCCTTTAGAAGTGTGGCACATTTAGTGGCACAGATTTTTTTTTTCTCTTTCCTTTCACAGGACTGCTCATTGTTTGACTTCGCAAATATAATTTGAATCCAACCCACAGATATATAGACAAAGGTAACAGGCCAATTTTCAAACTCTCACTCCCATAGTGTAAAGCACTGAGCTTCCCTTAGTTCACATTCATCAGGCTAAAAGATGTTGTGATTCTAGGCAATAAGTTCTCAAGTTTTATCATGGCAACAAAATAAAATTGCAGGAAAAAGAGTGAAAAGGCGACAATCTGCTCTTGTTAAGCTGCATGCATTTTTGATACACAATACTCAATTCTCTTTTTGAAAAGTGTCTGGTAGCACCTTAAGACTGTGTACTTTGTCAGGTATAATACTGTAATTTAAAAAGAAAAGAAACATGTATTTTAAAAAAAAGCTTCTACTGAGTTTCAAGCCAAGAACCTTCTCTACGATAAGTAAAGGTTTCAACCTTTTAACAATACTATTAAAGTGAGATATAGGCTGAAATGAAAAGGTGACTCTTATTGTGTAGTCAATGAACCACTAAGACTATCCAGAAACAAACTGAAGTGTTGTAGCCCAAATGGACAGGAACCCTCAAGGGAAAAGTGTTTTACTTTAAAAGTAAAACAGAAAAACAATTCCTGAGGTATCTTTATAAGAAATTGGGGGTTTAGTAGAGTTGCCTGTTTCTATCCTGAAATTATTGCCTATTCATTCTAATGATAGGGCAATGAGTAGTGTGTGAATAAAACCTTGGAGCTAATTGTGTCTTTGATAATTCCATTATTTATGAGCCCCATCAGTTAATATAATTCCATGTTCATGCTTACATTTATTAAACAAAAAGAGAAGAATCCAACTGCTGGAATGGAAATAACATTTTACTAGTTTCCAAGATTTGGGACTGTAGCTTATACCAAATAGCATGGAGGTCGCTTGATTTAAAACTGGACTTTGCTTGTGTTTTTGATATATTGCCCAGAATATGTCTATAATAAAGTAGACTTGAATTATAGATTTTTTCCTACGATATGGGAGTTAAATGTTGGTTATTGGATAGGAGATAATTTTCTTTTGGAAGTAAAGCATTGAATGCTCAATTCTTGGTTTATTTAGGGATAAGTGCATAAGAAATGTTTATATTGATGTCATGGATGCAGCCAGGAATATGTACAAGCTTTTGTATGCAAGCAAAGCTACATTGCTGGGCAGAGAACCGCAACTGTTTGCAGCAAATTTTAAAGAGATTTTATGATGTACCAAAAAGTACATATCTAAAACTTAATGTATATGAAGAACAGAGTAGCTGTGTTTTACAGACAAAATAGAGGGTCCAGTTGCAAGCTATATATATATGGGGGGGAAACAAAACAAAACTCCAGAGCGAGTAAATGTAAAACAATGCATAAAGAAATCCTAAAATGTACAAATGCTGGTAGAAAGTTAGTGTCGAAATAAGTAAAAACAATTGTATATAAGAGCATGAATTCTGCCCATGTTATTATATGAAAGTGAAAGGAGAAACATAAACGTAATTTGAATTCAAGTGAATGGGTTACAGAAGAATTGATGTGGTAAAACATAAAGTAAAAATGAACAGGTGATAGAATACAAAGGTGAGCAACCATTATGAAAGCAATATCTACAACTGGCTTCATCAAAGGATGAGAATGAATTAGAATCAGTTTGAATAACAAATATGTTATTACTATTATTCATTAGATTTACATTCTGCCTTTGTTTTGTACAACTCAAAGTGAGATATAAAGCATATGAAGAAATGGTGAATGAGTCAAAGGAAAAGGAAGGAAAGATTTGATAAAATGGAATTGATGGTTACCACGATCAGTTTTGGTCACCATGATGTAAAAAAGTTGTTGAGATTCTAGAAAGAGTACAGAGAAGAGCAACAAAAATAATTAGGGGGCTGGAGGCTCAAACATATGAAGAACGGTGGCAGGAATTGGGTATGTCTAGTTTAATGAAAAGAAGGACTAGAGGTGACATGATAGCAGTGTTCCAATATCTCAGGGTTTGACACAAAGAAGGGGGAGTCAAGCTATTCTCCAAAGCACCTGATGGCAGGACAAGAAGCAACGGATGGAAACTAACCAAAGAGAGAAGCAACCTAGAACTAAGGAGAAACTTCCTGACAGTTAGAACAATTAACCAGTGGAACAACCTGCCTCCAGAAGCAGTGAATGCTCCAACACTGGAAGTTTTTAAGAAGAGACTGGACAGCCATTTGTCTGAAATGGTATAGGGTTTCCTGCCTGAGCAGGGGGTTGGACTAGAAGACCTCCAAGGTCCCTTCCAACTCTGTTGTTGTTGTTGTTGTTGTTGTTGTTGTTGTTGTTGTAGATCTCTGAAATGAGGACAAACACCCAAAGGCAATGTATAATCTGGTGGAAGCAAAGGTCTTTGCAACAATAGAAAAGTAAAGAGAAAATGTTGCTGGTATAAAGTAGCTTTATTTACATTTCCTTTTCCTCATTTTCAATCAGCTTTTTCTTTGACTTTTTCTTTTTTTCTATATTTTCCATAATATTTCTTATGTTAAAGGAAACAACATAGAGTACGAGTTATGTTCCAATAATTACAGGTAATCCTCAACTTACAACAGTTCATTTAGCGACCGTTCGAAGTTACAATGGCACGGATTGTAACTTACAACCATTGCAGCATCCTCATGGTCATGTGATGCAAAATTCATATGTTTTGCAACTGACTCATATTTATGACTGTTGCAGTGCCCCAGGATTATGCAATCCCTATTTGCGGTCTTCTGACAAGCAAAATCAATGGGGAAGCCAGATTCACTTAACAACTGTGTCACTAACTTAACAACTGCAGCTGATTCACTTAACAACTGTGGCAAGAAAGGTCATAAAATGGGACCAAAATTCACTTAACAAATGTCTCACTTAGCAATAAAAATTCTGGGCTCAATTGAGGTCATAAGCCAAGGGCCCCTTATATAATTATCAATATATTTGAATAACCATACTCATAAAACAAGCAGGCACTTCTGTTAAAAGTGCCTGAAAAAAAATTGTTCATAAGCAGTGAACAAATACTACTTATACACATGTCCCCTAGTATCCGTAAAATAGAATATTTAGTGCACATGTTTCCCTTATGTGTACATTTTATACGTATTTTTTTTAAAAAAGACGAATACCTACAGGAAGACAAACAGGATATTCACCATCACAGTTTATTTACTCTAGAAATGTGAATTAACATACACATCAACCAACCCAATTCTGGTCATTCATTTTGAATGTATATTGCAGTTTACGGATGTTAGCTTGAACTTGCAGTTATGTCCCCCAACACCTTTTATGAGTTTGCACTTGGCAAAGAAGAGAAGAGAACCATTTTATTTTCTTGGTTTGGGAATAGATAAAAATGAGCAGCGTGCAAGTGAAGTAAAAAGGAGATTAACCCTAAAGAATGAGCAGTGATAAACCTGTAAGAAATAAACCCTGTTTCTTAGACAACAAAGATCAGAACTGTTAAAGCAAATGGCTTTTCCAGTGGTAACATACAACAGGGAAACCTGGATGTTGTTGTTGTTGTTTTTAAAGATAAACAGCTTAGCATTCTGGACATCCTTGCTAAGAGTGCCATGCAAAGAGAAACAGCTGGTCAGTCCTGGACCCAATAAAGGATGATCACACCCTTCAGGTAATAAGCAGACAGACATGCTTTGAGCATGTGAGGGGAGTGAATGATATACAATAACTATACCTGGCAAGGTTGAGGGAAGTAGAAGTAGCAGAAGGCAGGTAGATCAACAAAGACGTGGTTCTGCCAGAGGGCCTGGGGAACCCAGAGCGGGATGGAGCCCATTAAATGAATGTGTGTTGTCGCCAGGGTGGAGGGGGTGAGGGGGTTATTATTTTATTCTTTGTATTTTTTATTATTTTGTTATTTATTATTTTAATTGTATTTCTTTCATATTGTGCTCTTTCATATTGTCCTGTAAGCTGCCTTGAGTTGCCATACGCAACTCAATATAAATTTAGATAGATAGATAGATAGATAGATAGATAGATAGATAGATAGATAGATAGATAGATAGATAGATAGGACTGGTCAAGATGACAGGGACCAGATTTACATACAATCTTCCGGGGTTATAAAAGGTTCCTATTTCACCTTTTGAGAGCTAGACGGGTACAATAATCTCTGCCAATCACACACTCTTTGAAAGGCATCTGAACAAATACGGTTTATTGATTTACTATATAGACTTCTGAAGTGGAATGTAAATTTAAATTTAATCCTTTTGCTTCAGAGCTACAGTCCACCAGGAGGAAGTTTCCCATTTACGATGTAAAAAAAATAGAGCAAAGCCACATTAAAAGAAAATAAGAATATATCTTCTGCGCTGAAATTTTTAATCATCGGGGATATTTAGGGGGGAGTAATTTTACCGAGTCTGCTAGGTCCTCCTCAACAGCTGTCATTTTAGCATGGTCAAAGAATGCAGATGTCATATGAAATATAAATGTGCCTCTTTTTAAAAATAAAATATCCTCCCATTAGAAGAGAAAATGAAATAGGCTTATCATTTGACTGAGAGACAGAGTTGATACATGTGATGTCTGTTATCTTGCATTTGTCCTTGTTTTGATGAATTGTAACATCCATGGTTAGCATAGGGGTGTATTAATTGGTGTTTGAAATTGGCGGAGTGATGCCTCTCATTTTTAGCCTGACAGAAAGATGTTATGTGCAGCATAGAAGCTCTGATTTGATAATGATACAGAAGGTGGCAATTTCATTGTAGTGCAGATGGATGTGTCCTTTGCTTGCTGAGAGGAACTGAATGCATATAATGTTTATTTGGTGGTTAAAATGCCTACCCTGTTATTTGCTGCAGCTTCTGGGCTACAAACTAAATATCTGCAATCAAAGCAAGGACAGTTCCTTTGGGTGAAATTGAAGGGAGGGGAGGGAGGGAGGGAGGGGGAGAGGGAAGAGGGGAAGGGAGAAGGAGAAGATATAAACATTCTTTCTTCTTCTATTAACTCTGTTGTACTAAGAATATTCAGGATTAATTATTTATTTTGCATAAGTACTACCAAATAAACTCAATTGCTATAAGGAAACAAATATTTATTTATTAATATTTATTATTATTTATTAATTAATAGTTCTGATGGAGTGGCTCAGATTGACAGGATAATTCTTCATGTTGTTCCAGGAACACGCCTATACATGGATATCCATGGCAAGAAATGATGGCATCAAAATGACAACATGCCTTAAGACATCATCACACCATAAATTCCATTATATCACCATATGGTGACTTCTGGCGCAAGCATGTAAACTATTTCATTTGCATGGTGGCACAAAGAATTGTGTCCTCATTTCCCCATCCCTCCTCTGGACAGCTCTATATCCATGGCAACAATACTTATTGGCTGTAAAAATCTTTGGATAGCTGATTAAGGGTGATATACCTTCTTGGGCTTTTGACCTTGAATGTCGTGAAAAAAAGTCACCATTCCAATAGGAAGCGGAAACCAGGATAAACCCTACATTTGATTATCATCATTTAAAATAAATAAAACACAATTAACATTCATTTGCATTTGTATCCTTCTGTAACAAAACCATAATTCAACAGTGATTTTAGCTCCAAGGGCTGCATCTGAAGCTTGATGGAATTGCATACAGCTATGCAATCGTTTATGCAGTCCTGAATTTGATGCTAGTGGAAGGCTTGGAATGAAGATATATTCTGGAATATCACTCTAGACCACAGGTCGGCAACCCAGCCGCCCGGTGCGCGCGCACCTCTTCCAACGGGCAGTGGTGCGCGCGCACCTCTCCAAATGGAGAGTGGCACCGCCCGTTTGGAGAGGTGCACGCGCACCTCCCCGAATGGGCGGAGGTGTGCGCGCACCTCCCCAAACCTTTGGAGAGGTGCGCGCGTACCTCCGCGCGAATGGGCAGCGGTGCCGCTCTTTCAGGAAGCTGCCGCGGCCCGTCTGTGAAGCTGCCGAAAGCGGCAGCTTAGCAGACGGGCCGCGGCAGCTTCCTCAAAGAGCGGCGCCCCTGCCCATTCCGAGAGGTGCGCGCGTACTTCTCCAAACGACCGGAGGTGCACGTGCACCTCCCCAAACCTTTGGGGAGGTGCGCACGTACCTCCGCGCGAAGGGGCAGCGGTGCCACTCTTTCAGGAAGCTGCCGCGGCCCATCTGTGAAGCTGCCGAAAGCGGCAGCTTAGCAGACGGGCCGCGGCAGCTTCCTCAAAGAGCGGCGCCCCTGCCCATTCCGAGAGGTGCGCGCGCACCTCTCCGAACGACCGGAGGTGCGCGCGTACCTCCGCGCGAATGGGCAGCGGTGCCGCTCTTTCAGGAAGCTGCCGCGGCCCGTCTGTGAAGCTGCCGAAAGCGGCAGCTTAGCAGACGGGCCGCGGCAGCTTCCTCAAAGAGCGGCGCCCTGCCCATTCCGAGAGGTGCGCGCGCACCTCTCCGAACAACCGGAGGTGCGCGCGCACCTCCCCAAACCTTTGGGGAGGTGCGCACGTACCTCCGCGCGAAGGGGCAGCGGTGCCGCTCTTTCAGGAAGCTGCCGCTTTCGGCAGCTTCCTCAAAGAGCGGCGCCGCTGCCCCTTCGCACGGAGGTACGCGCGCACCTTCCCAAAGGTTTGGGGAGGTGCGCGCGCAACTCCGGTCGTTCGGAGAGGTACGCGCGCACCTCTCAGAATGGGCAGGGGCGCCGCTCTTTGAGGAAGCTGCCACGGCCTGTCTGCAAAGCTGCCGAAAGCGGCAGCTTTGCAGACGGGCCGTCGCCGTCGGGCAACCGGGAACCGGTTCCATCTCATTTTGAAAAAAATGGCAGCCGCGTGCGTCCGCGCATGCGCAAAAAACCTTTTTGCGCATGCGCGTGCATGGACACACGCACGCGGCTCCCTCTTTTTTTAATTTGTGATGGAACCGGTTCCCAGTGGCTCTTTTTCTTTTTTAGGTTGCCGACCCCTGCTCTAGACTCATTTGAAATCCTAAATTAAAAATATTAAATTATGGGAATGAAACATTTCAAAAAGGTAGTTTTCAAGTTGCAAAATTAAGTTGGTTAGGGGAAATGGTCAACAATAATAAATAACAGCCAAAAACTTTGGGAAGGAAAGAAGGAAAGGAAAGTTCAAAAAAGTAGCTTATTAGTATTGATTGGTGATCACCTGCAGAGGTTGCTGCATTGCTATCTTTTGTACTGGTGATGCTTCTATTAACATTATTTTTATTTTTAAAAAGAAAACAAAACAAGAAATACAACCACATGTATGGAAAAAACCCTCACATTTGCAATTAATTTGTAAAACAATTCAGTTTTCATACAACAAATTAAACTCACCATACACATATATTGATCAGGTTTTTTAGTTTTGTTTTCAATACCATATATGTTCCTCAAAGTAGATTGTAGTCTGATATGAAATGGACTGTAATCTTCCATTCAAAAGCCAAACACAGCCATCTTTGCTGTGCTGAAATATGGAGATTGAATATCTCTTGCATTAAAATGTCCATTGCACACTCAATGAAAGTTGAGACTCATAGATTAAATTGTCACTCATTTTAATTGTTCTTTTGATTATGAGATGGCTGCTCTTCTTTCATGTGATCAATAGTCAGGAACCTTTAAGAAGGTTGCTGAATTCCTATTGATTGACATGGCTTTTAAATCAGCCTAGTGTCTCTTTCACATGATTAAGTGTTCCAAGTTTTTTATTTCATTTTATTATTTTATTTTCTTTATATAATAAATAAAAAAGAGACAAATTCCTTGTGTGTCTAGTCACACTTGCCCAAATAAAGTATTCAATTTACTATATTTGCTGTACTTCCCTTTTATGATTGGCTTTCAATTGTAATTAAACAAACTAACAAATAGATTTGTCTTTCCACTTTGTCAGTAAAGGTCTACTTCAAAGATGGACATGGAGCACATTCTTTCCATCCATAATTTTGTGCCCACAAAAGTTTTGTTTTGTTACAATCCAAGCCCTCCAAATCCAGAGTTTTTCATAAATCAGTAAATTCTATTATTTTGTTATATGGTTTGATATCACATTAACAGATATAAATGTTATTTCTCTTCCCCAAAGGGTGTTAACAACAAAATAAATATTGAACCAAAACATGACAACCAAATCAAAGTCCCATCAAATACTTAACATCTCTAGCACAAAACTATTGACATACCATTTTTCCAAAATATCTGCTGAGCTATCCAAAGTATGGATTGGTAAATTAATCTCATCTTAAAATCATAAGAAACATATGTGACTTTTATAATAAGTTAGCTCCATTCAAGTTGCCAATATCCATTTTCAGCTTTTTTTTAAACTACTTTTTAAAAAAAGTAAATTGTGGCTTTCAAAACACTTCCTGATTCAACAATTAATTTGGGAGTTTTAGAAATTATTATCATACAGGTACAAACAGGAAAATAGAAACTTATTTTCATTGAACAAAATTATCATTCTGCAGTATTAAACAGTACATCAAATACTTTAAATGAGTCGTTAAGAATAAGATAATCTCAAATGTTTTTCTGTCAAAGTAGTACTACTACCGCTAATAATAATTATCCTGAGATGATATCTATAACATCATCAAATATCCGCATCTGCCTACCCCTGGTCCTTGGAAAGGACTTGATAGATACATAAAAATGCCAAATCCAATCTGAACATCTGGCTGATTGTGTGACGAACCATAATAATAATAACAGGCAAAACAGATAACAAGATCTGGCAATGGCTAACAGCAGGAAAATTGAAGAAAGAAACAGACTAATTCTGGCTACCTAAGACCAAGTCTTAAGAACAAATTAATATAAAACCAGAATTTAGAAGACAGCAAATGCCATCTCTGCAAAAAAGCTGAGTTAGCTGCTGCAAGAAGATTGCACAGGCAGACTACAGACAACAACATAACAAAGTAGCAACAACAGTGCATTGAAATATCTAGAAGAAATATCATTAACCTGCAAGGAAGAATGGGTGGTCTATTATCTATTTGTCTATAAAATAGATTAAATAATAGAAAATGAAGAAGCCAAATTGCTCTGATACTTTGGAATTCGAATGGGCAGGTACCTGCCACATAACACTTCGAGCTAAAAAAATTTTGATAAGAAAGACAAAAACGTCTGGATAGTGGACATACCAGGAAACAGCAGAATAGAAGAAACAACTAGAAAATATCACAGAGTTCAAAGATCTATAAATAGAAGTAGAATGACTAGCAAAAGAAAGCAAAAATAAAACCAATGGGTGCCTTGGGTGCAATCCCAAACTATCTAGAGCTTCATTTGAACCCCATTGCATTGACAAAATCACCATCAATCAATTCAAAAAGCAGCTTTACTTGGAATAGTTTACATCTTGTGGTGATACCATTAATACCATCAAACTATATCTGCCTATCCCAGGTCCTTGGAAAGGACTCAATAGGTGGATAAAAATGCCAAATCCAATCTAAACAATTGGCTGACTGTGCAGCCAACCACAATAACAAACCATTTACAGTGTTTAAAGTGGGATTATCCCTAAATATCAATTTCTCCGTGAGGAGGAATAAATCTTCGGTTCCCATCCCTGAATCTTTGAAATATCCTTGCAATCTTTTATATAAGAACATTGACTGGATTCCTGCCAAAAGAAGTAGGTAGCCTCGCACATTATCAAAGTCAGACAATAACTTTCTAGTCTTGCATATAATGGTTTTGCAATAAATCATTTGGACTCCACAACGAAATATAGGAAAAGATATAAACCCAATGATAAAGTTTATAGGCTGTTCTGTTTTGATGGGCATAAAAGGTAAAATGGATTTCTTAAATGCTGCAGAGCCTTAAAGTATTCATAGTGCCTCTTTACAGCACCCCTTCATGGTTTACTGCCTTGTCGTGGCAAAGGGGCTTGCGTAATTCAATGAAGCTATGAGCTATGCCGTGCAGGGCCACTCAAGACGGAAAGGTCATAGCAGAGAGTTCTGACAAAATGTGATCCACTGGAGAAGGAAATGGCAACCCACTCTAGTATCTTTGCCATGAAAACCCTATGGACAGTACCAAAAGGCAAAACGATATGATGCTGGAAGATGAGCCCCTCAAGTCAGAAGGCGTCCAATATGCTACTGGGGAAGAGCAGAGGGCTAGTACTAGTAGCTCCAGAAAGAATGAAGCGACTGGGCCAAAGCCGAAAGGACGCTCAGCTGTGGATGTGTCTGGTGGTGAAAGGAAAGTCTGATGCTGTAAAGATTATTTCTCCATAGGAACCTGGAATGTAAGATCCATGAATCAAGGAAAGCTGGACGTGGACAAACAAGAGATGACAAGACTGAACATCAACATCTTAGGTATCAGTGAACTAAAATGGACAGAAATGGGTGAATTTAATTCAGATGACCATCAGGTATACTACTGCGGGCAAGAATCCCTCAGAAGAAATGGAGTAGCCTTCATAGTCAATAAAAGAGTAGGAAAAGCAATACTGGGATACAATCCTCAAAATGACAGAATGATCTCAGTTCGAATCCAAGGCAAACCATTCAATATCACAGTAGTCCAAGTCTGTGCCCCAACCACCGGTGCTGAAGATGATGAATTGACCAGTTCTATGAAGCCCTACATAGTTCTACCTTATAGAACTAATACCAAAAAATGATGTTCTTATCATCATGGGGGATTGGAATGCTAAAGTAGGAAGCTAAAAGATAACCAGAATAACAGACAAGTTTGGCCTTGGAGTACAAAATGAAGCAGGGCACAGGCTGATAGAATTTTGTCAAGAGAATACGATGGTCAAAGCAAACACCAGACGGTCAACACAGAAATCTGATTGACTATATGCTCTGCAGCCAAAGATGAGAAAGCTCTATACAGTCTGTAAAAACAAGGCCAGGAACTGACTGTGGCCCAGACCATGAGCTTCTCATTGCAAAGTTTAGGCTTAAACTGAAGAAAGTATGGAAAAGCACTAGGCCACTCAGGTATGAATTAAATCATATCCCTGTTGAATCATATCCCTGTAGAGGTGACAAATAGATTTAAGGAATTAGATCTGATAGACAGAGTGCCTGAAGAACTATGGACGGAGGTTCGCAACATTGTACAACAAGTAGCAACTAAAACCATCCCAAAGAAAAAGAAATGCAAGAAAGCAAAATGGCTGTCTGAGGAAGCTTTGGAAATAGCTGAGGAAGGGAGGGAAGGGAGAAAAAGAAAGATACGCCCAAATGAATGCAGAATTCCAGAGAATAACTAGAAGAGATAAGAATGCCTTCTTAAATGAACAGTGCAAAGAAATAGAAGAAAACAATAGAATAGGGAGGACCAGAGATCTTTTCAAGAAAATTGGAGAGATGAAGGGAACATTTAATGCAAAAATGGGCATGATAAAGGACCAAATTGGCAGGGACCTAAGAGAGGCAGAAGAGATTAAGAAGAGGTGGCAAAATTACACAGAAGAACTATACAAGAATAAGCTTAACACCCCTGATAATCACAATGAGCCAGACATCCTAGAATGTGAAGTGGGCCTTAGAAAAGCTGAGCAACTACAAAGCTAGTGGAGGTGACAGTATTCCAGCTGAGCTATTCAAAATCTTAAAAGATGATGCAGTAAAAGTGCTACACTCAATTTGCCAGCAAATTTGGAAAACTCAACAGTGGCCACAGGATTGGAAAAGATCAGTTTACATTCCAATTCCAAAGAAAGGCAGTGCCAAAGAATGTTCAAACTATCGCACCATTGCACTCATTTCTCATGCTAGTAAAGCTATGCTTAAAATCCTACAAGCTAGACTCCAGCAGTATGTGGATCGAGAACTACCAGAAGTACAGGCAGGATTTCGAAGAGGCAGAGGAACTAGAGATCAAATTGCCAACATACGCTGGATCATGGAGAAAGCTAGAGAGTTCCAGAAAAATGTGGTATTCTGCTTCATTGACTATGCTAAAGCCTTTGATTGTGTGGATCATAACAAACTGTGGCAAGTTCTTAAAGAGATCGGCATACCAGACCATCTTATTTGTCTCTTGAGAAACCTATATGTGGGCCAAGAAGCAACAGTGAGAACTGGACACGGAATCACTGATTGGTTCAAAATTGGGAAAGGAGTCCGGCAAGGCTACTGTCGCCCTGCCTATTTAACTTATATGCAGAGCATATCATGAGAAAGGCAGGGCTAGATGAATCAAAAGTTGGAATTAACATTGCCGGGAGAAATATCAACAACCTAAGATATGCAGATGATACCACTCTAATGGCAGAAAGTGAAGAAGAACTAAAGAGCCTCTTGTTGCGGGTGAAGAAGGAGAGTGCAAAAGTTGGGTTGAAACTTAACATTAAGAAAACCAAGATCATGGCATCCGGCCCTCTCAATTCCTGGCAAATAGATGGGGAAGAAATGGAGGTAGTGACAGATTTTATTTTCCTGGGCTCCAAGATCACTGAAGATGGGGACTGTAGCCAAGAAATTAAAAGATGCTTGCTCAGCCAGCATCTTTTTTTTAAGCAAACAATTTATAGTTATATTTAAAAATAAAATACATGAATAAATCTTTCTCCAAAACTTCAAACAAGGATAAGAACAGCAGAGACATTTTTTCTGCAATAAATTAAATAGCACTGCAAATGTCTATTATAGTTTATGACTGCTCATCCCATGTCTGTTCTCCAGAAACTTATTTTTATCCTTTTGACAGTACTTTCAGGGAAATTAAAATCTCACCCTTTTGAGTAGGCTTTGAAATTTTTATCAGGGATGAAATGTTCACCAAGGAATGGAAAGATTCTGTATAACCTTGTTGTACCTACAAGCCTGATTCTTGGTATTTGCATGTTGAACTGGACAACCAACACACTACAAGCATAAGGGATCTGCTTCTCATGCCGTAAGACAAGTTGAAAGATGTCTACAGGAATACTGAAGCACCAAAATGGAAGTAAGTCTCCTCCCTTCTTTCAGACTATAAAAGTCTATTAGTTCTATAAATTATATTTTAAGCTCTAGAACAGGGTTATCCACCCTTGGCAACTTTAATACTTGTGGACTTCAACTCCCAGCATGGCTGACTGGGGAATTCTGAGGGCTGAAGTTCAAAAGTCTTAAAGTTGCGAAAGTTAGACAACTCTGCTCTAGAAGGAATATCACAGGTCTTCTGGGAAGCAGAGAACTGAAATTAGGAACAGAGCTATTGTTCTTTAGATTAGCAAAATAAAAAAAATGCAGCCAAATTCACAGTCCTTATACTAGGAAATATTTGTTTGTTTAGGCTCATTAGTTAAATGTTTATAGAGCCAAACTGAGAGGGCGATATAAATTCCTCAACTTGTGAAGCAGCAGAAAGTAAACCACATTCTCAAGTGGTACAGAATCATTTCAGTCTCTGGATAACTTTCCTTTTTTCAAGCCCATGCCCCACATACAGAATCTCACTGATCCATCCCCCATCCTGATTACATAAGGTGTGAGTCACACTTCATTCATAACTAATAAGCAATAAGAAAACTTGGCTTATATCCTAGTCTTATTATGAAACAGTTGCCAGGATGTGCTCCATATATGAGGCCCAGATCAGAGCTTCCTGCATCATTCAACTGCCTAACATCATTCTGAAACAAATCCATGAAAATGCATGTTCAAAGAACAATGGAGTTGAAGGGAGGGATAATGAATCATGCTGTTGTCAACAAAAGAACAGAAAGGTATTTTGAAAAGCAAAGGTTTGCTTGCTATAAATTAATGTCTGAGAAGGAGTCACAGCACAAAGGAACACTCTGATTTTTGGCCTAGAATCAAGGCACTATCTAGAGCCTATAATAGCCAAACAGATTAGGGAAAGCAGTTAATTCCAATGCTGTACAAAACAGATGTGTACACACTGCATTTTATGGAAATTACGTTGATTATATGAGCTAGCCTATTAGGCTTAATTTGGCTTTCTTCACAGGAAGAAATCTGAAGTTTTGTTGCCCACTGAAATGTCACCCATTAAGTAAATGAAACTCCAGGGGGCTTCACACAGAACATAAAAAAATCAAGATGGCAGATATAATCACACAGTGAACGTGCCATCCCTTTTTAAAAAAAAGGTGTGTTGCATGTTGTGTAGTGAGTTCTTTCGAGGCAGTAAGCGAGACAAGAGGTTGCAAACAGGAACATTGCTTTACTGAGGCAAACAGGAACAGAACTGAATCAGAGGCTTCTGTGCAGCTACTTATACGATTGGCCACTAGGCAGCAGCCAATAGGTTTAAAGGAACCCATAAGTTACACAGACACACCAATTGAGCAACCTTAAGCAGCATTCAAACAGACATGTGAAACAGTTCAAGTAAAATCCCAATACATTACATTACACATGCAGCATGTGTTAAAAAAAGAGACAAGGCTTCAATTGTGCAGTTGTGGCTAACCCTCCCATTTCAATTGGAAGGCTAACCCTTCCAATTTCAACCCAGCCATTCCAGAAGTTTGAAAAAGCCCTAATGTAGACTCTATCAGATTTATTTCCTACTAGTAGTGATGTTTTAATTCAGGGATGAGGAGCTTTTTTCTTAGTGGCCTCACTTCTCCAAGGGTAGAAATTCTCCAAACTACCAATTTAATGGAAGTTATAGATCTTCACTGAATGGGATCATAGCTAACCATGGTTGGGGTAGAAGCAAATGTAGGTACAGACAGTAATAATAATAATAATAGAGTTGGAAGGGACCTTGGAGGTCTTCTAATCCAACCCCCT
Source organism: Vipera ursinii (assembly GCF_947247035.1). NCBI lineage: Eukaryota > Metazoa > Chordata > Lepidosauria > Squamata > Viperidae > Vipera > Vipera ursinii. Next base: position 213,172,417 of record NC_139512.1, on the reverse strand, counting down.
GCTCAGGCAGGAAACCCTGTACAATTTCAGACAAATGACTGTCCAGTCTCTTCTTAAAAACTTCCAGTGCTGAGCACCCACAATTTCCGGAGGCAGTATTCCCCTTCCTTTTTTTTTCTTTCTCCTCCCATGTCTCCTTCCTTTTCCTTTGGGCTGCCAAGAGAGAGATAGATTGCACTGAAGTGGTCAAATAGCCACAGGTTGCCAAATCATAATTTAAAAGACAAATGTGATACTTAACCGTTTACCTTCTATATAAAAAAAATTAGGGAGTACCTTATTTTTTTATGAGGATAAAAGCATTTGCTTTCTAAGCCATTATTTTGCTTTGAATATGGTCCCTCTGTTCATCAACATCTTTTCTTCCAGGCTTCCAGGAATGTTTGAATAAAATCTGAATATAGTTTTGCTTTTCATGTGGGTTTGTATATGTGTCTGTTTTCAGATACGGCATCTGTATTTTTGCAGCACTGAAAAGCATTGATGGAAAATCAGTATTTCCCCCCTAGGAAGTCTGCCAAAGGCCCAATTTTAGTTTGGACTACTTCGTATACCTCCTGCTTCATCTCAAGGACTATAGAATAAATCAGGAGCAGTAGAAGCCCTTTTAGAATTAGAATTTGAACTGGATATGAGCAGTGGTGGGATTCAAATATTTGAATAACCGGTTCTCTGTGTGGATGCCGCTTCTGGAAGTCCATTCTGGACCTGGGCAACAAGAAATTAGCTACCGGTTCTGCCAAACTGGTGCAAACTGGCTGAATCCCACCACTGGATATGAGGCACATCTCAGATACTTCTGCTCATATTGAAATATGGAGGAAGAGCTGCTACAAGGGGAAATACATTCAGACTTCTTGTTAGCCTTCAAGGTTGACCAGACTAGGAAACAAAAGTTATTCAAGCTAATACTACTTTTATTATAAAGTTATAGTGACAGAGTCTTGCAAGTCTGAATGTGCTTCCCTCTTCCCTCCTTTTATCTCTGTGAGAACTAAAGAGAATCTTGTAAAATCTTTTGACAGATTACAGTTCTTCTCCAGGCTCAAGTTTCTTTTATCTGTCCATTGCCTTGTTAACAGCTCTTTCTTCTGTCCCTCAAAGTCATTTCTTCCCATTACAATATCCCAAACTTCTTTAAATCATCTTTTGACTTTTCAGCCTCTTGCTTGTTGTGAAAAAGAAAAAGAATAAGAATATTCTTATTGCTTATATAAGAACAAGAAATCTAACGTACTTTAAATTTTACTTCTAATAAAATAAAATAATCTCTTTCCTCAGGAATATACACCAAAAGAAGGAAAAAACCATCAAAATCTGCAAAATGGCAGGATGTTGCAGCCACCATCTTGGAAATTTTGACACAGAGAGAATCCAACAGATCATGGAAGCCACTGATTCTTGGTTCTATGGTCATGAGTAGCATCCATTTCCTGTATTATAGGTACTTGGATTAGCTAATGTCTCTTAGGTTTATATTGCAGTATTTTGAAATACAAAGTTTCAAAGAGTAGTATATACTAAAGATAATTTTTAGGGAAATAAAACATACAATGCAAGCAGCTGGAACAATAAACTCATTATGATTAATATCACACATAGTTTGTTTCCGAGAAACCTCTGCATGCATATTAAGCATGTTCTATCTTCCTATTAGGAGTTTACCATGGCAACAAGTCGCAAATAGACATTAAGCTGCATTGTCAAAAGCATTAGGCCTAGTTTTGGTAACTGCAGCAACGTTATCTATATTCCAGAAATACTGTCTGCCAAAAATAGCTTTTGCAAGGCTAAAATATAAATTATACTTCTAACATAAAGGAATATGTATGCTTCATATATTCACAACTCAATATACCGTAAATGGATTTGCGTGCCATTCAGGCATACTGAATTAATTCTTCACTTTCCCATTAATGTCTCCCCTTTAATTCCTTTCTTGAATTAATGGCAGGGTAAATTTTCATTTATGACGGGGAGGGCCTCGGATGGCAGAGAATGACTGGGGTCATAATTCCTGAGGAACATCATTTAGCCTCTATGGCTCCTGGGTACAAAATCTTACTTTGAGGAAGGACTTCTCAAACTGAGGCACTGAAGAAGAGGTCTATGGACATAACGTTGGTGAGAGTAGAAAATCTGGTGGTCCAGATAAAGGTAAACAATAGCTTTCTTGGAGGATTTAAATTGCATTTGATAATATATACTTTTGTATTCAGGATGCTAAAGATAATCCTAATAGGATTTAATGTAAGGTAAATGTAATGAATTTAAAAGTACACAATGTACATTTTCTTTTGTTTCTTTATCAACATTGATATCAGGACAGTGTGTGCGTGTGTGTGTGTGACTATTCTATGAACTGCATTCTCTTTAGACCTGAATTTCCTAATACACCTGCTCAATGGTTCATGTGAGGATTTACCTAATTATAAGATGCAACTACTGAAAACATGGTATATACAAACACACACACACACACACAAGCAAAATATGATTCAAACAAAATTGTTTGTTTATTAATCAAATTTGCATAGCTGCCCATTTCATAGAAATTAACTCTGGATGGCTTGCAGCAATCCAATAAAACTGGTTGTGTGTGTGTGTCTATTTACGTATACATATGTACATGTAGGTACATATATATGGTATACATACATAGATATGTATGTGTGTGTGTGTGTGTGTACCATCATTACTTAAAACCAATATATAATAATTATTAAAATTGAAATTATGTCAAGCATACTTAAAGGGCCTGATAAAAAAAGTGAGTTTTCTCTAGCACCTAAAAGTAATATTAGTGCTAGGTGCATTCCTCAGGGGAGGGAATTTTATAAGTAGTCTAGAGTTTGATAAGCAGGTAGGTTATAAATCCTGGAAAACAAATACAAGTACAATATTTCCTCAAGTTTAGGTACATCCATGCCTGCAATTATATATAGAGAGAGAATTTATAAACATCCATAGGATACGACTCAGGGGTAGTACTGGTGATTGGACCAGCCTTGTGGACCTCTGAGACCTACGTGCATTTCTTCAAAATTTGCAGGGAACCATGCTTGTCCTCCATTTGTAACCATCTATTTAGCGGAAAGACATGTTCTGCTTACTGGAAGGGACATTATAACACCAAGTTTCTTGGGCTCAAACACAGAATGATATTTTGAATGCTACTGAGTTTCTTCATAAAGCATCGGGATGGCTGCTACCATTGATGTAGCTGTTATACTGAATTGTGAGTTACAGTATATATAAAGGATGTGTGTTCTGCATTATACATATTTGGGCTATACAGCTATGCAAACAGTATTTTATCTCCATCTATATTTTTGGCAAATATTAAAGCTAAGCCATTTAACTGTAACAATGTCAAGTGTTCCAACAAACAGATCTCTGATCAGAAAAATAACTACCCATTGAAGTGCAGCTACTAAAGACTAGATTAAGTTTGTTTTTAAGTTAGGACTTAGTAACTGAACCTTCAAAAACTCAAACAAAATTGGTTGTGTTATATTCTGGGAATCTGAAGCCTGAGCATATCCACAAGATTTGGCAAAGCCAGCAGTGAGATGTAAGTGCTCTCCACAGCCCATCAGTTCCTCTTAAAGTCCTTTATTTGTCATACTTACTTTTTTATTGACTTGATTTATATGCTGCCTTTCTCTTCAAAAATGACCCTCCAAGCAGTTCAAAATTATCCACGGAGAGGCAAATAACAAAATATAAAATATTTTATTTTTATGGTCCACTACCTGCTCAAAAGATTACACATTAACACAGCCTATACCTAACATAATAAAAATTAAACCATGAAATCTAAACTCAAAGCTGGTGTTCCCCAAATAACAACCTATCAGCTATATGATGACCATGTAGAACCCAGAAATCAGATTTGTTGGGCTGACAGGAAATAATTAGTATGACCTTCCTCAGATCTATTTGACATTTGAGCTAATAAGAATCGTATATAAGTATGGGCAGCCCCCCTCCAAAGCTGGCCATGTTATTATTTATAGCTATTGATATTACTTACTCTTGAAGCTCGATGATCTTCCAAAAGAAGTTGAGTGAATTCATGGAAGTCATAGGGATCTATGGCTATTAGCAGTAATGGCGCTGTGACTGCCTCTGAAGACCATCTGTGAGAAGATTACTGGGCTTTCTACTGCAAATGATCAGATACAGGTAAGAACAGAGAGTTGGATTGGAGGGGGCAGGAATCCAATCCAATAGGGTACTGCTTATGCTCGTATGACACAAACAAGCTCTATTAGCACTGGCATGTGCTAAAACTACAGTTCTAAGGATTGGACATATTGCATCAATACTGCAGAATATGTTGATCTGGGCAATAAGGGGATAGCTCAGTTTTCTGGAAATAAATTATCCAGAATAATACATTGTTCCTGGTATCTTGAGAATGGACCAAAAACAGAATACCACGACTACTTCCTGTTTGCTACTTAGACTAGTACAGGTAGTCCTTGACTTACAACCATTTGTTTGGTGACTGTTTAAAGTTGCCATGGCACTGTAAAAAGTGACATACTCACACTTACAACTGTTGCTGCATCCCCATGGTTACATAATCAAAATTCAGGTGCTTGGCAACTGAGAGGTATTGTAGCAACCCAGAGTTGCATGATCACCATTCATGACCTTCCTGGTCAACATCTACCAAGCAAAGTCAATTGGGGAAGCTGGATTTGCTTAATAACCATATGATTCACTTAACTGAGTGATTCCCTTGACAAGCAGGCCAAAAAGGTTGTAAAATCTGACATGACTTGCTTAACATCCTCTTTGCTTAACAACAGAAATTCTGCTCCAGGCTGTTATCACAAGTCAAGGACTACCTTTATTAGATTGGCCAGATTGATATGGCCCAGAATAAAAACTTTACAGAATGGTAAATTTTGCCCACTCAGTAGCAACTATTGAGCTGGAGTGAAAGCTTTCCTGTGATTTGTCTGAGTCATGTCAAAGAAACAGTAGGCGAGGATAGGCTGAACTCCTGTGAGAAGAAAAATCTTAATTGGAAAGATAAAATAATTGACTTGTGTTGAAAGAGATGCCTCAGTTTTCCCAAGCCAGTGGAGAATGGCAGCCAGGCACAGCTCCATGCATTTGACACATGTGATAGGGGGAAGGCCCCTGTTATGTACGTAGAATAGCCTGGGAGTGGCTTTTCCACCAGCGGGAATTCCGGGACACCGGGTTGGGTGTTGATTCCAAGGCAGGAGATCCCTGCCAGGGGGTTGGCTAGCGTCCAGCGGCTGCTGGACATATATATAGCTACCAGGACTGGTCACTCCGGGTTCGCTCCACATGTAATCAATAAACAATGCTATTACAATCTGTCTCGCTGTTAATGTCGCCGATCCGAACATAACAGTGGCGACGAAGGTGGGATAGCGGCGGAACAGCAGAGAACCGGCGCGGAAGAAAAACAACACGCGGAGCGGGAGATTTGAATCACCGTCAGCCGAATCGGCAGCCGGAAGTCGCGGCACAGGAAAGCGAACATGGCTCAAGTCGGCTCTCTGAAGGAATTCGACCCTAACTACCCGGAAGACTGGGAAGAGTACGTCGGACAGGTCGAGGGCTTCATGCTAGTGAACGGCATAATGGACGACCGAAAGAAGGCGGCAGCACTCCTTACAATTAGTGGCACACCAGTCTACCGGGTCGCCGTAGGGCTGTGTCAACCGGCATCAGTGGCTAGCGTGTCTTACGCAGACCTCCTTGCTAAACTAAAGGTACACTTCACCCCCAAGAGGTCGGAACTTTTTTGGAGACAAATCTTCGAGAAAAGGAATCAGAAGCCTGGCGAATCTTTAACCCAATTCGTAGCTGCCGTGAGGGAAGCAGCACAACGCTGCAAATATGACAACTTGGAAATGCGGATCCGAGATAGAATGGTCTTAGGGCTTCGAGATGAGCAATTGCAAAATAGAATTATCGCGAAGCCCACCGGAAACTTGCAGGAAGTTCTGGATGAACTACTTACATATGAGTCCACAGGGAAACGCGACCCCCCCACACTAGCAATGGTGCTGCGGGCGAAATCAACCTGGAAAGCCATGTGGACGGTGGGGAGGAGGACTACCCGTGGGAATCGGACATAGATGAAATCACCTGGAGAGTCGGAAAGATGCCGGCGAGGACCAACCGTCCAGACGGCACAGACCGTCCCAGAAGACAACAACCACCGCATCCACAAAGACCACTGAGGGAGAGCCCGAACCGACTGAGAGACCCCAAGGCAAAGTGTGGTAGCTGTGGCAGCAGCCACCCCCGATCGACCTGCAGATTCCACAACGCAAAATGCCGGAGCTGCGGGAAAACCGGGCACATCCAAACAATCTGCAGGAGCAGACCCCGCGACAATCAACTTCACGACATCGACGCGTGGGCCACAGGTAAGGTAACCCCCCACCATAGTGGCAAAGAGACCCACAAGCCATAGGCACAATACTCCAACCGCGGGAAGGGGGTGGGAGTCAACCACTTACTGAGCTTAAAATTAAAAATAGAAGTCCTACTGCAAGGTATTCCATGCAGAATGGAAGTTGATTCAGGGGCATCAGTATCCATCATCTTGGGTAGTACCCTGGCACACATTGAAGCTAGAAGCGGACAGAGGGTTCCCCTCAAACAAACACGAATACAATTAGCCGACTTCCAGAGGACACCCATAAAAATTAAAGGGAAGGTCACCATCAACGTTTGTTATAAGGGATTCAAGGGCCCTTTGGACCTCCTGGTTACCGAGGGCCAGAGAACCAGTTTAGTTGGCCTCAACTGGTTCAATTCCCTAGGTATTTGGGTGGGGGGAATTAACACCGTACAACGCCGAACCGTCAAATCCGTCTGTGATAATTTCGCAGACGTATTTGATGATTCTCTAGGGCAGTACAAGGGTCCCCCCATTAACTTTAACCTGGATCTAGCAGTAAAACCCATCAGGCTTAAGGCCCGAAGGGTAACCTTTGCACTTAAACAAAAAATCGAGGCCGAGTTAGAAAAATTAGTAGGCCAGGGCGTGCTGGAACCGGTAGAAGGGGGCCTCTGGGAGACACCAATCGTCACTCCCCTTAAACCCAACGGGGACGTGAGGATTTGTGCCAATTACAAGGCAACTTTAAACCTAGCAATGAAACAGCATGCTTACCCGGTCCCGACGGTGAAGCAGGTCCTCGCGACGATCCAGGACAGCGCCATGTTTGCTAAACTCGATTTGGCACAGGCGTATTTGCAACTTACTGTTTCCCGGGAAGCTGCTGAAGCTCAAACGATTGTTACCCACAAGGGGGCATTCCGAGTCCACAGATTGCAATTTGGAATTGCTGCAGCTCCAGGCATCTTCCAAGAAATGATGGAGAGGACCTTAAAAGGCATACCTGGAGTATGTCCTTATTTCGATGATGTCCTGATTGCTGGAAAAACTGAAGAGATCCTAGCTGACAGACTTGAAAAGGTATTGGGGAAATTTAGAGATGCAGGACTTAAATTAAAAAAAGAAAAGTGTTTCATTGGGGTAAAATCCACTGAATTTTTAGGTTACAGGATTGATGCTCAGGGCATACATTCTACTGAGGGAAAAATCAAAGCAATCAAATTAGCCCCTGAACCAAAAAATAAAGCAGAACTTCAAGCATTTTTAGGTCTCATAAATTTCTACCACACTTTCTTGCCACACAAAGCAGCCATAGCTGAACCCCTACACAGGCTACTGGACAAAAAGACCACATGGCAGTGGCAAGAAAAACACAAACAGAGTTTCCAAACACTGAAGGACCTACTGTCCAGCAAATCCACAGTTACACATTTCATTGAAGGCAAACCAATTTACCTAGTTTGTGACGCTTCACCTTATGGGGTGGGGGCAGTGATAAGCCACATGGATGACAACGGGGAGCAAAGGCCGATTGCATACTATTCCAGAACCCTGACCAAGGCAGAGAGGAATTACGCACAAATTGATAGGGAAGCATTGGCCATAGTGGCTGGGGTAAAGAAGTTCCACGATTACCTATACGGCAGGAACTTCACAATATTCACAGACCACAAACCACTCTTAGGTCTGTTCACAACTGACAAACAGACGCCCCAAATCATGTCACCAACAATGCTCAGATGGTCAATCTTTTTATCTGCATACACATTTTCCATCAAACATAGACCAGGGAAGGAAGTGGGTCATGCAGACGCATTAAGCAGATTACCCCTACCAGACACAGGAACAGACCCAACTCCAGCTGGTCAAATTTTAACACTTCAGGAACTCCCAGAATGCCCTTTGACGGCACGGGACATCACCAAGACCACTAGCAAGGACCCAATATTCAGCAGAATAGCTGCATGGGTCCAAGGGGGATGGCCTAATGAAAACCCAGACCCCAAATTTTCACCATACTACAGAAGAAGGGATGAAATGTCATCACACCACGGGTGCCTACTGTGGGGAAACAGGGTAGTGGTGCCAGAGAAACAGAGGGAGACAGTCATCACAGAATTACATGAGGGACACCCAGGAATTGTTCGCATGAAAGCATTAGCCAGAAATCACTTGTGGTGGCCAGGATTAGACAAGGCAATCAAGGACAAGGTAGCAGGGTGTTACCAGTGCCAGAAGTCAAGACCAGAACAGACACACACACCAGTACACAGGTGGGAGATGTCTCACAACCCCTGGTCCCGCATACATATAGACTTTGCGGGGCCCTTCCAAGGCCAGACCTTCTTAGTAGTGGTAGATAGTTATTCCCGGTGGTTAGAGGTAGTGCCTGTAAAAAGCATGACATCTGCAAAGACAATACATGTCTTGAGGGGACTCTTTGCCACTCACGGGTTACCAGATGTACTGGTGTCTGACAATTGCCCTCAATTCACATCTAATGAATTTCAGGATTTCCTCAAGGCCAAGTGGATTAGACACACAACTTCAGCCCCCTTCCATCCCTCCTCCAACGGATTGGCCGAGAGGAATGTCAGGACTACCAAGGAAGCGTTGAAGAGAATCATTATGGGAGACTGGCACCAGAGACTGGCTCAGTTCTTGTTGGCTCAACACACAACGCCGTGCACTGCAACTGGGAAAAGCCCAGCAGAGATGAGGTGGGGCAGAAGGTTGACAACTAAATTAGACAGACTTCACCCTGATAAGTTGACCGCAGAAACGGAACAGGACTGCTCAACCAGATCACTGAGCATTGGGGATTTAGTGTGGGCCAGGAACTATGGACAAGGGGACAAGTGGACACAAGGGGTAGTCATTGACAAAGTGGGGCCACTATCTTACATCATAGAGGGGGAAGGGGAACGGCAGATCCGGAGGCACATTGATCAGCTAAGGAAAAGGTCCCCTGAGATCACCCTGCCGGCGGCTGGCGGGGCTTATCAAATGCATAATAATAATAATAAACATGAACGGCGGGTCAATTCACCAACAGTCGGGTCCCCAGGGTCACAACCAAGCAGAACCGAACTGACAGGGGGGATCACTGAGTCACAGCCAACGGCTCCTATAGGAACACCGCAGCCAGCGGTAACATAGCCAGAAAGGGTTCCCCAACAGGCCGTAAGGCCATCCCTGGAAAGGGTCGATAGGCCGGACCTGGGAGATACCCTGCCAGGGATCATAGACCACCAGCATATCTAAAGGACTATATAAGATAACAGTTTCTTAACTGGGAGGGTGTTATGTACATAGAATAGCCTGGGAGTGGCTTTTCCACCAGCGGGAATTCCGGGACACCGGGTTGGGTGTTGATTCCAAGGCAGGAGATCCCTGCCAGGGGGTTGGCTAGCGTCCAGCGGCTGCTGGACATATATATAGCTACCAGGACTGGTCACTCCGGGTTCGCTCCACATGTAATCAATAAACAATGCTATTACAATCTGTCTCGCTGTTAATGTCACCGATCCGAACATAACAGCCCCTATTAGGAGAAGGGCACATACATTGTTCTTTATGCCTGAGGACACAGGTTCAATCCTTGGCACCTCCTCATCTTTCTGAAACTCTTAGCCCAAAGGCTGACTCAATTAGAAGTCAGTTGTCATGAATTAAACTAAAAATAGTGTGTACATTGTTTAGATATGTAATTCTGGAGCGCTGGTGGAATATTCATTCATTAAATTATTGACTGAGAATGTACATTCTTTCTTTATTCTTTACAAGTCCTGGAACCATATATAATGCTTCTTGTCCTATTTTCCCTATACCCATCACCCCTTAGGTGGGATGGGTTGGACTGAAAGTGAGTGACTGGTGTAAAGTCACATATCCAGTTTCCATGCCTAAAGCCAGGGGTAGTCAACCTTGGTTCTTTTATGACTCGTGGACTTCAACTCCCAGAATTCCTGAGCCAGCCAGTTAAAGGGAACTAGAATTCACAGAATATATTGCTATACTTCTCTCAGTGCTATGTAGATCACCATTTGAAGAAGTTTTCCTTTGCAAGAGATACCTCTGAAAAAAGGTTTACGGTATATCCATTCTGTCCGAAAAACAGCTACAGACAAAAACAGATACTGTACATTGAGAATGTTGAAGAAATGTACATTAAAAAGGTTTTTTTTTTAAAAAAAAATCCTCTACGTCCAAAACTTTGCTCCACTTCTTCTACTTGTCCAGGGGGATTTGTAGTTGACAGATATACACTAAATATTGTTGTGATTTTTATGCTGTTAAAAAATGAGAGATATTAATATATACAAGTGTGTAATTTATACACATTTATTGCATACTTTTATTGTAAGCCACTCAGAGTCATTTAAGTGAGGTGTTCATTGTAGAAATGTGATGGATGGATGGATAGGTGAAAGAATGAATGAATGATAGTAGCATGACTTGGATTTACACTGTTCTATGCATCCCTAAATAAGCACATTGAGAGGCAGGGGATAGGGAAGAGGGAAGGAGAGATCTTCACAACACCCACACAATATTTCCCTGAAAGAAACTACACATAAGGGTCAGCGTTTACCAGTGACAGTTACAAGAAAGTCTTATAAATAAGCGACAGGTCCATTACAAAGGTTGCATTGCAACAATACAGTGACCATGTCACACTATTGAAATATCACTGCTCTGTCGCTCCCATTCCTCACCATTGTCTCTCTAACAAGCGAGGAAGTCATGAATGGTATAATAAATGGTTTGCCGTAGCACAGAAAGGTTTCTATAGCTCCGAGGAACACTCCAATGACGATCAGCTTTCAGAACTTGAAAAATAGGAATGCTGTTTCTATGGATACACCAAGATACTTCCACTGATTTCCCTGTCATCCACAGTGCTAGTTGTTCTGTACCAGCCTGCTACCGGCCCTGCAGAAAAGGCAGGGACAACCCCTTTACAAACGGCAAGAGGCTGGAATTAAGCCTGCCAAATTTATAGCTACAAAAACAAACAAGACACGAACCAAGAAACAGGAGCTTTAAGAAACACGAACTATCCAAGCGGTTGCCTACAGCAAACCAGCCCTCCCCACACATTCCCCTTATATAGAGTTCAGGGCGTGGCTTCTCTCTGCCTCCTTCCGAGAAGCCCCATTGCCTTCCTCTGTTTACTCCTAATTGACTGCCTCCTGCGTCGGGCGTCCTTGAACAGGGCCAGCTGTGGGTCATCTTCATCCACGCTGTCAGGCTCACACAGCTGGGTCTCCGTGGTGACCAAGTGGGAGGGGCCTGGCTGAGGGCTCTCATCAGCAAGATCTTCAACCCCCTCAGCAAGGTCTTCAACACCCCCCTCCTCCTCCTCTGAGTCATCCGACCCAACTGCCGAACCCACAGGCTGACCCTGAATCACAACACTAGTATGTATGTCTGGAAAAGTGGGCACAATGAGTCTGGAGGACCCATTTTGGATCAGGAAGTAAATGCTGCCAAGTATTGCTAGCTTAAAAATGTCATGGCATGTCACTCCATGGCACGTCACTCCAATTACTGCCCCAGTGTTTATCTTTTGGTTTTGTTTGTGCAGTATTATCAGTGGAGATAGCCATCTTTTTTCTTCTTCTCTTTTACGTCCTTTTTCTTACTCTTCTATATCCAATATATAGCTTCATTTAGAGGCAAGTCTCCAAGGATGGCTTCTGGTTATAGCAGCTGCTTTGCTGAGCTCTTTGGAATAGGGAAAAAAAATAATACTGTTATATACTTTACGTATCATCTACCAAGGCTCTCCCCTTTCCAAAAAAATAAATAAATATAATGTCAAGCTGATGCATAATATCAAAATATTATGGGCCTAAAGATATTGGGCCTAAAATAAGCAATTAATGGAGAATAGACTAGAGCTGTACGGTGTGAATTTGCTCAGAACTGCCAGATTGGGATTGAGAAGTCATTCGGGTGTAATTCACAACTCTATTAAATCCAGTATAAATTCACCCTATTGCTAATCCCAAAGAAAAAATTATTAATAAAGCTGCCTGCCAAATTTTGGGTCTCACCTCATTCTTTCATCAACATAAAATTCTGCCCAATGCCAGGAAACAGGAGAGCAGGGTACTTCAGCCTAGCAACATCCTATATATCTCGATTCCCATGTTCCTACACAGTTTACCATCTTCTCAAAGAAATATAAAGGAAAAAGATTTAGGCTATGCTCCGAGCAACAGTTTTTTTACATCCTGTGTTGGTGTGACTTCTTTGATTGCTTATTCATGTTTGCTGCTCTTTTTTTGCTTTTGGCAAGATTTGGCATGGGTAAAGTGGGACGGGGGTGGGGGTGGGGGAGTGGAAATCCAGCAAAAGAAAATGTGTGTTCAAAGCTGCACAGAAAATAAAATTCCCGCAAATTCTCCCAATGCATCCCAATGGGAGAGGTAGTCGGGCAGCTACAGTACCCAGAACATTGTGGCTGCTCTATTCTAAGCCCACTTTCTTCCCAGTACAGGTAGTCTTCGACTTATGACCACAATTGAGCCCAAAATTTTCATTGCTAAGTAAGACGGTTGCTCAGTGAGTTTTGACCTTTCCTGCCACAGTTGTTAAGTGAATTGCTGCAGTTGTTGAGTTAGTAACAGGGTTGTTAAGTGAACCTGGCTTTGCTTTTCAGAAGATGGCAAAAGCTGATGACATGATCCCAGGGCACTGCAACCATCATAAGCGTGAGCCAGTTGCCAAGCATCCAAATTTTCATCATGTGACCATGGGGATGCTGCAATGGTCGTAAGTGTGAGATATGGTCAAAACTCACTTTTTTCAGGGTTGTTGTAACTTCAAACAGTCACTGAACGAACTGTTGTAATTCAAGGGCTACCTTTAATGTTAACAAAAGTAGGGTATTCCCAGCCCACCCTGGGCTACTCAGTGCACAAATCCATGGGAACTCACACAGATGCAACACAGGGAAAGAACAGAAATATATACACAAGCAAAGATGCAAAGAATGACTTTTTCACACAGGAAAAGACAGATTTTGAAAGCTCTGTATGCTTTCTCTACTGTGGGTGTCTTTGAAATCTTTGAGAACTTCTCTTGCATTGTCCCCCAGACAGAAAATGCCAGCATTAGTGTCTCCGTGCCTTATAATTTCTAGAAAATTGGCTGCTTTAGTCAAACGGATCCGGGGTGATTGATCACTGAGTAGGAGTTGGCACGAAGGGTGGCTGCCTTGCCCGGAAGCTCAACATCTTTCTGTCAGCTCTTAATCAGAAGTGCCAGTGGCATAAATAAATGAACGGGGAGGTCTCTAGTATACTTGGGTGGATTATGCCTGGAAGATAATGGGGTCATTCACTTTTGTGTTTTTGTTTTGTTTTGAACTGAAGGCTCTAGCATACTCAAGGGCAACAGCAGCGGGAGCCAGGAGAGTTAGAGTGAAGCAAGCGACATTGTGACACACTTTCTGTCACTTTGTGTCTTGTGTTCTAGAGAAGTGGTGCTTGCAACACAGCAGAAGTCAGTTGCATAATGATGGCATTTCTTTCTCTTTTGTTAACGGATTTTACAAAAATTAAATGTAAGATAAAGTATAAATAAAAACAAAAGTTAGGGAAGTTAAAGGAAAGAAAGAAAGAAAGAAAGAAAGAAAGAAAGAAAGAAAGAAAGAAAGAAAGAAAGAAAGAAAGAAAGAAAGAAAGAAAGAAAGAAAGGAAGGAAGGAAGGAAGGAAGGAAGGAAGGAAGGAAGGAAGGAAGGAAGAAAGAAAGGAAGGAAGGAAGGAAGGAAGGAAGGAAGGAAGGAAGAAAGAAAGAAAGAAAGAAAGAAAGAGAAAGAAAGAGAAAGAAAGAAAGAAAGAAAGAAAGAAAGAAAGAAAGAAAGAAAGAAAGAAAGAAAGAAAGAAAGAAAGAAAGAAAGAAAGAAAGAAAGACAGACTTTGGATTTCTTTCAGTGCAGTAGAATACAAAAAAATTATAAATGTTATAAAGTTATAAATGTTTCAAGCCGTTTCTACAACAACAAAGTCATTCTAGTTATAATTGTCACATTTCATTGGTTGCCCTCTTTGGCCTAAAATATGAAATGACATTTTTAAATAAAACTCATGCTTAACTAGTGTGACTATCCTATTAGTAGAATTCTGTCCTGCATGGAACATTAATGTTCATTGAAAGTTATTAGCGTTTCAAGTAATTTCAAAATTAATCACAATAAAAAGAGGGAAAGAAAGTTGTTATATGGATAGGATAGGATAGGATAGGATAGGATAGGATAGGATAGGATAGGATAGGATAGGATATCATATCATACGTATTTTATATAGCCTTCCATCTCACAAAACCTGATTCTGGGTGGCATTCAATAAAAGATCTATAAAATAATATAAAAAACATTTGACAGCTGAAATATTAATATTATAATTAAACGGCAAGGGAGAGATTCAGATATTACAGAATACCGAGCCATCTCTCAGCTCATATATTGCTGATATATTGATCATAATATAATTATATTATTATATGATACTTATCGTACATATTATAAATAAGAGTTGTGCAAAAGTAGCTTCACCTGTCTGCACTTTTAAGGCAGCAGCATCCTTGCCATTAAGCCAGTTTTAACAACAAGTTAAGGAATGTATGATAAAATAGCTTAAAATTTATGGACATTTATTTATTCGCTCATTCATTCATTCAATGTCTGTGGCCACCCATCTCAGTAAATGACTCTGGGCAGCTTATATATGATGGGACAATGGGAATATATCTGGTTGAAAGGACTAACATTTACACAATGTTATAATTGTAAAGAAAAACTGTATAAGATGACATATTGCTGGTTTATGTTACCAGAAAAAGTATCTAGAATTTATAGAGGTACTATAGTTTATGTTGGAAATGTGAACAGCAAAAGGTGTTTTTTTTTTTAAAAAAATCATACTTTGTGGATGTGCAAAAAAGCTACAAAATGTTGGATTCAAAAACATACAGTGATATGTAGGATTTTAAAGATTAACATTCAACTGAAAGCAGAATTTTGCTTCTTGGAATTGATAGATAAGCGGTTGGGGGAAAAGTCATGGAAGATTGTTTTTATATGTGATAATTGCAACATGATTATTGTACACACAAAGATGGAAAGATTTGGCACTCTCCACAATAAAGGCATGGAGGGTGATGACGACAAAACCAACTGAAATGGCCAAACTGACTTGTTTGATTAGAGAAAACTCAGCAGCTACTATACATCTATTGGTGAATGGAACACACTTTTGGACTTTTATATATAAAAAACAAAAGGATCAATTTATGAATTATAGCTTTGATGATTCATATAGCATAGATTAAAGAGACTCATGATGAAGCTTTAGAGAAAGGGTTCAATTTATAATTGTACTCATAACTGCTGTAAAGAAGATCGGAAGCTACTTCTTTGTATCTTTCTTCTTTTTTTCTATCTTTCTGCTGTTCTTTTTCTTTTTTCATCTTTATTTTTTTCTTTCTTTTTCTCTTTTCCTTTTTGGTTTTTTTTTAAACTTGTATTAGTCTTATTCTTGTATTTAAAAATCAATCTCTCTGTCTGTCTGTCTATCCATCCCCTATCCCATTACAGAGCCTGGGACCAAATTTTTGTCCCTCCCTACTGTCCTACTAGATCAAATAGGATAAGCCAGTGAAAGTGAATCCTGAGGGCCCAGAGGTCTGGTTTATCATCTGTGACACATGTGTGATAGGTTCGCCCTCACTGGGACAGGCACACTCCAGCTGTCTTCACTGAAATTGTTTTTATCTGGCACCACAAAAGCATGCCTTTTCTAAAGCTGACTCCAGGGAACATCCCTCCCCCCGTACGCTAATTTGGCAGGCCTCCACCCTTCTAGCTTTTTGGAAGGCCATCAAGGTCTGGCATTTCACCTAGGTGCTGGGATAAAATGAAGATATTAGGATGAAGTTGTGAGGCACCCCAAAGGTACTGGGTTTGGGGGATTTTAAAATCTTTTTTTATTCTGTGGTTTATTATCATAATCAGCTTTTTTGTTGTGAGTGAGCCACCCAACGTTGTATTTCAGATGGGTGGCCATATAGATCTTAATAAATTAATAAATTGCAGGAATTTCAAAACAACAACAAGACCCACTCGATTATTGCTTGATGTTTTCTGACGTTGTATGATGTGTTAATTCACCTAAGGAAAATTACGTGGTATTGTCTATTTTTTAAAGATAAATGAGAGAGATGATACTTTTGGTGCTGAAGAGGAATTGCATAACCAAATGGCAGAAATATACGGAATGTCTTCAGTACGTAGAGCTCAGTTTATCATGTACTGAAGAGGCAATTTCGACCTTAAGTTGCCTTGTATGTGCTATTCGTTTCGGCTTTGATCTTTCAATATGATGAGACATTATTCCCCTGAGCAAAAAGAGCAAATCCATTGTTTTGCATTAAGATGAAATACATTCACTTGGTAAGTTATGTAAGAATTAGCTGAAAATCAATGTGACAACTCTGCCTTCTTGGGAATGAAAAATTCTATCAGATGTGAGTAATAAATGAATTTATTCTCTCAAAATTGTCTCTTCTTTAACGTTGGTTCGTCTCTAACATGCAATCTGATTCTGTCTTTTGAGTTATTTAAAAATTGATTAGTAGAGAACTGTGATAAATATGATCAAATTTAGTACTGCATATAGAACGGCTGTCCATCTAAAAGATGGTAACTGAATCTATGGATTGATTTTGAAGTAGCCGAAGGACCACTCGGGACGACAGGCTAGTTCAACAACAGGTTTATTAAGAGCAAGACAACATAGAATAACTTGTCCGGCTTTTATAGCCGGCAGCTGGTAGCGAGGACCAATCAGCGGTGTTCCTTTTGGCGCCCTGTCAGGCAGGGACCAATCCGCGTCGTCTTTTGTTGACAGCTCCGGCTTCCGCGTGTCTTGGTGTTTTTGACAGCCGCGAGCTGTCAGCGGTCGCGCCTGCGCTGTACGGTGGGTGCTTTGACAGCTCAGGCTTCTCCGTAGTCCGGCGTTTGACAGCCGCGAGCTGTCAGTGGTGGCGCCTGCGTGGTGCGAGGAACTTTGACAGCTGTCAAAGTTCCCGCGTGTATTTCTGTCAGGCGGTTTTACTTATATATACTAGGCGATGCCTTCTTATTTGCACTGTTAACATATATATACATTGAATAAAGGAATGTTTACATATATAATACACCCCTTACCCCTCCCCTGGTTCGTTTCTTCTTTCTTGGATGTTTGAACCTGCCCACTGATAGTCTTTTAGGTAGGTGGGTGGTCTTCGATTCCTGGTTGAGCGGCGAAGGGGTGGTGGGTGTTCTGGTTCTGGTTCTTCGTCTTGGTGTTCAGCTTCCTGGTTTGGGATAGGCCGCATTTCCGGTGGGGGTTGTAAGTCGGCACTGGTTGGTTGCTCAGAAGTGTGTGGTGGTTGTCTGGGTCTGAGCTGGTCAATATGGCGGCGTATGTTGCCCTGTGCTTGCGTCGCTACAAGGTATGAGATGGGCCCTGTTTGTTTTATTACTGTCCCTTGGACCCACTTGTTTTTATCTGTGTATGAACGTGCCCATATTAATTGACCCGGGTTGAGTTTGCGGCCGGGGTGGGGGTGCTGTTTTTCTTCTGGGGCTGTGTCAGGGTGCAGTCTGTCGAGACGTGTTATTAGCCTCCTCCCCCATCTTAATTCTGCTGGTGATTTGCTAGTTGTAGAGCATGGTGTTGTGTGTTGTGATAAGAGGAACTGGCTGAGTCGCCTTTGCCAGTTTCCTTTAACGAATTTTTTCAAGGCTTCTTTTGTGTATCGTACCATAATTTCAGCCATTCCGTTCGACGATGGGTGGAACGGCGCAGACGTGACCAGCCTAATACAATTCCTCGTAGCGAAGATCTGAAATTCACGAGAGGTGAATTGAGGTCCATTGTCAGAAACTATGGTATCAGGTAGGCCGTGTGTTGCGAATATTTTTCGTAAGGCTTGAATAGTGGCTGTGGACGTTGTTTTCCTAAGGGGTGTGACTTCCAGCCATTTGGAATAGCTGTCCACTACAATTAAGAAACTTTGGCCCTGGATAGGCCCTGCAAAATCTATATGTATACGTGACCAAGGGTTCCTAGTAGTCTCCCATTTATGGATTGGTGCCTGGGGTGGTTCATTCCTGGTCTCCTGACAGGTGTAACACCCACCCACATACTGTTCAATTTGTTTATCTATGCCGGGCCACCACACATAACTTCTGGCCATCGCCTTCATTTTTACAATTCCAGGGTGCCCTTCATGTAAAATGTGCAATGTTTGGTCTATGTTTTTCTCTGGTATGATGACCCTATTTCCCCATAGCAGGCAACCTCTGTGTGTTGAAATCTCATTTTTTCTGTTATAATAAGGTTGGAATTGGGGTTGTGGGTTTTGAGTTGGCCACCCAGTTGTGGCCCATTTGAGGACTCTGGCAAGTATTTTATCTTTTGTTGAATTATTGGCTATAATGTTTGCAGTCAGGGGGCATTCTGGAAGTTGGGAGATTGCTAAAATTCCGCTGGCTGGGGCTGGGTCTGAGTCCCTGGTTTGTATGGGCAGTCTGCTGAGGCAGTCAGCATGGCCCAATTCTTTACCTGGTTTATGTATTAGCTGATAAGAATAGGCTGCTAAAAATGTTGACCATCTTAAAATTCTCGGGGAGAGGATTTGTGGAGTAGTTTTATTCCAAGTAAATATGCCTAGCAGGGGTTTGTGATCTGTAAATATAGTAAATGGTCTTCCATACAGATAATCGTGAAATTTTTTGACCCCTGCCACTATCGCTAGGGCTTCCCTGTCAATTTGTGCATAGTTTCTTTCAGCTTTGGTCAGAGTGCGTGAATAGAAAGCTATGGGTCTTTGTGTACCGTCCTTGAATATGTGACTTAATACCGCCCCGATTCCATAGGGAGAGGCATCGCAAGCGATGCATATTGGGGTGTCTTCCCTGAAAAGGGTGATAGTTGAGCTGTGACAGATAAGCTTTTTTAACGATTGGAAACTGTTCTCATGTTCCTTGGTCCAGGACCAAGTTGTACCTTTGTCTAGGAGCCTATGGAGCGGCTCTGCAATAGTGGCTTTGTGGGGAATGAAGGCATGGTAAAAGTTTAACAGCCCCAAAAAGGATTGAAGCTCTTGCTTATTCCTAGGGCTGGGTGCAGTTTGAATAGCCATTAGTTTTTCAGCGGTGGGGTGGATGCCCTGGCTATCAATTTTATACCCTAGGAATTCTGTAGAAGTGACTCCAATAGAGCACTTCTCCCGCTTAAGTTTGAGACCGGCTTCTCTGAGCCGGCTCAGCACAGCTGACAACCTGTCAGCTAAACTAGCTTCGTTTTCCCCGGCGATGAGAACATCGTCGAAATAGGGGCAGACCCCGGGTATTCCCTTCAGGGTCTTTTCCATGATGCCCTGAAAAATACCCGGGGCTGCAGATATGCCGAATTGTAGCCTCTTTACTTTAAAAGCACCGCGGTGGGTGACAATAGTTTGAGCTTCCGCGGTGTCGTCTGTGACAGGCAGCTGTAAATATGCCTGTGTGAGATCAAGCTTGGCGAAAATGGTGCCAGAGCGGATGGAAGCAAATACGTCCCTTACCGCTGGCACCGGGTAAGCATGGGGGCTGAGGGCTAGGTTGACTGTCGCTTTATAGTCCGCGCACAGTCTCACTTCGCCATTAGGTTTGATTGGGGTGACAATAGGGGTCTCCCAGGTTCCCCCTTCTGTTGGCTCCAGTACCCCTAGTCCCACGAGTCGGTCAAGCTCGTTTTCAATTTTTTCCTTAAGGGCGAAAGGTACCCTCCTAGCTCTTATTTTAATTGGTTGAATTGCTGGATTTAGTTGCAGGGAAATGGGGGAACCTGTATATTTCCCTAAAGTGCCATCGAAAACGTCGGCGTACTTTTCGCAAACTGCTTCTAGGCTAGGTGTTTGAATGGTATTAACCCCCGTTAAGGCGATGCCTAGTGGAGTGAACCAGTTTAGCCCTATTAAATTGGTACGGTTCCCTGGCGTAACTAAAACCTCCAGGGGACCCTTGAACCCCTTATACTGCACCAGGACCTTGGCTTTCCCTTCCAACGGAATAGGGGTTTTCTGGAAGTCTGCAAGGTGTACCTGAGTTTGTTTCAGGGGGATTTGTCTTCGGCCTTTCTGACAGATTTCCTGATAGGTTGTCAGCGAAATTAATGAGACTGCTGACCCTGAATCTACCTCCATGTGGCACGGCACCCCCTGAATTCTGACCCAGATCTTAACCTTGGAGCTTATGCTGTTTACCCTGTCAATTGTCTCTACCAGGGGGCCTGGTGGGGTTTCTCTGCTGGCCTGGGCAGCCGGCCTACCTGGGGGGTTTGCCTCCACCTCATTGATGTTGTCCCGGCCCTTGCTGCGGCACACCGGCTTGATGTGGCCAGTCTTCCCGCAGTTGTGGCATTTCGCGTTCCTAAAACGGCAGCTTCCTCGGGCATGGTTGCCCCCGCAGCTGGCACAGGCGGCCCGTTGTTCGTAACGCGGTGGTGGCGGAGGTGGGTTCCTGGATCCGCGGCGGTCCGACGTTTTTCCCCTCCTCGGCTGCCGGTGCTCCATCCTGCGCTGTAGGGCTTCTCCATCGGTGAAGTCTACTGACTCTCCGCTGTCGCTGAAGGTTGCGCTTTCCTGGTAGACGGTCGCGGGGGTCTCTGGGGTCGTGTTCGTCGGCTTCTTCTTGTGGCTGTGTTCATATGCCATGATCTCCCTGGTCAGCTCTGCCAGGTTCATGTCGGGTTTGGACGTCAGTTTCTTCTGTAGCTTCTCGTCCCTCAGACCGATCACCACCTGGTCTCTGATGCGGTCTTCCAGGTCGGGGAAGGAGCAGTTCCGCGCGGCGTGTCTGACCCCGGCAATGAATTCGTTGGCGGGCTCGTCCTGCCGTTGTTTCTTTTGTGCGAATTGCACCCGCCAGTACAGTTCTGAACGCGCTGGCATGTAGTACTTGTTCAGCTGGTCCACCAGGTCAGCGTAGGAGACTTCCGTGATGGGCACTGGGCTGAACAGCCCGACGGCTGCGTCGTACACCGGGGGCCCGCTGATGTACAGCAGAGCGGCGGCCTTTGCTCGGTCGTCAGTAATTTTACTGACGAGGAGAAATCCCTCGACTTGGCCGAGGTGTGATTGCCATCTCTCGGGATGGCGGGTATCAAACTCCCTCACACGGCCGAAGTTTGCCATGTCGTCCGGTCCTGGGTTGCTCCGATGGAAGTTAAAACTTCCGTGACAGCTCTTGCCGGGAACTCTCTTCCTCGGCCGTGACTTCAGCTCCGGAGCGATCCCACCCTCGTCGCCAGTGAAGTAGCCGAAGGACCACTCGGGACGACAGGCTAGTTCAACAACAGGTTTATTAAGAGCAAGACAACATAGAATAACTTGTCCGGCTTTTATAGCCGGCAGCTGGTAGCGAGGACCAATCAGCGGTGTTCCTTTTGGCGCCCTGTCAGGCAGGGACCAATCCGCGTCGTCTTTTGTTGACAGCTCCGGCTTCCGCGTGTCTTGGTGTTTTTGACAGCCGCGAGCTGTCAGCGGTCGCGCCTGCGCTGTACGGTGGGTGCTTTGACAGCTCAGGCTTCTCCGTAGTCCGGCGTTTGACAGCCGCGAGCTGTCAGTGGTGGCGCCTGCGTGGTGCGAGGAACTTTGACAGCTGTCAAAGTTCCCGCGTGTATTTCTGTCAGGCGGTTTTACTTATATATACTAGGCGATGCCTTCTTATTTGCACTGTTAACATATATATACATTGAATAAAGGAATGTTTACATATATAATACAGATTTAAAGGCACTCATTTGCTATGTGGCTGGTCTAATGTGGCTTAGGCAAGAAGGCAAAGGCTGTATTTATTTTTCTTTCCAAAAATGTTCAAGTTAGAATGAGAATTCAGTTGTAATGCAGAATTCTCAACAGCCATTTTTTTAAAAAAAATAAATTAAAAATTAGGTCCTTTCTCTCAATCAGAGGACAGGAGGGCTTTCATGCTGTGCTCCCAGTTCAAATCAAAGGAACTTTCTACTGGCGTACTGTAAATGAAACGTTTGTAAATAACAGGAGCAGGACTTCTATCCAGGGCATGACCGGAACATAAGTGGAACCAAAAAAAAACACATCCTGTTTCATATTGCTTTGATACTATTGTAGCATGAGAGCAACAATGGACAAAAGACAGAAAAAGGCAAGAGGAGGGAGGGATGGAGGCAGTGGTGGGATTCAAATATGTGAACAACTGGTTCTCTGTGTGGATGCTGCTTCCGGGAGTCCATTCTGGGCCTGGGCAACAAAAAATTAGCTACCAGTTCTGCCGAAGTGGTGCGAACTGACTGAATCCCACCACTGGAGGGAGGGAGGGAGAGAAGGAGGTGCAATAGCACTTAGACTTATATACCACCCCATAGCACTATACAACCCTCTCTAAGGAGTTCTACAGAGTCAGAGTCAGCATATTGGCCCCAACAATCTGGGTCCTCATTTTACCAACCTCAGAAGGATGGAAGGCTGAGTCAACCTTGAGCCGGACAGGATCGAACTCCTGGCAGTGAGCTGAATTAGCCAGCAATACTGCATTCTAACCACTGTGCCACTATACAGGGAAGGAAGGAAGGAAGGAAGGAAGGAAGGAAGGAAGGAAGGAAGGAAGGAAGGAGTGTCCAACAAAAAAAATTGGAATGGGGTATGTTGGCATCCATATGTACAAACAGCTGGGATAGGAAAGGGATGGCAAAAATATGAAGGAAACAGTCCCTAAAAGAAACAGGTAGACCAGTCCATACTGGAATTCAGCATCTTACCTGGATGAGAAGGGCAAGAAGCAAGAGAGCAACCAATGAGTTTCTGCAGTGGCGATAGTCTGGATGGAGTACCAGCCCAGTCCCAGGGTCAAAGTCTTTGCACCCCAGTCTGAAATTTCTGAAGTTGGCGTAAAGCAACACAGACTCCAGTGGCAAAATGGTCCACCTATTAGCAATGTTCACTCCAGTGGCGTAGCGTGGGTTGTCAGCACCCGGGGCAAGGCAAGTAATTTGCGCCCCCTAACCCGTGGATTTTAGCACTCGAGTCTCTTCCACTAGCTCAGGAATTCTGGGAGTTGAAGTCCATGAGTCATAAAAGAGCCAAGGTTGCCTACCCTTGAGTTAGGTTCAAGGCAAAAAAGGGTCTCTGGAGAAGAGGGAAAATGCTAGTTTAAAACTGAAACAAGGCAACTTTAAGGTGCCTCAGCTGTGATTTAGGATGAGACAAAGAGAGGACATGGCGTTGAAAATGGTTAATGGGGCATGTTTGTTCCACTCTTAGTGGATGTCAAGATAAATCCCACGAGAGAATGACCTTACAACAGATGTGAATAGGCTTGGACTACGTTTGTAGATTGAGTGCATACATCACATGGAGCGATGATGGGCTTCATCAAGATTTATGATCCCACAATTGGCTAGTTTTCTCCATCTTGTCCTAAACCCTGGATACCAACCACGGTTTATGGCTTAGCATGTGGTGTGGGGTGACCCAACATGTTAGGCAACAAACAATGACTTCCAACTTACAATGCCTCAGCTTCCCAAGATTATTCCAAAGCCGGAAAAGCCAACCAACCCACCCTGCAGCTTTGCCTGCTTAGGCTGAACCCCAGGAGTTCATACTTGCTGTGGTGCCTGACCTATTTTCTGCCCAGACGTTGCTTATCCAAGCCAAGCCGCCTCCTTCTCTTTGGCACCTCGCCCCAAAGATTCGCCGGATTGGCTGGAAACTCTCGCTGCTGGTGACGTGTGTCGGGGGGCGTCCTGATCGCCTCCTGCAGGGGGAACCGAGTGGCCACAGAGAGTCAATACGGCAGGAGGAGGAGGAGGAGAAGGAGGAGGAGGAGGAGGAGCAAGCAGCCGCAGGTGCGGCGGCTGCAGTTGTTACCTTTACCTCCGGGAAAGGAGACGGGGGCGGGAGCTGGGTCGGGGGGGGCCGGGCTTGCAGGTTGAGAGCCAAGCGGGGGAGAGCCACGGCGGGAGAAAGAGAGGGAGGCGAGACGCCGCCAAGCCTCCCCACCCCCACCCGAGAAAGGAGGCGATCCGCAGCCGCGAGAGGACGGGATCCCGCTCTGGCTGGGCGCAGCGAATGCGGTTGCTTTCTATGCTCCGCCCACTCGCTCGCTCCTCCGACCCTCGGTGAAGCAGAATCGTCCCCCTCTGGCGAGCTTAATGGGCGCCCCCCCAGATGTTGCGCCCGGTGCGGCCGGCCCCCCCTGCACCCCCCACGCTACGCCACTGGTTCACTCATTTACAAAATGAATAATTACATCGCTAAAACATACACAGCATTGAAAATGTCTCAGTTAGAACCTTTGGCAACAGACAGCTCACACACACACACACACACACACACACAGACACACACACAAAAACACCTCAGCCACAAAGCTTTCAGAATGGTTCTATTTTTATTCATTTCTGGAAGATTTCTATAGATGGAGTCAGTCTGGAGTCCAAAAGGAGGTCATTGCAAAAATAATTTGTGGTGTAATTGCTATTTCAATATTGATCAGCTGGTATACCAGCTCAGACACATGAAAGATTCACTGTAACAGAGTTATTGCTTCTGCAATGTTTAAGAGATGCAGGGAACCATCAAAGTCCTCACCCTTTGCCCTGAGATTTTGGTTGACTAACTGGTGTTCGATACAATTAAAATTTCCATACATTGTATGGATTCTGTTAAAGACAGCTAGAGAACTAATGCCCCAATTATATTTTTATCCACCACAGCTATTAATCTGACAGCTGCCCATTTTAAGAAAACTTTCATCCACAAAACCATTTGACCAAGTAAGAAAGTAAAATATATTAAAATTACTATAATTTGAATTCCTTTCTATCCTAGTACTTAATGGAATCACTGTACATTGATTGATTTTTAATACAGACATGAATTTACAATATGGGCTCCAGTTTAAAAAAAAATCCCAGGGAATGTGCACAGGCCAAAATACCCACCTTGCCATCAAGTGGCACACCTGAATACCTGCAAAAAATTATGAAAATTGAAATAATTGAAAACTTATAAGGGAAAATTTAAATCTCAGCCATTGCAAGCAAATATTTTGTAATGATGTACAGTACCTGACTGATCATACCTCTTGCCATAAATATGACTTATAGTTCTTGCTGGGTCTGCATTAGAAACAATGTGTTTATGAATGTCACGCTTGCTATATTTCATGGCTTCAGTCCCTAACTAAGAGAATTAGACTGCCCATAATACAAATGACTTTCTTGTTACTTTTATTACATTAATGTCACATTGATGAATGATAGCCAGAACCAATTTCCTACATGTTCTGGACACTCTTTCTGTTTGAGATAGTGCAATGTTCCAGGTTCAGCTCTCTGCTTACATCCATATATGCTGTCTCACTACTTCATATTCTCTTTGTGGATCCCTCACATTAATTCAAATACAGAGGTTCTTGATCCACATCTGAACTAATACTTCTGAATAGCTCTGAAATATAAACAGAGCATTTATTTAAATAAATATTTAAATAAGACCAAAGCTACAACCAAAGGAGCAGCTTCATTCTGCAGCTCAGAATTGATCGCAGGCCTGCATTTTGCAGGCAGGCCTTTCCAGAAGGCCCCTGCAGCCGATATATGAGGAATGGATTCAATCCATAGCTCAGTTCTCAACTGCAGAGCCCTTGCAGAACCGAGCTATAGATTGAATCCATAGATCGGTTCTCGGCTGCAATGGCCTTCCGAAAAGGCCTGACTGTGAAATGCAGGCCTGGGGACACCACAGAAGAAGTGGGCCGGCGAGGAGAGGCCTGGCTGCAAGATAGGTAGGTGTGTGCTGCATGGGCAACTCCATCTCCCCACCATTACTTATATTAGGCCCCCCAAAAAAATCAGACTAGGGCTTATTTTGGGGATAGGTCTTACTTTCAGAGAACACAGTATTATTCTAACACTAATATCTACCTAAATTCATCTGAGAGATGAATTTAAATTTTCCTCTAGAAGAGTGTGTTTTGACAGAAGGCGGGAGTGTACATTTTTATTTTAAGAGGAAATCATCCAAAATGATTTTACAATTCCCTCTTAAATAGGCATCCTTTAAAGCAGGAGTGTCAAACTCGCAATGTCATGTGACATGTCGTGACTTTTTTGCCATTGCCAGCAATGGGGTTGGCGCAGTTTCACTATGATGCATCCGGCCCATGAGCTGACAGTTTTATACCTCTGCTTTAAAGCAACGTACAGTAGATGCATGCAGAAGCAATTCAGGGGAGAAATTTGCACTTGTAAAACAGTGACATGAGCCAGAGAGAGATCCACCTCTAGGGATGCTAAAATGGCCCTCATCTACACACGCTTTGCATGGGGACGGTCCCTGATACCATCCTGGTCTCTCCCCAGGACAGTGCTTGGAAGCCTGAGAATGCTGCCTCCAGCCTGGGTTAACAACAGTGAGGAGCTGGGGTGATGATGGTCTGGCTCAAGAGACAGCCATCGGCTTCTGTTTCGGTCAATAACCTGGCTGGGCCTCTGTCTCTTAGTTTATCTTTATGCAAACAACAACAAATTGCTTGGGATGGGTTTTTTTTTTGGGGGGGGGGGTTGCCCTGAAGGATAAAATTAATATACACACAGTAGAAACTGTTTTTTAAAACCTATTTGTAGCTTCCAATAAAAGAAAGGCGTTTTTCTTTTGGTCAGGAACATTACAATTTCATATACTTTCTTTTCCTAGAACAGGGTGAGCAATCAATCTTCCCAAGTTTCTTCACATGAGAAACTGGGGCTGTTCTGGAGGGCTGCTCCTCCTATACCACCGCCTCCTGCTTCCCCTGCCATCCCCACCCATGCTGCTATGGGCTGGACAGGAACAGTCAAAGGGCCAGATATGGCCTGAAAGCTGTAAAATGCCCTAGAATAAATTTATCTTTCCTTGTTTGGCCCACTATGTGCTATTCAAAATAAAGCCAGAAATTCTGAAGCGATCAAGTATATCATGTTAAGCTTCTAAACATCTGGTTTAGCAATCAGAACAGAGGAAATTAAAAACAAACAATTCAATTTCATTATTGTGAAAGCTTGGACATGGGTGTGGTATGAAACAACTTAAACATTTTTTTCTTGCCATAGTTGAGCAATAACGGTCATACTCCAAAGCAGGAAATAACGATCTTCCCTGTGTAGAAACTGAAGTATTGTTTCAGAAGTTTATAATTTGTGCACACTTACCTGCTCCAGTGACCTGCATGTATGAAGTAATATCAATATCCATAATCACATATACTAGGTATTGTTGTTGTTAGCTGCGAAGTCATGTCCAACCCATTGCGACCCTATGGACAACATTCCTCCAGGCCTTCCTGTCCTCTACCATCTTCTGGAGTCCATTTAAGCTCACGCCTACTGCTTCAGTGACTCCATCCAGCCACCTCATTCTCTGTCGTCCTCTTCTTCTATTGCCCTCAATCTTTCCCAGCATTAGGCTCTTCTCCAGTGAGTCCTTCCTTCTCATTAGATGGCCAAAGTATTTGAGTTTTAGCTTCAGGATCTGACCTTCTAAAGAGCAGTCAGGGTTGATCTCCTCTAGGACTGACCGGTTTGATTGCCTTGCAGTCCAAGGGACTCGCAGGAGTCTTCTCCAGCACCATAGTTCAAAGGCTTTAATTCTTTGGCACTCAGCCTTTTTTATGGTCCAACTTTCACTGCCATACATTGCAACTGGGAAGACCATAACCTTGACAACACACACTTTTGTTGACAGGGTGATATCTCTGCTTTTTAGTGTGCTGTCTAGATTTGCCATGGATTTCCTCCCGAGGAGCAAGCGTCTTTTAATTTCTTGGCTACAGTCCCCATCTGCGGTGATCTTGGAGCCCAGGAAAATAAAATCTGTCACTACCTCCATTTCTTCCCCATCTATTTGCCAGGAATTGAGAGGGCCGGATGCCATGATCTTGGTTTTCTTAATGTTAAGTTTCAACCCAACTTTTGCATTCTCCTTCACCCGCAACAAGAGGCTCTTTAGTTCTTCTATAGCAGGTATAGAGAAAAGTTGTATTGGTGCTTATTGCCCAAGACAGACATTTTGGTAGCATCATTTGCACTCTCAGTTAAAAGGTCAAAATCAATATCTTTGCACAGTTGCCAGGGTGTCTGTCATCCACTTCAACACAGGACTAGTAATGCAAGAAGAAACTCTTTAGTACAAACATGTCAAACTCGTGACGTCACATGACGTCGCGCAACGTATCGGGACGGTTTTGCCATTGCCGGCAATGGGGTGGGTGCGGCTTCTGGATGACGCATCCGGCCCATGGACCGGCAGTTTGACACCCCTGCTTTAGTAGATAAAAAGGTATCACTTCAGTGAGAAGGTAACAGAGCCACATGACCATGGAAATGTCTTCAGACAATACTGGTTCAATGACCTTGAAATGGAGATGAATACCGCCTTCCTATGGTTGGCAATGACTAGTGGACTTAAGTCCACAGGGATTCCTTTACCTTTACCTTTCTTACAAGCTTTCTTTTACAACACAAAGTATTAAATATGAAGTGATAAATACGATACATTTCAGATTAATACTGAAATAATAAGTTCTATACATTTTTATTTTGATTTTTTAAAAAACAATGAGTCTCCAGCCAGAAAGAAGGTTTTTATTTCTAGTTGGATGCAGTTTATTTATGCCCTTCTCCCAGCTTATTGCATAACTGATAAACATTAATTTAGATGTCAAGCAGTAGAAAAAAAAAGTATATTATCATTTATGCTGTACTGCTGACATTCCTCCTAAGAAGACACATGTTTCTTTGGAGAAATGTCTCAGATTGTTCAAGATACTATGCTGCACATATTAATAAAATGTATATGAGAACAAAATAGCCATCTGTTAGCTTTCCGGACTTAATGCCCCCAGATGTGTTAGGACTCCATTTCCCAGAATTCCTAAGCAGCTATGTTTCAGAGTTGCATTTTCACCACACAAATATATAAATGAATTGAAAGACTATTATTTTCCCTCTCTCGTGAGCTCAAATGGCTAAACTATTTAAGATGATCTGTTCAACACATGAAGAATTTTTTTTTAAAAAAAGGAAGCAGGAAAGAACAGAAAAATCTATTCCTTTCTATCTGTAGTTTGATAGTGAAAAAATAGCAGGACTTGAAAACTGCAAAATTAAAGTAGAATTTGGGAAGATTAGAATGCAGTCTCATAAAGTCATGAATCAACCCAAAAGCAAAATCTATAGGCACTTGAATATTGCCATATTTTTACCACCATTTCCATGCCCCAGTTTCTCAGGAGCATAGTGAAGCTGACTGCCATTAACTTCATTCCTGCAAATCTTGGAAGCCGAGAAGAGTCTTATAGTGAGAAAACAGAAGAGTCCTCAACTGCAAGAATAAAGGTTGGATAAATGAATTTTTTCTTCAGTGGTGGAACTGATCTCCCGGAAGCAGCACAGAAATGAAACACTTGGAGGAGCAAGGAAATTTAGCCTTGCTACCTTTTCAAAGGCATCACAGCATCAGCAATAGACCAGTTCAGCTCTCAGGGAAAATCAATGTCAAATAAAATACCTTTATTGTGATCTTTGATCAGCTTTTACAGTAACAAGAGAAAAATAGTTTGATACAACAATTTGTTATTAGGAAAAAAAGACAATAGGACAATAAAATGAGATATCTAATTAAAGGTTGTGTGCAATTGTATAACTTGGTGAAGATATTTGGCCACCTAACATGTGAGTGTGGGCTTAGTGTAATGTATTGGGCTTGGTTTGTACACCACATGGTAATCGCTGGAAGATTGTTTGAGCAGGGAAGCTAGCTAACGGCTCCCAGCTCCTCAGACAACCCATCTCCAGCGCTGCTATTGGTTGCCCCTAGGGTGGCAATAGGTTGCTTCAAACCTATTGGCCGCCGCCTATAGGCCAGGATATAAATTGCTGCATCTGCAGCCCAGTTCTCTAGTTCAGATCCTACAAGCAATAAACCATGATCTTTGCTGAACTCACTCGCCTCGTCTTCATTCCTGCACAATGAACCCAGTACACAACACTTAGCATCCCTTAAAAAATAATAAACATATACTTTATCAGTGTGACCTTCAAATTTGGAGATGATTGGGGAGATCATGCTTTGATTCAAAAATTTAAGTACATCTGAAACTCTGCTCTAAAAGTTTGAGAAGTCACCATAATCCAAGGGAACACAAACTGTGCCCCAATGCTTTGACTATGGCTTCCAGAATCCTTCCCACGTTGCCACCAAACTAAATTTTTATATGATCGAAAAAGGGAACTCAGTTAACTGTGTTTAATGAATGTTTGGTTCAATCTAAATCCAATTCCTCTAAATTAAGTGTAGTTTTTCTCCCAACTCTGATTACTTTATACCAGCACCAGACATTTTGGAGTTGTGATTCACCCCATCACACCCCCTTGCTGTGAAGCACATGCAGGCCTCAACCTGAAAATCACAGGTCATCATTGTGCTGATTGCTGCAAAGGGGAGAATCTTAAGCAAAATCTCACTTGAGTCAAGGGTCAGCTGCTGATCTCTTCACTGACAAGTCCATATGTTAGCATTAAAACAGAAGTAACTTACCCCTGCCTCTTTCTGTAATTTTTTTTTTGCTTGTTTAAGAGTCTAGCCTATAACTTTAATCTCTGGATGGTTTCTCATTCCATACAATTATTTACCAAGTCCAACTCTGCTTAATTTCTTGAAAATTATTCAGTGCTGTCTAGATAGAGTAGATTAATGATGAGAATGACTTCCTGCCAGCACAACTTTTCCACAAGCAACCCAAGTCTCCCAGCAAAATCCCAGCCAGACATGGTTCAGTAGAAATAAATAATAATAATCACAGCTAAAAATCTCATGGCTGTGCAAAAGTCTAAGCCAATTTATTTTTGTTCTGGGATAGAAACTTTTTTCTTTTCAGTATCCAAGTTGTTCCTTTAATTGAATTATTGATCTTTTGACCAGGCTGAAACACACTAAGCAGTCGTCAGCTTTACAGCCGGATTCCCCCAGTCTTTGCTCACCATTTATCAAAAGAGAAAGGTCAAGTGCATAGGTTTGGTTATTTCTGTTCTATTCCATTTGTTAAAGTAGACTTGCTGATCTGATGCGTATATCTGTTAGATGGCAGTTCTGTGATACACATGTTTGGCTGAATATGACATGGCAGGTATAACAAACATATCTGGGGGAATGTCCATTTTGATAAGGCCTCTCTATTGCAATTTACCTTCTGCTCCAGGTTTTTTTAAAGGATTTTTTAAAATTGCACACTTGTAACAATATTATTATATTCACACTTTTTTGTGTTTCATGTCACTTTTTGCAAGCAACTAAAGGGCAAAAACTAATCAAGGAGATCTCTCTGGGTTTTCCTTTGTGGTTTCTCCTTTGTGCAGTTTAAAAATGGCCTTTGTTTTAACAAGCATGAGTGCATTTTAATCAAAAGTTAAAGCAAGAGTCATCAATCTGTTCAAGCTTCAGTGCTCTTCCTTCATTTCTTCTGCTGCTGCTGCAGAATTTATAACTGCCATTTTTCCTAAAGAAAAGTAGTTCTTTCTCTGCCCCTGAAGGCCATGTTAATGTCTTTCTGAAGTCTCTTTCTCCCTCTCTCTTCTGTCTCAAGTACTCAATTTTCTGAATCCTCTCTAATGATGTAGATTTTCTGTGTGTTGAAATTGTCTCCCCCTAAAATGGTGTTCCTTTTGTTTTTGCCTCCTAACCACTGTCAATAGGACTGACAGATTTCTTTTGGTCATTTTATTCAGGAAAGGGAAGCACATCCTTGAATATTTAATGCAAGTTATCAGCTATCACTCCCAACAGCCACAGCAAAAAAAATAGTCAATTTTGTGGGCCCAAATTTATGAACATTCTCTCTACTTTATAATTTTCAGGCCAAATCTGCATTGACCCATGTGAAACTTAGCATACCCCCAGAAGTAAGATCATAATAAGTGTGTACCATTTCATGAAAATAGGAATAATTTTTTAAAAAGTATTCATAAATAGAGTAATAGTATGCTTACAACTGGAATAGGAAAATGTTAAAACAGTTTCACTTTTACATAAGATTGCTCATTCCTTAATACTGCTGAGGCTTTACCTTTAAATAATGACTATTGTTATGATAAAATGTTGTGCTTCCAATTTACACTACTATATAGTGCTACCAGATCCCAAACTAATAATTTTATATAGCTGATAAATTAACCAATGATTTCACTGGATGTTCTGCTCAATTTAGCTGAAAGTGGGAAAAAGGAAAAAAACAAAATATAATAAACACCTTCTATCTAGTCAAAGTATCCAATAAATAAAATTGCCTGGCTATGTGGGCTGAATTACAATTACCTCAGAGAGAAAATGGATATTAAATATTTAAAATGTGCCTTTAAAGCTAAGCCTCACAAACAACATTTAAGTGGTTTATTAATTCCAGATTTATTAGGCTAAGAAGTGTTAAGAAAATCAAAAGAAACTTCTAAAGGTAGCCTTAAGTTTTCTCACAGTGATAAGAAATCAAATTAATGACACTTGAAAGGAAGTGAAACTCTGGTTAGTCTCAAAGAATTCTGCTTGGTTTGAACAGCTCTGAAGTCTTTCATGGCAGGTCCTGACTCTGCTAGATTATAGGAATCTTTTTCCAGCAATTTGTAACAATATCCTTCAGTGTCATGATGAACCAAGTCCCCTGAATAAGATTTATAATAATTACAGTTAGTGGAGAAAAGCTGTTAAAAGAGTAAGAAGAGTAAGAAGAGAGAAATAAACTTTTAGTGTTCTAAAATAACTAAAAAATGTTTGCACATTCATACTTCATTTCCAAGACATGTCCATCCTACCCATTTGGAAATCACAATAGGGGTGCTAAAGCTGAGTAGGGCTGCCATGATGTGGGGGTGCTGCTGCTTAAGTTGCTGAGCTAGATGGATGGAGAGAATAATTTCACTAGATTGCCATTTAAGAAATGGGTGTTTTTTTAGCATTTTATCATAGTTTATTTTAATATAAAATACAAATAGAAACATAGATAAAAAAAGAAGGGGGAAACGAGAAAGTGGGGGAGCGTAAGGATGTAGAAAGAAAGAAAAAGGCAATAACTTCCAACTTTTTCCAGTGCAGTACACTACAAAATATAACCTCAATTGTTTGCTTTATGTTTCTAGTAGATACAAGCCATTTCTATTACAACAAAGTTTATCTAATCATCAAAACCTGAAATCAAAGTTTCATATATATACATATACATATACATACATATATACATATATACATATATATATATACATATATACATATACATATATGTGTGTGTGTGTGTGTGTGTGTGTGTGTACATACAGTATATATGTTTTTGTAGATTTTCACGGATACAGGTATGTAGGTCTTGGCATATTCAGGTCTTTTCCCGTATAAGATTGAGAGTGTCTTGGTGACGTTTTGACGAGGTCCCACTCGTCATCTTCAGGCTGGTGTCTCTGGCTTCGTGCTTCTGTGAGCAAAGCGTGATCAGAGCTGCCGTCTCTCTATAAATATTGGTGGGGGGTGCTGGCTTTGTTGCTGTAAGCGGGTTGGTTGGCTGTGTTGTTACATCATGATTGGTTGATGGCGTTATTGTTTGCAGATTAGTTGGCTATTTTGTAACATCCTGTGTGGCTGAGGTGTTGGCTGTGTGTCCATTAGTCTTTTGTGTTGTAACGACCTGGATAATGGGCTGTGTGATGACATCCTGAGCTCTAGTGTAGTGATATCCTGAGTTCTGTGTTGCAGCATCCTGGGTAGTGGCTGTGTTGTGACATCCCGAGCTTTAGTATTGTAACCTCCTGAGTTTTGCGATGTAATGTCCTAAGCAGAAGGCTGTGGTATAACATACCGGGCTTTGGTTTGGCTCCGAGTTTGCGATCTGGCCTTGTGTGTGTCAGTTTGCTCGTGGGGGTCAGGAGGGGTGCAGCAGTTGGAGATGCTGCCGTGGTTTGGCTTCTGGATGGTGGTTGCATTTTGTCTATGGGGTGGGTTTGGGTTTGAGTTTGATTGGTGGTGGTGTCCTGTGTTGTTGTGGGTCCAGTGTTGGTTTTCATGGCTGGGACTCATTTGTTGACCAGGGCTAGTTTCCAGATGTCTGGGAGGTGGGAGGTATCGTCACATTTATTTATGTTTATTCATATTGTGGGGGGGTCAAAATAGAGAAACACCCCCACAACATGAATAAACGTGACGACTAATAAACAGCCGACTAATCTGCGAACAATAACGCCACCAACCAATCAAGATGTAACAACACAGCCAACCAACCCGCTTACAGCAACAAAGCCAGCACCCCACACACCCCCACCAATATTTATAGAGAGACGGCAGCTCCGATCACGCTTTGCTCACACAAGCACGAAGCCGAAGACACCAGCCTAAAGATGACAAGTGGGACCTTGTCGAAACGTCGCCAAGACACTCTCAATCTTACACGGGAAAAGACCCGAATACGCCAAGACCTACCTACATACATATATATATACATATATGTATGTATGTATGTATGTATGTATGTATATTTGAAATTAGTAAAAATAAAATGATGAACTCCGGGATATAAGAAAAAAGCCTTTATTGCTGAGCTTTCGTCAACTATCTGTTGACATCATCAGAGCAAGGGCTGAATGATAAGGGAGCCTGTACATACACTTATATGACAATTATAACGGTCAAGGTGTGGAATGTGAGTATGGCATGCTCATGACACAGTCGCTCGCATATAACTCACGTTCCACACTTTGACCTATATATATAAGCATAAAGTCCAGAAACAAAACTGGATAAGTTCCTCTCTTTAAGAAAAATAGGTGCTTTTTGACTGGACGTGCCTATAATGGCTGCAGTATGAGAGTGTCTTAATGTGATCATACAGTTCAAAATGTGCCCACCAGCCTCCAATGAGTACAGATCTTTAGCCTAATATTCTATTTCCTTTTAGACTCCTGAAATGCAAATGGAAGCCAAATAAATGTAAAATCGGATATTATCAAAAGAAATTAAATGTCATAGTATACCACAGCAAATGTAGCTAATCATTAGCTAAATCAAGCTAATGACAGAATTATCATCCTCATCAAATTTAATAATACATATCAGGAGTAAACAATTTTTCCCCCACACTGAGTGGCACAAAACTGGCATTATAAAAAAGTGAAGATGCAGTCATTAGTGAGTCTCCATCAGTCAACACTCTGCTAAACCTCTTGCTGGGGGACATCACCTTATACCACTCCCTCTCCAGCAAAAACAGCCTTTGAGGAAAGAGCTGCTGACCTAATTGCAGGAAAATGAAGTTGGCAAGAGGAAGCTCAGAACCGTGAGACTTGAGCAATCCATCAAGGATGATTTGTGATAATGCAGTAAATGGAAGAAGTGTAGTTGAATACCTTTAATGATACATGAAAGGAGGAGGAGGAGGAGGAGGAGGGAAAAATGAGGCAGCAGTTACTCCAAAAGTAGCAGAGCAATCTCTTTTATGACTTTATTACGTAAAGTCAGAAGGACAATTGCACAGTTTCATAAAATGAGGTCTTCACGATTTAAATGACCAACTGAGTGGTTTATTTTCATTCTAAAAGTAATTGTCGGGCCTCGGCAGCCCGACACACGAGGGGGGGCCCCTCCACCCCCCCGGCACACCCGGCTTCCCTCCCACCGACCCCACCTGGTTCCAGCGCGGCCCGGAGAGACCGGAGACCCGCGACGCTCCTCCCGCCGCCTTCAGACGCGCCGCAGCTGCTTGCCTCGCCCGGCGGCGCGTCGTCAAACGGCTCCCCGGCGTGGAAGGCTCCGAGACCCGGGCCTTCTCTTCTGACGCTTCCGGACGCGCCGCAGCTGCAGCCCTCGCCTGGCAGCGTGTCTGCGTGCGGCTCCCCGGCTCGGACGGCTCCGGGGCCCGCGTCGCCTCTCCTTGTGCTTCCGGACGCGCCGCGGGGGCCGGCCTCGCCCGGCGGTGCGTCTGCGCGCGGCTCCCCGGCTCGGGCGGCTCCGGGACTCGCGCCGCGCCTTCTGCTGCCTCGGAATGCGCCGCGGCTGCTGTGCTCGGCCGGCGGCATGTTTGAGCAACGGACCCCGGCCTGCGGCCTGCCCGGTGGAGGCCTGAGCCGGCTCAATGTCTCTGCGGCCTTGGAGGATTCGGGAGCTGCGACCTCACGGTGGACTGCGTCAGACCCCGACGCCATGCCTGCGCGGGACTGTGTGGCAACGCTGTTAGGGGATGGGTCCCTCCCCCCTACGGTGACCGGGTGGCTGGGGCCTATGGACGATGGCAGGGGGCTGGGGGCCGCGGGGGTGCTGCAGGGAGTGGGTGAGGGAAAAGGGCACGGTGGTGGCGACACGTTGGGGGGGCTTACCTGACTGAGCGACGGGCGAAAGGCCTTGTAGGGGAGGGGTGGGGAAGTTACAGGGAGTGGGAGGGCGGAGGCATGTTTGGGTGGAGTTTGGGTGGGGTTTTTGGATGTGTATATAGCAGCGTTGGTTGCAGGTAGCAGCCAACGCTGGCTTTGTTTCTTGTTGCGGCTATTGCTCTGAAGAATAAAGTGCTTCTAGACTGCAGCAGAAGTCTCTCGTTCCTGTGTTCGGCACCTGCCCTGCTTGTAGCAGGACGAGTTTTGACAGAAAGCCAGCGTTGCACTAGCATTGCGGCCCTACTGCCTTTCTGCTGTGTTCCGTTTGTGCACCATGGCGGAGGGTGTGCAAGGGGCCGCGTTGGAGACTGCTTCGGAGGAGGCTGGCGTGGCCGGGGCGGAGGTGACAACCCCTGTGGAGAGGGACGTGGAGGACGTCCAACCTGTTGTGAGGCCCAAAGTGCGGGAATTGCAACCAACAGACCCTGTGGTGGAATCCCAGGGTTCTAGTAGCCAAACCCAGGGGGGGGAGTGGTGGCTGAGCTCGATCCTGGGGCGCACGGGGCTCGAGCAAGGACGAACGGCCCGGCCCGGTGGGGCTCCACTGGGTTGGAGGGAGCGTCGGCTGACCGATGATGACGGCGAGGAATACAGCTATTCAACTGCACCCGGGAGCCAAACTATGGACGTGCTGCGCGAAAGGTTCGGAGAAGTTGGGGCACGTGACGGCGGTTCCTGGGGAGCCGTGGCCCCTGACGAAGACACGGGACAGTGGTCTCTTGGGGGGGCACCCAGTCAGTCAGCAACGTCCCATTTCCGACTGGCCAGCCCAAAGTTTAAGGTGCCCGGGGAGGGAGGCGTTCAGGGCCCATCCACACGAGCACAAGGGGGGCGTGAAGCTTGGCCAACGCCTGACCGGGGCCCTGGATGTCCCGCACCCAGGTTGGTGGGGGTGTCTCAGGCTCAGACCCGTCCACCTGTTGGGCATTGGGGTCCGGGCGTGGTGTGGGGACCTCCACCGCTCACTACAACCTATGATGGGCATCCCGACCGCCTGGCCATGTTCCTAGGGCAGGTGATTAACCATCTGGACGGGTATGCCCATGCCTATCCATCACAGTGGGCGATGGTGGTGGCGGTCACCGCGTGCCTTCAGGGAGAGGCCGCCACCTGGGCAGCGGACCTCTACAGTGACCACGCCCGCGAGCTCGGGGACGTGGGGCTGTTCTTGGAAGCCCTACGCGTCCGCTTCGAGGATGTATCCCGCTTACATCGCGCGGAGGCTGAAGTGTTAGCC
This sequence comes from Vipera ursinii, assembly GCF_947247035.1. Lineage (NCBI taxonomy): Eukaryota > Metazoa > Chordata > Lepidosauria > Squamata > Viperidae > Vipera > Vipera ursinii. The sequence goes on along the minus strand of NC_139512.1, from coordinate 213,134,261 downwards.
ATCAGGCAGCGAGGACGACCGGCAGAGGAGTACGTGCTCGAGTTCCGCAGGGTTGCGGGCAGGTTACGCTCGTGGCCCGAGCGCTTGTTAGTGCACCACTTCCGGGCCGGTCTTGATGGAGCTCTCCGGCGGGCATGTGTGGTGCGGGGGGTTCCTGCACGGCTTCAGGACTGGTTCCGGGTGGCGGTGGAGCTAGACATTGGGTTGCAGGACACCCGGGGCAGACCAGTAGTGGCCCCTGGAGCCTGGAGGACCCCGGAGGGGCCGAAGACAGAGAGCCGGAAGCCCGTGGCGGCGGCGACACAACCCGGGCCCCCACCGGCGCCCCGTCCAACAATTCGCTGCTTCCGCTGCGACCAACCGGGCCATCGGGCGGTGGACTGCCCGTTACCTCCGCCGCGACCGGGGCCCAACCCTCCGGAGGCGCGGGTCCCGACCCCCAGAAGAGCTGCAGAACGCTCCAGAACAGCGTACCAGGTGGCCGACAAGACACCCCGAACTTCGACACTGATACGTCCAGTGGGCCCGGCGGATGGACGAACGGACACGTCCGATGGCTCTGAGGACCACGAGTACGAGGAGGACCCAATGGTAAGCGCTCCGGTGTGCCCTTTTGTGCTGCCCGTGGTGTTGATAAGCCCACGAACGGGTGAGAGGAGGGAGTGTAAGGCTCTGATTGATACAGGCAGCACACGCTGCCTTATTAGCCTGGTGATGGCAAGGGAGGCCGGTATTCCCCTTCAGCGGCTCCCCAAACCCATCCGATTCCAGCAGGTAGACGGGTCTCTTTTGGGTGGAGCACCCATCACGCATGTAACGGCACCGGTGAGGATGGAATTGGGTACACACTGGGAGACTCTCCGGTTCGTCGTGGTGCCGTCTATGACGGAGGCAGTCATCCTAGGGCTTACGTGGTTGGACAGGTGGGGCCCCACGGTTTGGTGGGAGGGGGGATGCCGACACCTCCGCCTCGGGACAGGGCCCCAGCCTCCTGAAAAGCATACCTTCTTGGGTCCGGAGGGGATCGGTGGGCCAGAGGGGGCCGCAGGGGTGGGTACCGGGCTTGAGACACAGGTACCACAGGAGTACAGCGATCTCGCAGATGTCTTCGATGAGAAGGAGTGTGATGCCTTGCCACCCCACCGCCCCACGGACTGCGCTATTGAGCTGGAGCCAGGGGCAAAATTGCCGAAACCCCGCATGTACGCAATGGCACCCCGGGAGATGCAGGAGCTCCGTCAATACATAGACAAGAACCTGCGGAGGGGGTTCATCCAGCCCGCTCGGTCTAGGATGGCGGCCCCTGTCTTGTTCAGGGAGAAGAAAGACGGGACCCTAAGACTGTGCGTTGATTATCGGGGGGTCAACGCGGTATGTGTAGAGCACTTGTACCCCCTCCCTTTGGTGAAGGACCTTTTAGCTCATTTGGCTACGGGCCGGGTGTTCACCAAGTTAGACCTAAGGGAGGCGTACTACCGTGTCCGGATTAAAGCTGGTGATGAATGGAAGACGGCTTTCAACTGCCCGTTGGGGAGCTTTCAGTTTAGGGTAATGCCGTTTGGCCTGCAAGGAGCCCCCGCGGTATTCATGCAGTTGATTAACCAGGTCCTGCATGACCATTTGTACCGGGGGGTCCTTGTCTATCTTGATGACATCCTCATATATACGTCTACGCTGGAGGAGCATGTCGCCTTAGTGCGGAGTGTGCTGACCAAGTTGAGGGACGCCCGGTTATATGTGAAGCTTTCTAAATGTGAGTTTCACAAGCCCCGGCTGGACTATTTAGGATATCGGGTGTCCTCCAGCGGGGTGGAGATGGACCCGGGGAAGGTGGAGGCTATCCAGCAGTGGCAGGCCCCACGGACCCGGAAACAGTTGCAGAGTTTTCTAGGCTTCGCTAACTTTTATCGACAATTTATTCCACATTTCGCTTCCATCGCCCTGCCGCTCACGGACCTACTGCGGACTAAACAGATGGCAACGTCGCCGCGGCCAGGGCAGAAGCTTGCGTGGACCACTACATGCCAGCGGGCTTTTGAGGCGCTCAAGGCGCAGTTTGCCAGGGAGCCCGTTCTGCAACACCCGAACCCTGACCTGCCCTACGTAGTACAGGCTGATGCAAGCGACGTGGCTGTTGGAGCTGTTCTTCTGCAACGGCATGCGAAGGGAGATTTGCGGCCCTGCGCGTACGCCTCCAAGAAGCTAACGACCGCGGAGAGGGCTTGGGCTATCTGGGAGAAAGAGGCCTTCGCGGTCCACTGGGCCCTGGGGACTTGGAGACACCTTCTGGAGGGGGCTAGCCAGGAGTTCGAGGTTTGGACGGACCATAAAAACCTGGAAGCCCTGCAAACACCCCGCCGACTGTCCCCGAAACACGTACGGTGGGCCCAGTACTTCCAACGCTTCCGGTTTCGCCTCAAGTATGTGCCTGGGGGTAGGAATTTCCTGGCGGATGCCTTGTCTCGGCTACCGCAGTACGATTGTCGGAAGGAGGAGGTAGTACAGGCACTGGTACCGCCGCCCCGCCCGGTGGAGGAGACGGAGCACAGGGCTAACACCGTGACAGACGATTTCCTGCGGACCTGTAAGGGAGCGTTGGCGACTGACGAATGGATGCGGGCGCACCCTGACACCCTCTCATTGCGGGATGGTTTGGCTTGGCACGGGGTCAGGTTGTATGTGCCAGCAGCGGCACGAGATCAGGCACTCTACCAATGCCATGACGCTAGGCAGGCAGGTCATTACGGGTTCGTGAAAACCCTGCATCTGGCCCGCCGCCAGTTCTGGTGGCCAACCATGAGACGGGACATTGAAAGCTATGTGCAGAAGTGCCGCATTTGCGCAACCACTAAGCCCTCTACCAAGAAACCGGCAGGCCTCCTGCAACAGGTGGCAGACCCTGTACGACCTTGGCAGGACATTGCAATGGACTTTGTGGTTGAGCTACCGGAAAGCAGGGGATATAACGTTTTGTGGACAGTAGTAGACTTGTTCTCGAAACAAGCCCACTTCATCCCCTGTAAGGGATTGCCCTCGGCCCGTCGGCTGGCCTGGCTGTTCGTCCAACACATATATCGTCTCCACGGGGTGCCACGACGTATCATCTCCGACCGTGGGGTACAGTTTACGGCCCGGTTCTGGAGGGAGTTCGTCCGTTATATTGGAGCAACACAGGGTCTGAGCTCGGCGTACCACCCAAGCACGAATGGAGCCGCGGAACGTGCGAACGTGGCGGTGGAGCGATACCTGCGTTGTTATGTGTCATACCAACAGTCCGAATGGGTGGACTTGTTATCCTTCGCGGAAGTAGCCTACAACAACGCAGTGCATAGCAGCACTGGGTTCTCCCCCTTTAAAGTGGTATCTGGTTACGAGTTCGTTCCTATCGCAGGGTGCGATCAGGGGGCCCCGGCGTCCTGCGCACCTGGGGCGTGGATGCACCGGTTGGAGGAGGTGTGGGGGATAGCTAAGAAGGCGTTAGAGCGAGCAGCAGAGTCATACAAAGAGCAGGCGGACAGGAAAAGACGGCTGTTTGCACCTCCCAAAGTAGGTGATCTTGTCTACCTCTCTACAAAATACCTGCGGCTACAGGTGCCATGTAGAAAGCTAGGGCCCAAATATCTCGGACCCTTCCAAGTTATACAGGTAGTAAATCCCGTCACCGTCAGACTCCGGCTACCTCCCCTACTTGGAAAGATACACCCCGTCTTCCACAGCAGCCTGCTGAAGCCTGCTAGGACCGCCTCTGCGGCGGCAGGGGAGGGCGGCCCAGGACCTGTACACGGCAGCCACTATGAGGTACAGGAGATCCTGGACTCCCGGAAACGGAGGGGGCGGGTGCAATACTTGGTACTCTGGAAGGGGTACCCCATGGAGGAGGCCACCTGGGTACGGGATGAGGATATGTGTGCACCACGCCTTCTCCGTGCTTTCCACCGGAAACACCCGGGGAAGCCGGGGGAGATCCCGGGGGGGACAGTTGATCACGTTACGGATTGCTCACCTCTCTCTCCTTGCATTCCAGGTGGGCCCCTGGTAGAGGGGGCAGCATGTCGGGCCTCGGCAGCCCGACACACGAGGGGGGGCCCCTCCACCCCCCCCCGGCACACCCGGCTTCCCTCCCACCGACCCCACCTGGTTCCAGCGCGGCCCGGAGAGACCGGAGACCCGCGACGCTCCTCCCGCCGCCTTCGGACGCGCCGCAGCTGCTTGCCTCGCCCGGCGGCGCGTCGTCAAACGGCTCCCCGGCGTGGAAGGCTCCGAGACCCGGGCCTTCTCTTCTGACGCTTCCGGACGCGCCGCAGCTGCAGCCCTCGCCTGGCAGCGCGTCTGCGTGCGGCTCCCCGGCTCGGACGGCTCCGGGGCCCGCGTCGCCTCTCCTTGTGCTTCCGGACGCGCCGCGGGGGCCGGCCTCGCCCGGCGGTGCATCTGCGCGCGGCTCCCCGGCTCGGGCGGCTCCGGGACTCGCGCCGCGGCTTCTGCTGCCTCGGAATGCGCCGCGGCTGCTGTGCTCGGCCGGCGGCATGTTTGAGCAACGGACCCCGGCCTGCGGCCTGCCCAGTGGAGGCCTGAGCCGGCTCAATGTCTCTGCGGCCTGGGAGGATTCGGGAGCTGCGACCTCACGGTGGACTGCGTCAGACCCCGACGCCATGCCTGCGTGGGACTGTGTGGCAACGCTGTTAGGGGATGGGTCCCTCCCCCATACGGTGACCGGGTGGCTGGGGCCTATGGACGATGGCAGGGGGCTGGGGGCTGCGGGGGTGCTGCAGGGAGTGGGTGAGGGAAAAGGGCACGGTGGTGGCGACACGTTGGGGGGGGCTTACCTGACTGAGCGACGGGCGAAAGGCCTTGTAGGGGAGGGGTGGGGAAGTTACAGGGAGTGGGAGGGCGGAGGCATGTTTGGGTGGAGTTTGGGTGGGGTTTTTGGATGTGTATATAGCAGCGTTGGTTGCAGGTAGCAGCCAACGCTGGCTTTGTTTCTTGTTGCGGCTATTGCTCTGAAGGATAAAGTGCTTCTAGACTGCAGCAGAAGTCTCTCGTTCCTGTGTTCGGCACCTGCCCTGCTTGTAGCAGGACGGGTTTTGACAGTAATGTTAAAAGATGATACCAAAAGTTATTTCAATATGTGAGGTCTTCCTGCAGACATCTGTCTGTTGGGTCAGGCCTTTAGGGAATCAAGAACAATTTTCAAAAGTTGGTTCACGTAAGATGCAATTAAAAGAAAAGATCTCTTCAGAATCCAGAGATTCAGATGAAAGTCTCTGGGGAGGGGGGAATCACGAGGGCAGGATACATCCAGCAACTTTGTCTGACAGATTACATTTGCTCATCCTCTGGATCCAAAGTTAGTCATTCTCCAAAGGGTTTATTTCTGACTAGGACTTTATCTGACTTACGTAAATGGCACACCCAGCCATTCTGCCATTCTAGAATTCAGTGTTTCTTAACCTCAGCAACTTTAAGACATGTGGACTTCAATTCCCTAAATTCTCCACATAGCATGGCTGGCTGGGGAATTTTGGGCGTTGAAGTCCATACCTCTTAAAGTTGCTGAGAAACACTGTTCTAGATGATTCAGCAAAAAATATTCAGAAGGCAAAATATGACTATGTCTAAGTTGGTAAAGTAATTATGGGTCTGTAAGTTGTAAATTAAAGGATCGCATGAGGTATTCAGTGGTCAGAAGACAGATGTATAAGAAGAATGAGGATTAGCCTCCTAATATAATACTGACATTTATCAGTGAGATGAAGAAAATGACTGTGTTATACTCAAAAGAATCTCTAGGGAGATGTTGTTCTAAAGAGCAAATGCAGTAACAATGTACTAGATAGTATGACTATTCCCAGACATAATGGTACATTAGTGGCCTTGATGTAAGAGATTTAAGAATACACTTAAGGCCACAATCCTTTCCAAGAAAAAAAATCTGATCCAGATCAGTGGGGCATTGGATCCTGTTTGTTTATTGATTCAATTTGTATGGCCATCCATATCACCTAAATGACTTAGCCATTTTTGTAAGCTATTTTGAGAAACCATTGTTTTCAGCTGCAGTTGTTCACAGAAGATCATTGTGATGCACCTATGTGAACCATGATTTCTGAAGTTCCCCACAGCTTCAGGTTTGCACAGCTTTACATTTAAAAGGGCTTCAATACACCAAGATAAACCTGACTTCCGGTTTGCCATCGTGGCCGCCACGGCTTCTGGAAGACGAGTTCCGTCTTTCACGTTCGGTTTTGCTCCGCTGGAGGACCCTGGAAAGTCACCCTGTAGGAGCGATGAGCAAGGAGGGGACCCCTGCTTGATCACAGGAGGGCAGCAGCTGTCCTGCTCGATCCTGGGCAGACATCTGTCAGAGGATAGACAGAGGATAGGCAGAGGATAGACCAGCCATAGTAATATGGCCTGTCACTAGGCTGCAGACAGCCCAAGTCAAACTTACCACCAAGCACTTCGAAAGCAATACAAATGAAACTGGATGAGATCCGATCTTCTCTTTACACTACGTATTTTCTTTTCCTGTAAAATCTGCCCAAGGTATCTTTCCCCCTGTGAGGAGAGAGGGAAAGGAATCTCTATTCCAGCCTCTAATAATAGCAGCGACTAACTACCCAGGGGAATTAAAGCACTAAAAGAATAACTTTAATCTAATTGGATTTATATGTTTCTGAAACTTGGGGACCAAAAATTTTCCTATTTTATTGGAGACTCTTGTTTTTATCTACAAAAAAGAAATAAAATTGGAAAAAGGATTATAAAAATTTTGGACTTAGAAAACCTTAAACAGTATCAGTGACATCTTGTGATGAAGTTTGGTATTACAACTTGTTATTTCCTAAAATAGACTTGGCTCGAAGCCCAGACTATAGATAAGACTTTTCTGACCTTGTCACAACCTGTGAGAAACTCAACTGTAATAGAACAACTGGGCAACATAACTGGCCTACTTGAACTGTGAATATAAACCTTTACTGACTTTCAGAGTTATATGTGGGGAATTGCCTTCCTATCTCTTTATTTGAGGAATATTGGTTACTATATGAGATGATGAAATACCTTGGACTATAAAATCTTGCTTGACAAACGACTTCTACTATAAAAACTATTTATAAACATGTGAAAGAGATCGATGAAGACCAGGAAAAGATCCTTTCCATGTTGAAAGCAATACACGAAACCATTCTTTCAGCTTGAGATAAAATAAGAACTAACATAGAAGATCAAGATGCCAGTTTAGATACACCAACCCAAACTTTGACTACAACCAAAGAACTAACAATGCAGAAGATAACAGAAGAAGTGGAACAACCAAATATTAAGAAAGAGGACTCACTTGACCAACAAATACAGTTAATGGGAAATCCAGAAAAGGGAGTGACTATGCTGAAAATGGAAAAGACTTTCTATATAAATCAGAAGAAATTTGAGAAAGAAGAACAGATTGAATGGAAGATAAACATATCAGGGCAATCATGGGGAATTGGAATAATATGGAGACAACTTAATGAATATAAATGGGCTAGTCCTTCAAAAAAAATGGCAATTAAATGGTCTCTTTTATTTCAAATAACATATATAATAATAGAGGGAGATCTATTTGATGATCTAAAAGCATTGATATGGAAGGCTAGTTGGCAAAGGAAGAAAGCCAGAATAAGGCTGAAGAAAATTGGGGTGTTGATTTATTAGAGGGGATTTCATATTATTAATTAGAGGGTTAAAGGGAGAAGTTGAGATAAGGGGAATTCTGGTCATTAGATTTAAAATATTTGGAAATTAGTTGAAAATAAGGATTTTATCTGTTTAATATTTAAAAATTAGACCTAAAAGAAAAAAAAATAATTATTATGAATATGTTTGATTTATTGAATGACCCAGGTAATATATATAATAGTTTTGATTTATTAAAGGAGATATTGTATTATTAAGTAGATGATTTAATATGGTGGGAAATAGATAACTTTTAGGAAATAGAACAAGATTATATTCAAATAGATAAAATGTGTATTTTGGATATTAGATTCTGTTATGAATTGAGATAAGGGAAATTTTGGTTACCAAAAGCCTGAAAATTATAAATATCAAAGGTTAAATTGGAATATTGATGAGAAAATAAACATTGAGGAAAAATTAATAGCAGGATATTGATTGTTTATGAAGATTGAATGTAAAAAATAATTAAGATATGTATAAGATACATATAATTTATTGATAAATGTAATAATGTTGTTTTTACTGGATATAATAAGAACTTAAATATTAGCTTAAATATGGGACAGTAAATGTTAGGGGAAAAAGAAAGGAAATATTTGATGTTGTAACTTGAGATTTTGTTATTGAACTATTGATTAACCCAGCCACCACGTTGGTTTTTAAATACTTAAATGTAAAATTGTAAAATTAATAAAATATTATAAAAAAATAAACCAAGATAAACCTTGCTAATTATGTACATGCAATTCTCTTCTCCCAGGTTAGTCTGTGGCTCAGCTCTTTTATTTCCTAAGAATTATTTTTAAAGCGTAAATAAGTTTAATTAATTAAAATTAAATCAAAAGCAGCAGTACTCTCTTCAGATGTTGCTGAATTACAACTTCCAACATTTCTCTCCATGGACAAACTGAGGCTTCTGGGATTTGTAATTCAGTGGTATCTGTAGGATCAAAATCACTTGAGGATCTCAGGTTTCTCACTCTCTCCCAAAGTCAGCAGAATCCCTTAGCAACCAGTATTATCTTTTGCATCCTGTCCCTTTATATTTAATTATTCCTGGTGTCAAGCTAAGCAAGAGTGCAGTAAGGCAGATTATATGCTTCAGATCTGAAGATACATTTTTTTCAGCAGATCATTGACTAATGAAGACTTTTTAAGGCTCTTGAGACCTTTTACATATGAGATATTCAATTTCCTACATTCTTAGCAATGCCTAAAGGGGGTCCTTGATGTATGGCTGTAATTAAGCCCAGAATCATGGTCATAAATCATGGTGATTATTAAGAGGGTCACCATGTGAATGTGACCAATTTTATGACTTTTTTGCAGTAGTTGTTAAGCCAATGCTGCAGTAGTTAAGCAAACCCATTGTATCCTTCGCCTTCTAAATAATTTGGTGTTTTTTTTTTCAGGAAGTTGTTAAACAACAATCTCCAGCAAAGAACATCATAACTCGTGGTTACGGGACTACAGAATGTTGCAAATATGCCAGGGGAAAAAATGTCCACACATGAAAGTTAATTAAACTGATCTATTCCTAAGTAGCCTATGCACAGGAATTCTTCTCAATTTCAATCCATGAAATTCAAGAGAGCTTGGACTTAGTCTGTTTGCGGCTACCTAGGGACTCTAAGGCTGATTCCTCTTTTAACTCTGCCTTTCCTCCTACAAAATAGTCATAAATGCAGGTGAGTTGCCAAACATGCAAAATGCAGTTGGGGTGGTGGGTGGTGGGGAGCCCTTGGAACTTCTAAACTCTGGGGAGTATTACTATAAGTATACTTGCTGTCTTGAATTACTGGTAAAGCAATTACTTATAAAGTAATAAAAGCAGAATAAATTTTGAAAATCAAAACATATCATTTATTATTCCCATTCACAGAATACGGACAACCTGCAGAGCATGGTTTCGGGAACGGAGCAGTTCACATCATTCTAAGTTGATGGTCAATTGCCTGTTTTACAAGAAAATATTGGTGGTTTTGTGTGTGTGTGTGTGTGTGTGTGTGTAGTGGAGCATTTTTCTTCACAGTCCCTGGCTACATCCAGCCCAGTTTCAAAGTTAACCACGAATTTGATCGGATTCTGTTCTGTTGGCAAACAGACAGACAAATGGACCAAGTTCTGAGACAGATAGAGTTTCTTTCCAACATTCTGTTGAGACAGAAGAAATAAACAACAGCTCTCATCTTAGTAATTATAGATCTATGAGTCTTTTCAATATAATAAGCATATGCTAGATATTGAAACTGAAATTTCAGGATTGGCTGGATCAATAAGATATCTTAGAGAAAGAACAACCTGTTTGTAGGCTTGACCAGGGACAAATATTATAACAACTGGCCAAAATGTTTCCCATCGGACTCAAGATCTTTGGCCTTTGTTGATTTCAGGGCTGCTTTTGATTCCATTTCAAGAGAAAACATATGGGAAACATTTAAGGTCTTGTCAAGCCATAGATGTTTGCTCTTATTCCTATATACCGTAAATTATATGAGATCAGAAACTTGAAAGATAGAATCTACCATGTCAGCTTTCTAATCCAGTTCCAGCACAGAGAAGTGTTAAAATGAGTCATATATTAGTATCCTCATTTGTTTGTTTTATTTTTATAAATACATATAATTCTATTTTTGTATTCACTCACTAGTTTAATGTCTTGGAGCCTCTAAACTAGCTGGGAAACATATGTCAATTTTACTGGATGCTTATAGGACTGGCTGTACCAGCCTACAGATGCCCTGGGAAAGCCTTACGTGCCCTTAGGCAATATATGCCATTTCTGACAGAGACAACAAACATTTTAGCCTTAGCTAAAAGATGAATTATATATAAATGGAGTACTGATAGTACCAAGTTTACAAATGGAACAGTCAAATGGATCAAGTGTTTTAACTATTTAGGTGTGGTATTTCATGTCTGAGGAAGAAAGAAATCTGAAGTTCAGCAGATGAATTTGTTGCTCCACATGAGTGTAGCAGCTGTTCCATTTTTTCTCATTCAGAAAGAAGTAGCATTGTTCTAACAACTATAATATTGCTTACCAAGCACTGACTCAACTTTATAGAGAGCCCATAGGGCAGGGGTGTCAAACTACCGGCCTGCGGGCCAGACGCATCATCCCAAAACCGCACCCACCCCATTGCCAGCAATGGAGAAAAAGCTCCAATATGTTGTGCGACGTCACGTGACTTCGTGAGTTTGACATGTCTGCCATAGGGCCATACTTTAGTTTTGTGTGAGAGAAGAGAGTGAAGAGAAGAGCAACAAAGATTGTTAGGGGCTGGAGACTAAAATATATGAAGAACATTTGCCGGAAGTGGGTATATCTAGTATATCCAATATTTGAGGGGCTGCTATAAAGAAAATGGAGGTCAATCTATTCTCCAGAGCACCTGAAGGCAGGACAAGAAGCAACCGATGGAAACTAATCAGGGAGAGAATCAACCTAAAACTAAGGGGAAATTTCCTGACAGTGAGAACAATTAATCCCATCTTCAAAAAAGGAAAAAAATGGATCCAGGAAATTACAGACCTATCAGCCTGACCTCAATACCTGGGAAGATTCTTGAAAAGATAATCAAACAACGAATCAGAGAGCACCTAGAGGCAAACAAAGTCATTACTAAAAGCCAACATGGGTTTGTGTTCTGTTCCAGCCTATGACCGGCCCTGTTGGAATGTCAGGGACAAACCCTTTTTTATATTCAATAGGCTGGAATTAAGCCAACCAAATTTATTTGCAAAAACTAAACGAAACAGTTCAAAACAGAGTTAAACAAATACAGACCGAGACTATATCAGAAGCTCTTCAAACGGTTGCCTTCAGCAACCAGCACCTCCCACACATTCCCCTTTTAAACAGCAGTCTCAAGGCGTGGCTTCTCTTTGCCTTCTCCCGAGGTGCCTCATTGCTTTTCTTTGTTTACTTCTGCTAGTCTGCCTCCTGCTTCGAGTGTCCCTGAACAGAGCCAGCTGTGGATTGTCTTCTTCCAATCTTTCAGGCTCACACAGCTGGGTCTGAGGAGGAACAAGACGGGAGGGGCCTGGCTGAGAGCTCTGCAGTGCATCAGAACTTTCCTCTGCAACCAAAGGCTCTCCAAACCCCTCCTCCTCCTCCTCTTCAGAACTGTCTGACTTAGCTGCCGAAACCACAGGCTGACGCTGAATCACAAGTTTGTCAAAAACAGATCGTGCCAGAGAAATCTTATTACATTCTTTGACCAAGTGACAAAATTAGTGGATCAGAGGAATGCTGTGGATATAATTTACTTGGACTTCAGTAAGGCATTTGATAAAGTAGATCACAACCTTCTACTAGATAAGATAGAAAAAAGTGGGTTAGACAGAATCACCACCAGATGGATTCGTAGCTGGCTGACCGGCCATACTCAGCGTGTGGTCCTCAATGGAACCGCATCTACATGGAGGGAAGTATGTAGTGGAGTGCCCCAGGGCTCTGTTCTGGGCCCAGTGCTCTTCAACATCTTCATCAACGATTTGGACGAAGGGATAAATGGGGAACTCATCAAATTTGCAGACAACACCAAGCTGGCAGGAATAGCCAACACTCCAGAAGACAGGCTTAAGATACAGGAGGATCTGGACAGACTTGAACACTGAGCGCTATCTACCAAAATAAAATTCAATGGTGAAAAAAGTAAGGTTCTACATTTAGGCAAGCAAAACCAAATGTACAGGTATAGTATAGGGGGTACCTTGCTCAATAGTAGTAACTGTGAGAGGGATCTCGAAGTCCTAGTGGACAGTCAATTAAATATGAGCCAGCAGTGTGCTGCAGCTGCCAACAAAGCCAACACAGTGCTAGGCTGCATTAACAGAGGAATAGAATCAACATCACGTGAAGTATTAATACCACTTTACAATGCCTTGGTAAGGCCACAATTGGAATACTGCATCCAGTTTTGGTCCCCACGATGTAAAAAAGATGTTGAGACTCTAGAAAGAGTGCAGAGAAGAGCAACAAAGATGATTAGGGGACTGGAGACTAAAACATATAAGAAACAGCTGCTGGAATTGGGTATGTCTAGTTTAATGAAGAGAAGGACGAGGGGGGACATGATAGCAGTGTTCCAATATTTCAGGGGCTGCCACAGAGAAGAGGGAGCCAAGCTGTTTTCCAAAGCGCCCAAAGGGAGGACAAGATGCAATGGATGGAAACTGGTCAAAGAGAGAAGCAACCTAGAAACTTCCTGACAGTTAGAACAATTAACAACCTGCCTCCAGAAGCTGTGAATGCTTCAACACTGGAAGTTTTTAAGAAGAGACTGGACAGCCATTTGTCCAAAATGGTATAGGGTTTCCTGCCTGAGCAGGGGGTTGGACTAGATGACCTCCAAGGTCCCTTCCAACATTATTATTATTATTATTATTATTATTATTATTATTATTATTATTATTATTATTATTATTATTATTATTATCAGTGGAACAGCTTGCCTCCAGAAGTTGTGCTCCATCATTGGAGATTTTTAAGAAGAGATTGGACAGCCATTTGCCTGAAATGGTATAGGTTCTTGAGTAGAAGACTCCCAAGGACCCTTCCGTTATTCTGTTAATAGAATCTAAATTTTTGACAACCCCTTTCAAGCTCCTAGATATATTCCTAGTGCACTTTGAATAACTTGGAAATTGGGTTACTAGTGCTAATGGTAGATTTTTGTATAGTTAATAATTAAAGTTAAAACTTCTCCCAATGGGGCTGGTTCTCATAATGCCTGCTAATTATTTTAAATCTAGCTGGATGAAGGCTTTCTGTCTAGTAGCTAAGGCATCAGGTTAAAAACCAGGAAACTGTGAGTTCTATTCCTGCCATGAAAGCCAGACAACCTGTTGTAAGGGGAAGAACATCAGTGTGACTTAGGCATAATATCTAAAAAGTTAAAATCCTGATGGAGAAACCTCACTGGGAAGCAGGCTACTCCTTTCCTTCTTTAATTGTCCTTAAATAAAGTATTTTCCAAGGTATGGTAAAGCACTCATTCCATCTGTAGTGTTATATAGTAGATTTACCAACCCTCTTTGTAATGATGTATTTAATCTTGTGGCTTTGAAACCTCTGTAATGAGTGTTTTTCTTTATTGTATTTTCATGTTTTTCTTTATTGCATATTTTCGCAAGATGAATATGTACTCAAATACTATTGCCTGTTTTATTACCTTTTTCCTGTTTTTGGACATTCCTTACATTTTGGGGGATTACAAGGCAACTACATTTTGCATACTAATAAATCCACTAAGAAATTATCAGGGATTCATTTATTTGTAAACTGTCTTCAAATTCTGTACTTACCCTTTGTGCATTTTATGTCTGGATAATTATATTCCTGATCTCAGACTATTAGAAAGTTGCAAAGTGAAAATGGCTTTGAGGATTTGAACCTCTTTAAATTTTTGTTGTGTTTTAGGCTGTAATTTTTAAAATTATTTAGGTTGCCTTTTGCTGATGTTTCTTTTGAGAGTCTCCTTCATTCGCCTAATGCCTACCCTTATGTAAGGCCAATTTTGTACTCTCCTTTTTTTTCCCTCGTAAAGCTGTTAAATTCTGCAGGCTTGGTTCCCATGCAGAGCAGCAGAGCAGTCCTAAAAAGGAAGACAATAAGAAGTGAAAGCCTCTATTGGTCATAAAAGATACACCGAAGGTAAAGTTCATATGTGTTTCTGCAGCAGTTTGCAGTAATGAATGCATACATAAGCAAGACCTGGTGAGAGTATTCCCCCAGCTGAAAGAATCTTACTCAGGCAGGTAATAATGCTGCCATCACCTATTTTTAAATGTGGAGATGCTCCTCACAGCTGAAACCTAGTTGGGCAAGAAGAAGAAATCTTCCTTCTCTAGATATAAGCTTTTTTTAAAAAAAGGGGGGGTCCAGTTTTCCTTTTTAACCAAGGTTACTGTTCTGTACCAGCCTGCTACCGGCCCTGCAGAAAAGGCAGGGACAACCCCTTTTACAAGAAGGCAAGAGGCTGGAATTACGCCTGCCAAATTTATTGCTACAAAAACAAATAGAACAAGACATGAACCAAGAAACAGGAGCTTTTCAAGCGGTTGCCTTCAGCAAACCAGCCCTACCACGCATTCCCCCTTAAATACAGTTCAGGGCGTGGCTTCTCTCTGCCTCCTTCTGAGGAGCCCCATTGCCTTCCTCTGTTTACTCCTGATTGACTGCCTCCTGCGTCGGGCGTCCTTGAACAGGGCCAGCTGTGGGTCATCATCCACGCTGTCAGGCTCACACAGCTGAGTCTGCATCGTGACCAGGTGAGAGGGGCCTGGCTAAGGGCTCTCATCAAGCTGTCCAACCCCCTCAGCAAGCTCTTCAACACCCCCTTCCTCCTCCTCCTCTGAGTCGTCTGACCCAACTGCCGAACCCACAGGCTGAACCTGAATCACAACACTCACACAGCTGGGTCTGCGTCGTGATCAGGTGAGAGGGGCCTGGCTGAGGGCTCTCATCAAGCTGTCCAACCCCCTCAGCAAGCTCTTCAACACCCCCCCTCCTCCTCCTCTGACTCGTCCGACCCAACTGCCGAACCCACAGGCTGGCCCTGAATCACAACAGTTACTAAGCCCAAGCAATTCTGAAGTCCATACTGCTGGTTATAAATCAAATATTGGAATAATCAAGATGGAGATTTAGTGGGATGGGCAGAAACCACTGGAGTTTCCGAGAAATGGCCTGCCATATTTCATTAAAGATATTCTCAAATCTTAGAAAAGATTATCCCAGAGTTGTCCAAGGTTTCATTAAAAAATATAGGCTGGATTGAGGCAGGAGCCCGAGGATCATTGATGTGCTGAAAAATAATTCCAGGCATATAATGCATGCACAACTATAGAAATTGAATAAATAATATGCATGTTTAAAAAAATTCAAAAAGCAAAAATGGGTTCAGCACAATCTACAACAAACATCAAATAATTTAATCTCTGGTGCAAATCATTTGCAGCAACTGTGTGGTGTGATTTGCCTTTTCTTTTGCCCCTCCCCCTCTACAGATGCCTGTGCTTGGGATTCCTTCCCAAGCAAAGTATTTTAAGGAATTCCAGAACAGCTTGGAAAGCACAAGTGTAACTTTATAATAGAGGAGTGCATATGCTTGAAAGCATTTCCTGTATAAATTTTAAAGTGTGCTGTGTTAATGTTTTATTGACCAAAATTATGGTAGCATAGCACAACATTGAATATATACAGTAAGCAAATCAAATATGAACTATTTCTTTGCTGTGTCTCTCCTAAATATTTCTATAATTAAATATTTTTAAAATTGTGTGAATGCACAAACAAGGGATGGGATGTATCACAAGCAAAATGCATGGGACAACCATAGGTGATCTTGATCATTTGTTTTTGTTTATACTAAGAAACTTTTCAGATGCTCCATTTAAAAGGAGTAAATAAATTAAATTTTAAAAATATATTTATTCCTTTTTATGTAATATTAAGGTTACAGACTGCTCAGCTGCATTACAAACATTGGGTGGCATACAATAGGCACATTAGAGGAATTTGTGCTAAAACCTTCCTGGCCACAGTTATCAGCCGCTCCTCAAGTAGAAACTGTGAGTTCAAGAAGACCCTCAAATATGGAACCTCTCCAGATCCTGATGTTCCAAATAATCACAGATACTTAGCCTTGTCAGGGTTGAGTCTGTTCTTCTTCAATCATAACCACACAGTCTCCAGATCCTAGGACAAAATCTGAGCTGCATCATCTTCCTGGCCTGGAGTATTGGTGATATCTGAGTCCAAATCAATAGATGACCTCACTCAGTGGCAGTATGGAGATATTAACCTTGAGGGGTGACAGCCTCAATGCTTAAGGCACCCCACATGTCTCTAGATTGATCTCTTCCCTGTGCCAACCTTGGTGCTCATAAGGATCATCCAAAAATTATAGCTATTTCTGAATGGAGCGGGATGAGCTGTGTTGGACATCTGCAGGTTGGCCATGTTGCACTTTGTTGTGTGAGCTGCATGGGCTCTCAGTTTTTTTTTTTTAATGTGCTGGTTATCACTTCTAAAACCCTAATAGCATGGGGGTCAGATTATTTGTGAGACCATCTGTCCCTGAGCCTATCTATCCATTCTACCAGATTGAATAGTGTGGCACACTCTACGTCCTTTCCCTTAAATTATACCATCTAACACAGGAGTATCAAACTGCTGGCTCACGAGCCGGTTGCATCATGTGGAGGCCACACCCACCCCAGCTCCGGCAATGCAACAAAAGTCATGATATGTCATGACATGTCACGTGACACAGTGAGTTTGACTCCTGTGATCTAGTGGACCAAGAAAAGGTACCTTTTGCATAACAGCCCCAACCCTTGAGATACAACATTCTTCCTCTTGAGATCCATCAAGTCTCCATCCTCTTAACCTTCTAGAAGACTCTAAAGAGCTGGGTCTTCCCCCAGGCACTGGGATAGGGTTAGATCGGGCCCAAACATGCTGGTATTAGTTGCCTCACAAAACATTGGTTGAGGCACCAGGTTTTTGCTATTACTTTTATTGCCTTTATTTTTGTTATTTTCTATGGTGATGTAATTTTATCCCACTATTGTTATCCACCCAGAGCTTGTCTTTTTAAATAGGCCACCATTTAAGTCTTATAAACTGGATCCAATCACAAAGAGAGGAGGAAGACCAGAATCTTGCCTTGCACTCCCATTCCTCACCCTTATAGGTGGCCCAGAAGGATAACATGGCCAATAGTAACGAAAGCTGCTGAAAGAACAAGCAGAACCAGAAAGATTGCACAATGGATAAAAATTATCTAGGACTGTTGGATCTGGCAAAGATTACTCAGGGAGGGAATGTACCACTGCTTCCTTCAAGGAAGTGACACCACCCCTTTTCTCAGCAATCAAATAATCTCACGTGGACACAGCCACATGTTCACACACACACACACACACACACACACACACACACACACACACAGAGCACAGGTGGGCTTCATCAGGATTTGCTTCTATCTCCTTGAGAAAACTTAGCAAGTCAGAGTCCAGCTCTGAGAGAATCTGTACATCTTTGCACCAGATTCCTAGAATACGATTCAGATGATCCTTAGTTCACCCCTGCCCTGATATGATAAGAGTGGAAAAATAGTTTGCTGGGCCTGGAAACAAATGTAAACTGATTAAAAATGTATGAGAAATTGGGGATTACATAAAGAAACATTGTCAAAAAGATGGTAAAGTGAATCCCAAATTCATATATCGCATTATATAAAAATCATATTCAGGTCAATACACTTGGGAATAATCTGCTTCCAGCAAATTCAAGAACAGTATATGTAGACTGTAGAAGGAACATCAGAAACTATATAAGCTTATTGCAAGCATTTCCTCAACAATTTTCATTAATAAAGCAAAACAATTAAAATGAAAACTGTTCATTGACTTTTTCCCAAATTGCTTTTATTTTATGCTGAATGTTGTGCTCTACACGATTTAGATTTGACATTCGTATATAGAAAAAAAGGGAGAAACGAGCTGTGTAATATATTAGATATTGCCATACAGACAATGGGTGGTACGGTGGCTCAGTGATTAAGAGATTGGGCTTGTCAGAAAGCAGGCAGCCCAGGTTAAAGACCCAAGTGCCACACAAGGAGGTGAGCTTCTGTCCTTGTCCCAGCTCCTAGCAGTTTGAAATCATGCAAATGCAAGTAGATAAATAGGCACCACTTCAGTGGGAAGGTAACAGAGCTCCATGACATCATGCTGGCCACATGAGCATGGAAATGTCTTCAGACAATGCTGGCTCAATGGCCTTGAAATGGAGATAAGCACGGCCTTCTATAATTGGCAAAAACTAGTGGAGTAAAATCCTCAGGGACTTCTTTACCTTTTTTTTTAAAGTATAGACAATATCCATTTCTATGGGGGGAAAACCTCAGGGAAATCATTTTTTTAAACAGCTATTGTAGACAAAAAATCTCAGGTCACATCTGCATACATTTAAATATTATTTAATTTAACTATAATACAATATCCCAAGTACTTAATGTTAAGTCTATTGAACGATACTGAAAAATGTAAGTTACTGAATGTGCAAATCTGCTGAAGAACATAGTATTTGAGGAGATCTTAAAGTTCAGTCTTCAATTTAAGCTTACAGTTAATTGAACTCAGTGGGGTTTTTTTCTGATTAGATATTTATTTATTTATTTAGTTAGTTAGTTAGTTTTTTTTATTGAAAAGTTTTAGAGTACATTTTGTCTTTAACAATCCCCCCTCCCCCCACCCCTACCTATCCCTCCCTACCCCTACCCCCCATTTCCCCCTCCCCCCCGACTTCCCAGAGCTAAGTACAAGGTATAAAAACAAAAACCAATCATAAACATCCATATGCTAACAACAATAAACTCTTAAATCTATCGCTCTCTAGCTCATATAAGATAACTACAAGCAATATTATTATTACATATAAAAAGAAAGAAAAAAGAAAAAAGAAAGGAAGACTTATTCAAATGCTAAATGAAACTTTTTAGTCCCATATTTGTTCTGGATATAATCAATCCATTTTCTCCACTCCATAATATAACGTTCTTGCGAATGATCTTTCAAGTAAGCTGAGATCTTTGCCATTTCCGCCAGGTCAGAAACCTTTAGAGTCCATTCTTCTATAGTCGGCAGTTCCTCCTTCTTCCAATATTGACCTATTAAGAGTCTTGCTGCTGTAATTAAATTCAACATCAACTTAGTGTCCACAACAGTAGCATCTGTAATTATGCCCAACAAAAACAATTGCGGACAAAACTTTATCCTTTGCTTGAAGATCTTCTGCATATTCCACCAAATTTTTATCCAAAAAGCCTTAACCTTTTTGCAGGTTCACCATATATGAAAATATGTTGCATCTTCACCACCACACCTCCAACATTTTGGCTGATAATTCGGATACATACTTGCAAGCTTTTTAGGATCTAAATGCCATCTATAAAACATTTTATAAAAATTCTCTCTTAAGTTTTGGGCTTGTGTGAATTTTACGTTTCTCACCCAGATCTTTTCCCACGTGTCCATTGTAATAACTTCTTGAATATTCTGGGCCCATTTTATCATACAATCTTTAACCAATTCTGTTTCAGAGTCAATTTCTATCAATGCAAGATATATCCGTTTGATATGTGCTGGACCCTGATTTCTAATTTGCTTTATCAAATTTTCATCAGTCATTGCAAAACCAATTTTCTGATCTTCTTTCCACCTGGCCCATAACTGAGTATATTGAAACCAAGTTTGAACAATCTTCTCATCTCGCAAAAGGTTGTACGGCTTTAAACACCAAACATTTCTTTCCAAGCTTAAAATCTCCTTATACGTAGTCACATCATGTTTGAAACCAACATTTATGTTTTCTATTGCGTGTTTTGGAATTGCCCACAACAGCATCTTGTAACCTAACTTATGTCTATACTTCTTCCAAACTCTCAGCAATGCCTGTCTTAAAATATGCACTTTAAACACATTATCTACCTTCTTATCATACAACAAATATGCATGCCAGCCAAATAACAAGTCATGGCCCTCAAGATTTAATAATCTTTCTTGTGTCAAATTAATCCAATCACTTATTCCCGATAACGCAGCAGCTTCATAATATAATTTAAGATTAGGCATTTTAAGACCACCTCTTTCACGAGTATCCTGCATAATCTTAAGTTTAACTCGTGCCCTTTTCCCTGCCCAAACAAATTTGTTGATACCCTGTTGCCATTCTTCCAAATTAGAATCTTTTTTAAGGACCGGTATCATTTGAAATAAAAATAGAAATTTAGGCAGGACATTCATTTTCACTGCTGCAATTCTTCCCAACAAAGACAATTGCAATTTTTCCCAGCTCTCCATTTCTTTTTGAATTTTTCCCCATAACTTTTCATAGTTATTTTTATATAACTTTGTATTAGAGGGTGACAAAAACACCCCCAAATATTTGACCCTTTTAACAATTTCAAATCCAGTTAATCCTTCTAAAAGGGCCTTTTGCGATACTGTCATATTTTTGGCCAGAATTTTAGTTTTTTGTGCATTAACTTTAAATCCAGAAACCTTCCCATATTGCATTATTATCTCCATCAGGTCCACAACAGAGTTTTCTGGCTGGGTCACCGTAACAACCAGATCATCTGCGAATGCTCTCAGTCTATAATCCTGATCTCTAATTTGTATACCCTTAATTCTTTCCGAATTCCGTATTTTTACCAATAATATCTCCAATGTTAAAACAAATAATAAAGGTGATAACGGACACCCTTGTCTTGTGCCCTTCTCAATATTACATACTTCAGTCAAACTATTGTTAACTATTATTCGGGCAGTTTGTTTTTGATATAATGCCCTAATTGGTTGCAAAAATTTATCCCCAAAATTCATTTTATCTAAAACTTTCATCAAAAATTGCCAATTCAATTGATCAAAAGCTTTTTCAGCATCTAGAAAAATTAGCGCCGCAGAGATCTGGTTGTTCCTTTCCAAAAACTCCATCACATCAACTATATGCCTCACATTATTTTTCATTTGCCTACCACTAATAAACCCAGTTTGATCCCCATGAATCACCTGTTGCAGAACCCTCATCAATCTGTTAGCTAACACCTTGGCAAATATCTTGTAATCTGTATTTAAAAGTGATATCGGTCTATAGTTTTTTACTTGAGTAGCATCTTGATCTTCCTTCGGAATCAAAGAAATAAAAGCAGTTCTCCAAGACGGAGGCACCTTTCCCCCTCTCTGAATTGTCTGGAAAAGTTCCTTTAACGGCTTTATCAACTCCAGTTGTAAATTTTTGTAGTAAGCCGCAGTCAAACCATCCGTGCCTGGCGCTTTATCCACCTTCAATTCCTTAATTGCTATAAGAATTTCTTCTTCTGTTATCAATTGATTAATCTCCTCCTTTTGTGCTTGCGTAAGAACCGGGATGCTAGCATTCTCCAAATATACATCAATGTCTTTTTCATTAGTTAGTTTGTTTTATATACCGTCCTATTCCCGAAGGACTCAGGGCGGTTTACAGGGCAAAATTTAAAAACAATATAAAAGTTAAAATAGAAATAGAATTAAAATAAATTAAATTAATTACTAGCCCAACAAATTAAAACAAAGTTTAAAACTTAAAACCCCTCAGTGCAGGCCAGATAGATCAAAGAGACAAGTTTTCAGGTCCCGGCGAAACGAACGAAGGTCGGGGGCGGTCCGGAGTTCCACTAGCAGCTCATTCCATAGGGCAGGTGCACCCACAGCGAACGCCCTCCCTCTGTGGATCACCTGCCAGCACTCCCTGACCGGCGACACCCTAAGGAGGCCCTCCCTATGGGAGCGCACAGGATGATGGGAAGTTGATGCTGGCAGCAGGTGCTCCCTTAGATAATCCGGGCCCATGCCATTTAGGGCTTTATAGGTCATCACCAGCACCTTGAATCTCACCCGAAGGGCAACTGGAAGCCAATGCAGCTCACGGAGAAGAGGCGTTACACAGGAGTATCGGGAGACTCCCATCACAACTCGTGCAGCTGCATTCTGCACCAGCTAAAACCTCCGAGTGGTCCTCAAGGGCAGCCCCATGTAGAGAGCATTGCAGTAGTCTAACCAGGAGGTCACGAGCGCATGAGTGACTGTGCGTAGGGCATTTCGGTCCAGATAGGGCTGCAACTGGCACACCAGGCGAACCTGGGCAAAAGCCCCCCTGGTCACGGCTCCTATATGATCTTCCAAACTGAGCCGTGAATCCAGGAGGATGCCCAAGTTGCGAGCCCTATCAACGGGGGGGGGGGTAACACCTCACCCCCCATAGTTAGTGATTGACTAAGCTGGTTCTCGCAAGATGCCGGTATGTACAGCCACTCAGTCTTGGCGGGATTGAGTCGAAGCCTGTTTCTCCCCATCCAAACCCGGAGCGCCTCTAGGCAACGGGACATCACATCGAGGGCATCACTGGGTTGGTTTGGGGTGGAAAGAAAAAGCTGGGAATCATCAGCATACTGATGATATATATAAAATTACATGAACTATCTTCATATATAATTCCAGACCACTATTTGAAAAAATGTGTTCACTGAACAAGCTATAATGCCCTGATACATACATGATACCATAATAAAGACATGTCAAACTCGTGATGTCATGTGATGTGTGACGTATCATGACTTTTTCCCCATAGCTGGCAATGGGGTGGGCACGGTGTCGGCGTGACGCATCCGGCTCTCAGGCCAGCAGTTTGACATGCCTGCCATAATATGTTTCTTCTTGTTAAGCTAAAAACAGAAAGCCACTTTCTGATTAGTATTATATTCAGACTATATTACCGTATATTATTCTATTATAATTTCCTCCACCATTTTTCAATGACTCTCTTTTATACTTCAACCATCATTTCCAGCACTGTTTTGAAAGGGAAACTATGGATTGTTCAACCAGTAAATGATGCAGGGGATCGGAACATGAGATAGAAGAAAGAAGAGCACTAGGTTAAAGGGATGTTTGTAACACATTCATGGGTTAACTCTAACCAGAGTCTGAAAAAAATTTTATTGAACCACAGAGGAATTTAATTTGATTTAAATAAGGAGACGGTAATATCGCAAACTGCATAAAAGATAAACCTTGGCAGCTGTTCACGCTTGAGAGGAAGGGATGAAAATTAAGAACGTCATAAGCAATTAATCGGGAGAGTTGACAAACATTAATATCTATGATTAATTGTTCCAATAGTTGTCTGTGTAAACATAACTCTCTTTTTAGGAGGCAAATCAGGACTGGATTCAGCCTGAGCCCCAAACCCTTGCAAGTGCTTCTTTCTTTGTCCTGAAAACCAGCAAAGTCTAGTGGGAAAGACGATATAAGGGGAGTGGAGGCAGTAGGTACTCAACCTACTGAGAAGGCACAGAAGACCTACCCTTGTTGCTCAGAAAGGCAATTGCTGAATAAGTACTATCAATGATTACATATCCTGAAGTTGTTTTCAACTCCTAGTAACCACATAGATAGATCTTCTCCATGGATGATCTACTCCAAACTTGTTCTTTCATGTCTACTGATGGCAGACTCATCACCTCTGTAATTGAGTCCTTCCACCTTGCTGCTGCTCATCCTTTTCTTTCCTTTCCTTCCACTTTTCAAAGCATTAGAGAGCTGGATCCTTGCATCATGTAAAGTAGGATAATGTGTCAATTGTGCCTTTTTTTTTTTACATTTTTTTTTTTACAAAATTCACGATAATTTTGCCATTACATTGGAAACACTCCATCTTGGAAGATGGCAAGCAGGCAAAGCAAAGGACTAACTTTCCATAACCCACATTTGATGTTGAGGATAAGACTAAGCAAGAGCTTTTTTTGTAAGAAAAATGGTGCCAGAACTCACATCTTGTTAATCTATTATTTAAAAAATTAGATATTCAGTTCTTAGCAGGACCAGTGGTTGAGAAGTATTTTTTTTATTTTTAAATGTGGGATCACACGTTTACACTAAAAATTTTAAAAAAGGTTTTCAATTCACCAAAGATTTTTTAAAATAAGAAATTATTTACCTTAAGCATGTAGTCAATCACTGTACACCCACCCACACGTTAGTTGTGTAACGAAACAAACTCCAAACTTGTTCTTTCATGTCTACTGATGGCAGACTCATCACCTCTGTAATTGAGTCCTTCCACCTTGCTGCTGCTCATCCTTTTCTTTCCTTTCCTTCCACTTTTCAAAGCATTAGAGAGCTGGATCCTTGCATCATGTAAAGTAGGATAATGTGTCAATTGTGCCTTTTTTTTTTACAAATTTTTTTTACAAAATTCACGATAATTTTGCCATTACATTGGAAACACTCCATCTTGGAAGATGGCAAGCAGGCAAAGCAAAGGACTAACTTTCCATAACCCACATTTGATGTTGAGGATAAGACTAAGCAAGAGCTTTTTTTGTAAGAAAAATGGTGCCAGAACTCACATCTTGTTAATCTATTATTTAAAAAATTAGATATTCAGTTCTTAGCAGGACCAGTGGTTGAGAAGTATTTTTTTTATTTTTAAATGTGGGATCACACGTTTACACTAAAAATTTTAAAAAAGGTTTTCAATTCACCAAAGATTTTTTAAAATAAGAAATTATTTACCTTAAGCATGTAGTCAATCACTGTACACCCACCCACACGTTAGTTGTGTAACGAAACATAACAGTCACTGCCCGCAGTAAGCATTCAGAGCGCGACCACAGGACCAATCACGAGCCGAGCAGTGGCACAAGCTGAGCAGTGCCATCACAACCAGCATGGATGAAGTATGCATGGATCACACAAGCAGCCCGCATCCACTGTTTTAATGATTTTGCCGCCGACCTGCTACACTCGACAGGGAGGTTCAGGTCCACGTGGACCAAACATCAAATTTTCAAAAGTTACTTTTAAAACTTGGAAAAATCTGTTGAAAAAAGGTGCCGGAACTTTGTTCCGGTGTGTTCTATGACAAAAAAAGCACTGGGACTAAGGTAGCCACAGCCTTGGTGACATTCTACTGCAAACAGGAATGAAAACATTCCTGACCTGCATTTTGCTGATGCCAAGGACAAGAAGCATCTGTTCTGTCGCAGCCTACGTACATCCTTATTACTTCACAAGGCAACCTCTCTTTTAACAGTAGACTGGAAAAATAAACCCTTTTTTATTTGAGTTACAGACCTTGTCCACAAACAAAATGGAGCCAAAACAGGAAAAAAAACTCACTGGTAAAATAAACAGACCATCATCTCTTGACACAGAAGTTCTTTGCAAACAGTTGCCTCCAGCAGCCAGCCCTGCCCACACATTCCCTTTTTGTTACACAGCCCCCAAGGTGTGGCTTCTCACTGCTTTCTCCTTCTCCCCTGGAGTTGCCCCATTGCCTCCCTCTGATTTACTCGTGTGACCTGTCTACGTTTATGTGCGTCTCTGAGGTCTTCCAGCTGTACTTCCTCTGAGTCTGACTCAGCCTCCCAGCACAGCTGGCTTTCAGCTTGATCACGAGTGGAGGGGGCAGTTTCTTCTTCACTTTGTAAGTCTTGTAACTCATCAGAGCCTTCCTCCGACTCTGATGGCTCCCCAGGCCCTTCCTTCTCCTCCTCTGATTCCCTGGACTCAGCTGCCAGGATCACAGGCTGGCACGGAATCACAACAGCATTCCTTGGAACAAGTGAAAGCAAAGACAAAGGCCAGAATGTCAAACAGCTGTGGCAAATCCCTAGCAAAGATCATCTTGGTGTAAATCCCATGCTAAATCAGAGGTTTGACTGCTACCTGCTTCCTATCTGCTACCAATAATGATTTAAAACAGAATAAACCAAGATTCATGTGATGTTTGGTGCATTGGTTTCTTCTGGGAAATGGGGGTCGAGAAAGATCATTTTCCTCTGCTATTATCCTCTTCTCCCTCCCACAAAGTGAATGCCTATTGAACAGCAGAGAAAAATTACAAGGATCAGCTTATCTGAATGGAGGAGTTTGTACCATGAATATCCATTTTTTAAAAAATGCTGCATCTACCTAAATTTCAGTAATTGAGATCATTTTTCCCACCTAAAATTATGTTTATTGCCTTCTTTTACAAGTAGAATAGAATAACAGAGTTGGAAGGGACCTTGGAGGTCTTCTAGTCCAACCCCCTGCTTAGGCAGAAAAGTAAATATAATGTCGTTCCCAAATCTAGAATCTACCTGGATCTTTTCTCTGTTTTGTGGGGGGAAACACATCTAGGAACTGATGTGTTACCAAGATGGTCCTGATAGAATACTGCAATATGATTCACTGAAACATAGGAAGGCTCATAGTATTTACTTTGGACAAGGTCTCCAGGTAGTGCTAAGAACAGGGGTGGGCAATTAATTTTCCCAAGGGGCCATATGAGAAACTGCGATGGTTGTGCAGGGTTGAACCAATACTATCAATGTATGAAGGCATGCATGTAACTTGGGGGAAAAAATAGTTGCCTTCAAAAGTAAAGCAATGCAGGTGCATTCTGCACATGGCATATGCTTATTTACATTTAATTTCTAATTTAAAGTTGACTTTACAAAGGCCGAAAAGGGATAGCCAAAGGGCCAGATGTGGCTTGGGGCTGTAAAATGTCCGGGTCAGGCTATGAAGGATGTCAGTCTGAAACTCTGAAGAGCCATTGCCAGTCATTATTAACAATATCAGCCTGGATGGATCTACAGTCTGACTTGGATTAAGGCAGCTTTCTATGGCCCTTCAGTAGAACGTTATCAAAAGAAAAAGGGTTTGTGCCATTTCAGGTATGTGTAAGACAGGATGCAGTCTAACCATTGTATTTATTTTGCACAATGATCAAGGTAAGTCCTTTGTCAGGTAAGGATCAATAAAATAGCAATTGAACAATGTAGTTGATTGTACCAGAAAGAATTTGATGTGAACAGACAATGGCAATCTACTGTCCTATACAACCTGAATGGCTAGTATGGTTAAACAGAGTCTAGACTACTCTTTATATTTATATTTATATTCCATATTTAGCCATTTTTGTCAATGATGAATTCACATCAAATTCATCATTGACAAAAATGGCTAAATATGGAATATAAATTGCAAGGATTAATCATGAGTTTGTTACTGTTATCTCATCATTCAGTTTGCTATGGTTTAAAAACTCACTGGGCTTCTTTTTCTTCTTTTTCTCAGTTAGCATTAAGTCCTCAACAATAGTACTATGGCTTAGTTCTTTGTCTAAATTAGACCATCTTTGCAGATTATGGTGTATTATTTTTTTTTATTTGCACTACAGCATGAGTTTTCCAGTCACCAAACTTCGCACGTCTCATTCCAGGAATCCTCTCTTCAGATATATCATGCTGCAAAAATAAAATAAAATAATTCAAAAATGGATGAGTGAGTCTGTCATCTATTCATTGTTATATTTATGCCTGTTTGCTTTTGTTGTACAGGAAGCAGGAAACTTCAGATTAAGATAATTTTATCTATGCCAAGAGCTTCTTAGAACCTTTAACAAAATTAGATAATATCTTTCTGATTCTGTGGGTGTAATACACATCTGTTTCTCTAAACACTTCATTAATCTCTGAGCTCTGGGTTTATTTTCATCTGCCTTAACCATGATGAGGAATAATAAGAGCATTTTTCCTAGTGCTCAAAAAATTTCCTTGTTGCAGGAATGAGACAAATCTGCACGCCAGATGTGTCCCACAAAGGTTCTTCCATCGTGTCTCTTTTCTTAAGACTTGTTTCATTCAGTCATGAGAAGACCTCACAACAAATCTATTCAATTGGAGCTAATGGGAGACCTTTTGTTACCCTCAATTAAAATGAGTTGTTTAATACTTTACATGTTTTCACCATCCCTAACACCCTTTCAGTAACTAGGAGGGGAGGTTTTGTGGAGCTCAGAGCTAAGTAAAGTAAAATAAAGTCATGCTTGAAATAAACATAACTTGTCATTTGGTATAATGGAATAGATGCTTGTCCACATCTATATATGTTTCTCTCTAGCATAGATATCCTTGAAAGCAGGTTTCCGGTCCCTGAGTAGGCAGAAAAAGGTGACCAACCTCTAAACTGCATCAGTAATGAGATTCACCATAGTCACCCCTCCTCTTTACAAATTGTGTGTCAGACCATTGAAGAGCAACATCTAGTAGCCCTCCCTGTTTCATTTCCATTCCAACCAAGTATCAACTACAGGTGAGAAAAACAACAATCAATTGCCTGGAATGAAGGGTTTTGCCATTTTTCAGGTTGTCTTGTTGCAGATCACCAGTCTGCAGATCAGCAGTCAACGTGGCTTGATTTGGCAATCTATCTCTTAGAATATTTTGGACCTCAAGTTGACAGATTGTTGGTGTGAAGAGAGCTTAGATTGATGACATCTCTCTTGGGCTGTTTCTGAACTCAGGTTTGCTCTTCTAGAACAATGGTAAATTTGTGCTTGAAGATACTCCCACTGACAAGTGGGCAGGGAAGGAATGTTAGGAGAAACAGAAGGAAGATCTCTGGGGTCCAGAAAGAAGCTCCCTTCAAGATCATCCTGCATCTCTTCTCCACCCCGATAACCATCAGTTGGACTACTTTGGGACACATAATTGCATTTCAGAAGAGTATAAAAGAGTATGTTCAAAAATAGCCCAAATGATAGATTCTTGGCATCATGGAAAATTTGTGAAAATCCTTGGAGGTGCTCCCACCCAATTCACCATGTGGCACCTTACAATTTCTATGAAGTGTTTGTTCTGTTTCACCCCGACTCCCAAATGGTTAAAAAGGTCCTGAGTGGCTGAAGCTAGCGGTAGCTGGTAATACCCAAAATAATGTTGTTGTTGGCAATATGGCATCTACAGTACCTAGCTAATAGAAACAAGAGACAGATAGCCAGCAGAGCAATGAAAAACCTGTGATACACTCATTTGGATAACTAGTAACACACAATAACAATAGCTAGGTAAAGGTAAAGGTTCCCCCGCACATGCGTGGTAGTTGCTTCCAACTTAGGGGACGGGTGCTCATCTCCGTTTCAAAGCCAAAGAGCCAGCGCTTGCCCGAGGATGTTTCCGTGGTCATGTGGCTAGCATGACTAGATGCCAAAGGTGCACAGAACACTGTTACCTTCCCACCGTAGTGGTCCCTATTTTTCTACTTGCATTTTTACGTGCTTTCGAACTGCTAGGTTGGCAGAAGCTGGGATGAGTAACAGGCGCTCACTCTGTTACACAGCACTCGGGATTCAACCCGCCAAACTGCTGACCTTGTGATCAACAAGCTCAGCGTCCTAACCCACTGAGCCACCACGTCCCTATAATAGCTAGCAGCAATCAATTCACTTTTTCCCAGCTCTATACTTTTAAGAAGAAAAGTGGGGAAAAACAGGTCTAGTGCACTTTCCAGACCATAAACCTATGTTTGTGAAATAAATTCTGAAAGCTCCAAAGTCCTTTTTTTAAAAGGGAAATACAATATTTGCACAACACCACCTTTGATGCAATAATTTGAATTAAGAGAAGCCAAAGACTGGAATTTCATACAGGCTTAAAAAAATATTCACCCAGATTCCATAAAGTATCAGTTTCCACTGTGAGATGCCTCAGTGGACAACAGAGCAACACTAAGCATTTAGGGAACTGTAAAAGGATTTTTCCACGGATGCTGCTGGCAATAAATTTGAGTCGTTCGCTTTCAGTGGATGTATGCAGAACAAATGCTGCCAGAAGCAAAATCCAGCTAACATTCATCTCCCTCGCTAAAAGAACAAAGAAAAATCTGCTTACTTTTTAAGATGTTAAAAAGTGCGGCTTTGGAATTTCGTATTAATTTTATTTAACTGTATAGATTCCTTAGGGACGCGATGGCTCAGTGGGTTAGGACGCTGAGCTTGTCGATCAGAAGGTCGGCAGTTTGGCGGGTCGAATCCCGAGTGCCGCATAACAGAGTGAGTGCCTGTTACTCGTCCCAGCTTCTGCCAACCTAGCAGTTCTAAAGCACGTAAAAAATGCAAGTAGAAAAATAGGGAACATTACAGTGGGAAGGTAACAGCGTTCCGTGCACCTTTGGTGTCTAGTCATGCCGGCCACATGACCACGGAGACGTCCTCGGACAAGCGCTGGCTCTTCAGCTTTGAAACAGAGATGAGCACCGGCCCCTAGAGTCGGAAACGACTAGCACACATGTGCAGGGGAACCTTTACCTTTACCTTTATAGATTCCTTGAGTGAACACTGCAGACTGGAATTCTTAGAAATTCTCTCCTTCCACAGCTCTTCCTGGAATACCCCTGTGACCATTTATTACTACATGTGCTAATTCCAAGAACTGGTGTAGGGGAAGCAACCTCTGGATGAAAAAACACATCTGCAGTGAGAGTGCAGGGCATTTATACAGACTACCATAAGCATCTAAACACATTTTTAATCTGCTCTCTCTCTCAAAATATCTCCCCCAAAGTAGTCAGATAATTGGAGGAGGTGTACTCACCATATCTTAATTTATTTATTTTTCCTATTTAAATGGGAAATAATTAAGGAGGAACTGTGTGATTTTAGCAGGCATAGCTTGGAACTGATCTGCCGTTCTAGCTGCAGAAGAAGGAAACTGGAAACAAGCAGAGATTGCCAAACCACAAACCATGTAGGGAATGGATCGGGTTCTTTCTCTGTTCCCACTAGTCCCAGGAGAACAATGATCTAGCTATTAGCAAAATCAGCTTAGGAGGTCAAATCTGAACTTGTTTGCCTGACTGCTGCACTATGGAGAAATCACACACTTCCATTTTTACGGTGAATTCTTGCAGCTGAAGCTGTAGGAGATTCCCACACAGATCCAATTCACAGTTTGGGATATAGACACCCCAATAAAAGATAGACATCAGCTTTCCATGTGATAGTTTAAATACATGTTCAATGGCTATATACTGCTGTTGGAGGGGGGGTGTACATTTAAGGTTACTTCCTTAATATCTGCAGTGTCCTCCAGGAGTTTGTTTCTTCTGTCATTCTCCAATTATAAATACTATAGGGAGGGACTATATTAAAATCCCACACATTTTGTCTTGAGTTTTTGCTAGGAGTCAAATACAGATAAGTATGTATATGTGTGTATGTATGTATGTATGTATGTATATATATATATATATATATATATATATATATATATATATATATATATATATATATATATATATATATATATATATATATATATATATATATATATATATATATATATATATGTTTTCTGAGGTTTTCGCGGGTGCCTGTATGTGGATCCTTGGTTTTTCGGGTTTTTCCCCGCGTAGAATTAAAGGTGTAGGCGCAACGTTTCGATGTAATCCCATCCATCATCATCAGGCTTCTGTTTCCTTCTTCTGGGAGAAGCATGTGGCAGAAGCAGTATATATATATATATACTGTATATATATATACTGTATATATATATATTGTATATATATATATTGTATATATATATATATATATATATATATATATATATATATATATATATATATATATATATATATATATATATATGTTTAAGTATTTGTCAAGGCTTTTTGAATGGACCTTGCTAATTAACTCTTTCATTCCTGTTTTGGCCCGGCTCAGGGCTTATCCACAGGAACTAGTCAACTTATGACAGCTCAGTATTTGTGCAAATTATTCAAATTGCTAATAAAGAATTTGGGAGGCTAAGATGATCATTTCGAACTCTTTATGTTCTCATCAGTTAGTCATACCCTTTATCTGAGATTCGAACCCGGGCTGATTATATATCAGGCAGTGTTTTAACCTCCTGAGCCACGGGTTCCTTCTCTCTTATATTAGCTGGAAGGCAAGGCAAATGTATGTTTAAGTATTTGTCAAGGCTTTTTGAATGGACCTTGCTAATTAACTCTTTCATTCCTGTTTTGGCACGGCTCAGGGCTTATCCACAGGAACTAGTCAACTTATGACAGCTCAGTATTTGTGCAAATTATTCAAATTGCTAATAAAGAATTTGGGAGGCTAAGATGATCATTTCGAACTCTTTATGTTCTCATCAGTTAGTCATACCCTTTATCTGAGATTCGAACCCGGGCTGATTATATATCAGGCAGTGTTTTAACCTCCTGAGCCACGGGTTCCTTCTCTCTTATATTAGCTGGAAGGCAAGGCAAATGTATGTTTAAGTATTTGTCAAGGCTTTTTGAATGGACCTTGCTAATTAACTCTTTCATTCCTGTTTTGGCACGGCTCAGGGCTTATCCACAGGAACTAGTCAACTTATGACAGCTCCTTATTTGTGCAAATTATTCAAATTGCTAATAAAGAATTTGCCTTGCCTTCCAGCTAATATAAGAGAGAAGGAACCCGTGGCTCAGGAGGTTAAAACACTGCCTGATATATAATCAGCCTGGGTTCGAATCTCAGATAAAGGGTATGACTAACTGATGAGAACATAAAGAGTTCGAAATGATCATCTTAGCCTCCCAAATTCTTTATTAGCAATTTGAATAATTTGTATATATATATATATATATATATATATATATATATATATATATATAATATATATATGCATGCATTAGGTTTGCTGCAATGCAGTTTTCTGCCTAGTTTTCTAAGAAAAAACATTTGCTTAATCTCTAAGAACCAAGTTAAAGGAAAGCACAGAACAGCCACACAGAAAGTGAGGGTAGAAGAAGTCAGTACTTGGAATAATGCATATTAAATAGTTGGGATATTAATAAAAGAATCAGAGGACAGACCCGGCTAAGTATTCCAAAGCTGGCTAGACTAGATTGGCTCTCCATCAAAGAAAGCTGCCCTTTTGTAGATCATTCCTTAATGCTAGCAATTAACCAAGCATCTGGGACAAAAAGATTTGGGATGTGATTAATTTCATTCCAGTGTCTTCCAGCTGAATATAGAATATAGGGTATATAGAATAAAGTAAGGTGATCACGATAGACCTTCTATCTAATATGGTTTAAGAAATTGGCTCTGGAGCCAAGGCCTTACTGTGGGCTATCAATCAAACACAGACATGAAATACATTCGGGACAGGAAACATTTTCCAATGCCATTTCTATCGTGCTGTGCAATAGCAGAGGCCAAGTTTGTTTTTTTTAATGAAAGTGGCTAAAATCACACATGATTCCATTACCAAGTTTGTGATCTTGCTTGAGAGCCATGACATTCCAGACATTCTTGCTTGAAACCTTGAGAGATGTCATGGGGAAACCCTAATGAGCTTTTGCAATCTAGCAAGATATGAACATTTTTTAAAAAAAAAACTTTAAAATAATACTGGGGTATCATTTAGGCACCATATAGCAGTGCCATAGATATCCAGGGACAGGCACAGATGGAGGCTAAATGACCAATGTTTGAAATGAAAGAATGAACTGCTTCAGGTGAAGTCTGCTCATTTGTTTGAATTCTTTCATCCTGTTGAGAAGCTCTCAAAGGTTATCAATAGTGCTCCCTCCCCGTTTTTCCCTGCAACTTACAACCTGGTAAGATTTAGTGCTAAAAGTAACTAGTCCAAAGTCATCCACTCAACTTTGATGCCAGAAGAGGGCTAGAACCTGCCAGTCTAAGATCTTACCTACTACACGACTGTGGCTCTCAATTTTTAAAGTGCAATCTGAAATTTTACACTGCATTTTAATCTGACTTAAATGTTTCTTCTCAATTCTCTAGTTTTCCCTGGAACAAAAAGGGGATTATATAAAAAGAAGAAAAATAAGTGTGTGCATGTGGGTAGAGCAAGAATCCATGAGCGGGGAAGGAGAGGAAGATAGTATGCATGACAATTTTTTTGTGCAAAGAGAAATGCACAAGGCAGATACAGTATCTAAGTGAAAATACAGGTCTACCTTGAAATCTTTTTTTCCTCTCCAAGATATTATGTTTATTTTCCTCTTCCATAGATATGCATCTGTCTTTTAAAAAAAACGACTCATAAAATCCACATTCAAGAAAAGACTTTCATACTGAAGTTTCATTTCATGTCATTTTTAATTTTCTGGTTTTAATGTGTTGTTTTTGAATTTACAGTTTTTTAGCTGCCATTTGTTGCGAAGGAAGGTACCTAGAATTTTAGGTTCCTTTTGTGATCTTCATTTATAGTTTGATTTCCTTTCTGCTTTAAGTGCCAGGAAACCCATGCATTCCTTGTTGCTGTGATCTTTTAGTGGCTGACTTATACTATTGTGATAAAGGTCAGTGAAAAATCTTCCACTATGATTTATGATATGTATCTGCCCTGAGCAGAAGCCTCAGAAACCTAGAGTTTGTACTACTAAACAATGCTTATCAGTTCAGAAATTAAGAGACTAATACTGAAATGGGACAGAATTATGGGTAGCCATCTGCAAGAATGATGTGGCCAAGAAAGCAGTATAGTTTTACACACCTAATGAAGCAAATGGTGGGACGCGGTAGCTCAGTGGGTTAGGACGCTGAGCTTGTCGATCAGAAGGTCGGCAGTTTGGCGGGTCGAATCCCGAGTGCCGCGTAACAGAGTGAGCACCTGTTACTCGTCCCAGCTTCTGCCAACCTAGCAGTTCGAAAGCACGTAAAAATGCAAGTAGAAAAATAGGGACCACTACGGTGGGAAGGTAACAGCGTTCCGTGCGCCTTTGGCGTCTAGTCATGCCGGCCACATGACCACGGAGACGTCCTCGGACAAGTGCTGGCTCTTCGGCTTTGAAACGGAGATGAGCACCGGCCCCTAGAGTCGGGAACGACTAGCACGCATGTGCGGGGGAACCTTTACCTTTACCTTTTTAATGAAGCAAATAGCATTTCAATTGGATATGAAGAATTATGAATCTTCTTTTTTCACCTCCATGTGGCTAAGATTCTGACTTTTAGCCCTAGATTACAAAAATCACTGTTGACAGTTTGCAAAAGCTAGACCAGGGGTGTCAAACTCAATTTCATTGAGGGCCACATCAGCATTGCGGTTGCCCTCAAGGGGCCGGGTGGGTGTGGCCAGGGTGGGCGTGGCCTACTGGGTGGTCGTGGCTAAAGTGCGTATGGCCTACTGGGTGGGCATTGCCAGCTCTACATCGTTCGCATCAAGGGTGCCTATGGGGGCCTGGGCAGGAGTGGGACAGATCTGAGGGTCTCTGGCAGGAGGAGGGTCTCTGGGCAGTGGGGGCCGTTCCCTTACTGTTTCCAGGATGGCTTTACAGGCCGCATGAAACCACTTCACGGGCTGGATCTGTCCCCCGGGCCTTGTGTTTGACATGTCTGAGCTAGACTATTAAAACTCTTGTCCTGACCTTTAACCAGGTAAAAGATACATTACAGGTCAACATTTTTTTAATCAAAATCAAAATGTTTTGAGGGGAAAGGGGGAAAGGGGAAAAGGGGAAAGGGGAAAGGAAAGGAAAGGAAAGGAAAGGAAAGGAAAGGAAAGAAAGGAAAGGAAAGGAAAGGAAAGGAAAGGAAAGGAAAGGAAAGGAAAGGAAAGGAAAGGAAAGAAGGAAAGGAAAGGAAAGGAAAGGAAAGGAAAGGAAAGGAAAGGAAAGGAAAGGAAAGGAAAGGAAAGGAAAGGAAAGGAAAGGAAAGGAAAGGAAAGGAAAGGAAAGGAAAGGAAAGGAAAGGAAAGGAAAGGAAAGGAAAGGAAAGGAAAGGAAAGGAAACATTCTGATGCTCCCTGCCACATTTCCACACGGAAACTCAACAGGGAAGGTGGCAAGAAGTTGGAAGTCACTTCTGCTCACACTGCATTTTCCCCTAACCTTGGCCATTCTGTTTCTGTTTAGATAAGGAATTATCTCTAAAATGACTTAATGGGACACTTGTTTGTCTAGTACTCTGTAATATTGAGAGCCAGTTTGATGTAGTGGTCAAGGCTCCAGGCTATAAGCAGGAGACTGTGAGTTCTAATCCCTCTTTGGCAAAAAAAAAATCAGCAGGGTGACCTTGGTCCAGTCACTGTCTTGCAACTTTAGAAAGGAGGCAATGGCAAACCAAATCTTCTGAAATCTTGCCAAGAGGAATGCAGGGATTTGTCCAGGCAGTAGCCAGGAGTTAGAAACTGACTTAACAAACAAAAACAGAACCCTATCATATTGTATGTTTTATCTGAGCAGAAAGATCGGGAAATGGTAATCTGAAGAAATAATAATAAATTCAATAAATGAGAAAGGGCAAAAAGAAAATCTTTTTGGGTTGTGTGACAATATTTTGCACGAAGTGGAGAAAGTAGATATAGAGAACTTCATCTTCCCATTCCGGAACGTGGAAGTCAGCCAATGAAACTAGTGATCAGAACACTGTTCAATTCAATCCCAAACTTTCAAGTTCATATAATTAATTTATGAGGACTTGCTGTCATAAGATATGATGGTGCCTTTGACTTGGATGGTTTTCAAAAGAGGATTATATAAATGCCTAAAGGAAGCTTATTAGACAAAATCTGCAAGAGCATATCCACTCTTAACCATTTAAGTGTTTCCTGTCCTGTGCTCATGCTGGCTTGGCTCTAAGCCATCTTAAGAAAATCCTTCTCAGACTGAGATACCTTGGCCACAGCTTGCTCAGTATTCAGTCTAAACTACAAACACATCTTACCCCTGGCTACTGCTGTTTCCTCCTACTTTTCTTTTCAATAAAGCTATTGTCAACCACTTTTCTTACTGTAACTGGATATTGTAATATTAATGTGTATATACATTTACACTCTCCAAGTTAAATTGCTTTATAGATAAACCAAACGATGACATCAAAAGGCCTATACATGGAGGCACAACTAGCAGCTTAAAAAACCTTTTTATTGTCCTATTTCTTTCTAATATCTTAACATAAGTGCTTTAAGGTACAATGTCTACAGATCTGCTCTCGTAAAGAAAAGATTACTGGCTCAAACCTGACCGTTTTTTTACTTTTTTTCTTTCATTGAACATCCTGGGGGTTTTTCCACTGTTTTTGTTTTGTTTGTTTTACAATCTGTTTATTAATCAAATTTATATGTCTGTCATTCCCACAGGAAGTGACACTGGGCAATATTTATTTATTAATCAAATTGATATGGCCACCCATTTTAAGACCCGGTGGCACACTATTCCACCATTTTTAAAATTATCTGAGGTACAAAAATTTCATCCTCAGCTCCCAAATAGCACAGAGGCTGCTGACAAGGCAACCAGTGTGACCCAGGATTAATAGTTGGCTTGGACTTAGATCCAGTAGATCCAGGGTCACTTTCATCAGTCATGGACTCTAACAATTTCATAGGTTAGTTGTTGTGAGGAAAGCCATTGCTTGTCATCCTTGAGGGTATATATATATATATATATATATATATATATATATATATATATATATATATATATATATATATATATATATATATATATATATATATATGGGGTAAATTCATGAATACTTTATTAGATTTTTTTTATTCTGCCTTTATTATCTTTCTAAATAACAGAAAACATACCTAATGCTTTCTTTTCCTATTTTCCTCACGACAACAACTTTATAGGGCGAGATGGGTTATAAGAGAGTTACTAGCCTAAACTCACCCAGCTGACTTTCATGCCTAATTTGGGACTAGAATTCACATTCTCCTGGTTTCTTGCTTCCTGGCTTAACCACTAGACCAAATCATTTAAAGTTTTCACTGTTGGATAATAATAATAATAATAATAATAATAATAATAATAATAATAATAATAATAATAATAAGAAGAAGAAGAAGAAGAAGAAGAAGAAGAAGAAGAAGAAGAAGAAGAAGAAGAAGAAGAAGAAGAAGAAGAAGAAGAAGAAGAAATAGTAGTAGTTGGAAGGGACCTTGGAGGTCATCTAGTCCAACCCCCTGCTCAGGCAGGAAACCCTATACCATTTCAGACAAATGGCTGTCCAGTCTCTTCTTAAAAACTTCCAGTGTTGGAGCATTCACCACTTCTGGAGGCAGGTTGTTCCACTGGTTAATTGTTCTAACTGTCAGGAAGTTTCTCCTTAGTTCTAGGTTGCTTCTCTCCTTGACTAGTTTCCATCCATTGCTTCTTGTCATTCCACTCATAAGAAATTCTACTCATAAATTATATTAATAAAAAATACAAATGTCTGCAAAATTCCCAACTGACATGTTAATTGGGCATGCCAGCTGAGATTTCTGGAAGATATTATCTAACATAGCTTTATTTATTTATTTATTTATTTATTTATTTATTTATTTATTTATTTATTTATTTATTTATTTAAAAATTTTATATGACTGCCCATCTCAGTGACATGATTCTGGATAACTAACAGTTAAAAACAGAAGAAGGAACCACATTTTTATCAAACTTGGATGGATGTTATGGTTTAATTTGGTATACTTTATATATGTGGCAAATTTTCATATACCAGTAGTACCTGTCTCTTTATTACAATTACAGTAGTTCTTCTTGATTTTTTCCCTATATATGTATCTTGGATGTATGTAAATGTACTTACCTGATTTTGTTTGCTAAAACTAATACAAATAAAACATAGATTTAAAAACAGAATAAACATTTTTTAAAAAATTATTTCATTAGCTATGTAGAGAAACAACCTCCAGAAAAATAGAAAAAATATAAAAAGTTTAAAGTGAATAGGAAAAAGATTTACAAGTGTTATAAAATTAAATAAAACTCAGTAAAAAATCAAAATAACATTAGCTTTGTTATATGCATTCAACTATCCATTTATATGCATTTAAATCTTCAAATCATTTTTAAAATCAAGATAATATACAGCAAATTAATGACAGTAATCAATATAGTATGAATAATAAATTAAGAAAAAATATAATAATTTCTGTCTGATCTAAAAAAATATTCTATTGTGCTGCATTCAGAAAACCAAACTTTGGATACTGCACAAGGTCATATTTAAAATTATAATCCAAACATGAAATGAATTCTGTGTCATATTTGTTTTTCAAATACATTTATATTTAATCAATGTATACTTCCACTACTTAATTTTCCATTCTACAAAAGAGGGTATATGTAATTTCCAAGAAAAAAAATGGCAGCTGTTACCCTATATAAGGCAGTTTGGTATATTTTGTTGGAATATTAGACTCAGACATTTTAACAGAAAAATAGCAACTTTGAAAGGAACAGACCATGTCTCAGATGTATCACTAGCCAGCAAAAGAGTGAAGAATTATCCTAGCTAGAATAGAATAGAATAGAATAGAATAGAATAGAATAGAATAGAATAGAATAGAATAGAATAGAATAGAATAGAATAGAATAGAATAGAATAGAATCTGTAAGGGACCTTGGAGGTCTTCTAGTCCAGCCCCCCCCCCGCCCGAGCAGGAGAACCTATACCATCTCAGACAAGTGACTGTCCAGTCTCTTCTTAAAAACCTCCAGTGATGGAGCGCCCACAATTTTTGAAGGCAAGCTATTCCACTGGTTGTCCTCACTGTTTGGAACTTTCTCCTTAATTCCAGGTTGCTTCTCTCTCTGATGAGTTTCCAACCATTGTTTCTTGTCTTGCCTTCTAGTGCTTTGGAGAATAGCTTGATCCCCTCTTCTTTGTCGCAGCCTTTCAAATACAGGAATACTGCTATCATCTCACCCCTATTTCTTCTTTTTTTTAGACTAGCCAAACTCAAGTTCTGCAGCCGTTCTTCATATGTTTTAGTCTCCAGGCCTTTGATCATCTTAGTTGCTCTTCTCTGAACTTTTTCCAAGGTCTCGACATCTTTTTGTAGTAGGGTGATCAAAATTGGTTGCAATATTCCAGGTGTGGTCTCACCAGGGTTTTATAAAGAGCTACTAATACTTCATGTGATCTTGATTCTATGCCTCTGTTTATACAAACCAGGATTGTATTAGCTTTTTTGGCTGCTGCTGTACATTGCTGGCTCATAGCCAAGTGATCATCTACTAGGACTCTCAAAGTTACTGTTTTTTAGCCAGGTCTCACCTAATCTGTACTTATATCTTTGATTTTCCTGCTTAAATGTAAATCTTTGCTTTTCTCCACATTAAAACTCATTTTGTTGGATAGGGCCCATTGTTATTATTTAATTAATACATCAATTCAATAGTGAAGTATTTAAATAAAAAATATCATCCACAAAATGTTAAGTGAGGCAAAATCTGTACTGCTTTATGCAGGTAACATGTTAATTTTATTGCAGACACTACTTGGAATGGATCACTTATTGCAAATCACTTATGAGAACATTGAGATCATATGCTTTGCAAGGGATTATAAACAATGGCTTGAAGACTTAATTGGGAATTTATTGAACATATTTTTTTTAAATTGGGATATGTGCTGTAACACACAGCTCAACAGCTTTTCCCCCTCTTTTTATTTCTCTGGAGGCCCAGTTTATCCCAGATGCACTGTGTCTACTTGTTGGCCCAGATTCTGTATGGGACTCAGCTAATCCAGGTATAAATGATCTTAAACCTGAAAGTGAACTAATTTTATGCTAAAGATGTTCCAGATAGCAAGCTGTATCCCTAACACAACTCTATGGTTGGAGTGTCTATGGGTGGTGTCATCCTTCATGGTAATCTAGACAAGAAACAAAAAAAACACGAATACTAACAGTACTGTTATTGTTAGGTCATCATAACAGGATCTTGCAAATCTGAAAGCACTTCTTTCCTCTCTTCCATTTATTTCCTAGAGAACTAGGAAGGGTCCCTTCTGAGATGCTTTCTTCACCCCCATTCCTTCTTTGGGCTGAGATATCTTTTACCTGATCATTATAAAGACTGTGGTTCCTATTCCCAGCTCCCAAGGTTATTCTCACACACAGTTGCTGAAGGTTGAGAGAAAGGGATGGCCAAGTATTTTCAAACACTGTCTAAAGATTAATTTCCAATCCCAAACTCTGACATCTCTTATCCTTCTAGACAAATTCCAGCCCACTCAAAAACAGCAAATTGAAGAAATGGTTCAGCATTTGGGGGCTTGTCAATGTACCACGACATAACTGTACTTGGTTTGGTTTAGTTTGCAATTCTACAACCAGGTTTTGCCTAAGAATGGCCATATCTTGTTCACCTCCCAGGGTCAATAGTACCTTAGATGCAAAACTCTCAAAAGCTGATAACACTAGCCATTGCTAAATCTGCATCTGCAGCCTGCAATATTTGCACTTTATCAATGTCCAATTAATTTTGGATTCATCTTGGGCTATTCTTTGTAAAACCGAGTACAATACTGTGTAAACCTTTAAACCACAGTATTGCTCTTTTACTGTATCTCGCTTTTTCATTTTTGCCCATGTTTTCATTTTATTCTATATTTTCATTTTTATTCTGCTATGCTTGGTAGCTTGTAATTAAATATTCCAGTAATAAGTATGTTCTAGCAAATGTTGCATGTTCTGAATTTTCTAACCCAGGTCCCTAAATTGTTTTTGCAAATTTTAAAATTATTCTGCTTATTTGAAGATATTGAAGCTGATGAGGTTATTCCAATCGTTTTGAAGAGAGACATTCAAGAATATAATCTTTTTCTTATTAACAGAAAAATATTGCAGTCTATATAAATTTCCACACCTATAAATTTAGTTAAGAATGAGGTAGAAATTAAGGACATGTCTATCCTTGACTAAGGTTTATGGTAAACCATATGATATGGTAATGTTATACTCTGTCTCTATAGCAGTGTTTTTCAACCTTTTTTGGGCAAAGGCACACTTGTTTCATGAAAAAAATCACGAGGCACTCCACCGTTTTCCGCACCGTTGGACCTCCCCACGGTCGCTACACGAACGGTCGTAAGTCGAGGATGGCCTGTGTTCTCAAGGGGTTGGACTAGATGACCTCCAAGGTCCCTTCCAACTTATTATTATTATTATTATTATTATTATTATTATTATTATTATTACCCTCTTTATTTTATTTTATTTTATTTTGGGGATTTTGTTTGTTTTTGCTGTGAAGGAAAAGGAAAGCTTGCATTTCTTTTTAATTTATCTTTCTGTATTTTCTTTTTTCTCTTCTTTTCTTTCTTCCTTCCTTCCTTCCCTCTCTTCCCTCCCTCTCTTTTCTTTATCTTCCTTCCTTTCTCTCTCCCACTTTCTTTCCCTCCCTCTCTCAATTTCTTGCTTTCTACTTGTTGTGGAAACTGGAAGCTACTTGCATTTCTTTTTAATTTTTCTTCCTGCTTTTTTTCCTTCCTTCCTTCCTCCCTTCCTCTCTCTCTCTCTTTCTTTTCTATTCTCCTTTTTTTCTTTCTCCCTCCCTTTTCCCCTTCCCCCTTTCTCCTTTTTTCCCTTCCTTTTTTCTTTCTTTCTCACCTTTACCATCAAAAGCACTTCACTCCAGAGGGGGGGAAACCCCAAAGGTTTTTAATTGCTTTGGTCCAAAGGACATTTTATTATGCAACGTATCAAAAGGACAGGTTAAAAAAAAATCAGCCGTGTAATTTTTCAGACGCAAGCGAAGCCTCCAAAAGCGAAGCGGTCAGATCCCTCTATTTCGGGCTGGGGCGAGGGGTCGCGGCGAGCAAAGAAAGCGGAGCCAGGCAGCCGACCAGGCGGGAGTCTCGCATCCTCAGCCGCGCGGGGAGTAAGGAGTAAGCGGCACGTGCTGGGGAAGAAGAGCTTTTTCGAACGTTGCAGGCAACCAACCACGCGACAGCTCAGGCGAGCCGGGCTAGCCGCCCGTCCGTCCTCTTCCGATAAGCGAGCCAGTTGCCTCTCCCCAGCTTCTCTCTCTTCAGCAAGAGACCCTCCGAAGCCAGAGAAGGGGGCGGAGCTACGCTGCCGTGGAGCCCTGGTGCCTAGAGAGGTCGAGCCCACTTCTTTTCCCGGGCTTTTGCTTCCAGCGAAGTAGGGCCGTCAGCTTAGCCAAGGCTCCGGTGCCCAGCGCTCCCCGCCAGAGAGTCTTGCAGCGCCGCTCTGCTCGTGGCTGTTGCTCCTCCTCCTCCTCCTCCTCTCACCGCTGTCTCCTAGGTCAGTGTTTTTTCAATTTTTCCCACGGCACACCAGGCAACATCTCGCAGCACACTAGTGTGCCGCGGAACAGTGGTTGAAAAACACTGCTCTATAGAATATTTAAATCACCATGCATCTAAAGCAGGCATGTCAAACTTGCGATATAACATGATGTCACAGGACGTATCACGACTTTTTCCCCATTGCCAGCAATGGGGTGGGCGCGGTTTCGGTGTGATACATCTGGTCCACAGACCAGCAGTTTGACATGCCTGATCTAAAGTAACAATGATATATAATATAACACATAAATGAGGATTCACTTTAGGTGGATCAGTTTTATCCAGATTTGGAAAAGAATCCAATACTCCAAAGATCAAAAGATCTCTGCCCGAAGTTTCAAGACCTGATTAGAAGATTTTTATTT
Source organism: Vipera ursinii (assembly GCF_947247035.1). Taxonomy (NCBI): domain Eukaryota; kingdom Metazoa; phylum Chordata; class Lepidosauria; order Squamata; family Viperidae; genus Vipera; species Vipera ursinii. The sequence goes on along the minus strand of NC_139512.1, from coordinate 213,090,713 downwards.
TTATTTTTTAAAACTGTATTTTGTTATCATTTGCATCATAGATTGTTCTTCCACATTCGATCGGAAACCAAAGTACTATAAATCTTCCTTGTTTTCAATTTGTCTTTCCAGATTTCATGTTAAATTTCTGACACATATGACTGCTTTATTTTATTTTTTTTGTCTGCCCAAGGCCACCATTTTTTGCCCCAAAAAGTAGCATCTGTTTAGCAGATGCATTTATCAAGTTTTTAAAACTTCCCTTCTCACAGAGGGACCTCACAGAGGGGCTGAGTATCCCAAGCATTTTTCCTTTACTTCCAGAAAAAATATTTTCTTTTTTAAATGAACAATTCAGTCCATTAATATTAATTGAAAATATTTTAATTGGTTCCGTAGTATCAGTCTAGCATATTTACAATATAATAGGTCTGCTTTTAAAAACAAAAATGAAAAAAATCCCCAAATTTTCTTTAAACTTCATAAATGGCTTTTCAGGAGGATAAACAGCAGTAGTAGTTGAGACTGAAAAGTCCCAAGGTGGTCTTTTCACAATCCTGAAAAATATACTCCAAACGTAACATAATTTTGCATCTGGAAATAATTTTTTGATCATTTTTTTGCCTATTTAAGGAGATAGAAGTTGCAGATTGGAGATGGGTATGAAAACTTGGGAACAAAGTAATTGTGCCATAGCTTCATTTGGGACATTTAGGGAAATCAACCAACCGTCCCAAGCAGCTATAGGGATGTCCTCAGGAACCCTAGCACATTGGCAGAAATGCAAGCCTGTTCTGAAATACCAATTCCTTACTTCCAACTGCTTCCTAAGGAAGAAAAATGCAGCATTTTCTGAGGCTTCGTAGACAGAGAGCCCTAAATCAGAACCATTGGACTTCAGGATTTAGATTAGCAGTTCTGCCCTTCTTTGTTTTTCTAAAGTAAGAGGTGATCTGCCCCCTGGTGGTAGAGGAACTTTTTCCTCTGTGGAAGAGTCCTGACATAAAGGCTGGCTGCTTTTCATCAAAGTCTCATAAAATGTAGGTTTACTCCCAAAATCATTTTCAGGGAGGACAGAAAGAAAGTTCTGTACATCACATAATATCTGTACATCCAGGCAGTGTAGTCTAAACCATTTGATTGAGGCAAGATAATGGCTCACATGTCTTAACGTAAAAAAAAGTTAAAATCTTTAGCTACATTTATTTTAATGTAAGCTTTATTTATTTGATTCTTATCTCGCCTTTATTATTGTTTATAAATAACTCAAGGAGGCAGACATTCCTCCTCCTATTTTCCCCACAACAACAATCCTGTGAGGTAAGTTAGGCTGCGAAACAGTGACTGACCCAAAGTCACCCAACCGGTTTTCATGCCTAAGGTGGGACTAGAACTCAGGGTCTCTTAGTTTCTAGCCTGATGTCTCTACCAGGAGACCAAACTGACTCTCTTTATGTTTTTAGTACTCATTTATTTTGCAATTTGTTTTGCACACCACTTCAAAAGTCCCCTAGATGGAAAAATTCATATAAAATAATTAACTGTGTGCAACCAAAAGCAATCAATTGATTACATAAACACACACACACACACACACACACACACAACTATGGTAGAGTCTACATTTCTTATAGGGATAAGTAAAGGCTTAAGTCTTCCTTCCTGCCTCATTGCTTATATACAGTAAGCTAAGCTTCTGCAGAAGCCGAGGACAGGACTTCATACTGCAGACTTGCTTGGTTGGATAAAAACAAGATAAAGTTTGGTTGTCTTTCCTAGAGACAAGCGGTTTGATCTATCTGCAATATGAAGTAATTTCAGTGTTGCATAATGGCCCAAGCTAACAGTGTTTAGGAACCTATTCCCATCATAAAGATAAATAAAGGCACCACTAGAAAACAAAGCATTCTACATTAACCTCCAATGAACTGCTTTTGAAAAATTAAACTTCTCTCTCCCACAAAGGTTTTGGAGGCATAACATCATTACACTTGCTAATTATTTCCCTCTTTTATTTATTGGTGTTATATCTTAGATATTTTGGCTGCAATCTTATGCATATGCGTAGAAATAAATAGATAAAATGCATGTTCTTAATGAAATGCTATAGGTATGGAAATAATCTGTCAATATAGAGTTAAAATTACTTCTAATGTTGATTGTGCATTTCAGCAAATGGCCTTGGTGAGGACCTTTATTGTAAGACCTTTCCCCATCCCCCATGTGCTGTCAATCATCATCTTTCTGCTAAAAAATTGCCCACCTGTAATTATCTATCTACTTTTACCTAACTGCCTTCAAGGATCATTTAGGGAACAAAACACTCAGGAAGGAGGAATTTTGGGCAGAAAAATAACTTTTTGTTTCATTGACGTCCCACATGGCCCTATAATCTTGGGGCATATAGAAAAGTGTTTTCTACCCAGATGCCTTCAGATGTGTGAGGACTGAAACTTGCCAAATGCTCAATCATCATGCTGGCTGATTATTCTCGGAGTTGCAACTCTAACCCTTTCCAAGCATGCTGAAAGTTTGGAATGAATAGTTGGAAACAGCTGTTATCAAATATTCCAGAACTACAAAATTCCTCTGCCAATAAAGTTTGGATGTATCTTATGTTCTTTCTTTAACAATGTCTCACATAATCTAGAAGTCAATACGCACTGCAAACCTGCAAAAAGCAAATGTTACAGACGTGCCACTGGTTTCAATGGGAGTTACCCCAATATAAGCAGGAGTACAGTCAGTCCCTTCCACATTACTAAATCCCCTTCAGTATGCCAAATAGAGTTGCTATTTAAATAATTTAAGTAATTTAAATACAGTCCAACTGGACTGGATCAGCACCCAAGCCTAAATAAATAAATCTTGCATTTAATGTTAATAGAAGAGATCAGAAATGGTTTTATTGGGACATTGACAGGTGTCCAAAGAGACCAGGTGTGGCATTTGGGGTTTTGTTGTTGTTTTGGTGATTCTGAGAGTTCCCCCTACCACCTCTTCAAATACATTGCTGGCTAGTTTGTAAGCATTTTCTGCAAGAAAAAAAATACATAAAGAGTTATCAATACTTAACCCAGCTATGTTTTTAGCAAACCTTTAAAAAATGGGGATAATAGAGCTAAAGATGCACCCATTCCTCCAGGGTCATTATTATCATGGTTTGCTTTTTTGAAGTTTTCAAGTTTTCATTTAGTGGCCATAACCGGGGCCAGCAACTTGGTCATTAAGTAAAGCAGTCACTAAAGGAAACTGCTAGTGTGCTTACAATCATAGTTCAGCTTTCCTTTGCCAAGGTTGTTAATGCAAGGACTGATCACTGTGGTAAACTATGAATGGTCATCAAAGAGGCTTACCTGTAAGTGATATGGACCAAATGTAACTCCAAAAAGACTGCCAGTCTGTAGAGTAATTGGTCCCATAGATGGCACTACTAAACCCCATAAGCCAAACCTCATAGCCTTCTTTTTGACATCCTAGCCATGATATTGAAAGGATCTGTTGGCTTGGACTGTCACTAATTCCAATGAAGTTCTCCAAATCCTTTTCCCACATGCCTGTTGTACCCATCCCATGACTCCTAGAGAGGGCCAAAGAAGAACGCTGCCCCTTTCCACTAGAAATGTCCTCCCTGCCACTAATGTACCGGGGGTAAGTGACTCCTGCAAGAAGTAATGTGTGAAAGGCTAGATTCCTTTCCCAGAGGCAGCATGCCTGGTTAAGAAATTTAGTCTTCATTGTGTATACATAGGACTTGTCCTTACTTTTCTTTCATTTTTTTTCCTTGGAGGAAAAAAATTCAAAACAGAAACTCAGGACTCTCCTTCCCTTTTTTTTTTAAAATAAAAGCTTACCTGAGAGAGTTAACTGCTTTCCTGATATGTTCCTTCTTGCTGATTTCCAAGGATTCTGTTTTATCTTTTCATTACTTGGTTTGACAGGTCAAACTTTTGGTTGAAATGGAATTTCCACATTTGCTATGTATCACTTTAAAAAATTGAAATTACTGCACTTATCCATATGTTTATGAATAAGGAATATGCACCTTTTTTCTCCTACTGTAAATGCAGGATGTATGTGGACAAATTGTGTACGTGCACACATTTCTGTATTTGATGACACTGTTAAGTACAAACAGCTGCTTCAGCTATTACAGTGCAAAACTATAAAGCAGTTGCTAAAGCTTGCCCAAGGGATGATGGATAGATACCATAATGCTTTCTATTCTTGACAGTATAGCTTGACTGAATTATAGGGATTCACTTCTGCAAAATGACATCCAACTTAAAAAAAAATTCTGAAAGAGAATTACAAGCACACTGTGCCCTGTGGAATGGAGATGTGCTCCTCTTCTTGAATACCCCGATTTTTATCATGCCCAACTGAACACAGCTAAATACTAAGGCCTATTAAAAATGGCAGACAGCCATGCATCTACCTAATGATGTTTTAGGAGCATTCAAGAGAGGGATGGCACAAATTATTTTAAGTGTGACTTTGTCAGATGGCATCAACATTGGAGACAGGTTGGATCGAGCATTTGCAATGAAGCTATAATGTGCTAACTGCCTTTGCATGGATCAGGTTCACAAGTCTCACCTTCAGGGATGCTGAGAACAGGATCCAGGCTGGTGAGAAGCTGTTCTCTTGTCTGTCACAGAATTTGCTCAACAAGAGATTGGCCCTATATTGTGGAAACAAGCATCCTGTTTTCTTTTAATTCCTTCTCCAATGGTATTCTCTCCACACCATGTTCTAGTGCTTTGAGGTACAGACCATTTGGAAGTACCTTTTAGCAATTCAGAAAGCAATAAAGGCTGATCAGAAATGGAGTATCTTCTGTGTGCATCCTTTCATGACAAGTGGACACTTCCCTGCTTCAGCCATGATAATGGAAGAGATGAATCAGACTGTAACTCAAATCAAGAATGAGCAGTGAACTTGCCTGTGAGCAATAACTCAAGTTTATATGTTACAGCAGCCATTTTGATGTAGCAGTTAAGGTACCAGACTAGAAACTGAGAAACTATGAGTTCTAATCCTTCTTTAGGCACAAAGTCAACTGGGTGACCTTGGGCCAGTCACTCACTTTCAGCCCTCAGAAGCAGGCATGAGAAACCATTTCCAAATCTTGCCAAGAAAACTGCAGGGACTAGTTCAAGAAGTTGGCAGGAGTCAACACTGATCTGAAGGCATATTCTATCTATCTATCTGTCTGTCTATCTATCTATCTATCTATCTATCTATCTATCTATCTATCTATCTATCTCAGCCTTTGAAAATGGACAACTTAACTGAGTACAAGACAAACTTCCCAGTTTTTCAAGTTAATTACAAATAGAAATATAATGTTGTTTCAAATATATAATAAGTTTTTTAAAAATCAAACCTTTTCATAAGAGGATAAAGTTAAATGTTCATTTTATTACACGACTTAGGATTTGTCTCTTAACATAAGAATATTTTCAGCCTTTCAAAATGCTAATTTAGAAGTTATCAACATTTGGAAATCTGCCTTAAAAGTCTAGCAAAAGCAAATGGCTAAGGAACTGAGCAGCCCTACAGAACTGCACACCTTTCAGATTTAGGACGATTATGATGTACTACTGGTAGTCCTTGAGATACAACCATAAAGGTCGCATGTCACAACAGTCGTTAGATGAAATGTGTCACCTAACAACCCCTCCCATACCTGCTCTCCCTAATGACATGTAAAATGAACATGCAGGTCAAGTGGATGGTGGGGTGCCTTCTGGATGGAAGAGGCCCTTAGAAGCCTAGTACAGGCCCAGGCCCACCTGCCGTGGCTCTCAGAAGGCCTCCACCACCACCCCGAGATCTTTCTTTCTCCATTTCCCACCCCTTAGGTCCCCATAGACTTTTTCCTACTCCCATCGGATCACCTAGAGACCTTAGGCCTGATTCCCACAACACCAGGCAAATACCCTCCTACACACTTACCTTTTCAAATGTTCTGAGAGCTTTCAGAGGGCTGGAATAGATTCCTTCTTTGTGCAGCTGCTATGGCATGGTTTCACACACACACACACACAAAAGGACCCAGATTGTTGGGGGCAATTAAGCTGACTTTGTAATAATGCCGCTTGGGGGTGTGTGAAAGCCCTAATAAGCAGGCATATACATAGAATGAAGGCTACTGCTAAGCTTGTAAGCCACCCTGAGTCTTCGGAGAAGGGCGGGATATAAATGGAATAAAAAAAATGGTGGCCACATTCAGGTTGTCGCTGCACGGCCTAGGGGGCAAATCTGCTTCCTTTTGCTGCCTTAACAAGTTCTGCACAAATGCATTCAGAAGCTTCTGAAGCACTGTGCAGAGCTTGTTAAGGCAGCAAAATGAAGCAGTTTGGCAGCCACCATTTTCCCTGCCTGTTAGTGGGCAGGGACAAAATGGTGGCCGCGTTTGGGTCCCTGCCACATGTTGCCTTAACAAGGGCTGTACAGGGCTTCAGAAAGATTCTGCAGCATTGCGGAGATCTCTCTAAGGCAGCAAAATGAAGCAATTTCTCTGGCATCTTCCATTTTTTTCCATCCACAAATGGGTGACACAAAATGGCAGCTGCATTTTGATCAGCACCATGTGGCCCATGAACACATGGGCTGTCTCCTTCCACAACCTGAGGTCTGGATAGCTTCATGATGAGCATGTGGGGAGGAGGTCCAAGCACTGCAGGGTTCCAGTGGGGGGGGAATCGGGGGGGGAGAGAGAGGCAGGAAGGCACTGCAGCAACCCTGTGGTATTTAGTGTGATATGTGACACATATTCCCTAATGATATAGTCATAATATAGAGTGGCATTTTGTTGCACTTTCCTAAAAATTAGCATTTTAAATGACATTTCCCCATTGCAAAATGCCTTTCTAAATCCTAGAATTCATCTATGAGTCATTTGAACATCCTCCCTTTCAAGGAGAAAAATGTTAAATATTAAATTCTGCATTGGAGAAGGAACAAAACTTGCAGCTTCTTGTAATATGAAGTGGCAAATTTTAACATTCAGGGAGTCTTACAAATAATGCCACGAAGCTACAAAAATATTGCATCATTCCACCAACAAAGGTTGTAGCTTTCTTCTGGATCAGATATTTCCTCTCACAGCTGTAATTGTGATCTCCATTACAGCTAGAGCTTTTGTTTATTCTGTGGAGAACAAGCAATACATAAGAATATAAGGCCCAAGACAAAGCAGAATGGATTTTTAAAATGTTCATTTAATATTACAGAGATGTCAATATCACTTCCCTTCTCTGCCTCAAAGTGACTTGGACCTCTGACAAAGCTTATGTACAGATGCATTAAAAAACATCCATGAATAAAATTAAACCCCAAAAGATTTGCCATTAACTGTGTTATCATGGCATATGTTAAAATTAAGTTTACAGAGAGCTGTCTTTTCTTGCAGATAAAAAAACCAATGCAAAACCAAATGCCCAGCCCACTTCAGACAATTCTGCCTCCAAGCAAGGGTTCTTGTGGGTGTTTCTCATAATCTCTGTAAAGGCAAAGGAGTGTGTAAATGGATTGCCACAATGGACCTTTTGGAAATGTTCCTGGGCACACAATTGGGAAACCCATACTACTGTAAATATCTACCCAAACTATGATGTGGTTACACACTGCTTTCCACCCCTTGGTCTAAGAGGCACAAAAAATTTTTAACACAGAATTCTCACTCGCCAAAAAAAAGATCTGCACATGATTCAAGGATTTATTTCTATTAAAATTAGAGAAGGAGGGAATTAATTTCCTTTATTGATTATGGATCAGTTATCAAGGTCCTCATTTGTCAAGGCACAAGATTCATTTTATGTATTATGCATTATGTTAGATATAATGAAGTGTATTAGAATTCATGACCTAATTTGCACATCAAACTACAGATGTTATAGTGAGATGTATAAATAAATTAGTATAAATGTGTAAAAAGAAAGGTATAGCAAAGGAAATGCCCATTGAGAGGATGTGGCAGGATTTTCTAAAATGGCTTACAATCAAGCCTATATGAATACAGGACAGGTAAACATAGATATGTTCTAAGTTAATTTTTATTTACTACAGTATATCAATTAGTAATGCCTGAAATCAAATGGACTTTGAGGGTTTGCCTGCATTGAACCACAGCTAAAATGGACCAAGTTTAGGGAGTTTTTTCCTGCAGTATGTAACTTGAAATAGGCTCTTTTTAAAAAAAAGCATTTTATTGTGTAGTGGGTCCGACGCAAGAGAGACGCCAGCCGGTGTGTGAGTTCAGCTCTTTATTGGAAGGGGAAGTGAACTGGGGAGTGAGGGCTACCTGGCCTCCTTATATACCTGGCCAGGTAAGCTAACAGCCAATGGGGTTGGCCCTAGGTTTCCCGCCAAAACTGTCCAGGCCAACGCCCCCTGGTGGCTGTTGCTATGCAGGTGCGTGCATACATAACACCCCTCCCCCCTTAGAGAAGACCCACATAACAACAACATGCAACTACTATAACTATGAGTATATATATATTAAAAAAAACAGTGGTGTCCTTGTGTGAGGGTCACTTGCACACATAGTCCGACAGGTAGGCTGGTGTCCTGTGTGGACGGGTGGATCGTCTGGGTGTGCTTGGCCCCTGGGCTTGGACCGTGGGTTCCTGAGGCCTTTGTGCAGGGCTGCAAGGAGCCGGCATCAGGAAGTCCTCCTCCTCTGGTCCCCGCCCTGTGACGTCCTCAGCTGGGTTGACCCCTCCTGGAGTGTGGTCCTCCTGTTGATCGTGTGCGTTGAGTTCAGTGACGTGTGTGACGCGCTCAGGGGCGTGTGTGACGTGCTCAGGGACTCTTCCTCTGAGCTGATCGATGTGTCGCCTTATGCGTCTGTCCCCCTCCACCCCTACAATGTACGAAAGGGGTCCTGTTTTCCCGACCACTGTCCCTGGAACCCAAGGATGTCCAGCCCTATAGTTCCTTGCCCAGACCAGGTCCCCCAGGTTGAGGACCCTGTGTGTGGGTGATGATGGCAATGGTGATGGTAGTGATGCTGGTGGTGATGGTGATGATGGTGATGTTGCCCTTCCGGTTTTGGCTGCTACCCGGTCTGGGTGTAGGCAGTCCAGCTTGGTGATGAGGCGCCGTCCCCATCGCAGTTCTGCTGGGCTCTTGCCGGTAGCCACACATGGTGTTGTGTGTTGGGCTAGTAAAAATTTGGCCAGTCTGTGGTGCCAGTCCCCGCTGATGATGCGCCGGAGTGCGTCTTTGGTCGTCCCTACCATCTGTTCGGCCTGCCCATTGGTAGATGGATGGAAAGGCGCGGAGGTGGCGTGCCTAATCCAGTTCGCCTTCAAGAACGCCTGGAAATCAGCAGCAGTAAACTGAGGCCCATTATCAGACACAATTACATCGGGGAGGCCGTGTGTGGCAAAGAGAGCTCTGAGCACCTGGATTGTCCTCCCCGAGGTCATGTTGGGGACAGGGACTACCTCTAACCACTTGGAGTGACTGTCCACTACTACTAAAAATAGTTGACCCTGGAATGGCCCCGCATAGTCAATGTGAATGTGGGACCATGGCGTCTGTGTGGCCTCCCACCGGTGTACTGGTGCATATGGCACTTCTGGCCTGGATCTCTGGCACGTATAACAGGCCTTGACCCAATCCTCAACCTCCTTGTCCAACCCGTGCCACCAGAGGTAGCTCCTAGCCAGTGCCTTCATCCTGACCACCCCCGGGTACCCTTCGTGTAAGGAGTCCAATACCCTGGCGCGTAGTGCGGGTGGAATGATGACCCTGCTACCCCAAAGGAGGCACCCCTTGTGTGTGGAGATTTTATCGCGTCTAATGAAATAGGCCTGAAACTCTGGTCCCGGGGATTTGTCCTGCCACCCTGTGCAAACCCATGAGTGCACCCTGCCCATGATGTTGTCTGTGGCTGTGTGGCTGGCAATGTCCTTGGCAAGAACTGGACACTCGGGTAGTTCCTGCAGGGCTAGGATCTGTGTGGCTGGTGCTGGGTCTGGGTCGTGTGTGTCTAAGGGGAGCCTACTTAGACCGTCTGCATGGCCCATCTCCTTCCCTGGCTTGTGCACCAGCTTGCAATTGTATGCTGCAAGGAAGATGGACCACCAGAGCATCCTGGGGGACAGAATCTGGGGGGTTTGCCTGTCTGTGGTGAACAGGCCCAGGAGTGGTTTGTGGTCCGTGAAGACAGTGAACTCCCTGCCATATAAGTAATCGTGGAATTTCTTGATTCCTGCCACGATTGCCAGGGCTTCTTTGTCTATTTGGGCGTAGTTTCTTTCTGCTCCAGACAGTGTCCTAGAATAGTATGCTATGGGGACTTGTGCCCCGTTGGGCTCAAGGTGGCTTAGGACAGCGCCCACACCATAAGGGGATGCATTGCAGGCGATACAAATGGGCTTGGACTCGATGAAATGGGTTACTGTGGACTTGTCCGACAGCAATGCCTTCAGGGCCTTGAAGCTCTGATCATGGGTGGCCGTCCAGGCCCATGTTGCCTGTTTGTCTAGCAGCCTGTGGAGCGGTTCAGCGATGGCTGCCTTGTGTGGGAGGAATGTATGGTAGAAATTCAGCAGACCCAGGAATGCCTGAAGCTCTGCTTTGTTCGTGGGTGTGGGTGCTAGTTTGATGGCCCTCACCTTGGATTCTGTGGGGTGGATTCCCCTGGCATCTACTCTGAACCCCAAAAATTCTGTGGAAGGAATGCCTATGCTGCATTTTTCCTTTTTGAGTTTGAGGCCAGCTGTGCGCAGCCTTGCCAGCACTTCCCTAAGCCTCCCTGCCAGTTCCTCTGCTGATGCTCCTGCGATCAGGATGTCATCAAAATAGGGGCAGACTCCTGGAATGCCCTTGAGTGTCTTTTCCATAACCTCCTGGAAAATGCCGGGAGCAACACTGACTCCAAACTGCAGCCTGTTCACCCGGAACGCCCCCCTATGGGTTACTATGGTTTGGATGTCAGCTGTTTCCCTACTGACCGTGAGTTGCTGGTACGCCTGTGCAAGATCGAGCCTTGCAAAGATGGCGCCACCTTGGAGGGAAGCGAGAACGTGGCTGACCGCGGGAACCGGGTAAGCATGTGGGTTTAGGGCGCGGTTCACCGAGCACTTATAGTCAGTGCAGATCCTTATTTCCCCGTTGGATTTGAGGGGGGTCACGATGGGGGTTTCCCACTCCCCTCCATCTAAGATTCCCTGGGCCACCAACTTGTCTAGTTTGCGCTCGATTTTGTGTTTGAGCGCAAACGGGACTCGCCGCGGCCGGACCCTAACGGGGGAGACGTTCGAGTTAAGCTTGAATGATATGGGGGCCCCGGTGTACTTGCCTAATGACCCGTCGAAGACGTCGGTGAACTCCCGGCAAACGGCCTCAACGGAGTCCCCCTGGATCCGATGGATCCCGGATACTGAGATTCCCAGGGCCTCAAACCAGTCCAGCCCGACCAGGCTGGCTCTGTGGCCCTCTACCACTACAACATCCAGGTGCCCTTCACGACCCTTAAACCCCACTGAAATGGTGGCCTCCCCCTTCACCTTGACCGGCGAATTCTGAAAATCGGTCAGGGTTAATTTAGTAGGCCGTAATTTAATCCGTTGCTTGTTCCGGCCAATTATGTGGTTAAGGGTCTCGTCCGAAATAATTGAGACCGCTGATCCGGAGTAAAGCTCCATGCTGCAAGGGACGCCTTGCAAACGGATTGCTAATCTAATTTTGGGTTTGAGCAGCCGGCGGCTACCTGTGTGGTTAATGGCCAGCCGGCTCTCGACATAGCCAATTTTTGTTTTGGTGGGGGCCCCAGTACCTTCGAACGGCGGTTCCTCCGGCTGCAGCTCGTGGATCTCCTCCCGGGGGCGGCGGCTACGGCAGACGGCGGCTATGTGGCCTGTTTTCTTGCAGGCCCGGCACGTGGCGGAACGGAACTTGCAGAGGCTGCGCATGTGGTTCCCACCACACCCGCAAGGCAGAGCAGTGCGGCCGCCTTTGCACCGTCCTCCGATATCTGATTGAACCGCATGTACAGTTCAACGTGAGCCAGGTAACGGGTCCAGGTTTCGGGGCGGCGGGTCTCGAATTCGCAGGGTTGTCCAGCTCTAGCCATGGCGGCAGTTGGTCGTGGATGTGGCACTTGGCGTTGCCGGTTCGGCTGGCGGTCGTGGGGGGAAGAAGGAAAAATGCCTTTCCCTTCAGCTCGCGGAGCATTTCCCCAGTGACTTCAGCTCTTGGTCGGCAGCAATCCCACCTTCGTCGCCACTATTGTGTAGTGGGTCCGACGCAAGAGAGACGCCAGCCGGTGTGTGAGTTCAGCTCTTTATTGGAAGGGGAAGTGAACTGAGGAGTGAGGGCTACCTGGCCTCCTTATATACCTGGCCAGGTAAGCTAACAGCCAATGGGGTTGGCCCTAGGTTTCCCGCCAAAACTGTCCAGGCCAACACCCCCTGGTGGCTGTTGCTATGCAGGTGCCTGCATACATAACACATTTAACAATCCAGATGTAGTATTTAAACAATTGATGAGTATGAGCCAAGCCAAATAAAAATACCCAGAGACAGATGTTTATGGGCCAGAAGGATAAGTAAAAAATTTTTATAAGAGCTAGGTGTTCTAATTAAAAATTGTCTGTCTAAGCTTTCTGTCCACAGGGTGGAGAGAAAAGATTACTGATTTATATCCTGTAGGATGCAGGCTGAAGAGGAGAGTCTAATCTGTCTTTCAGATAAAGAAAGAAGAGCGAGGACAAAAGCAGGAATTAGGAAGGAACTTGCTGCCTGTATTCCTAATGTCCACAGGATAAAATATGTAAAGAATCTGGGCATCATCTCAGAATCTGGGCTTCCAAGATATGCTCCTGTTTTCAGTACTGTTCCCATCTATCTGTACTATTGATTTCAACATCCCACTCTGCTAGTCATGCTGATTCAGACTCATGGCTCCTGCCCACCCTTTCATACCTCTGAAATTCACATGATTTAATCACCATCTATTTCCAGATACTAAGTGGGGTTTGAGTATCCCACAAGACTGAACACATCTGAAGAGAAATCCACCCTTTCATTTCTTCAGATCAATGGCAAAATTGAACCATGCACAGTTAAGTTTAAAACAAAATAGGTTTTCTTTTTGTAATGAAATCACTCAAGAAGCACACAAATGCTGGGAATTAATTTCTAGTTAAAGCACGTGAACTGGGAAATATATTTGTTTCTTTCTTAATTTAGGTGATTGGCTCATACTGCTTTATGTTTTTAATTTCACAATCCAGCCCACAAAATATCTGGAGGTGGTATTGCAAAGATTCTAGAGTTCTGTATTATTGAATGCTCAATTAAATATCTGCAGATAGTGATGGTTTTAAAAGTGTGTGATATGCCAAGAAAGTTAATTAACAGCAAAGGAAAAGTTCAGGAAAGCTCTTTGCATCATATATCATAAAAGATCCATTAGGAAGTTTGATTTTCTTTTTTTTTAAAAAAATAGAAAGGCACAGTTTTCCTTATATCTGCTTAAACTGATAGCCTTAACCACACAGAGAAATGTTTATGCCTTGTGTCCAAAGTTGTTTTCTTGCATCAGTTGAAAGCATTCTTCAGCCATTCCAGGCAAAAGCACTTTTTCTTATCTCTCTCCATTCACAGAAGCCTCCCAAATCCTGCATCTTGGTGTAGTAGAGGATTGTGGTAAGTACTGCAAAAGGTATGGGTGAACATTGGGAGCAATGTTTTGTGTGAGTAGAACTGCTTTCTTCTATTCACACAAGAAGCATCTTCAGTTACAGACCATAGTTCTTGACTTCTAGGCCAATCATATCATTCTTATTCTGGGTAGAAATTGGTCTGTGTTAAGTAATATTTTGGACATTATTTTAACAGCCCAAAAATTAAGCTTTAAGTATCAAAATATAATTCCAGAACCTGCCCTGAACTATGTGGGTATGTTGTAATGTAGAGTCTATAAAGGAAACATGCACATTTCATGTTCATGAATATGTCTCTTGTTGTGTTATATGAAGTCCAACAGATACCTTTCTTACATGGGACTCTAATAGACTAATAATAAAAAAGCAACACACACAAAACTTACTTTAATATTGTGAACTGAACACTGATATAGGCAAAGACAGAAATGTTTTTCCTTATAGACAGACCTTGTCTATCATGCTCAGCTGATATTTCTGTTAGGCTTTTGCAGCAATAAAGATTCAAAATAGCATTTTGATCTAATCCATCGCTAACATTTGCAGAGATTAAAGACATCAAGCAGGAGATAAAAGCCAATATAGGTCTAGAATAACCCAAATAAGGGAGCAATATGAAACATTATCTCAAAAACAATTTACAAAGGGTTTTTACTGGAAACTGAATGATATGAAGACTTGCATTGACTCAGAAACAGTCAATGACTATTAATACATATTCAATAATATTATGGGAGGTCAAGGGCTGGAAAGCCAATCACAACATGGTATTTCAACTGCATTCACACCTTTCAATGAAACTTCCGAGAATAAAGAAAGTTCTTTGCTTTTGGACAGCTGGGGAATGTTTGAGATTTTGGAAGAGTTGTAGAGAAATTGTGTTTTGGGAGATGGCTTGAGTTTGATATTCCTAATGATCCAAACCATGTATCAATAAGCTTGGCTTGATGGAAAATTGAAATTAAGTACTAGATAGCTTCTAAATATATGTAGATTTAAATCAATATATATATTCTACTTTATCTTATTTGTGTTTTAGTCACCTCATGCAGTGCTCAAGTGCATTAGATAATCTGCCTGCAGTCAGGATAGTGTTCTAGGAGTCTGTCCTGGACAGATGAAATTTGATTTCCACCCTGAATTTGTCTCCCATAGCATTAGCTTTCACAGTACTCTCTGGATGCAGTTTAGTAATTGGATTTTATTTTGGGGGGGTTCTCGGAATATGCAGTCTTTAGAAGCAGGTAAAGCTTACTGCATATTTGCTGTGATTGTACTTAATTTATATAATATTAAATTAACGATGTTTTACTAAATAATCATAAAATGTGCAATTATTTATAATTGTTTTATAGTAGGGTTATATTTTTACACTATTTCCTTATTTCATCTATTTTACAAAACAAAATCAAAGTTTATTATTTGTTTATTTGCTCTTATCCTTTACTCATTTTCAGGTTTACTCATAAGCATTTTGTTCACTGGTAGGCATCTTTGTTCCTTTCCTTATTCTCAGCCTCCTTTGCTCCCCTCCCAATTTCTCCTGAAATCTCCTAGATATTCTCCTTATCTTAAATCATCATCATCTATTGCCTAATCATATTATGTGGCACGGCATGGCAAAACAGTATTCATTAGAGTAATAGTGGATGGAATGGTGAAGAGGGACACACATTTGATTTACATATTTTTATCTAATATAAAAAAAGATAGAGAGCCGGTTTGGTGTTGTAATTAAAGCATTGGCTAAAAACCAGGAGGCTGTGAGTTCTAATTCTGCCTTTTAATCAAAGCCATGTTGGTTACTGTGGCCCAGTCCCTCTCACTCAGACCTAACAATTAAACCTGCACAACATAGCCAATTTTAAAAATGCATTAATTTTGGCCTACATCAAATATTGTTCTTTGGCCTAAAGCACAACTGAACAAACTACAGCTGTCAAAAGGAGGAAAATCACCCAGGAATCAAAGTTACAATGAAGAACATATGATTTTTAAGCCCATAGGCTTCTATTTTTCACATATCAAGCTGCAGCTAACTTTCTTACAAAACTGTTCCTGTTAGTAACCAAGAAGGAGAAGTTGGATAATCAGTCAGAACTTCATTAGTCTTTCTTTTGATGTAATGGATAAAATGAATTGAAAAATGAAAAATAAGATGAAAGTGCCTATAACTTTAAAGCCTTGGGTGATTGAAATGAGTAGAATGAATGACTTTGGCTTTTACAAATCTGTCAAGAAATCCCATTACATTAAAATTTGACCAGCCAATAAATGTCTAGTTATATGAGTCTTTTGAAAATAAAATAAGCTATAGTTGTTATTTTAAACAGAAAACTTCTAATAGGAAAAGTGGGGATAGAGTATAGAGGAATGAACATCTACTCAGTTGATATAGTGGCTATGATGCTGGACTAGAAACTGGGAGATTGTGAGTTCTAGGTCTCCCTTAAATATCAGCTTGGTGATTTTGGACCAGTCCATTTTTCTCAGCAAAACCATCAGCACAGAGTTGTTGTAAGGAAAGTAGGTGGGATTATTAGGTATGCATGTTGCCTTGAGTTGACAAAAAAATTAAGGCAGGAGAAGAATGACAAATAAATATACAAATATGGTTCTCCATTCATAAGATGCATATAAAATGTATCTATTGGGAAAAAGAAGAGTCAGAAACGTGTACATTAATCCAAATAATGTACATTATACTTGAGAGTGCTATAGCAAAAATGTGCCCAAAAGTAGATATGAATTTTATATGGGATTTCTAAATTTCTAACTGGACACAAGATATAATAAACTCATGTTTATAAAAATAAAGAAAAAGTGAAATGGTTAAATTCATTTATTCATATTACAAACTTTACACAGAAATCACCACCTTGTTTAAAGAAGACTCAGATTCTTCTGCTTGAGGGGAAAAAATCTGCATAATAGCTGTTTCAGTCAACACATTTCTTTAATGCAGGACTGTCACAGGAGCCATTTCTATGTCAGAAATCTGTATCTATTAAGCAGATGGCTTCCTTCTTGAAGAAAAACAATGGTTCACATGGCAACTTGAATATTGGATATTCCGTTTCAGTACCATGGACAAGGACATCACAATAAAAAGTGCTGTGATGCTTGCTAGCTCACAGCAAAAAAAAAATCTGGATTTAATGAGTACTGCATTGTGTATAATTTTAACCTGTATGATATTTAGATAAAATGTAGTACTCTTGGTGATTAAATAATATAAAAATAAATTTACAATTCCATTCAGAATGTTTATCAAAAAGTTCCTCTTGAAAAACTCATGTTTGTGGTTTTGAGCAACCAAGTTTTAATTTTGTTAGATGACCCTGCATTCTAGTATTGTATGAGAACTTGCTCACTTACTCATTGCTATGTAATGCATAATTTTATAGCAGTTATTTAAACATTGCTTTACTTAAAAAAATAAAAAGATCTACACTCATATAACCATTTCCCTGAAGGAAAGCACCTCAAACACCAGTAGAATTGCCTTGAAAAATTCAAAGTTGGGAAGGAGATTACAAGCACTCCAGTAGGTAGGCTCAAGATTTGAAAGGATCTTTTTGGACTTGAACAGTAGGCCCTATGTAACTAAAAGTTGTTCAATGGTAAGAAATGTAAGGTCCTGCATTTAGGCAGGGGAAACCAGATGTATAGTACAAGACAGATCGTACTTAGTGGTAATACCTGCAAGAAGGATCTCAGTGTGTTGGTACACCACAAATAAGACATGTCCTGGCAATATGCCACAGTTCACAAAGGAATCAGATTTGGGCTGCAACAAAAGAAGTAGAATGTCAAGCTTACAGATTCTATCCTATACTGGTCAGACCACATCTGGAAGACTGCATCCAGTTCTGGTTGCCAAAATGCAAAACCTACCCTGAGAAACTGGAAGAAGTGCAAGGAAGAATAGAAAACATGGTAAAAAAACCCTTGGAGGTTAAATCTTCCATAAAATAAAACAATAAAGAGTAGTTGAAGAATTTGGTATGCTGAGCCTAAAGAAGGGAAAGCTAAGGAGAAATATGATAGCATTTTTTGCAATACATGAACAGATGCCACTGGGAAAAGAGTGTAGATTTATCCTCCAGAGCTCCCAAAGGTAAGACAAGAACCACTGGGTGAAACCTTTACAGTGAGACATTCAAGCTTGAAATTAAAGAAATATCCAGATTGTGAGAGTCATTAAATAAATAATGTAATAAACTGTCTCCTAAAACTATGGGTTTTCACTTAGATAGCCACTTATCCAAGATAGTATAAGAATTCCTGCACTGGCTAAGGGTTTGGACTAGAAGACCTTTAGGGTTTCTTCTGAGTCTATGATTCTATGAGATGAAGAATCCTATTCTTTTACTCTCACTCTTGAAAGGTAATTCCATTAATACTTTTCCATTAGCTTGTTAATTAAGATACACGCATATAAAGATTAGCCTTTATTGTCACATGCAGTTCATTCTAAAGTGCATTTCTATCTACAACTTTGAGGCGGGGTTCTAAAATATGCTTTGTATGCATGTAAGTAATTCCCAAAAAAAAAAACCCACGGCAAAATACCAAAATCTCAGGGGGAAAAAATGATATTCAGAAAGAGAACCACGCTCCACTCTGTGTATAACTCTTCAAAAACCCAATTAGGTTAGTTCACTAAAAACAAACTGATCATAAAATCGTATGCTCAGCTACTTAGTATCAAATCCTATTGAGTTCAATGTGATTTCTAAGTAGCTCTTTATAGCAGGGTAATCAGCCCACTCCCTGCAGGATGCACAAGGCTTCCTATATTTCTTTTCTGTGATTCCTGGAGCTCGCTCCAGACTGTGCTGCTAAAATTTGCCAGAAAAAAATGGTATGTGGAGCGTTTTCAACATGAACTAGGGATTAAAATAGATGTGTGAAGCATCTCCTAGGTTTCCTACACTTATTCTGTCTTAAACAATCAAACAAAAAAAACATAATCTTGAAAAATGTAAGAAAAAGATAGGGGGAAAAATGTCACTGCTGTATCCTGGTACCTGAGAAATTAAGGAAAGGAGGGAAGGTATGGCTCCAGATTGGGGAAAAAAATGCTTAACTGGTTTAATGCAACTTTAGGCTTAAATAGTAAATCAGGCACAATGTAAGCAAAGCTGAACTTAATTTTATATATTTATGGGTTTTTAGGAGATAGTTACAAAAAAAAACAATAAAATTTAAAAAGGCTTAATATGATTATGTGCATATGTTTCTCTTTAAAGCTGAACTGGTATAAAATTGGCCCGAGCCTTTAGGAAGAGTCTTTTTACTTATCTAAATAAATACCCCGGCATCACAATGCAAAGTGTAACACTTAGATTATTGCCATGTAAAGTATAATCTGATATTCTCTAACCTTTTGAGTGATCTTACTGTGTGACTTATTATAGTTCCACTTGGCCTGACAAATCAGTACACTTATTTGTGCTAGTGTATAAAGAAAAAATAGTAAAACACTTTTTTTAACCAAAACATTACTTAAACTATAATCCAAATTATAATAGAGATGATAGGATGACTTTCTTTAATTCAGTTGGAGCTTCCCAGCATCTATGTTTTACATGAAACCTGATTACTCCTTTTTGGGCAGTATAGAGATAATTTTGCTACTCACTGAAGCAGTTTGTAGGCTTGGCTATTCTTTATGCTATGAAATGACTTTTCTAGTGTCAATAGAAGAAAATATTTATAGCTAAGGGTTGCACAATGGAGTCTTACTGCACCAAGAACATTCCCACCAACACTGACAGGGCAAGCCACTAAGATATAAAAGGAGAGCAAACTCCACTCCCTTCTAGCACTGATGATGTCACCTAGTTTGGTAATGAAACATCTGCAAGAAAACAATCAAGCTCAGAAAACATCAAGGATATCCATGGCTTTTCTAGTGGCTTGATATATTTGATCTTCTAGTGATTTTTCTTTTGGAACATCTAAATATCTGTTGAATCTGTGTTCTCTATATGAATTTGTTACATGATTTCCAAGTAATCACTTTCCTGCTTATTCTAAATCAGGGGTCTTCAAACTTGGCCCTTTTATGACTCGTGGACTTCAACTCCCAGAATTCCTCAGCCAGGCATGCTGGCTGAGGAATTCTGGGAGTTGAAGTCCACGAGTCATAAAAGGGCCACGTTTCAAGACCCCTGTTCTAAATCCATTATAAATCTGTGGTATTCCACAGGCTAGACCATATTCAAACTCCTATGAAGGGCCCTGCATCCCAGCCATTGGGATAGGAGTCTCACAAAATACAGTTGGATTTTTAAAGATCTGGTGGGTTTGAATGATCCTCAGCTGAAGGGATGTATCCATTTCAGATGGCACAGTTGAGAGGGTGGTTCACATTTACACAGTTCCATTTCAAGCTTCAAGTTTCAAGTTTTATTTAATTTGTATACCGCCCTTCTCCTTGGTAGGGACTCAGGGCGGTTCACAGGGCATATATAAAAAGACAATACAAAAATTAAAAAAGATTAAACCCATGCCCAGTTAAAAACAGTAATACAAATCTAAAACAACAAATTAAAACCCATAATCCCCCGTCAGGCCAGACCAGCTATTTCAAATAGGTGGGTCTTCAGGCCACGACGGAAGGTTCGGAGGTCTGATGCCGTCCGGAGCTCCACCGGCAGTTGGTTCCATAATGCCGGAGCGCCCACAGAGAAGGCCCTCCCCCTGGGGGCCACCAGTCGGCATTCCTTGACTGGCGGCACCCTGAGGAGGCCCTCTCTGTGGGAACGCACAGGGCGGAGGGGAGTTGATGCCGGCAGCAGGTGGTCCCTGAGGTATCCCGGACCCATGCCATGTAAGGACTTAAAGATCGTAACCAAAACCTTGAACCTTGATTTAATTTGTTAGCCCTTTACTTTTATGTGGAATACAGGTACTACAATTTGAATGTAGGTCAGGCTGTTTACCAAAGAATTTTTTTTCCACAGTAGTATTAAAATGGGTTATGAGAAAATGTTATGCCCTCTCCATTTTATGCAAACTTCATTTTTAGCAAACAGCAGAGAAACCAATTACCCTCTCATCATGCAGTAACCATGGTTTTACTTTAAAATCCATGAAGTTACCATTGTCATTGTATACTAATGAAACAACTGACTGAAAAAGCCCAGTGTCTTTCTACTGTATGTTGTTATAATTATTGCTGCATTTATATTCTTCGCATTTATTATATTACTCATGCCTTCATATTTTCTTGGATATGCTTCATCAAACAGACATCAAATTATTTGAGAGATGAGAAACCATTAAATATATGGCACAATGGAGCTGAGAATAAAAGTCATTGCTGATTGTTGGGAACAGAAAATCAAGGGATAATTCAAAGATACATTGCAATGCGTTCAGTCCAGGCAGTAGCCATGAATAGACTTGGTTCTTAAGAAGCTTCTTCCTCTCCATTATTAATTAAGTAATATGTAAGCAATCATGTCATAGCAAATAGCAATTAGGTTCATGTTTAGCAAAAAAAACCCAACAAAATCCCTCAGCATGCTTTTTCAAAGGGAACTTATAGCTCAATCTACCCTCTGGTTACATTGGGTATACCATATTCCCTTTGGCTAGACATCCTGGGAACTTTGGAACAACACATTTGCAGAGCACTGAGGGGTGAAATAGAAGGAGAGGAAATGGCTGACACTGAGGTTTTATGAAGCAAGAAAGTATCATTGCTGGAGCCATGTGGTTATTCATCTATATACTTCCCTAACACATCTTCTTGCTTTCAGTTGCAAAGCCAAACATACTTGTATAGATACTACAAATAAATATTGGCCTTGTGAGGGGACAGTCATTCAGCAGCCTGGCTGATTCACTCTGCTTACTATTGAGACTGAATTAAGTGAAAGCTATTCACTTAATTTCACACCAATTGTGATGGATCAAATTCATTACACAACATTCAAAGTGTAGGTTTCTTGTTTGCCTTCCTAAATTGGCTATTCTTTCCTCATAAATTGTCATAATGAGTATTTATAGTTATAATTAGTTCATGAATTAGTTCATCACCACTGCTGCTAGGATCATAATTTGTACCATGAATGAAATCCCTTCTACAACACCATAATTTTCATTCCCCAAACCTTCAAAAACAGTTTGAAGATCTCACACAACTTTAACTTCTGCTGATCTTCACAAACTGAGAACAAGGAGTAAAAGTAATTGCCTCGCCCGAAGCTGCTGCAAGTCCCACGACAACAGCAGCAGCAGCAACAACAACAATTACAGTTGCTCATTCTACTGCACTGTAAGAGAAGCCAAATAAACTATTTGCATATTCTTGCTTCATGCAGTGCTTCTTTATCTGAGTTTTTGAAAACAAATCTCGCTAGTTGTTCTTATGAAGAGCACCTGAAAAGCCACTTAACCATCTTTCTCTGTGAAGAAGATTCAACTGAAGTAGAAATACTTCTAGAGAAGTATCACAAATAATTCAGGTTAATTTTGCAGCAATCTTAAGCAAGATGTGATTGAGCTCATAATGTCTCATCTGCCCAACATGGATGGGAACATGTGATCACAAAATGTGGAGCTGATACTTGATTATTCAAACATATGTGGAGATACCCTATTTTTTTTTTAAAAAAAAAGGTGCCAGAACTCACACACGTCACACAACCCACCTTGCCTACCCTACAAGGTTCCATCCAAAAAAGATGCCGGAACTCCATTCTGGGTGTTCTATGACAAAAAAAAGCCCTGGCTATATCTAATTGAAAGAGGAATAGCTTTGCATTTAGAAAATCTCAACTGAATTCCTGGCATCTCCACAGAGGGCTGAGGAATACACCCCAGAGGCTAGAAATCAGTTGTGAGCCATTTTCAGTACTATTATGTTAGAGTCAAATACAAGGTTCATTTTTATCAGATCATCTGTTGTTTTCTAATTGTCAGGCAGTTGTCCTTATCATCTATAAAGGTTGCCGATTCCTCACAATGAGAAGAATATTCACTTTGAAAAAGAATTGCCTATCTATTATTACAAGCACTTCCAAGATTTCAGTGGGATGGTGATGTGTTTCTGTATCAACTTTCATTTCCATAAAGTGTCCCAAGAAATACCATGGCTTGTAGGATTCTGATATTTGGAGATATTGACAAATCATAGCATTTGAGTCTCTTACCGAAGGGCTTGGTGGCAACTTTACCAAATGCTAGCCTGCGGTATACAGTATTTATTGATGGCTTGTTCCTTTACTGCTGATGGTTGATGCTAAAAGGCAGATCATATCCACCACTTTGATATCTTCAATATCAATTCGAAGGCTAGCTGTTCTAGTTTGGTTTTCTTTATATTTAATTTTAGTCCCCTTTTTCCCCAGTGTGGTTTAACTTTTAGTAGTAGGGCTTGCAGATCCTTTGCATTTTTGGCTGTCAGGGTAGTGTTATCAGCACTGTAGATTAATGGGGTATTTCCCCTCCAATTTAAAACTCTGCTCACCTTCTTCCAATCCAGCCTCCCTTAATATATCATCCATGTGGTGTTCTTGGTAAAAAAAATAGACGCATGGTTTACCATTGTTTTCTCCCACACAGTATGAATTGATAGCTTTGCCATTGCCACTGTCTTCAGTGTTTTCCTATATTGCTGATGCCCAAAATACATGCCCACTTGGTTTACCTGGGCATCTGGAATGAGCTTCACGCCTTTGGTTACTTTGCTGGGAATACATATGCTTGGCATACACTCCTAACATTCTTTGTTTGTCCCTCCCAGGAACAGCACACACATACACACATACACACATACACACACACACACAGAGAGAGAGAGAGAGAGTGAGAGAGAGAGAGAGAGGGAGGGAGGGAGGGAGGGAGGGAGAGACGATGAGGACTTGGGGGACATTAGAAACCCATTAATTTCACCTGGTAGGGCAATAGCAAAGGATTATAGGCATTGGAGTCAAAAACATCCTCTGAACATCAGGTTGCCTATCCCTGTTCTAGAGTTAGGCTATATTCCCTTTACATATTCCTGCCCAACTGCTTTTATCTTACCCTCTTCTAGCTAGCCTTCCCCATATTGTTCTGGGTAATTAAATCCATTAGTCAGTGGCAGTCTTTGGAGCACATGCAGCTGATGTGTATTAGTTCCTTCTCTTATGATAATGTAGAAAAGGGACACAAAAGGAAGAACAAATTGCACAATCTAGGCAACAGAAAGATGGTGGGAAATGGTTGCTTAGTGAATCCATGACGAGGCATACATCTGATTATGTGGGATCTTCCAGAAATAAATTGTGAAGCTATGAGCTCATGAGCACATAGGGGAAAAAAGTAGCAGCTCATGATTTCTATTTTGGTAGTGCTTTGCTTCTTGATTGCCCAAGAAATAAATGCAATGATATTGCTTTCAATGGAGCTGGGGTTTTCCACTGTTTTCCACATCACCTTTATGCAGTTGTTTCTAATCTTTTCTGATAAGGAATCTTGAAAGAGTGTGAAAAGTATGACAAGGGAAAAAAGTATAATAATGAAAAAACTTGCTTAATAGCTGAAAAATTGGAACAGTCATGAAACAAAACAGAGTTAAAAATACAAAAATGCTGAATTAATTTTCTTAGAACAGAGGTTGGCAGTCCACTGCAATATCTGTGGGCACCAGGACATCACCCACATCCTAAACATAAGCTCTAACAGTAAATGGAAATAGAAACACACCCAAACAGATACATGTGCATGAATGTATTGATTCCAAAACTATGATGTTTATGCCAATCTCATGAGCTTTTAGCATTCCCATAAGACATCTTCCAGTATCTTGAGGCGAGATTGCTAAAACCTCACAAAATATGAGAATCGTCTGAGATCTGTGCTATTTAAAAGCAGCTTCAGTAGGAAGTTTGATAATGAGAAAGGACTGACAAAATACGAGAGCATTAGGAAATAAACCTCCGTTTGGTTATCAATGACAGACGTTCGCAGATACAGAACTTTTATTATAGACATTAGAAAACTACAACATTACATTACTTTTCAGCATAATCGCCATTCAAATTGAGGCACTTCTCATAATGTCTTACAAGGTTTGAAATTCCTTAGTAGTAGTCGCTCGGCGCCAAATCTGGGCTATGGGGGGGTGTGATCAAAAACATCCCAACGGAACTGCTTGAAAAGTTCTTGGGTGCATCTAGCAGTGTGCGGGTGAACATTTTCGTGAACCAACACCACACCGGAAGTGGCGCCATAGAAAATCCTGCCAAATGTGCAGATGCCAAAGGAGTACCGCTAGTGAAGTTCATGGAGAATGGTTTGACCATCAGTTCAGAAATCTACTGTGAAACATTACGAAAACTTAGACGAGCCATCCATAACAAGCATCAGGGCATGCTGACTTCTGGTATGGTGTTGGTTCACAATAATGCTCGCCCGCACACCACTAGACACACCCAAGAACTTTTGAAGCAGTTCTGTTGGGATGTTTTTGATCACACGCACACCACTCATAGCCCAGATTTGGCATCAAGCAACTACTATTAAGGAATTTCAAACCTTGTCAGACGTTATGACAAGTGCTTCAATTTGAATGGCAACTATGTCAAAAAGTAATGTAATGTAGTTTTCTAATGTGTATAGTAAAAGTTCTGTATCTGTGAGTGTCTGGATAACCAAACGGAGGTTTATTTCCGAACTGCCCTTGTACTTTCTTTTCTTGGAACAGTGTGTTCTCTACTAAGCACAAGTAAGGAGTAAATTAGATTTTGGCCTTAATTGATTGATAACAGTCTATTCACAAATTTTATGAAGATATATTCTTTCAAGGACAAATCTGAAGTTAATTCAAATCCATCACAGTAGGCAATTTCTTAAGAAAGGAACATAAAACTTTTAGCTGGCAACACATCAGTGCTGGAACCTCTGGTTTAACTTAAAACTATTCTGTAGATGCTTCCTACTCATCCAGCCTCTACCTACCATGTTCATTGGCATCTGCACTGAATTAAAGTCTTTTTAGACGAATGTGACTGAAGCTGTTAGGAAACATCATGTTGCAATAAACACTAAAAAGGAGCAGGACATGTCCAGCTTTTATTGGAAGGTGGATATATCAAAAGATCAAAAAATGTTCCCAAATAATTTGACAGATGAGCAAGGTGATTGTCAATTAATCTGATCTAAAACTAGTAAAAGTATATTTGCATTATCAGAAACGAAGTTTTAGGATTCAACTTGCTTTATTTGTTTATTATTCATTTATATTTCCTATTTCTTAATTGTCCATCTTCTCAGAGAGGGGTTCTGTGTGGTGTTTATCTTGGTTCCTATTTCTGATTTCATTCCAGGACCTCCTGCCTGGCAATCTCTGATTGTTCATTGTGAGCTCCTTCTAATAGCAAAACTGGTGATTGAATTCCTAACTAAGAAGGAAAGGTGCTATCACAGAACAAATGATCCTGTTCTTGCAGCTATGAGATATATTTTCCTGAAAATTATCACAATATACACATAGTATAACCGCCGTGTCATTTCATACTTAGGAACACAAAGAACCAAATCTGTTACATCATGCAGAGAAAATTGCTTTGCTCATGAACAAGATTGCTTTGTTTTCTAAAACCAATAGTTTACATTTAAAGACTATAGAAAGCCACTTTCAGACTATTATCAGTGGAAGAATTTCTGCTTAATGGAAGAAGCAGGGAAAGAAAACATCTAAGTAGTTTTCAGAAGGAAAGTGGATGCCATTTATATTAATTTACCTTTTCCTAAAAAAAAGAGTTTGATGAGTCAAACTTTGTCAGTGATAGGAAAATAAGGGAAATTTGAACAGATGAGCTGTTTTTAATGGAAAATCTATTCTATTTAGTTCTGGTATTTGTTTTACTGTTTGATCTGAATAAGCCTTGCAATTCGCCATGTTGTGTTTGTCAATCAGACACACAGAGAAAGGATAATGGATATAAAGAATGGTAACCACAACCCATTCTACAATTAGGCACCCTAAATCCCAATAGAAACAATCTGATTTTAGAAATTCAGTGTTATTGATAGTTTCTGGTGAGGACAACTGATTCCTCATTGGGATTATGGGATTCAAACAAAAATATATATTTTTTCAGTTCATCCCCACTCCATACATTTCTAAACATATTCTTTTCTCTCATGCTTAAAACCCAAGCATACACATTACTGGAATTATATGAAATACTCATAATCATTTCTACTGGGTAGAATGAATCCTTGAGCATATATGGACAGTATGATACATGAGAAAATTTATTTATTTATTTATTAACTTAATTTGTATACCGCCCTTCTCCCGAAGGACTCAGGGCGGTGAACAGGGCAATACATAATAAAAACAAGATACAAAAATTAAAAATTATTAAAAAGTAATTAAACAGTGATGCCTGTAATAAATTACTACAGATTAAAAGTTAAGGCCAATTTATAAAACCCAACCCCATCCCATCAGGTCAGGCCGGCTTGTTCAAAAAGGTGGGTTTTAAGATCGCGCCGGAAGGAGCGGAGATCAGGCGCCGTCCGGAGCTCGACCGGAAGATGGTTCCATAAATCCGGTGCGCCCACAGAGAACGCCCTCCCCCTGGGGGCCACCAGTCGGCATTCTTTGACCGGTGGCACCCTGAGGAGGCCCTCTCTGTAGGAGCGTACTGGGCGGAGGGAAGTTGACGCCGGCCGCAGGTGCTCCCCAAGGTATTCCGGACCCATGCCATGTAGGGCTTTGTAGGTCATTACTAACACCTTGAACCTCACCCGGAAGACAACTGGAAGCCAATGCAGCTCGCGGAGCAAAGGTGTGACATGGGAGTGTCGGGAAACTCCCAACACAACTCTTGCGGCTGCATTCTGTACCAGTTGGAGCCTCCGAGTGGTCTTCAAGGGTAGCCCCATGTAGAGAGCGTTGCAGTAGTCAAGACGAGAGGTCACGAGCGCATGAGTGACCGTACGTAAGGCATCCCGGTCTAGAAAATAATATGTATGAATTAATATCTCGTACACACTTAGCACCCATTCCAGATGAGGATTATTCACACTTTTCTAATGGAACATAAAGCTCAATCAGATTAACCTTAAAATGTCTCTATATTGGGTGCTAATATGAATCCTCTTTCTACACACTGACAACAGTTTCTTTTTTATTGGCAGATTGTTCCTCTATCTCACATCACATGTTTCCTTCTGTCTGCCATTTCTCTGCATGGTGGGCTTTATACCACCCAATGCTTTCTAGTAAATCATGAGCAACCTGTATTTAAAAATTGAGATATTATCCCAAAGATGCTTTTTCAAAAGGGAACTGGGCTTCGTTTTTGTTTCTTGTTTTTCCTTGAAGACGTTTCATTTCTCATTGAAGAAGCTTCTGAAGCATTGGGACTTTATGATAACTTTATTGTCACTTTGAATGTACACCAATCGGCATACATCAAAATGAAATTTCGTTGCATACAGCTCTCAAAGGGTCACCACCTCCAATATATACTCCTTGTTCGGGGCCCGCTCAAATTTCACATTGTCCATTTTAGTCTCTAGGGAGTGAACGATGGCAAACAGGACAGATGGAAATGGGGCTCCCTGTGGATTAGCCCTCAAGTTAGCTTGTATTCTGACAACCTCGCCTTCTTTCCTTTTTCTGATCCTGACTCTTCCACCTTTTCCTTAAAAGGGGCCTTGCTTTTTTTTGCCCCTGGAGCACGCTGCTGCTGCCGCCGCCACCAACTCCTCCAAAAGCCTCTCTCACTTCCTCTGGACCTGCTGACAGCCTCATCCAGTTCCTTCGCTCCATAAGCTCCAGGTCCTCTCCTCCTCTGCCTCCTCTGGAAACAGCCCTGATTTGCAATAGAATCCATCACTGGGCCAGCAGGCAGATCTTGCTGCTGGTAGAACAAATTCAAACAGCGCCAACAACTTTTAACGGTCTCACCAACAGTTCCAAAACAACTAGAAACTCGCCAGGCCAGCAAAGATTGTCGGTCATATGTCGTATGTTACCTTAGTTCCACCATAATGTTCAAACACATTAAAATCTTCCTGATCATGTGGCCTATAGCCCTTACTATCCCTCCCAAAACTATTCGCCTTCAAGAGCCAATGCAGCCGCAGCCATTCCAGGCGCTGCCATCTTAGAACATCACCTAGATGAGAATCTCCATAGACAAATTGAGAAATTACCTCCTGTGTTTTGCTAAAATTGCCAAATATGTCTTTACTGATCTCATGGGCACATATCCCCTTTCAAATAAGGTATATTCTTTAAAATAGTGATGTCCGATAATCTAATCACCATTTTAAGATTTATCATTTATATCAGTGTTCTGCTCCCAATCACCAATTTGTTGTTGTTGTTGTTATTTTAACAAAATTCCCAAATACAGATTTTCAGAACCAAAATATCATTGTGCTGACTTTTTGTTTTTCGATGATAAAATTGTAGTGCAAGATTTTTGCCAAAATACAATTTTGTGCAAAATCACATTTCATTTACAAAAGTGCTTAGGATAATCTTCCCTGCTGTTTCTTGAGGAAAAAGCAATGGAAAGAAGCACTCTGCACCACATTTTATTTATTTTATTTATTTAATTAGTTTTCTATACCGCCCTATTCCCGAAGGACTCAGGGCGGTTTACAGGGCAGCATATAAAAGACAATATAAAAAGATAATATAAAATTAAAATGAATTAAATTAATTAAACCCCAACAATTAAAACAACATTAAAAAGCTAAAACCCCTTCAGTCCAGGCCTGATAGATCGGAAAGCCAGGTTTTCAGGTCCCGGCGAAATGAACGCAGATTGGGGGCGGTCCAGAGTTCCACAGGCAAATCATTCCAAAGGGCAGGTGCGCCCACAGAAAATGCCCTCCCTCTGGGGATCACCCGCCGGCACTCCCTAACCGGCGGCACTCTAAGGAGGCCCTCTCTATGGGAGCGCACATTGCTGATTATCTTTCCACAGTATTGGCAGGCAGTTCTCACAATTTTAAAGACAGTGAATATTTCACTGCCTATTCTCCTCTTGCCTGACCAAAATAAAAGCTGATAGTCAAAAAAAAAAATCACGTAGGAATGACTGCACCATATTCCACAATCTTCCTCTGAAGCAGCTTTAAAAGTGAAATTATATATTAAAAGTTCCAATGCAGACATTAAAGTGCTTCCCCAATTTCCGTACTTTTACTGCTATTTCTTTAGGAGAATATTTAGCTATTTTCTAAATATCACTGAAATACCTTCCAGCAGCTCTCAACCTTTTTACCATTATCAAACTTTCTCTTGATCTACTAATGATAAAGTTCCAGTGGTGGGATTCAAATATGTGAACAACCGGTTCTCTGTGTGGATGCCACTTCTGGAAGTCCATTCTGGGCCTGGGCAACAAAAAATTAGCTACCGGTTCTGCCGAAGTGGTGCAAACCGGCTGAATCCCACCACTGAACAGTTCTATATATTTCAATCAGTATACTTTGCCAACACAGATTTTCTTCTTAACACTGTTCAGTTTCGGTGTTAGTTTTTCAATATGAACAGCAAGTCTCTTCATTATCTACTTCTGGCTTTATCTGAAAAGGTGTGGTTTTTTTTTTAATTTCATCATGTAAATATATAAGACATTGTAAAAATTTTAATCACGATGTTCAGCCGTGCTTGCATTTTACCAGAAGAGAGAACTTCTAGTGAATTCGTAGTAACAAGCATCCGTCTATTAGAAAATAAATGTAATATCTATATTAATTGGAGAGGGGTAGAAGAAAAATTGCTTTGGTTTTTGTTTTTAGAATAGTGATTAAAAAAAATACAAAAACCCTATGATAATGATGTACTGCTATAATTGGCAATATTTAACTTACTATATTGCACTTGTACTTTTGGGAGATGTTTTTAATAATCACTATCAGCATATCTAAGCACACACTGTAGTTTCTGATGTGAAAGCATGAATGAGCTCTGGAAAAGATATGTATTAATCAAACAACTGGTGCAGTTTCCAAGCTGGAAAGTTGCCCAATGCACCTTTGAACAATTCAATTTGGCATCTGAAAATAAGTTCTGATCCAAAAATTTAACTTCTGTGCTTCCCACTGTCTCTCAGAGGATATTGACACTTGGTTAAAAAAAATGCATGAAATTTACAAGCATTATAATCCTGTATGAGAATATCATATTTCAGACATGTTGAATGTGCACTAAAACCTCTGACCAAAACTGGAAAATAAATTGAAATAAAATCATGGTCTAGTTAGTAAATCCTTTATCTCTTCCTATGGAAAGACATTTGTATAAACAACATTTATGTAGAGAGTATTTTAGTAAATAATGCCAGCAAAATATGACCAGAGCAACATTGTTTCTGGAAGTCATTTTATTCCATTAGTGTTTTTTAAAGTAATACAACAGGAGGTTATGCGTCTACAAACCAAATATCAGTTCTGCCAAACCCTATTCTGATTACTGATTAATCCAAACATTACAATATAACACATGGCAGAAGAAAGCAATAATGGATATTAAAGCCTATGACAAAATACTTTCTGCTTAGTGGAAACTATGATTTTCTGTTTTTTAAAATTCCTAAAGAAACCCAATAAACATGGCCTTGTTGGTTAATATTATAAAATGTTTCCATACATTGTTTTGTAAATTTCCAAGAAATCTCTGAAAAGAAAAATGGAAAACCAGGGATAACTTGCTGTGAAAAAAATCTCCTGTCATTGTACTCCTTATTTTGCAGATTATTTTTAGGATTTTCTTCCTAGTATATAAACTTTATATTCTACATTACAAGGTTTTTCTACCCCTTATCATAATATTGTTTATTTATTTATTTATTTATATATTTATTTAGCTTTAGAATTTTAATATCACCCCAGTCTTATGACTATAAGTAGTGCACAAGAATTTCCACCGTGTTTATTAAATGAATTAGCTGAGTTCATTAAGTGAGCCATCACATGACTACAACCTGCAATTTTACTGCCAGCTTCTCCAGTGACTCTTCTTGTTGCAAATTAGCTGTCAAGTGTGCTAATGGTGATAATGTGATTGTAGGATGCTGTGATGATTGTAAACACCTGTCAGTTTTGCAAAGCACCTGAATCTCAATCATGCACTGGGGGGGATTTTGCATTTTTAAAGCAAGAACTACCTGTACCTATAATTCCCATTATGTTCTTACTTTAGTCAAAAAATGACATACGTTCAGTATAAACATTTAATGTTTCTACTCACAAAAAGAAAATCATATAATGACATCACAGTGGCAGTATTATTTAGCCTTCCAAAATAGCCATTGCCTGATATTGTTTTGCCTTTATTTAATAATATTTTTTAAGTCTTCAATTGTTCCCTATGAAAATTAACTCATTTACCCTCCTCTGAATCCTTTAAAGTATGGTGCTCAGAGTTGGGCAAAATATTTTTTTTAAAAAAGTCTGACCAAAGCAGAATAAAATG
The DNA here is from genome assembly GCF_947247035.1 of Vipera ursinii. NCBI lineage: Eukaryota > Metazoa > Chordata > Lepidosauria > Squamata > Viperidae > Vipera > Vipera ursinii. The sequence continues at coordinate 213,058,593 of NC_139512.1, read as the reverse complement.
GAACTTTTACTTTCTATGAACTGGAAACACTTAAGTCTGCTCGGTACCGTAAAAGGCAATTCAGTTGACTCTGGAGATTGAAACCTTTTCAGAGTGAAAGATTGTGTCTCTTCCTCCTTTGCCATTTCCTAGAACCCATAGCTCCTTGTTGAAAACTGAATCAAGACTAGTCTTTTCTTTCAAGCCTAGTCTTTTGGTATTTTGCTTCTTCATTGAGAAGATGCTATACCAATTCTTATCTTTTCCTTTAACGTAGCAAAATGAAGCCCTTTTTTTTAACTGTGTGTAGAATAATGTACTTCACCAATCGGTACTCATTTGAACAGTGCTGGGCAAACTGTCCATGTTCTTCTTTGATGACATGAACTATTTTCAATCATTTTTATGCATCTTCTGTGATTTTCAGATTTCTAATTCTTCATTAAGCTTTTTGTGTCGCTTAATCAGCAGGCCTCCATATGGAATTGTTTGTAATTGTCCCTTTGGTATCTTTTTATTTAAGAATTCCCAAAATCCTGTGTTCCTTTCCCTACAAGCAGCTCATGACTTGGAATGAGTACTGCTGATCTAGGAAAAACCTGGTTCAACTTTTATCTTCAGCCCTGACAAAGTTCTTGTTGGAAAAAGTGAAGGAAGAAATACTGCATATGCAGTACTTACCTTGAGTTCTTGGAGAAAAGCTAGGATATACAGTGTATCTAACAGATAAGTCTGGTTATCATTGTTCATTAAAACCCATGTTTAAAAGATTATGTGTTGACTCTGCTCACATTCAGTTTTATTTAAAATAAATAACCAACACATCTTTTTTTCACTTTTTTTCTCATGTGCATAGTCACTTCCCCTACTATTCCTACTCTACTCTTCGACTAAGTCTTCCCCATTGGCTCATATCAAATCAAGAATAGCAACTACTTCTTCATTGTCTCAGAAAGAAAGTTATCAGCAAGACAGTTCAGGAATTCTTGAAAGGAACATATTTGCCAAAGTTTATTTCTCATTAGAAATGGGAGAAAGAAGGCATTCTCCATAAGTCTATATGTTCTGTGTTCTTCTCTTATTGATGGCCTACGTCTATACGTAGAGCCTTGGTGGAGCAGTGGGCTAATGCCTCCTTAAGTAACACCAGCTGCCTGCAATTAGTGCAGGTTCAAGTCCCACCAGGCTCAAGGTTGACTCAGCCTTCCATCCTTCCGAGGTAGGTAAAATGAGGACCCAGATTGTTGGGGGCAATAAACTGACTTTGTAATAATGCTGCTTGGGGGGGGGCACGAAAGCCCTAATAAGCAGGCATATACATAGAATGAAGGCTATTGCTAAGCACATTGGTTTGTGCTTAGATTGTAAGCCACCCTGAGTCTTCGGAGAAGGGCGGGATATAAATGGGATTAATTAATATATATATATTATTTATTTTAATTCCATTTATATCCCGCCCTTCTCCGAAGACTCAGGGCGGCTTACAAGCTTAGCAGTAGCCTTCATTCTATGTATATGCCTGCTTATTAGGGCTTTCATACACACCCCAGAGTTTTTTGGCAAAAGATTTAATGGGGAAACATGAGCTATAATAGAACACTATGTGCACAAGGATTTTAGGGGAGAGTTTTATTCTTCTGCTTCAAAGAGAATGTTGTTATGGTAATTCTATTCAGACTGAAAGCCACCGTACTGCCAAGGTCCAGTAATTCAAAAATAGCCTATTATCACATTTGTCTAATGCAGCTGGTGTGATATTGCCTAATCCAATTTTCTAACTAATATTGGTCATATGCAATTAAAGGGAAGCATATTATTTTAAGTATCTATCAATAAAATACTTTTTTAAGAGGCAAGATGAGGAGAACTGTTTTTCTTTTTCAAATGGTTTATTTAATTTTCACTTTCATAATAAACCACTCTATTTAGTGACCTCATTTTCAGAGGTGAGGCAATTATCTGAAGGACAATGAATAATAATAATAATTTCAAAAAATTTAAACACTGCACAACAAATATCTATAATGAAAACTTGTAATTTTATTTCAGTAGTTTCATCCAAGATCAAATTAATTTGATAACTAATTCAAATCCTACAAAAGTTATTTTAGAACACTAAAAGTTTTATGTTGAATGATCAAAATTTAGAAATCACACGAACATCTTACAGAGTTTAATGCAGGTATTTATTTATCTCACAAGTTTTCTATTAACTACAAATGTTTTGATTGGGTTACAATTATTATTTTTCTACAGTTAAAGGAAAAACCTAAAGCAAGTTGAATACAGTTTATTTCTTTCAAATAAATATGTATCGTTTAGCTCTCAGTAAGTTTTAATAAGCGTTACTTCAGAACATGAAGGTATTAAATTGTGATAACATGTAAATAATTTTAGCTAAACAACTATTTCTCTCATTCATATCCACTAAATATATTTTTATTTATTTAGGTCCAGCTGTTTTTAGGTCATAGAACTAATTTTACAGATCTGACTTGTGGGATTATTAATCAAAAAAGTGAATATTTTGGAGACAATTTTTAGATAGAAAGAAGTTTTCTACTAAGTTTACAGAATTTGCCACAGCTGGAAAGGTGAAAAGAGTAAATTATTATGGAAATGTTGACTGGAGTTTTTTTTAAAAAAATTGTTACCTCTGACAATTTTAATTTAATAATTTAAATAAAACAACCACATAAATAAACATGTTATCCTTAATATAGGCACTGATGCATTAAAACAATGCTGTTAACATTTTGTCCCATTGCCTCCTTTGTCATACATCATTAACACTAAAGTAAATAATCAAAAATTACAAGCACAAAACTGACAAAGTTGAACGTAGAAATGCTTTAGTTCTTATAAAATAAGGGAATGGTTGAAAAATATAGCTAAAATGACTTCTTGCTTTCAATTAATAAATGCCAGAATAGGATTTCAGCCAACCTGAAGAGCTTTATCAATTAGCTCTCCAAAATTACATAAGCAACATGTCAGAGGAAATGGATAAAATGGATAAAAACCATCCATGTCTAAGACTTTGGACTTAGAGCATGAAAAAATAAGATAGATGGTCTAGAACACTATTTCATAAACAGACATCCCATTAACTTTGACAGAAGTTCAGAAGAAAGAGATGGAGAATAAATGCACACTTCTTCCTCTCTTCTCAGCAATGTTTAGCTCTTTGTATACTACATAAATTGTTCTGTGAGCTCTTGTACATGAGACTAAATATTTAACAGTAATATCTATGGAGGAAAAACCATTTTAATCTTAAGAATATTATCATAAAAATACCATTCAATAAATAATGCTCAGAAGATTCCATAATGCTTTCAAATGGATATGCAACTTGTCTATTGGTAGATATTTTTTAAACTGCTATATGATATGACATACATCTATTTTACACTTTGATAAGATACTTTAATAAATGAAAATAACTTAAGAGTATTTATGTATCTCAGATTTCTATGCATTTCAGTTTTATTACATATGACAGTATTGTTACATAAGCTTCACAGAATACCTTTATCAGCAGTTGCTAATTTTGAAATCACAGTAAGCTTATAGGCTAGCACTTTATGTTATGATATTAATGAAATATTTTAATTATGAATGGGATAACTATTTTAAACATTTAATACAAAATAATCTTTGCTCAATATGCTGTTGATAGAGAGCTATTTTAAATATGGATGCAGCTGCTTGAGTTTAGCTTTCCTTGACAATCCAACTCTTAAAGGACCGCAACATGTTTTAAGAGGCTGTATTCTTATAATTCCACTGAGTAAACAGTTTCCTATATTAAAAAAAAACAAACATCTTGAAACCATGCCATAAGTGTGCGTTTTCATTATTTCTTATCAAATAAGTTTGATGGTAGAACCCAAAATAAATTTCTAGATCAACAACCATAACAAAGAAAATATTGACGCTTTCACTTCTGAACAGACAACAAGAGAGAAGTAACTATTCTCATTCCTAGTCAAGCACAGTAGTAACCGTTTTTCAGATAAATTATTTAGAACATGGAGGCACACATAGGAATGCTTTCCTTTACCAAAAAAAATGAAATTTCGTCTTTTAGAAACAGTAAAAGTGGAGTACTACAGAATCTGCTCTCTCTCTCTTTTGGTGTGATCTAATTCTCTCTTGATATGCTCAATTCCAGGTGACTGTGGACAACTCCTTGTAGTTTTATTGATAAAATGGGAATGAGTAGAGGTAGTCCTTGACTTACAACAGTCCGTTTAGTGACAGTTCAAAGTTACAATGGCACTGAAGAAAGCGACTTATGGCTGTTTTTCACACTTACAACCACTGCAGCATTCCCCAGGGTCATGTGATCAAAATTTAGCCACTTGGCAACTGACTCATATTTATGATGGTTGCAGCAACCCAGGGTATTGTGATCACCTTTTGTGACCTTGACAAGCAAAGTCGATGGAGATGCAGCGATTCACTTAACAATCATGCTATTAACTTAACAACTGCAGTGATTCTCTTAACAACTGTGGCAACAAAGATCATAAAATGGGGCAAAATTCACTTAACGTCTCACTGAGCAACAGAAATTTTGGGCTCAATTGTGGTCGTAAGTCGGGGACTGCCCGTAGTCACTTTCCTCTTCTAGGCTGATGTTTGGATTTCCTTGTTAATCCCATTAATTCCATTATTTCGCAGGTCCAACCGTGCTTTAAGTTTTCAAAGGAATTCGAAGGTAACGAAAAGGTAACAAAAGACACAGTATGCTTTTCCAACACCTAGGAGAAAATGTTCCTACTTTTCTATTTTTCCTGTCATCAACCCACCAAGCTATTTTTCATCCAGGGAAAAGGCTACAGCGTCATCATGATTAAGTGCTGTGTGTATTAAAATTATTTTATATCAGCTACATGCCTTCGCTCAGATTTAAATTATGCAGAATGCTATTTCCTTAGTGACAGGGGTTTTTTTTAATCTAAATTTTAGCTAATGGTATGATTAGCTATGCCTCAACAGTTGCTTTCGATGTTAAAGCCAGCATTAAAGAAGGGTAACTTTGCCTTTAGGAAAAAAATTAGATGGTTGCGTCAGGCCACATACAACATGCTAGGGAGCAATGAACAGAGGTCAAGTTAGAGCTATATATGTCAGACACTATTCCCTGCGTTTTATTATCATATTTGGCTCAACTATCAATCCAGCTGGTTCCAGAACATAAAAAGGAGAGAAGAGATTATTTTGTACACAAATTAGGAAAAAATAGCCTGGTTCCATTGTACTGAAATTGTAACTATCAGTGCCAACTGGGGTGAAGGAGAAATAGAATTTTAAAACGTTTTTCCTTGTTTTCCATTAAATTTATACCTAAAGTTGTTTTTACACTTGGACAAAATTTATCCTGCCCCATCCAAAACTAGTTTAAGGGAGCAATTAGAAATCCAAGTACAGCAGGTAAAAATTATCTAGAAAAAGGCTTAATGTTTTCCTAGCTTGCCAATTCCACTTGCCACTTTGTAAGTAATAACACTGAACAAAAATTATATTTTATGTTGTCAGTGTTTGCTTTGGCACAAAGGTAACAAAGTGAATGAATGAACAAGATGAATGAAATGAATGAACAAAATGAATGGAAGTTTTTTTTCTTCCTGCATTATTTTCCAACCCTCTGCGTGCGATCTGGAGGGTCTTTCCATCTTCAAGAGGAGATCTGTGGATGTGTTCTCAATGGTTTTCTTTTTCAGAGTTTTTAGAAAGATTTAAAGTAGACAGAAGATTTATGGCTTTGAACACCATAAGGCTGAGTATGAAACTGAATTATGTACAAATAATGGACATGTAATTGCTAAAAAGTATAAACTTTTATAGACATTTGGAAGAGAACAAGTGAACGAATATGACAAAGTAGACTAAAATTTTTATTTATAATATTTAGATGGAACAATGGGAAAATATGTGGTTGAAAGTATTGAAATTTATAGTACTTCATTATCTGAAAGAGAAGTCTTTATAATATGATGCACCATTGGTATATAACATCAGAAAAATTATCTAGAAGATATAAAGTCACTTCAAACATATTTTGGGAATGTGAACAAGAAGGATAGAATATCATGTTTAATGGATGTGTAAAAAGGCTAGAAAATTTTGGGTTCAAATACACAGAGGATTCAGAGGATTTTAAAGATTGAGACCAGAGGTTTTCTTTCGGGATTGATGGATGGTTAGAAAAAGAGTCATGAATTTTGTTTCTGTATATTATAACTGCAGCAAGATTAAGTTGCACAAAGATGGAAAGATTTGGAACTATACACAATGGAGGAATGGTTGGTGAAGATGATGGAACTTGCTGAAATGGCTATGTTTATTGGTGACTGGAAGCCCCTTATGGACTTTTTGTGTAAAATGGAAAATATGAATTTATGGTTTATGGTTTTATGATTAGGCAGGATAGATTATAGAAAGAAAAGTTGTATCTATAGACCAAGAGATAAAATTTATAATTTATTATACTTATAATTACTGAAATCCTACTTCTTTCTACCTTTTCTTTCTTTTCGTTGTTTTTTTACATTTTTCCCTTTTCTTGCAGTTTTCTATTGGATTTGTTTTTCTCACTTTATATTGTATTAGTTTTTATCTTCCTTTTAAAAGTATCTTATATATAGCTGTATGGATGCATAGAGAAGGAGTTCTAGTGAGAGATGGAAGCTATTGATTACAACTCAGTCTATTTATTACATCAGCATGAACTTGAGGAGCAAAGACACCATGGAAAAAAGTATTCTAGAACACATAAGAAAAGAACTTGTAATAAAATTTAGCTATCAAAATTATGCTTTGGGTGGGCAATTACATTAATTTCAGTTTTCCTCCAATCTCATTTTTGTAAACTTATTTTTCATTTTATTCACAGAACATGGCCCCACCTAGCTACTTTGATTAATCTGAAGAGAAAAAAATCTAAACAATTTTAGTTCTGATAGTAGGCTGGATGAGAAACCACCAAAAACCTGAGGATTATGGACCATATAATCTGTCCTCCCAGCTAAGAGATCACAAACTTCCTAAGAAAATTGAACTTTCGACTCAGCAAAACATATTGATCAAGAAAGATACTGGGAAAGGGAAAAGACTAAAGTGGAAATCATGATAATAGATGATGGGACCTACCAGAGAGAATACTTTAAAAAGAAACATTTGTTTGAATATGGTTTAAAAAATAGAAAAGATTTGGACTATATATATCATTCTAAGAGGGATGAATTCCCTAAATAATATAGTGCTTCCTCCCCCCCCCCTTTTTTTTTAATTCTATTTCTTGATATGAGTAATATAAAAAAGTTGAAATGGCTTAGATAAAGGAAATGTTTTAGATATTTAAATATAATTGAATTTAAGAACATTATAATGGATAAAAAATATGTTGAATAAGAGTTAAAGGACTAGAGGACTAGATGTATTAAATGGAATATTTGAAGATTAAACATATTTTTAATTATGGTTAAAAAGAATAAGAAATCTTGGGGAAAAATATATATTAGCTTAGGAGGATATATATTTCAAGTAGTATGTTATTTTTTATGTTTCTTTACTCTTGCTCTCCTTTCTTTTTTTACTGTTTTATCTATTCCTTAAGAAATGTAAAAGTGCTGAGATGGTTCATATGGAAAAAATAGACTTAAATTTTTAAATGTAATTTATTTTTGAGAAAATCTTAACCAATAAGTACTTTGAATTTTGTGGGAGAAACAAATTTAAATAAGGACGGTAAAAGGATCTATGATAAGGCAACCAGAATGATTGGATAGAAAAGAAATATTATATTGATATGATTATTAATTTTAGAAATATTGGGAAAAATTATATATTTAATTGTTATCTATTAAAACAATAAGAATTGTATTAACTCAATGTTTGCAAAAGAGGACATTTTGGGGAAAAGAGGAAATAAACTAAAACCATTATGTGGATTATGGATTACAGAAATCAATTGTTAGTGATTGTTTAACAAATGTAAACCCAGACAACACACTGTTCACCGATTAAGTGATTTATGTTTTAAAAATAATCAATAAAATATATTGCAAAAAAGAAAAGAAAATTGAACTCCATGGGCAATCTCCCTAAGAAGATCATTTTATCTACCATGGCAGCTCGGGCCTGTATCAACATCCACCACAAACAGGGACTTTAAACAAACAAGAACATAAATACTAATTCCAAATAACATACTTTGTCACCAGACTGTAACTTTGTACTCACCTTATCTTTGCAATAATATGCACCTGCAAATCAGTGGCAAAGCCATGGATATACAAATGGCTCCTCAATATACCAACATCTTTATGACTGACCCAGAACAAAGCTTTCTTAACTCTTTATCACCTAAAACCTCTCCTTTATTTGTGCTTCACTGGTTGCATCAAAATTAATATCTCTTCAAATTCTATCATGAGTTCAATATCTTCTACCCCACAACAACCACAGCCCTAGACCTATCTACACAATGTGTCCACTCATTTGATATCGTTGTAAAACTGCAAAACAGACACATAAACACAGATTACAGACACAAACTACAGATTCCAGATATGCACTTTCTTTAATGCAGTATATGGCAATCACTGCTATATCCCCCTTTGGATATGCAGTTTAAATTATATATCATTCCAGCCATTCTATGTATCTGATAAAGTGAACTTGACTCACACAAGCTTATGCCTTTTAATAGAATTAATTAATCTACCAAAATACTTAAATTTTTGCTGTCATAGACCAGTGGTCAGCAACCTGAAACAGTGAAAGAGCCACTCGGAACTGGTTCCATCACAAAAGGAAAAACTGGGAGCCGCAAAAATTGTGTGCGCATGCACGTACATGCGCACATGTGCAGAACAGGGTTTGGCTGAAGAGTGGAGACAAGGCGAGATATGCACCTACCCTGCATATTTGAATTGATTGGTTGAATTTTTTTAGTCCCACTTTTTTTTGGGGGGGACTGCACATGGTAGAGGACTGGGAGCCGCAGGAGATGGTTGAAAGAGCCGCATGCGGCTCCAGAGACGCGGGTTGCAGACCTGTGTCATAGACTAACATGGCTCTTCTAAAATCTCAGAAGAAGGTAAGAGCATGTGTTTTTTAAAAAAAACTAGATAGGACAGTATATGAAATCACAAGTTTTGAACTTGATTCAAGAGTGTTTTCACCATCTTTTAGACGTTGATTTTTTTTTAGTTTTTAGTAAAATGTTGTTTGAGTTAAAATGGTATTCATATTAAAGTGTTTGAATTCAAAGCTCACTTTGGAACTCCAACAAATCAACCCCAAATTCACATAAATTGAAAAATGTTTACTGCATAAATTAAATAAAATGTAAATATATAAAAGTGAAAACCTTTAAATGCTAAATTATTATAAGGCATAACTTACCTCTTTCTGTTGTTAAATTATAGCTTCCTTCTTTCATGAATGTTTGAGATACGAATGCAGGTTTCCAAGAGAAAGATTGTTTACAATGAGCACGTTCTTAAATTTGAAAAACAAATTCACAATAAGCATTATAGCTATTAATAGATCAGTTTGAACTTTACTATATTCTACACACTAGATCTACAATGTAGCCACTATGTAGTAAAATATTTCCTAGCTTGATATAATAAGTATAAAATGTAGATTTTATATATTATATACTTAATGTATTTGATCTAAAATATTGCAACTACACTAAAAAATGCCTGATGCTTTATTACAATTTTCCACTACAGTGTTGATGTATTAACTCTTACCAAACCTGATTGGCTACTACAAATTAATGTGCCAAGCTTGGATCCCCACTGGATCCCCTTTTCTCGTTCTGCCAATGTGATCTGAACAGCACCATGCAGCTGACTGAAGATGCAATTTTAATATTTACAATGCTTTTAGTATAGTGCTGCTTTGTGGAAAACGTTACTATCATCATTCAATGTCCCAATGTTTTTGTTACTAATCAACAGTAGTACCCATTGCCATCCAAAATTAAAGCTACTACTACCAACGTCTTCACAAATATATTTATAGCAAATATTTAAGATTTGAAAGAAATCTGTGATCTTTTTTATCATGCAAACATATGCAATAGAAACCCAGTACTGTTACATAAAATCATCTGACTTGCATATTTTGGAAATAATTTACTTACCTTCAGAAGATGAACAGAACAATTCTTCATCTGGCAGATCTGAACGGGAGTTTTGGGGTATCTCTTGCTCTCCAAATTGTGTGTTCTGCTTAAATGAACTTTTTTTATAGCTACTTTGCTTTACCCCAGAAGTACAACTCATAGCAATACCAGTTGTGGAAATGGCGGGCTTTTGATTACTATTTCTGCTAACTGGATCTGGCATATTGTGAGGACAATTTGGTACATGAGATTCTTTCTCAAGAATATTTATTCCTGTTTGTGACAGGCTATTTTCATTTTCCTTACTAATTTCATGGAACATACGAAGCTCTTCCAGTACTAAATCAAATTCATCTCTTCTGTTAGTTTCTGAAAAAAAATGCCTTTCTGTTGAATCTTCAGAACCTTTTCGTTTTGTGGAACATGAAGCTGTTAATTTGCCTACAGAATTAACAGACTTTGCACATTCCTCTTTGAAATACAGCTCACATAATTTCTGAGGCTGATTTCTCTTGTTTACATAGTTCTTCTCAGCAATGGCACGTTTTGTCTTATTTTCTTCCTCAGCAGTTTGGTTCATACATAGTATTTCTGACATAATTGTGCCACTGAACAAAATGTTGTTACTACCCAAAAAGTTCATATTTTCTATTGCTTTAGCTGTGGGTGCCTTAAAGACGTTTGAAATCCATGCAGTTTGATATTGGCATTGTAGAACACTCTTAAGTTTGTCAAATTCAAAGCACCTTGGTTTTGCTCTTTTTCCATACAGGGAAGTTTTACCCTGCTTTGCTTCTACACTGAACGCTATATTTTGGGTTAGACAAAGGTTATGAAACATGTTGGGAGTAAAATATTGGTTAACATGTGAGAAATGTTTAAAAAGTCTTTTGGAAATTGGGAAAAAATTACCACTAATTTTGTGTTTTAGCCACTGCCTGTCTTTGAAATATTGAGACATCTTACTTTTGCTATCTTGGTTTAAGAGACAACTATCGTTTGTATATACCTTGAGTGGCGCACAAATGTAAGTTAATGTTTCAGAATGACTGCTAGTAAATTCTTTATCAGCAGTTATGTATCGTTTGCTGCATTTTTCATCAGTAATAATTACATCCCCCAGGACTGAAATGTGTTCTATTTTCTCTGAATAAGAACCGAGGCAAATTTTTTTATATGTATCAAGATGAGATTTTCTATCAACAAAATCACATGGATTATTTTGGTCATGCTTATGATTATTATATTGTGTTTTGTTCGTTATTTCTTTACTACATGTTTTTATATATTTTGGGACATGTTTGTTATTATTTGCACAATTAGTGCTAAATATTCTAAATATTCTCTTTTCACATTTGCTATGTGCTCTTAAAATAAAATAATGCTTAAATTTTTTAGAAGAAAAATCACTGGTTCGATTGCAGGTTTTTCTATTCTTCTTCTGTATAAATGGTTCCACTGTAACTATTTCAAGTTTAAAATCTTTAGCTGTTGACTTTTTAAACATGACTGGAATTAAAATCAGATAATTTAATAATCTAAAACTATCTGCCAAATTGTAGGTTTTTTCAGGAATATTCAAGTTTTTTCCCCCTAAAATATTGAAATTTTTACTTTCACTTTGATTATTAGAAAGTATTATTTGGTTTGTTGTTTGTTTTTTTCCATAGCAAAGCATTGAAAATATATTATCTTCCCTAATATCTGTAGGACATAAGAGCCATTCTTCTGTGTCTTCATTAGATTTTTCTGTTTGTTGGTAATTAATTTGACTTATGCAGTTGTGTACTGGAATACCATTTTCTATTATAGTGCTGAAACGATCTGTTCCTTTACTTTGTAAAAACAGCTCAAAAGCAATACTGTTTGCTAATTTAAGATTTATTGCGCATTTTTTTGAATAAAATGTATATATGTTGTGAAATATTTTGTTTCTTCTGAAATTCTTCTTTCCAGAAATTTTTCTTTGCTTTTTGTAGGATAAAATATCTCTGGTCTTATGTAAAATATTCTTATAGTTTAAAGATCCAAAGTCTGACTTTTTTCCATTCATAAAATTCTTAAATTGCAAATAGAATTGCAATTCACTATTTTCATCACTTCTAACTGGTTTTGAAATAAGATGTTCTTCTGACCGTAACATTTTACATGCATGACAAGAACCTGGGCCCTTTTCTTTATTTTGAAATTCTGGCACATCTCCAAATAAAGATTCTATTCTTGCAATAAATTTTTCTGCCAAGATAATATAAAAAATTATATCTCTTGTTGACCATTCATAAGCCTTTGCAATACTAGCAGTCTTTGCTGTTTCACTTTCTTTCGCATATGAGACCAAAGATTCGAGTTTTATGAAATCTGAATTATTTTTCTTTAACTTGCAACTAGCATTCCTAAGAGTAGTACAACTATTAGGAGGCCATTTCCCAATGTATGGAATATTTTCTAACAATCTGGACTGTAAATTGGAATTCATATACATCTTGAAATTTGCACGTTGTCTTACACTGGTTTTTAGATTTGTACTGCTTTTCGCTTGTAACTCCAAATTATGCTGACTAAAATTCCTTAATATTTTAGGAAAACAGAGAAATTTATTTGCTGATTTTTTATCTTCACTGCATACTTCAAATAACTGCCGCTGTCCCTTCTGAAAGATCACTTGATTGCTATCAATTTTAAATTTCTTTGGATATGGTTCTTCTGTTTCTTCTGGTGCGGCTAAAACTGTTTTTAAACTAGAGTCTTCCATGATAATTTGTCAAAAACAAAATGTGGAAGTTCTCTGTTCTGTAATGTTAAAAACTGGCACAAGAAATTAGTGCATTAGCATTCTAAAGGAATCTACCAAAATTTAATGTCATCTTTCAAAGGCCTGTTTTGGGTGCCTTTCTGTGCTGAACTACAGTGAATGGCTATCTGAGAACGGGCCTCTTTAATGATAACTCCCCTACTTCTGAATGTCCTCACCAGTGAGGTGCAACTATTGCCTGAAAGGTTTCTCAATCAGAACGCATCAATAAATCCCAAGTCTCTTGCTACTTCACAATTTTGCTTGATTATTCAGCTTAACTTGGCAGTAGACTCTCTGCTAGGTTTGGTCAAATTAGAGTCAGTATTGTAGACTGGAATGTAAATCATATGCAACAGCCATCATCCATAGATAGATAAAATGACAATTACACCTTCAGGGGTTTCAGATCTAGCTTTTTTCTCACTCCTTTCCAAATTAATGGGTGCTTGGTACAATATAACACTTGGCAGCCTTGAAGTCAAGTGGTTGTTGAATGGCTGTTCTGACCTGGACTCTCATTCATTCCTAGGTTTATAGTGCTTTTCTTTTTGGTACTAAATAAAAACATAAATAATATAGTAAAATGTAATGTATATTAACAATGTGTATTTTATATAATAATGGCACTTATTCTCTCTTTTAAAGAATTATGTTTAAGATTAGCTATAAATCCAAATATTAATAAGTAATAATTATATTAATATAAAATGTCATTTTAAAAATTAAAAAAAATTGACAAACATTTATACTATTGGACTAGTTTCTGAATCATCAGTTTTACATTCAAGTAAATTATACACTTTAGAAAATAACAGTAGCATTACTGTATCAAGAAATTATCTGTATAAACTTGGGCTTTTTATCCTAATCAGTAAAATGTACCTGCTAATGCATATGATTAGGATTGGATTGACATAAAATTCAAATCAAAATGCTCTCATTCGTGTGTCTAATTACATCCAATTTTTTATCCAAAATGATCTTATATTCATTTTATTATTATTACAGTTCTATCCTACTTTTTTTTTAAAAAAAAGTCATCTCAAGGCATCAAAAATACTTAATATTCCTGCCTCCTATTTTCCACAAAACAACCACTTTGTGAGATGGCTTGGGCTGAAAGAAAGTAACTTGCCCAGAGTCACTCAATGGTTTCATGCCTAAGGGAGGCCTAAAACTTACCATCTTCTGGTTTCTAGGCCAGCACCTTAACTGTTACACCTAACTTTAACTTAATTAAATCTTAATTTAATTTAATTGATCTAATTACATTTTATGTCAGATACAAAGAGTAGCTAATTATAATTACTTTCTATTTATCACATTACAGTGAACAAACTTACAAAGTTAAAGTACTACAAATAAAAGCTGAAAATAATTTGAAAACCTAGAAGTTTCTACTTTGGACAAAATGTTTAGCATTTTTTTCTTGCTGTTTCAGAAACTAGAAACCAATGAAAGAAAATATGAGGACATTCTAAATACATAAATAAAATATTTCATTTAAGGTTATTATATACAAATTCTCTGTATATAAGCATCGGTGCAAGGCTGCAGAGAGAGCATCACTACATGATGGATATACTGTAGATCCAAATGTCTCTGATAAATTACAGTTATTTACAACATAACACACTGTTTTCTTTTCAACCCAGATATTCTATATCATGATCACGTAGAGAAAGCTTTTCAAATTATTCAGTCTTCTGCCTGAAGGTATTCCAACACTTAAAAATTGTTCATGTTAGGAATTCAAGCTTAAGATCTTTATTTTATCTAGTAACATGCTGTGTTTCTCAAAACAGTGTCATTATATATCCAAGGCTTAATGCAGTAGCCAGAGAGGTAGGCCCAATTAAAAAAAAATCAACCATGCCCTTTGAATAGTTGTGACTAGCTGCCATTTTAAATCTAACAGCCCTCCAGTCATCACACAACCTATCAGGCTGTTTAATCTTAAATTGTTTAGTGCCAGATACACAAGGAAAATTCCTCCAATTTATTTTCAGAGCCCCCAAATCTGGAATCAGGCCAGAGAATCTGATACTCTAATACAGTGTTTGTCAACTTCAGCAACTTTTAAGTAGTATGGACATCAACTTCAGTTGAAATCCACACATATTAAAATGGATAAATTTAAATAACACCGCCTTAATATTCTCTAGCAACACATATCAGGTGATAAAAAGGCTGTTTCCAGGTGTTTTTGTTTTGGGTGTTTTATAGGGCAATGTTCATTTCCTTTAGTTCTAAAAAGGGTCTAAACTTTTGGAATACTCCAAGTTCCTGACTTAAGATTCTATTTTTGAATTATAAAAGGGTGAAAACTATTTTTGACCTGTAAAAAGATGGAGGAGGTTAAAATTGCTGTGAAGCTAAACTACACAAGGGGGTCATAAAATTCCAATGAGAAAATAATAATAATAATAAATGGATTGGAAGGATAACCCTTGAGCCAAAAAGAAAAAGCTTACCACTAGAACATGTTTAAAATGTCAAGGACATCTTTCCAATACAAGCTATTGTTCTGATGGTTTGGCACTAAAAAGGAGCCATTATCCTGCTCGGTAAACTGTTCAGGGTCTTGTTCTGTGTTGCTGTATTTTAATGCTGTGCTATATTCATTAGAATCATTCCCAAGGCAGTTTTGTAAAAATGGAAGTTACAGGTAACCTGAGCCAACCTTTTAGGGTATTTTATTATCTGTCCTAATGTGGAAATACTGAAGTGGCTGTTTCTTCCCAGACAAGGAAGAAGACTTCCTTCTCCCATTTGTTTATTCCTGAATTACTGGGTGACTGTGCTGCTTTTTATTTTGTTCACACTTAAAGCCAGAGCCTCAAAAGGAATAGAGAGAAACACTTGCCCAGGGGAGGAGGAGGGGTAGTGGTGGTTGGGCTTCCATGTTAATATATATCTGTTGCCATTTTCCACTCTATGTCTAATAAAAATAGTCCTTATTAAGTGACTGCCTAATAGAGTGACCATTAGCAGATAAAAAAAATCAACTTTGCAATTAATCCACATGTTTACAACCTTCACAGGTCTGTAGAACAAAGGAAAGCTGAAGTAAGATCATAAACACAAAGTTGCAGTTTCACTTCATAACCACTTCACTTAAAAACTGAGTTGCTGGTCTCATTTGTGGTCACTAAAGGAGTGCTACCTGTATGCAAAAGAGTCAGCTGGCTGTTCAAGCATAAAAAGAAAGCTCGGCTAGCTACTGCTCTCCTTCAGTATTGCTGTTCTCTCTCTGTGGGACTCAGAGACCAAACTTACCACACTGCTGAGGTAATTGTGCTGAGGTAAAAAAAAAACCAGCAGTAAGGAAAAGTCTCTTGGGAGCTACCGGTATTAGGGAAATTATTTAAACCAGCTTCACAGATTCCTGGACACTCTTGGTTGCTAGATGAGTGACCCAATTCAGAACCTGGTCAGCCAGCTGCCTTTCCTGGTTATGCTTTTTTTCCCCTTCCTAATTAGAATACAGAATAACAGAGTTGGAAGGGATTTTGGAGATCTTCCAAGCAGAAGACCCTATACTATTCCAACAAATGGCTGTCCAATATCTTTAAAAAAAAAAAGCTCCAGTGATGGAGCACCCACAATTTCTGGAGGCAAACCCTTCCACCGCTTAAAAAAGAGGGATCTCTCAATATTATTTTTTATTACATTTATACGCCACCCATCTCCCTATCATGCCAATCTGAGCAGCTTCCAACATCATTAGTCATTTAAAACCACCAAAACCTTTAAAAACATTCAAAATACAGAGGATTAAAAGTTACAATATTAATATTAGGGTTGGCAAAGCTGGCTTGCCATTCACTGGGGGACAGCATAGTAAACACAAGCCATCCTAGAACATTCAGAACAGCACCCATCGGCTTCTCAAATGTAATAATAATAATTCATTAGATTTATATGACGATACCTATGATTATCAGACAATAAAAAGCATAAATCCAATCCTCCCTGAGCTCCACAACCTGAGAGGATTTGACACCCTGCAATGCCCAAGGAGTATGGCGAAGCACCTACAATGGAAAGTTGTATCTCTGTTTCTCTCCACTAAAGGTAGACCCTCCTTCCCTTCTTCTGCCAAGACCCACAGCTTCCCTCCGATCTCCTTTTTAATCACAGGCTACCTATGCGTAAATTTATGTACGGAAGTAGAAATGGGCGTGAAGATCCCGTTTCCATCCCTCTTCAGCGCTACATATACAACAGGAAATATTGGGCAGCAGAGTTGCCTGCCCAGAAAGAATTAAAAAAAAAGGAATTTTCTTTTTTAACTGAGACCTTCTCCAGTACAAAAACAATGCTAACTAGCCTCAACCTTCCCCAAGGTGGCGCCCTGCGGGTTGTCGGTTTTTTAATTATAATTTAATGCAAGGAAGCGACGCCTTTCTGCCACCAAGGAAAGGAATCATGCTGGAGCAAAATGGCCCGGGCAATACGGGGTGGGTGGGTTTACCCCTACCTGTAATTGGGGCTAAAGCAAAAGATCCTAACCAGGCCACTGGTTTGCATGGGTGGGTCAGATTTCAACCTTGGAGAGGGGAAAAATGGGACTGGAGGAACGCAAAAACTTCGTCCAGGCAAGGGAACGAGACACTTGCAAGGTCCCCTCCCAGCTTTTCAAGCCTGCGGAGCGAGATCCGTCAGCAGGGGCCGTCCGGACAAGGATCGTTCCGACTGGACGGCAATCGGCCTGCAGCCCCATCGGACAAACCCGTCTCTGCAAAAACGCCGAGCAAAGGGAGCTGGTAAAGATTGCAATCCTACCGACTTCTAAGGACTCCAGTGGGCTTTACTTCTGAGTAGGCTCGTTTAGCAAGAGGCAAAAGACCCCGATTCCCTTCTTTTCTCGCCGAGTGGAACAGACGTAAAGAGACACCCTTTGCTTTGAAAACTCTTTATCAGTTTGATGGGTTTGCACTCTTCGATTACATTTGCCTGACCTCGAATATATTTTGTATATTTACACTACTCGGCATGTTTGCTTGTTTCCTTAAAATAAAATAAAACAGGAAGTTTGCTTTTTTTTCTGTCTTCGGAGAAAACTGTTGGGGTGAAAAAATGGCGAAGGCTTCAATAAATCTATTTGTGTACACTTTCTTTCCCGTACGCCTCACTGTGCCTCAGTGGGACTTATATTCGAGAAATCCACAGGATTAGCTTGACTGAAGAATCGGATTCATTATTTAATATGTTAGCTCGACTGAACCTGAAAGAAGAGATAATCAGAGTCCACTCCATGAACAACCTCTATTTTGCAGGTGTTTGAGACAAAAAACGAGGGAGGTGGGTGTCTAAGGTGGTTAATATTACTCTTTTGATTCTGCAAGGAAAAAAATCACTAAAGTAATGGCACTGTTTGAAGGTACATTTGTAATTGAAAAAGCATTAATGAAGAATAATGAAAGATTGGAGAGTATAATTTAATCCAAATTGTATTTATTATACACTTAATCAAACTTTTCTACAAACGAAGGGGCTAAAATAAACGACCTGGAAAATTGCTATTATGCAGTATTTTGAATGATCATGAAAGCCCCTCTCCCCTTCACAAATTACAGCAGGTATTTAATATAAATAACTCACTTTATAGGTAGATGTGTAGAGGATTGCAGCCTCAAAAACTAGTGGATTGTATATTTAAAATATTTTAAAGTAGATTATTCCTCAGTTTTTTCCCTGAGTGAGATAATTGTAAATTCCAATATCTCCCAGTAGGCAAGAAACAGAGGAGCTTACAATCCCATACTGCTTGACAACAAATCATGCTATTAAATATGATGAGGGCATGTAGTTTCCAATTAAGTATGTTTTTCATGAAAACTAATGACATTACTTATACCTCCCTGCTGCTAATAATCTTCTGCTCCTTCACAGTCATCTATTTAGAGTCCTCTCCATTCTCTTTTCCAAGGTGCTTCAGTTCAATTGTGTTTTCATACATAATATCAGTGTATTTGCAAACATAATTCTATTGAAGAGAAATCATTAAACTTAATCAGCAGTGATGAGACTGCTTGGATACTGTACCGGTTCACGGCCCATTTAGGAACCAGTCAGCACAAGCGAGCGAAGCTTCATCTGCGCATGCGCAGGATCTAGATAGCACATGAAACCATGCCCCCTTCCCAATCTGTAGAAAAATTGTTTTTCATAGAACCAATCCCTGGTGCCCAAAATATTGGGGACCACTGCTATAGAGAAAGATTGAAGGAACTAAGATGTTCTCTCAAGATCAATGGGTGGGAGTGGGAATGAGATACTGTATGGTGGCATTTTTCAAATACCTGAAAAAATATGAAGTTTAAATGTTGGGTGCTATTTAACAAAATGAAATTCAATGGTGAAAAAAGTAAGGTTCTACATTTAGGCAAGAAAAACGAAATGCACAGGTATAGTATAGGTCTGTGGTGGCGAACCTATGGCACGCGTGCCACAGGTGGCACGCAGAGCCCTCTCTGTGGTCACATGCACTGTCGCCCAAGTCCTAGGCCTTCAGCTGGGTTTTATAAAACCTTTTCACTTTAGGCCTCCGCCATCATGTGCAAAAAAAAAAGGTTCAATCAATTAATTTCAACTTCTCACGGAAAAAAACTCACAAAATTGGAATTGATTGATTGAACTTTTTAGTCCCACCCAGTCTGCCGTTACCACTGCAGCCATGCCCACCCAATGGGCAACGCCCCAATTGGCCACACCCACCCAATGGGCCACACCCACCCGGTACCTGATGATACATAAGTGGGTTTTGGGTTGCAGTTTGGGCACCCAGTCTCTAAAAGGTTTGCCATCACTGGTATAGGTGGTACCTGGCTCAATAGTAGTAACTGTGAGAGGGATCCAATCACTTAAATATGAGCCAGCAGTGTGCTGCAGATGCCAGTTCTAAACTGCACCAACAAAGGGATAGAATCAAGATCACATTATAAGACCACACTTGCAATACTGCATCCAGTTTCGGTTGCCACAATGTAAAAAAGATGTTGAGACGCTCAAAAGAGTGCAGAGAAAAGCAACAAAGATGATTAGGGGACTGGAGGCTAAAACATATAAAGAATGGTTGCTGCAATTGGATATGTCTACTTTAATGAAAAAAAGGACTAGGGGTGACATAGCAGTGTTCCAATATCTCGGGTTGCCACAGAGAAGAGAGGGTCAACCTATTCTTCAAAGTACCTAAAGGCAAAACAATAAGCAATGGATGGAAACTAATCAAGAAGAGAAGCAAATGTAGAACTAAGGAGAAATTTCTTGAAAGTTAGAACAATTAATAAGTTGCACAACTTGCCTCCAGAAGTTGTGAATGCTCCAACAATGGAAGTTTTTAAGAAGAGATTGTACAGTCATTTGTCTGAAATGGTATAGGGTTTCCTGCCTGAGCAGAGGGTTGGACTAGATGACCTCCAGGGTCCCTTCCAACTCTGTTATTCTATTATGTCATACAGAAAGTCAGGATTTGCTCTTTCCTTTATCTCTAAGTGTGAACAAATGGAGTCAAGTTAGAAGAAGGCATGTTCTTTTGGAATGTTCGAAGAAAATTCTTGACAATAAGAGCAACCATTATTTAGATAGAGGGGAAAAATCATTTGGAGAAGGGTGAGTTGTATTTTGTTGGCTGTCTTAAAGTGAAAAGTAAGACTTCTAGGATATTTTAATTTACATTTCTGTATTGAGCATGAATTTATGGCCTTAGTAGTCCCTTCTAAGTTTTGATTAACCATTGCTGCATTGTTTTGTTGCTACAATTGTTTGAATTAACCAGTTATTTTTATATGTATGTGTGTGTAGATAGATAGACAGACAGACAGATAGATAAATCTAATTATTTGACATTGGAAAACATTCCAATACAAACAAAGCTTGATGGCACAAAGTCACTCGATCATTCCAGAACTGATGACTTCATGGACATAGTCATGCAGTTTTCTTGGCAACATTACTGAAGTGGTTTCTCACTCTCTTCTCTGAGGCTATTTTTCTACTTCTCAGTGTACTGAGATTTACCAGTGGTCTTCCATTCAAATACCAACTAGGCTGCACCCTACTTAATTTCTGAGATCAAACAATAATATCACTTGGAGTTGCCACCATTGAGAAAGAAGTAGAATTATAACGCCTCCTCTCCTTTCCCTATTCAAAAATCTTCTGCAGTGCTGTACAGAAGGCAGAAAAAGAAAACAGTTTGTCCCTGGGCCATGTGGTGACGAGCTTAACATGGCTGCCATTTTGTCCTCCCTGCTTATAGCCATCAGACAAACTGCTTCATTTTCCTGCCTTAACAAAGTCTGCACAGTGCTACATAAATCTTGTTGAGTGCTGTGCAGACCTTGTTAAGGCAGCAAAACAAAGCAAATTTGTCTCCAGGCCTCATGGCGGCAACATGAACATGGCTGCCATTTTGTGGTCAGGACAAATTGGCAGCCACGTCTGGAATTGTACCATACGGCTCAGAAAAGAAATGGTGGTGAAGCTGAACTGGTGGATCTATGGTAAAATAATATCATTTAATCTTGGTGATCCTGTCCTCAAGCCTAAAGGAGAGCTAGAATCAGAAGGACATGTCTACCATTGGTTTATGTATTTACAATTGAGAGAAAGATATAAATTAGACAAAAATAGTTATGGGTTTGACTTTGTTAAAAATGAATTGGAAATCCTACTGTGTGATAGTGGTGAATATACTATTACTAAGGTTTATAAGAAAATTGAATTTGCATTTGGAAAGTGAATATGTAAAACGTATGATTCAGTGGGCAAGGAACTTTGGAAATAATGTAAAACTTGAACAATGGAAGAATATATGGATGAAAAGTTTAAAATTTACACTAAATTACAATTTAAAAGAAAAAATGTATAAGATGATGTTAATAGTTGATAAAACAAGTTATCAAGAATGTATAAAGGTACTTCAAATGAATGTTGGAAATGCAAATGTAAAGAAGGACCTTTTTATCATTTGTGGAAGACATGTGATAAAGCACATAAATTTTGGAGTAGGATTCGTACAGAATACAGAATATTTTTAAAGTGAATAATAAGATAAAACCAGAAACTTTTCTTTTGGGTTTAATGGAAAAAGAATTGGCAAAAAATTGGAACTTTGATGTTATATATGTTGATGGCAGCAAGATTACTTTATGCACAAAAATGGAAGGACACTTTGATTCCCACAATGGACGAATGGCTGCAAAATTTGATAGAATTAGCAGAGATAGCTAAATTGACTGTTTTGATAAAAAAAACTATAAGTACGTTTGTTTCTTCTTGGAAACCGCTTCAGGACTTTGTGCTTGTGGTGTTAAAAAATGAATCTTTGATTTTTGGTTTTACCAATGAGATACATTTGTTGATATAGAAATGGTTATTTTATACTACTATATAAAAGTAAAAAGTTGAGGTTTGATGTTACCATCTTATTTTACTGAACCAAAGTTAGTCAGAAGTCAATGTCTTTTCTTTCTTTTTTCCCTTCTCTTCTGCACTTTTCCCTCACCTTTCCCTCACCTATTTTTCCTACTATTTGTTTTTGTATTTTGTATTTTATACTATAAACTAATAACAAAGAAAAACAGAAACAGTGGAATTGTGTCATACAGCTACTCCAAGAAAAAAAATCAGTTCCAGCGCTCTGGAAGGCCTCAAGGCTCTTCAAAAGGTAAATGAGGAGAAGGAGGAGGTTATTTGGCCTGGGAGATGGGTCCCTTACGGCCTGGGGGACCCAGTGGGAATGAGAAAAGACCTGTGGGGACCCAAAGAGTGGGAAGCAGAGCACAGGATTGCCTCAGAGGAATGTAGGAGGCCTTGGAAGGGTCAGGCCAGGCAGGTCTGGGCCTCTGCTAGGCATCCAAGGGCCTCATCCATCCCTGAGGCACCCTGTTCTCTGCTTAACGATCCACACATTCATTTAATGATTCATTTGGAAGAGCAGGGATGGGGAAGGTTGTTAGGTGAGACACTTCACCTAACGACTGTCATGACATTCGTCAGTAATGGACAGGCTTCGTTACAGCTGCATCTCGAGGACTACATATACTATATTTGACTCACTATCATGCCATTGCTATTTTATTTATAAAAGGTACATCAGTATATAATTTGTTGCTGCCTTACCTTCCTTTACTCTCCCATTCCCAAACTATTACTGATCCTGCATAATTTGTACGAGGGATTTACTAGGAAAAAGAAAGTCCCTAATTGTGTGAACTGGGTTAGGCTTTCCAAGACTTTATAATAAAGGAGCACTAGCTCTTTTCTCCTATCACTTAGAAAAGTTAGAATTGTGTGAATTAGAAACTCCATGTGCTTAAACCTGAGGTTTCTTGATTCATTATTTTTATTTTTTCCACCATATCTTATCAATAGGGTGGTAAAAAAGATGACAGTTGCTTCAATACCATCAAAGTCTTATCTCTTTGTATGTCTTTTCAACATCGATAAGTATTGAAACAAAGAAGACTTAGCTATAAAAGCACTCATTTCACTTAGTGTACTTTATTAATTTATTATCAGTTCTATTTCTGTCCTCATTACTTTACTTCATGGAGCAAAACATTTGAACTGATATTAATCATTAGGATAAATAGAAATTCTTTACAATTCCAAATTGCGTATGCTAGATTAGCATGAAGATGTTTTTCAGATAAACAGACAATTGAATTTGTATTATAAGAATGTACAAAAAAGTGTTGCATATATTTTAGACGATGTAAAAATTATGTGTGGTTTGAAAGATCCAAATAGCTAACCAGTACAACCTAGAATTCAGAAAAGTGTTTGTGTTTTGAAATACAAAAGATCCTGAAAGATCTGCATTTGACACTGTTTTATTCCGGATTTTTTTTCCAATCTTACTGTCTCAGTTTAGACATCCCAGATCTATGATATTTACAGAAATACACAGTAGGCAGGAATAAATTACCTAGTAACATAGTGTTGCTAAACTAAATTATTTAGAAAGTCTCTTTGATAGGTTTTTTAAAAAAATTAATTGCACAATCCCTTGAGGAATATATATTTTGTGTGGGTAGATTTTCTTGATTTTTTTTCCTCATGATTAATCCACAGCGAAACATCTGCTTACCCTGTTTTTGCATAAAGCAGTTAATGCAGTTCTAAGTCCAAATGCCAACAGTTTTACTTGTAAAATAAGACACAAAAACTGAGATTACATCTCTTCAAAACTAGGTTATTTCTCTAAATTTTGCACACTTCCCCCTAATTGAAAAAATATAAATTAATAAAATATTTTTATACATATAATTTTTAAAATTTTCAATATATATATATATATATATATATATATATATATATATATATATATATATATATATATGTTTTCGTAGATTCTCGCAGGTGTCTGTATGTGTAGATCTAGAGTCTCGGGTTTCTTCCCGCGTTCCTTTCATCTTTAGAAAGTTGTGGCGACGTTTCGACGAAATCCCATCCGTCATCATCAGGCCGGAGTGTTCCTCCTGCTGCTTCCAGGAGCAATGCGTGGTCTGGCTGTTCCTTTCCTTCCAACTGCCGGTGGGGCTGTGTTCTGACTGGGTGGAGGCGTGGCTGCTTTCTGATTGGGTGGGGGTGTCCTCCGACTGGGTGGAGGCGTGGTTGTCTTCTGAACAGCCAGACCACGCATTGCTCCTGGAAGTAGCAGGAGGAACACTCCGGCCTGATGATGACGGATGGGATTTTGTCGAAACGTCGCCACAACTTTCTAAAGATGAAAGGAACGCGGGAAGAAACCCGAGACTCTAGATCTACATATATATATATATATATATATATATATATATATATATATATATATAAATTGAAAATTGAAAATTCAACACTAGGCACCAACAGGACTCAAAGAAAAAATACCTGCTGCGAACTCTACAGAGGCATCAGGAAGGGCATTCGCCCAGTAAACACTCACCTCCATTCAATTGTCCTGACTTCACCGCGAAGCAAGGGATTACAGAGTCATAAAAAGAAAAAAAAAAGACAAATATAAATAATTTATTAAATTTATATCCCACCACCATTTTTCCAGGCTTTTTAAATGATTTCCCTTCATTTTAATCCCACAACATCTAGTTCTAGTCCCAACTTAGGCATAAAAGCTGCCTGGATGACTGTGGGCCAGTTAGTCACTGTCTCAGCTCAGCTGACCTCATAGGATTGTTCTTATGGGGAAAATAGGAGAAAGGAGGTATTAGGTATGTTTGCTGCTTTGACTTGACTATGAAAAAAGGTGGAATAAAATAAAATAAAATAAAACCTTTATGAAGCAAGTTCATTGGGTACAAATTTGCCCACTAAGTCTTCCCAGAATTAGTCAAACAACTTAACCACCATAACCACTAATGCTAAATCTCAGTGTAAATTCAAAGGTATCTGCGGCAAATTGAAGTTTTATTCAAAACAATATTTAAATGTAAACATCATGATGTACTTTACAGTACTTGGGTCCCAAGATCTAACACAAGCATAAGAGTTTTTATGAGATGGCACATGTTATACTTTTTCTATAGGCATAGACTTTGTATGGATAGGTAAGCTTGTAAGCCGCCCTGAGTCTTCGGAGAAGGGCGGGATATAAATGGAATTAAAATTAAAAAAAATGGAATATGGGACTCGTTTATACAAAATATGTGTTTTAAAAAGCATGATATTATATAAGTGTATTAGAAATAAATTTACTTAATGTTTGCATTCTATAATACATAGAATTATAACTGTCCACTATTGTAACCACTTTATATGTTCTCTGTATTTTTTCTGTTGTATTATGCTTTTTTATAATGTATCTTTCTGTTTTGATCCTTTTGTATTTTCTTTTTTCTATTATTTTAAAAGCAATAAAAATATATTTTTAAAAATGATTCGTATTCCATAAGTCTCCCTCCCACATACACAAACTTGCTTTTAAGTTCATTAATATTGGCACTTAATTACACATTGAATGGGATGTAGTCAAAGGAGAAAAGTGCTGGACAGTAACTACAGGAGGGGATAGATGGGCTCCCGGCAAAGTGGAAAAGGCCCAACTGATTTACTAGGCAGCCTTCCGATCCCTCCAATCAGCTACCCAGCAGCCTTGTTTGTGTGGGTTTAGTAGTCTTTAAAAAGTGCATTAAACTCACTGTCCAAATTACCCTGATAGGCAGCTGATTGATTGAGAGGAATGATTTTTTTTCTTTAAGTTGCATTTGAAACAAGGCTAACGAGTGATCGGCCAAACAGAGGCTGCCTAACAAAGTAGAATAGCTAGATCTCTCAACATACTGTGCAACTCCCCAACCATTCCAATAAGCTTATACCTTTACCCTGTACTTTCCTCCCCACCCCCCAAATAAATAAATGGGGGCAGGTATAATGCCCTGAACCAGAAGGACCCAGAGTGCAATCCAGAATAGCAAAGCTGCTCATATTCCCTCCTATAAGTAATCTGACTGCCACTACTAACATGCACAGACAAATATAGTAGATTGTCATCACCTTAATACTGCTTCTGGTTAGTATCAGGGACAATATTGCTTGAACATCGATATAGTAAATCAAACTTTAAACCTTCTCAGCCATGGGCTGGTAACAAGATGAAGACAATATCAAAGGGAGACAGCAGAATCACAACATTGTCAGGGATGCGGTAAGATAAAAGTCAGGAGAGGCCCAAAGGGTTTCCAGTCATAGATAAGGTAGTAAAAAGAAAAAGAAGTAATTTTAGGAAGTGTTCTAATCAATTACAATAATAGTATCATTTAAGGCAGAGAACTGAAGACCATTTTGGGCCTGAGGCTCTTACTTGAATCGCTGTCACTGAGTCATTATCACCATCAATATAATAGCCAAAAAATCTATTTTGGCCAAGTAAGGATTGTTGATAAGTTCTAGACATTTATGGATAGATTATAAGAGAGATGGAGAAATGAGTTTTATTTGAAGCCAGCCTGTCTTTTCTAGATGGCTTTGAAGAGAGTAAAACAAAAGGAACAAGCTCCATTCATGCAATATTGCAGGGAACTGAGTATCGGTTTGATTAAAGAAAGGTAGGGCAAAATAAATTCTATGCTACTTTTATATTGTGACTGGGAACTACAGATGCAGGTTAGGAAAACAGAACAGATGCATCTTGACTTTTTTCCCTCCTTCAAACACTTTTTAAAACTGATTTTATTAAGCACTTGAGAATTCCAGGTGTAGCTTATGATTATTTATAAATAGGCTTTATTTATTTCCTTTAAAAATACAGCCTCCTTATACCTTTGTCCTGGTTGTTTTGATTAGCATTAAAATCTCTCAGAAACCCTGTTTGATTCTGTCGGATTAGATCTTGGCTTTCTGACATTAATTAGGAAACAAGCAAACAATGACAGATTAAACATCCTCAAAAACATCCAGACTAGCATAAGGTTGTTAACTGCAGAATCAAATGCATAGAGAACTGAAGCTTTTTCACCTTGTCCTGTGGGGAACTCACAGCTGTGCTGCAATCTCCCAAACTCCAAATCCCATGGAAAGAAACCCAAGGGAAACCATCTGTTCCAAGCTGGGCTTGTTAAAATTAATTCCTATGTTCTATTTATGATCAAAATTTTATGTGCTATTGCTTTGGGATGTTCAGGCCTAAGGGCTTTTGCAAAGTTATTAACTGTCCAAGGTTGACTTCAGGAGAGTAACTGATCTTGTAACTTAATGGAAAAGGTCCCAGTCCAAGATTCAAGATGCCCAAGGTTCATTACCAGTGACAGAGATTTATTCATTTTTCTGCAATCTCCTGCTGCAGTCTCAGAGCTCTCAATTGTGTTCAAGATATGAAAAGAAAAAATTAAAACATCCACAGTAGGAGCAAAATACAAACAGCATAAAAAATAAAAATAAATTAACAACTGCATATATTGGGATGCTAAAAATAAAATATGGTGCTTTGCATATTTCCTGGCTTGAAGTCAGTTTTTGATTCTTGGCCACCTCCTGGACGAGTCTACAGTATTTTGGCAATGTTTTCTGGAAGTGGTTTACTCTTGTCTGCTTTCTAGGGCTGAGAGAGAGAAGGACTGGCCCCAAGTGACTCAACTGGCTTTGTGCTAAAGTGAGACTAGAACTTACATCTCCCAGTTTCTAACATGGTACCATAACCACTACACCAAAGTGGCTTTCTCGTACTGCACTAAAGTGAATGAAGATAACTGGAACACTTCCCAGAGAAGCTCATGTTTCTGAATATTCTTTAAAGGTAGCCCCAGGTAATATGCATGTCAGTAGTCTATCCAGGCATTACTGGGAGCATGTGTTACAGCTGTAGAAATTGAGCAAGCAAAGCAAACAAAGTAGAAAAGGATAACAGATCAGGGCAAGGGGCTCCAATTCCCAGGAATACACACACAAACATTATATATATATATATATATATATATATATATATATATATATATATATATATATATATATATATATATATATATATATATATATATATATATATACAGTTGCAAGAAAAAGTATGTGAACCCTTTGGGATTATGTAGTTTTTTGCATGAATTGGCCATAAAATGCCCTCTAAACGTCATGTAAGTCACCACAATAGAAAAACACAGTCTGCTTAAAATAATACTACACAAACATTAGCTGTTGTCATGTTTTAATTGAAGATAAGATGGAAACATTCACAGTGCAGGGTGGAAAAAGTATGTGAACCTTTGGACTTAATAACTGGTTGACCCTCCTTTGACAGCAATAACCTCAACCAAACGTTTCCTGTAGTTGCAGATCAGACCTGCACAATGATCTGGAGTAATTTTGGACCACTCCTCTGCACAAAACTGTTTCAGTGTAGCAATATTCTTGGGATGTCTGGTGTGAATCGCTCTCTTAAGGTCATGCCACAGCATTTCAATCGGGTTGAGGTCAGGACTCTGACTGGGCCACTCCAGAAGGCGTATTCTGTTCTGTTGAAGCCATTGTTTTCTTGAATTACTTGTATGCTTTGGTTCATTGTCCTGTTGCATCACCTATCCTCTGCGGAGCTTCAGTTGGCGGACAGATGGTCGTACGTTTTCCTGCAAAATGTCCTGATAAACTCTGGAATTCATTTTCCCATCAATGACAACAATCCGTCCAGGCCCTGAGGCAGCAAATCAGCCCCAAACCATGATGCTCCCTCCGCCATGTTTTACAGTGGGGATGAGGTTTTGATGTTGGTGTGCTGTGCCATTTTTTCTCCACACATAGTGTTGTGTGTTTTTCCCAAACAACTCAATTTTGGTTCCATCTGCCCACATTTGAAGTTTGCAAAAGAGCACCTGGATGTTCCACAGCACTACTGGCAAAATATTCTGTGGACAGATGGAACCAAAATTGAGTTGTTTGGGAAAAACACACAACACTATGTGTGGAGAAAAAATGGCACAGCACACCAACATCAAAACCTCATCCCCACTGTAAAACATGGCGGAGGGAGCATCATGGTTTGGGGCTGCTTTGCTGCCTCAGGGCCTGGACGGATTGTTGTCATTGATGGGAAAATGAATTCCAGAGTTTATCAGGATATTTTGCAGGAAAACGTACGACCATCTGTCCGCTAACTGAAGCTCCGCAGAGGATGGGTGATGCAACAGGACAATGAACCAAAGCATACAAGTAATTCAACAAAACAATGGCTTCAACAGAACAGAATACGCCTTCTGGAGTGGCCCAGTCAAGAGTCCTGACCTCAACCTGATTGAAATGCTGTGGCATGACCTTAAGAGAGCGATTCACACCAGACATCCCAAGAATATTGCTACACTGAAACAGTTTTGTGCAGAGGAGTGGTCCAAAATTACTCCAGATCGTTGTGCAGGTCTGATCTGCAACTACAGGAAACGTTTGGTTGAGGTTATTGCTGTCAAAGGAGGGTCAACCAGTTATTAAGTCCAAAGGTTCACATACTTTTTCCACCCTGCATTGTGAATGTTTCCATCTTATCTTCAATTAAAACTTGACAACAGCTAATGTTTGTGTAGTATTATTTTAAGCAGACTGTGTTTTTCTATTGTGGTGACTTACATGACATTTAGAGCGCATTTTATGGCCAATTCATGCAAAAAACCACATAATCCCAAAGGGTTCACATACTTTTTCTTGCAACTGTATATATATATATATATATATATATATATATATATATATATATATATATATATATATATATATACCGTATATACTTGAGTATAAGCCGACTCGAGTATAAGCCGAGACCCCCAATTTCACCCCCAAAAACTGGAAAAAGTTGGTGACTTGAGTATAAGCCGATCCGCCGTTCTGCAAGCCTCCGCCGCCGGCTGCTTCGTTCCGCAGCAGAAAGAAGCAGGCAGGCTGCTTCTTTCCGCAGCGGAAAGAAGCAGCCTGCTTCGTTCAGGCTGCTTCGTTCCGCAGCGGAAAGAAGCAGGCAGGCTGCTTCTTTCCGCTGCGGAAAGAAGGCTGCTTCTTTCCGCAGTGGAAAGAAGCAGCCTGCTTCGTTCAGGCTGCTTCGTTCCGCAGCGGAAAGAAGCAGGCAGGCTGCTTCGTTCCGCAGCGGAAAGAAGCAGGCAGGCTGCTTCGTTCCGCAGCAGAAAGAAGCAGCCTGCTTCGTTCAGGCTGCTTCGTTCTGCAGCGGAAAGAAGCAGGCAGGCTGCTTCTTTCCGCTGCGGAAAGAAGGCTGCTTCTTTCCGCAGTGGAAAGAAGCAGCCTGCTTCGTTCAGGCTGCTTCGTTCCGCAGCGGAAAGAAGCAGGCAGGCAAGGCACGGAGATCCGGAGACCTGCCGACGTTTGGGGAGGTTTGGGGAGGTGCCCAAACCTCCCCAAACGTCAGCAGGTCTCCGGATCTCCTCCCCAAACCTCCCCAAACGTCGGCAGGTCTCGGGATCTCCGTGCCTTGCCTGCCTGCTTCTTTCCGCTGCGGAAAGAAGCAGGCAGGCAAGGCACGGAGATCCGGAGACCTGCCGACATTTGGGGAGGTTTGGGGAGGTGCCCAAACCTCCCCAAACGTCAGCAGGTCTCCGGATCTCCTCCCCAAACCTCCCCAAACGTCGGCAGGTCTCCGGATCTCCGTGCCTTGCCTGCCTGCTTCTTTCCGCTGCATACATACATTGTGTGTGTGTGTGCGTGTGTGTGTGTGTGTGTGTGTATGTATATGTATATGGGACGCGGTGGCTCAGTGGGCTAGGACGCTGAGCTTGTCAATCAGAAGGTCGGCAGTTTGGCGGGTCAAATCCCGAGTGCCGCGTAGCAGAGTGAGCATCTGTTACTCGTCCCAGCTTCTGCCAACCTAGCAGTTCGAAAGCACGTAAAAATGCAAGTAGAAAAATAGGGAACACTACGGCGGGAAGGTAACAGCATTCCGTGCACCTTTGGCCACATGCCGGCCACATGACCACAGAGATGTCCTTGGACAAGCGCTGGCTCTTTGGCTTTGAAACAGAGATGAGCACCGGCCCCTAGAGTCGAAATCGACTAGCACGCATGTGCAGGGGAACCTTTACCTTTACCTAATGTGTGTGTGTGTGTGTGTGTGTATAAACTATCATGCTGACATTCAATATAGTACAAACACAAACAATAGAAAATAATCCAACCAGAGTCTTAACTTCAAAAGAGCTGATTTTAACAAACTCAGAGAGAATCTAGGAAAGATTCCAGGGACAAAAATCCTAAAGGGAAAAACAATGCGAGAAGTGTGGGAAACTCTGAAAAATATGATTATAAAAGCCCAGTCCAGCACAATACCTCTGAAAAAGAAAAACAAGAAATTCAAGAAGAAACCAGCATGGCTGCACAATGCTCTCTCTGACAAACTGAAAGACAAAAAAGACAAGTACAAAAAAATGGAAAGAGGGACACATAACTAAGGCTGATTATCAGCAGACAGCCAGAACATGCAAAGATGAAGTCAGGAAAGCAAAGGCTCAGAATGAACAAAGACTTGCAACAGAAATCAAGGTCAATAAAAAAGTTTCTTTCAACATATTAATAACAAGAAAGAAGTCAAGGAAACTGTAGGTCCACTAAAGAGAGAAGATGGCAAGAAAGTAGGGAGAAAGCAGAGCTGTTTAATTCATTTTTTGCATCACTCTTCACACAAAAAGGAATTATAGACCAACATACCAAAAAAAAAACTACTGCAAAAGACAAACTAGAAACAAAAATCAAAATAAGCAAGAAAATGGTAAGAGAACACCTATCCAACCTTGACAAATATAAATCACCGGGACCGGACAGTTTATATCCCATAGTTCTGAATGAGCTGGCAGATGTTAACTCAGAACCTTTGCACCATATTTTCAAAAATCCTGGAGCACCGGGGAAGTACCTTAGGATTGGAAAAGGTCTAATGTGGTTCCCATCTTCAAGAAAAGGGGAAAAACAGACCCAGGAAACTACAGACCAATCTATTCTGTTCCCTTCCCTTCCCTTCCCTTCTCTTCTCTTCTCTTCTCTTCTCTTCTCTTCTCTTCTCTTCTCTTCTCTTCTCTTCTCTTCTCTTCTCTTCTCTTCTCAGGAAGAGACACTGATCTAAGAGAAGGGTGGTTAGCTAAACCCCTGAACAGGTATTCCAGGTACCTCTGAAAGAAGGGTAAACCAAAGACCTAGTTTTTTGAAGGTTACTAGAACCTAGATTATTTTGTCTGCTTGTCTGTGGCAGTGCTGGATTGCAGGTTATGACCCCAAAAATGCCTAGAACAGCCTTTTTCAACGCAACTTTTTAACTTGGGGGGATGTTTGAAATAATTCCCAGGTCTCAAAATACTGCAAAAATATGATAATTGTACAAAAATAGTATTAAAAATATGAAAACCTCAGAATACAATTCAATTCAAAGCAAACAATCCATATTTTACAACATTCACAGCAACAGCAAAGCAGCAGGATGGCTATGGATAAAACTTTCCACCATTGTGAGCACCAAAATTGTGTAGTAGACAAAATGCTAAAACAGTGGTTTTTTGTTTTTCCCCCCAATCACATATCTCACAGAACCCTTTGCAACCTGTCCTGGAACTTGAAAGCTCCATGGAATTCCAATTGAGAAAGGCTGTCCTAGAGTGTGTCCTGATATAAACCCAGGTTAAATTCTACATTGTTAGGATTTCATGATTGCATCAGGAGTACAGAAGACCTAGAGGTTTGCCATGTATTCACATGAGCATAATTTCCAAACTGTGACATGATTAATCAATAGAGTATAAAATACACAACATGTCAAAACAATTTTCAGGCAATGTTCTTAGAGTCCTAATTTTCCTGTGAATACCCCTAAATAGCAACACATCATTACAGTTTGAATGTTTTCCTTCATCTCTTTCCATCCTCAGTTGTGACATGTCCTCCTCAAGGCTGAAGTTTTGCAGGGTCAGAGGGCAGAATTAACACATTGCAATCTATAAATAGTCTACAATCAAAGTCAGGAGGCCTCATGAGCAGAGGAGATGATATCCAGACCAAGAGCAGTTCAGGGATGAATTATGAAAAACTAGTCAAAACAGCAACCCCACATTTGTTTTCTCTCCTGTCTTAATTTTTTTACATATTTTTTACTTACTCATTTTCTGTACTAACCCCCAAAAGGAATAACATGATATATGTATATCTTTGTTCAATTTAGCTGCCCAGAATATATGATTGTGGCAACAAATAATTCTTGTGAAATAAATAAATGTAAAATTGATTTAATTGATAGCTTGTATGGAAGACAAGCTTCTGGAGTTTATAAAAAGTCACTAGTATTTTCATGATTAGTGAAACAATAATTTACTAATTTATAATTTTACAGGGTAAAAACATGAAAACAGGATGACAAATCAGTTTCCTTTACCTTTAATACCAAGCTCGTTATTTGTACTATAAATTTCCAAAATTAAGTTGCATTGTTAAGTAATTTATTTGGGCAACAGTTCTAATTAATGCAATTTCTCTCATATAAGTTATATGACCTTTCTCGTACTTAATAATAATTTTTTAAATTCATATGCTGCCCGACTCCCAGCGACTCTCAGCTTGCAATAGCCCTTGATACAAGTCCCATTTTTTATAACAAGACAAATACTAATATGTCAAAACATTAGGTTCACCTTACAATAACAGTTAGGAAGGACCAGAATTGTCATTGAAAGTGGTTGCAGTCAGAAATTGACTTGGACCTAATTTTACGACAATTTTCACAGTGCTCATTAAGCAAATCATGGCCATTAAGTGAATCACACATTTATTAAGTGAATCATACAGTCATTAAGTGAATTACCACCAACTTTATGTTTGTGAGTAAAATAAAGGTAAAGGTTTCCCCTGTCCAGTCATGTCCAATTCTAGGGAGAGAGTCTCCTCCTTTAAATTCCTGGGAGTCTACCTCTGTGAAGATCTTACCTGGAAAGTCAATACAACCCAGATGGCCAGAAAGGCCCAACAGAGATTCCATTTCCTCAGGGTCTTGCGGAAGAACAGGGTAGAACAACGGCTAATGACCTTCTTTTACCGGTCTACTATAGAGAGCGTCCCCTCGCACTGTACTGCAGTTTGGTATGCTGGCCTGACAGCTGCGGATAGGAAGAGGGTGGTGAGCACAGCACAAGACATTGTGGGCTGTCCCCTGACACCACTGGATGACATCACCAGGGCTCGCTGCCTTGGAAGAGTGAGGAAAATTCTCAGGGACGACTCACACCCTGGTCGGTACCTCTTTACTCTCTTACCACCGGGTAGGAGATACATGAGTATAGCCAGTCGTACCGACAGGCTGAAGAACAGCTTCTATCCATGGGCTGTCAGGATCTTGAATGGGAAATAACTTTATGTATGATTGACTTGCGAGGCCGGTGCAATTAGCTCACATGGTATAATAAGATGGTGGATTTGTTGCCACTGTGAGTTGTTTGGGAGGGTCACGAAGGGAGGCTCAGCCAATCTCAATGTATACATAGTTGTACTTTGACAATAAAGGTTCATTCAGTGCTGTTTCTTAACCGAGGGAGACAACCTTGTCCGAAGACATTTCTGTAGTCATGTGACCAGCATGACTAAACACCGAAGCACCAGGAACACTTATCTTTCCACCAAAGTGGTACCTATTTATCTATTCACATTTCCATGCTTTTGAACTTCTAGCTGGGCAGGACTTGGGGAAGTAATGGGGGCTATTACCCCGTTGTGCAGCATTCAGATTTCCAACTCAAGCGGGCAGCTTTAAATCTGACAAACTTAGTGTCTTTAACCACTGAGCCATTGTGCCCACCCATGTTTGTGGATACCTCTTGGTAATTTTTTTAAAAATCTACTTCTTGACATCATAACAGAATGTTCAGATATTCCACAAATCCCCAGTATCTTGTTGAACTTTATTCAACTCTGATAACTTAAATTATGGTACTTTCTTGTGCAAAACAGTCCTGTTGAAACAGAGAAAATCCAATTTTGCTATGTGGTTTTTCCTTTCCAGTTTGATTTGCACTTATAATCTTGAATTTAAGGGCTTTTCTTAGTAATGAGGCCAGGAAGTCGTGCTGGTTAACACATGTTATGTTAATACACGGCATGTTAAAGAAAGCAATTGGTGGATTCCCCTGACTTCCTTTGTCACTAGCCAGTGAAAAACTCACCTACTCCCCATCTCTCTCCTTAATACCGCATTGGGGTGGGTCTGAATCTAGAGGAAAATTATATATTAGTGGGTTTTGTTTTTTGACATACTGCATGCAACAAGCAAAACAATAAAAATGTACCACAGTATAAGCCAGTTTCAACAGTATAAGCATATAATAATCAATTTTAATATTTTGTAATCCAAGCCCTACCATAAATCCTTATCAAGTACTATCACTGCAATGAAAGGTTCCATTTGCTTCACAAAAGGTCCTGGAATGAGAAATTTGTTAAGGACATACCTCAAGAGATGGAAGTCTAAATACTGATCAAGAAACCTTAGTATCAAAGGGTAGGAAATAAAGAGGAGTTAATGTTAAAATACGAGTTGGTTGTTCTAACCAGCAGATTTAGCCATAAGTCAAACCTTGTGCTAATCTTGCACACTGTACATCAATATGTCCAAAGGGCACCTGATTGACACCTGAAGGTGACATTCCACAATATTCCTAAGCCTGTGTTTAAAATCAGCCCAATTATCAGTTAATAGTTAGATTTGCTTTGAAGGTGCCCTTGGAAAATATGTTAACCTAACCTTGTTTTTATATATTGTATACATGGTTGGTAAAAGCAGGTTCCTTTGTCATCCCAGATTCTGCTGTCAGGGTGTAGACAGATTTCTTTGTCTCCCCCCACTTGCCTCCTCCTCTCTTTGCAAGCTGACATGAAAATTTAAAATTTACCCATTTGCCTGGAAAATTTCAAACAGCAGCCAATCTTCTGTCTGAAAGGGAATTGCTTTCAAATCCATGCTGTGAAAAGGGGGGAGATAGCAGTAGGGAAGGGAAAACATTCACTACTGGGGCCTAGAGCATGCCAGTTTGGTGTAGTGAGTGCTTTTTTGTAAAAGAAAAAGGTGCCGGAACTCACACATATCATACAACCCGCCTTGCCTTCCCTACAAGGTTCCATCCAAAAAAGGTGCCGGAACTCCGTTCTGAGCGTTCGATGACAAAAAAAAAGCCCTGGGTGTAGTGATTAGAAACTTCAGGCTAGAAACCAGAAGACTGTGAATTCTAGTCCCAGCTGGGTGGCTTTGAGCCAGTCTCTTTCTCCCAGTCCTAGGAAGCAGACAAGGACAAACCATTTCCAAAAACCCTCACCAAGAATGCTGCAGGGATCTTTTTTTTTCCAGACAGTTGCCAGGAGTCAACACTGACTTGAAGACGTGCACGCACACGCACACACACACACACACAGTGCCTGCAAAACAGTGGCGTAGCGTGGGTTGTCAGCACCCGGGGCAAAGCAAGTAATTTGCGCCCCCTAACCCGTGGATTAGCTTCTTCTTGCTGCTGCCTGGGCTGGTCTGGTGTGGTTCTCTCCCGCGCTCAGCGCTGCGCTGGGCAGCCGCTGCACTGTCCCTCCCCCAGATAGTCCCTCGCTCTCTCTCTGCACCGCACCGCACACCTGGCACCCCCCCCCCACAGTGGGCGGCGACCTGGCGGCTCGGATCGGATTCGCACAGCCAGCACTACAGTGAGAGAGAGTGAGTGAGCCAGGCAGGGGCAGAGAGCTGCAAGTGCGAGCGCGCCCCCCAGATGTTGCGCCCAGTGCGGCCGCCCCCCCTGCACCCCCCACGCTACGCCACTGCTGCAAAAGAATTAGGGTACAAAGTGATGGCCAGCAAAGGATCCTTGAAGTATTTGTTTTAATGAAGTTCTGGGAATGTGAATACTCCAGGCTCTGTGCCAAAGACAAAGAGGATCTGGAAGTAGTCAAACGTCTTCTGAAAATTCCCTTGGTTCTGCAATGGACAATTTCTTCACTGCAAACAGAGTCTTAGTCACTGAAAAATAAATAATGACAACTGTCACGAAATGAAATAGAGTATGCTGCTGGGAACTTAACTTTTAATCCTGTCATCCAAATACGGTAAGTACTTACTGGAGAGTTAACCCCTTGAATTCCATGGAGGGCAGACTTGAGCAGTACAAATATCCCAGATCTGTAAGGGACAAGATCCCAAACTTCCTTTACAGTGGTGACTGCTGTCATATTATGAACCCAGATTGGGTTTAAAAGGACAGGAAGCAAACTATTTTCAAACACAAGATACAAAATAGGAGTTGGGTTGATGGTGATGCATGAAGGTAAAAGGTACCGTCTGGTTACTGTGATGCAGGCTCGTGATTTTTACAATAATGTTTTAAAAGCAACCCCATTATCACTTCTGGAAGCTGCAAAGGGATCTGGAGAAGGAGAACATCAAGAGGCTGAAGATGGACAGACAGAGGAGAACGGTGCTGGAGGAGACCAAGCTACAACTTCTTTGGATGATCCTAGAGAGCAGAGGGTGACGCGTGCTGCTTTAAAACGATCAAAAAAAATAAAAGAACAAGATCAGCAGAAGTGTATGGAACTTCCAAAACGTATTTACAGCCAAGCAGTGGGAGGGGCACGGCCTAAAAAAAGATAGTCCTATCAAAGCAGTGCTCCAAGAGCTTTGGGATGATATGCATGGCAACTAAATTTTTAACTTGGAACGTTAATGGACTAAATTCACCACAGAAGAGGAAGAAAGTTTTTCAATATTTAAAACAATTCAAGATAGATGTTATATGTTTGCAAGAAACGCATATTAGGGTTGTGGACCAAAAGTATTTATCGAACTCAAAGTTGGGTACGCAATTTGTTGCTTCTGCAATGAATAAGAAAAATGGAGTGGTTGTTTATGTTAAAAGTGCTTTGACAGCAGACTTAATTGAAGCAGATAAGCATGGAAGATACGTTATGATAGAGTTGCTGCTAGAGGGTAAAAAGACGCTTTTAGTTGGATTATATGCTCCTAATCAACAACAAGCTGACTTTTTTAGTTTACTTCATACAAAGCTTACCCAGTTGGATTATAAATCTTTTATTTTTATGGGGGATTGGAATGGTGTTTTGGATGTACAGATGGACAAGGCTGGAGCTTTTAAGCGCATTCCAAGTCATGCTAGACTGCCTAAATCCTTTTTTGAAATGAAGGATGACTTGGAACTGCGAGATATTTGGCGTGAGAGACATTTGCAGGAAAAGGATTATACTTTTTTTTCTGACAGACATCAATCTTTTTCCAGGATCGATTTTATTTTGTTGACTAATGATTTTTTTTAAGGACTAAGAAGGTGAAGATTTGTGCAAGAACTATTTCTGATCATAGCCCAGTTTGGCTAGAGATTGATAAGGAGAATAGAGATAGGCGCTCGTGGCGCGTAAATGAGAATTTGTTTAGAAATCAGAGAAATGTGGAAGAATGCAAACAGCGGATGAAGGATTTTTTTGAAATTAATATGAATAAGGGCACCTCTATGGACATGGTTTGGGATGCTAGTAAGGCCTATATGAGAGGGGTGTTGATATATATGAATAATAAACATAGACGTGCTGTGGAAGCTAGGAGGAAAGAACTGGAGAATGAAATAAAGGAAAAAGAAAAGGCTTTGATTTTGAATTCAGAGGATGTGAAGACTAAGGAGGCTATTAAACTGTTAAGAGGACAATTTGATAAATTAATGGCTGACCAAGTGGCAACCAATTTGCGGTTTGCCAGGCATAATACCTTTTGCAACGCTAACAAACCAGGTAGATGGTTAGCTTATAGATTGAGGAAAAAGCAAAGGGCTTCTAATATAGACAAAATTGAGCATAAAGGAAGGGTTGTGTTTCAACAGGACCTTATCAAGGATGCTTTTGTGGATTTTTATTCTAAATTATATGCTAAGGAGAAGATTAATGAAAAAGACATTGATATATATTTGGAGAATGCTAGCATCCCGGTGTTCTGAACCAGCCAACTACCGGCCTTGTAATAAGGCAAACCCCTGTTCAAACAGTAGAGACTAGAGAGCGTCTGAGGCTGCAAAGCGTCTGCCAAGATTTATTACACGAACAACAGAACAAGAAACAAAACACTGGAACTTGAATCCTCAAATGGAAGGGTTGCTTTCAGCAACCAGCCCTTCCCCAAACACTCCTTTTATTTAGAGTTCAGGGCGTGGCCTCCCTCTGCCTCCTCCCGAGGAGACCCGCAGCCTTTCTCTGCTTGGTCCTGCTCGACTGCCTCCTGCGTCGGGCGTCCTTGAACAGGGCCAGCTGTGGGTCATCATCCTCCGCACTATCGGGCTCACGCAGCTGAGAAGAGGGCCCCGGCTGGGAGCTCTGCCAAGCCTCCAAGCCATCATCAGCCGGTTCGTCTCCCACACACTCCTCCTCCCCCTCATCTGAGTCATCCGATACATCTGAGCCGGCTGCCGAACCCACAGGCTGGCCCTGAGTCACAACACTATCCCGCACCGCAGGGCCCTTCCCCCGGGGCTGCCGATCCGGATGCGGTCGGGATGGGAACTGTTCGTGAAAAGCAGTCACCAACGCAGGGGCATGAACGGCGGTCGCGTCTTCCCATGTGAAGTCCTCCGGCCCGTACCCTTTCCACTCGATCAGGTACTGGAAGCGACCTTTCAGCCAGCGGGAATCCCTGATGCTGGCGACCTCGTACTCGGGGGTGCTGCCTCCATCACGAGGTCCTGATGGGGGAGGTTCTGCTTGGCGAAGTGGACAAGCCGGTTGTTCGGGGACCAACAAGGACCGATGGAAGATGGGGTGCACGCGCAGGGAACGTGGCAGAGTTAAACGATAGGCGACCGGGTTGATGACGGCCTCGACTGGGAACGGTCCAAGGTAACGGTGGTCCAGCTTCCTCGCCGGCCGAGTGGATGGTAGGTTCCTGGTGGACAGCCAGACCCGATCCCCCACCGATAGTGGAGGCGTATCCCTTCTCGACCGATCGGCGAACCTCTTGTAGTCGGCCTTGGCCTTCTCCAGCTGCCGTCGCACCAACCGATGGATCGCCTGTAACTCCGCCATGAATTCGTTCGCTGCCGGCTCCGGTGAGTCCACGGGAGAAAGGGGGAAAAACCGGGGGTGATAACCCATGTTGGCCAAGAACGGTGTCATCTGCGTGGAGGTGTGCTGCGAGTTGTTAAAGGCAAACTCGGCTATGGCCAAATAGTCCACCCAATTGTCCTGCTGCAGGTTAACGTAGCAGCGCAGATACTGCTCTAAGATGCCGATGACCTTCTCGGTACCCCCGTCGGTCTGAGGATGATGCGCGGACGAGAGGCAAACCTTAATGTCCAACGCCCGCATCAACTCCTGCCAGAAGCGGGCTGTAAACTGGGCCCCCCTATCGGAGACGACTCTATCGGGAAGGCCGTGCAACCGGAACACCTGTTGGATGAACATGCGACTAGTGGCGCGAGCTGACGGTAAGCCGCGACAGGGGATGAAGTGCGCCATCTTGGTCAACATGTCCACCACCACAAACACTGTCGTGAAGCCGGAGGATGGGGGTAGATCCGTCAAAAAGTCCATGGACACAGCCCCCCAGGGTCTCTTGGGTGTTGGCAAAGGCTGCAGTAAACCAGGCGGGGCCCCTGTCGCTGACTTGGCCTGCCTGCATGGGATGCAGGAGGTGACATAAGACTGGACGTCGTGTCGGACTCGGGGCCACCAGAAGGTACGGGAGACCAGGTTCAGAGTCTTGAACAGGCCAAAGTGCCCCGCAGCCGGGTTATCATGACACTGGCTGAGGACGAGTCCCCTGAGTGGCCCTCCCGGAACATAGAGCCGGTCACGATAATACAGGAGTCCATTCGTGACCGACCAAGGCGAATCTGGCCCCACCTCTTCCTTCCGCTGAGCCACCCACGCCTCCTGCTGCTGCGCCTCCCGGATCCGAGCCCGTATATCCACCGGCTCCCGTACCGCAGCAAAAGACTCGACGGGGATCACCGTCCTGGGCGGAAGCTTGTCTTCCACTCGGGTGTACTCGGGCTTCCTGGACAGAGCATCCGCTCTCTGGTTGTGCCCGCTTGGTATGTACCGCACCCGGAAGTCAAACCTCGCAAAGAAGAGGGACCACCGGATCTGGCGTTGGTTCAAATTCCGAGCGGTCTGCAGGCTTTCCAGATTCTTGTGGTCCGTCCGGACCTCGATTTGATGCCGCGCCCCCTCCAGATGATGCCTCCAAGCCTCGAACGCCGCCTTGATGGCCAGCAGCTCCTTCTCCCAGATGGTATAGTTGCGCTCCGAGGGGTTCAATTTCCGAGAGTGATACGCGCAGGGGAAAAGGGTACCGTTGGGCGTCGCTGCCTGGAGTAACACGGCCCCAATGGCAATGTCGGAGGCGTCCGCCTCCACAACAAACGGCCGTTGCGGGTCAGGATGCTTCAAGATGGGCTCCTTCATGAAGGCGTCCTTCAAAGCTTGGAACGCCTGTTGTTCGGGGGCGTTCCACTGGAACCGAGTCTTCTTCTGCAGGAGCCGGGTGAGGGGGGCTGTCAAGGCAGCAAAGCCAGGGATGAATGTTCGATAGTAGTTGGCAAATCCAAGAAGTCGCTGAACATCCTTCACGCGACGCGGGGGTTGCCAACTCTGCAACGACTCAACTTTACTCGGTTCCATGGCGATGCCCTCAGGAGAAATGCGGTGACCCAGGAAATCGATGGTCACCTGGTAGAACTGGCACTTCTCCAACTTGGCAAACAGCCGATGTTTCCGGAGGCGCTGCAGGACCTGACGGAGATGCTGATGATGCACTTCACGCGACGGGGAGTAAATCAGGATGTCGTCCAGGTAAATCATGACAAACTGGTCCAACAGATCCCGAAAGATGTCGTTCATAAAATGCTGAAACACAGCGGGGGCGTTGGTCAGGCCAAACGGCATCACCGTGTACTCGAAATGTCCATAGCGAGTACCAAACGCCGTCTTCCACTCATCACCCGGCCGAACCCTGACGAGGTTGTAAGCTCCACGCAGGTCCAGTTTCGTGAAGATCTTAGCCTCCCGGAGTCGGTCCAAGAGCTCGGGGATGAGGGGCAGCGGGTAGCGGTTACGCACCGTGATGGCGTTGAGTTTCCGGTAGTCACAGCAAAGCCGTAACTCGCCCGACTTCTTTTTGACGAAGAGCACGGGCGCAGACACTGGCGAGGACGAGGGCCGGATGAAACCACGAGCCAA
The DNA here is from genome assembly GCF_947247035.1 of Vipera ursinii. Taxonomy (NCBI): domain Eukaryota; kingdom Metazoa; phylum Chordata; class Lepidosauria; order Squamata; family Viperidae; genus Vipera; species Vipera ursinii. The sequence goes on along the minus strand of NC_139512.1, from coordinate 213,016,006 downwards.
ATTCTTTGTCAGGAAGTCCCGCAATGCAGCCAACTCGGGCTCCGACATGGAGTACAAACGCCCCACTGGGAGAGGCGCATCAGGGACTAGATCAATGGAGCAGTCATAGGGCCTGTGCGGGGGTAATTGGTCCGCCTCTGACTCGCTGAACACGTCAGCAAAGTCGGACAGTTCGGGAGGCAAGGAAACCCCTGAGGAACCCTCCACCTGGCCGGCACAGATATGGCGGGTGTGGTCCACGCACTGCAAACTTGGGAAGGTGACCAAGTTCTGAGACCAATAGATCTGTGGATCATGCGCCCGGAGCCACGCCAGTCCCAAGACCACGGGGAAGTGCAGATCCGAAGTGATGTAGAACTGGATGGCCTCCACATGGGAACTGATGGCCATACACACTGGTTGCGTGGCGGCCGTAATAGACCCGGACAGGAGCACTCAACCATCAATAGTCTCCACTAGCATGGGCAGATCCACCGGACACTGGGGAACAGCCCATTTGGCCACGAAGGCCGAGTCCATAAAGTTAGTGGTAGCCCCAGAGTCAATTAAGGCATGGACCGGAATCCCCTCTGGCTTGCCAGGAAGGATCAGACGTGCCTCCAGAATCAAATGCCGTGGAGGTTCACAGGCACCGTCGGAATGGCGTCGCTCGGCGTGGTCGTTGTGGGTCGCCCGATCTATCACACCGTCTAGATCGGGCTCGGGCCGTTTCCCGACAGCAAAGCAGGGAACTTTCTCGGGGCAGGCTTGGTCACTGATGCCCGCTGACGCTTCTTTGGGCAAGAAGCAGCCAAATGTCCAGGGTCCCCACAGTAAAAACACAACCCCCCCGATTGTCGTCTGTCCATTTCTGTCACCGATAGACGGGACCTGGCGGCACCCAGCTCCATTGGCTCCTCCCTCTGGACTGGGGGCTCACGCTCAACAGAAGCGGCAGGGGTCTGTGGGGTGGCACGGCGACTCTTTCGCTGCTGCAGCCGGGCATCGATCCGCAGACAAAGATGGATCAGCCCATTCAGGTCTGAGGGAATGTCCACGCGGGCCAGCTCATCCAACATCTCCTCCGACAAGCCATCCTGGAAGGCATCCACGAGCGCAGCCTCATTCCAGGCGGAATCCTGGCTAAGCAGCCGGAAATCGCTGATATAGGCCTGTAGGGGGCGCTGACCCTGCCTCAAAGCTTTCAGGCGTCGGGTGGCAGTCTGCGCCTTAATCGGGTCCTCGTACATGAGGCGCATATGGTCACAAAACCCCCCAAAGTTATCCAACAAAGGGCTAGGCTGTGCCAGCAGAGGCGTGCCCCAACGAGCTGCATCCCCCGACAGAAGGCTTAACACGAATCCCACCTTATCTCGGTCAGTGGGGAAATCAGCTGCTCTCACGCTGATAAAAAGCTGGCATTGTCCCAGGAAGGCAGGAAACAATTCTGGATTGCCAGCAAATTTATCCGGCATAGCTATCTGACATTTCCTCCTGGGTGGGGGTGCAGCATGTACCTGAGCTTGCAGTTGAGCCACCTGAGCTGCCAGCAAAGTGAGTTGCTGGGTGAGCTGAGCATTCTCGGCACGAAGCTGCTCCATCGTAGTAGTAAGGGGTGGGAGGCTGAAAGCAAACTGTTCTGAACCAGCCAACTACCGGCCTTGTAATAAGGCAAACCCCTGTTCAAACAGTAGAGACTGGAGAGCGTCTGAGGCTGCAAAGCGTCTGCCAAGATTTATTACACGAACAACAGAACAAGAAACAAAACACTGGAACTTGAATCCTCAAACGGAAGGGTTGCTTTCAGCAACCAGCCCTTCCCCAAACACTCCTTTTATTTAGAGTTCAGGGCGTGGCCTCCCTCTGCCTCCTCCCGAGGAGACCCGCAGCCTTTCTCTGCTTGGTCCTGCTCGACTGCCTCCTGCGTCGGGCGTCCTTGAACAGGGCCAGCTGTGGGTCATCATCCTCCGCACTATCGGGCTCACGCAGCTGAGAAGAGGGCCCCGGCTGGGAGCTCTGCCAAGCCTCCAAGCCATCATCAGCCGGTTCGTCTCCCACACACTCCTCCTCCCCCTCATCTGAGTCATCCGATACATCTGAGCTGGCTGCCGAACCCACAGGCTGGCCCTGAGTCACAACACCCGGTTCTTACGCAAGTACAAAAAGAGGGGATTAATCAATTAATTACAGAAGAAGAAATTTTTACAGCAATTAAGGAATTGAAGGTGGATAAAGCACCAGGTACGGATGGTTTGTCTGCGGCTTATTACAAAAATTTACAATTAGAGATGATAAAACCGTTAAAGGAACTGTTCCAGACAATCCAGAGGGGGGGGAAAGGTGCCACCGTCTTGGAGAACAGCTTTTATTTCCTTGATTCCGAAGGAAGACCAAGATGCTACTCAAGTTAAAAATTATAGACCGATATCGCTTTTAAATACAGATTACAAGATATTTGCTAAGGTGTTGGCTAATAGACTGATGAGGGTTCTGCAACAGGTGATTCATGGGGACCAAACGGGGTTTATTAGTGGTAGGCAAATGAAAACTAATGTGAGGCATATAGTTGATGTGTTAGAGTTTTTGGAAAGGAACAACCAGATCCCTGCGGTGCTAATCTTTCTAGATGCTGAAAAAGCTTTTGATCAATTGAATTGGCAATTTTTGATGAAAGTTTTAGACAAAATGGATTTTGGGGAAAATTTTTTACAACCGATTAGGGCATTATATCAAAAACAAACTGCCCGAATTATAGTTAATAATAGCCTGACAGAAGCATGTAATATTGAGAAGGGCACAAGGCAAGGGTGTCCGTTATCGCCCTTGTTATTTGTGTTAACATTAGAGATATTATTGGTTAAAATACGGAATTCGGAAAAAATTAAGGGTATACAAATTAGAGATCAGGATTATAGATTGAGAGCATTCGCAGATGATCTGGTTGTTACAGTGACCCAGCCAGAGAACTCTGTTGTGGACCTGATGGAGATAATAACACAATACGGGAAGGTTTCTGGATTTAAAGTTAATATACAGAAAACCAAAATTCTGGCCAAAAATATGACAGTTTCGCAAAAGGCTCTCTTAGAAGGATTAACTGGATTTGAGATTGTTAAAAAGGTTAAATATTTGGGGGTGCTTTTGTCGCCCTCTAATACAAAGTTATATAAAAATAATTATGAAAAACTATGGGGGAAAATTCAAAAAGAATTGGAGAGTTGGGAAAAATTGCAATTGTCTTTGTTGGGACGGATCGCAGCAGTGAAAATGAATGTCCTGCCTAAATTTTTATTTTTATTTCAAATGATACCGATTCTTAAGAAAGATTCTAATTTGGAGGAATGGCAGCGAGGTATCAATAAATTTGTTTGGGCAGGGAAAAGACCACGAGTTAAACTTAAGATTATGCAGGATACTCGTGAGAGAGGTGGTCTTAAAATGCCCAATCTTAAACTATATTATGAAGCTGCTGCATTAGTAGGAATAAGTGATTGGATTAATTTGACACAAGAGAGATTATTAAATCTTGTTGTATGACAAGAAGGTAGACAATGTGTTTAGAGTGCATATTCTAAGACAGGCATTGTTGAGAGTTTGGAAGAAGTATAGACATAAGCTAGACTGCAAGATACCACTGTGGGCAATTCCAAAACACGCAATAGAAAATATACATGCTGGTTTCAAACATGATGTGACTACGTACAAGGAGATTCTGAGCTTGGAAAGAAATGTCTGGTGTTTGAAATCATATAGCCCTCTTGCGAGAAGAGAAGGTTGTTCAAACTTGGTTTCAATATATTCAGTTACGGGCCAGGTGGAAAGAAGACCAAAAAATTGGTTTTACAATGACTGATGAAAATTTGATAAAGCAAATTAGAAATCAGGGTCCAGCACATATCAAACGGATATATCTTGCATTGATAGAAATTGACTCAGAAACAGAGCTTGTTAAAGATTGTATGATTAAATGGGCCCAAAATATCCAAGAAGTTATTACAATGGATACGTGGGAAAGGATTTGGGTGAGGAACGTAAAATTCACACAAGCTCAAAATCTAAGAGAGAATTTTTACAAAATGTTTTATAGATGGCATTTAGATCCTAAAAAGCTTGCAAGTATGTATCCGAATTATCAGCCTAAATGTTGGAGGTGCGGTGACGAAGACGCAACATATTTTCACATATGGTGGACTTGTAAAAAGGTTAAGGCTTTTTGGATAAAAGTCTGGTGGAACATGCAGAAGATTTTTAAACAGAGGATAAAGTTTTGTCCGCAACTTTTTTTGTTGGGAATAATTACAGATGCTACAGTTGTGGACATTAAGTTGATGTTGAATTTAATTACGGCAGCAAGACTCTTAATAGGTCAGTATTGGAAGAAGGAGGATCTGCCGACTATAGAAGAATGGACTTTAAAGGTTTCTGACCTGGCAGAGATGGCAAAGATATCGGCCTATTTGAAAGATCATTCGCAAGAACGCTATATTATGGAGTGGAGAAAATGGATTGAGTATATCCAGAACAAATACGGGACTAAGAAGTTTCATGTAGCATTTGAATAAGTCTTCCTTTCTTTTTCCCTTTTTTTATATATTTTTATATATTTTATATTAATAGTGTTTGTAGTTATCCTATATGAGCTAGAGAGTGATAGATTTTAGAGTTTACGGTTGTTAGCATATGGTTGTTTATGATTCTTTTTTTTTGTTTTTTATACCTTGTACTTAGCTCTGGGAAGTCGGGGGGGGGAGGGGGGGAGGGGTAAGGAGGGAGGGATAGGGGAGGGGTAGGGGGGTTTGTTAAAGATAAAATGTATGATAAAACTTTTCAATAAAAAAAAGATACAAAATAGGCTGGTATTCTGTTTTTTATTGGTTTATTTAATGTATATGCCGCCCATCTCACTATCTACTGACTCTTTTAACAATCAAAGTTTCTTTTGCTTGAAAATCCAATAAACCAAAGTTAGATTATAAAGGGAAAAACATAGAGCAGCTTTGCCCAACAGCTTTAACAATCTTGAAGTCATTTTCCATTCCAATGGTATTATTCCCATAGCTACTATTTTCCAATTTTGTAAATGGAAAAAGGAAAACGTTTTTGATTCAGGCTTAGCATAGAGTAGAGATTCAGAACAGATAGGGTGGTAATCCATGCTGATGCCATCTATAGAAATAGTCAAAAAGTCAAAAGAAGATTATTGTTTTAATTACGTTTTCATAGGAAACAACTTGAAACAACTGTTGTCAGAATGACTTTTTCTCCAGCTTCCTGACACAGAAAACCCACAGAAATTGATCAGAGAGCAACAGAGAAATGAGTCACTTTAACACTGGGGGGAAAAAAACCCAAACCACTTCTCTGCAATTGGCTTGAAATTGTACTTTCTCCTTAATACACAGGGTAACGCACACTATTGCATTTGGCAAGCTGCCAGCATGTTCAAAGTAAAATAACACAGTTTTTTCATTTAATATGCTGCCAGACCTCACAATCATCCAGAGCAAACCCAGGATGCACAAACCCAAACCCAACACAGGAATAAACAAAAACAAAAATAACCAGGGTCTTTGCATTTTACAACTTCCAACCTGAAACACATAGAACAGAACACACTGTTATAGTTACTTATTACCCACAGAAAACACACAACACAAGCAATGACCTCTACTTTTTTGATAGTAAAGATTATTGTTAGATCACTTAATTTAGACAAGTAAGCAGTAGTTACTGTGGGACTTTCTCTCTTTCTCTCTCTCTCTCTCTCTCTCTCTCTCTCTGTGTGTGTCTGTCTGTCTGTCTCTCTGTGTGTGTTTGTGTGTGGAAGTGGTGTAGAATGACAAAAGCAACATCACATTGATGCAGTGCAAACCCTACCCCTTTTGTGTTATGACGTTGCATAAGCTTGTGGGGTGACAGTGTGAGACTGCCTTCTTTTTTACAAAAGCATCAAGTTTCTGTGGAAGCCCATGGAAAGAAGCGAGTAAGAGGAATCTTTGCCAGTTTTTAAGTTTCGCTATGGCAATATTTACAGTTATAACATTCGTTAATATTATCTGGACCAGCAGCATTTTCAGCTTCTGAGACACCCGAGATACTAGAACAACTTGATAAAGTCCTTTAAAACTAAAAAAATATTGGTTTTTATAGATATTTATGATCAATAAATCAATTTTATATATAGATGCTCCAAAATGAGTGGAATAAAGATTTAGAGGTTCGTATATAGCTTAGACAATGGGAGAGTGTCTTTAACTTTTATAGCAAGAGTGTCAATGGACCTCAAACTATGACTTCTACAACAAAAAATATATTTAGAATTTATTGGACTCTATTATATTTGTATGGAAAAAGATTGTCGGTACTTTGTTGGATGATGTTTCTTTTAAGCAATCAATTTTTTTTTTCAACGTCCTGTGTTTCAGAAAAAAGTAGATTATATAAATAATGAGAAACTAAAATTTTCATAGGATAATATGCTCCTGAACTACACCTAATACACTGAATCTGACAACGGGACAACGTGAATGGATTCTCCGTGCCCTTACTATGGCCAAAGGTCTGATACTGCAGCATTGGAAAAATAAAAGTATGGCTTTTTTCACCCAGTGGGTTGAAGACCTGCATTGCATTTGCCACCTATGACTGGACTGGCTATAAACCTTTGCATGGACAATGAATGTGAGCCTCATTTATACTGTATAGAAAAACAGTAGGTTAAGAAAAAGAATAGCTGTATAAATGCATCAGAGATACATGTACTTGAATAATATTTACCTTAGACAGGTATATATAGAATTGTAATTGCTAACTCTTACAACAATATATTATAAATTGTTTCTTTTTTGTTGTATTTTTTCACTTTTTAAGGCAATTTTTCCGAGTTTGTGTGTGTGTTTTTGAGAATGTATCCATCACAATTACTGTGGGGTTTTGTTCCTTTTTTTCTGTTACTATTTTTAAAACAATAAATAAATAAATAAAATATAAAATATAAAATGGTATGTTTCATAATACAGTATTAATTATATCTTATAAAAATAATGATAATATTATAATATTATAATAATATTATTATATGAATTATTTCTTAGCATTCACTGTCTTCCTGGAAAGTTTGTTTTCCCTTTCATAAAGTCAAAATAAACATTCCTCTATAAGAAGATGAGGCAATATTTAAAGGTATACAGAAGGCTAAATAAAGTAATGAATGATTTTTTTGTAGCAACATACACTAAAGAGTGCTATGGTCAAATTCTCTACCAGTTGGTGCAAAACCAAAGATTCTGTTTCCAATCAGGTATTTCTGGTGTGAAGTAACAATTGTCATATATATGAGATAAGTAAGAACAGGAAATACTTTGTTCATTTTGGTGAGTCACAGAAAAGTTCCTATGTATATACAATGAAAATTCTTGTGTCTGGATGTCAGCGCTCCAAGGTGAACTAGACAGGAGACACGATTAGATGAATTAATTCTATTTTTTGTAAGGATACATTAACAGAATCTTTCAATTCTGAAGGCACAAACTTCCTGTCTCCACTTTTAACTGTCCCGATCCATTAAGGTGCGTTTCTTTCTCTGACTGGTAAGCCACTGGGGGATTGTGCCTTTCTTATCTGACTGTTTTCTTCCCCTCTTTCCTCAAAGTCATTCATATATTCTCCTACACTGGGACATCATAGGGCAGCCATGTTTGAATCAACATATCTGAAATGGACTAACTTACAGAATGTGTTCAAAATCCCGGATCCGTATAGGACCAAAATTTGGCCAAGCTGTGTGGCTGCTTCAGTGCTGCCACGTGCATGCCACTGCACCACTGTTGTCAGCCATGGTCACGTGATCATCATTTCCAATGCTCCCTGCCAGTGTCCTACAAGAAAGGTCAACGATGAAGCTGCTAGGAAGCTGTAAGTCACTCCCACTGCTTTTTTCTGCCTGCCTGTGGTCATTCTTTTCTCTGTTTTGGTAAGGAAATAGCTCTGAAATGATGACCAAACAGATCACGGGTTGTCTATTAAAAACTATATCTGCTAATCTAACAGGTAAGCAGCAATAATCATAACCAAAGTATCTCTTCCTTAGATTACTTTTTGGCAACATCAGTTGAAGATGCAGCAAAAGTAGTCTAGACTCTCACCACAATGGAGAGAAAGTGTTAATTTTCCTACAGAAAGGTCCCAATCTAATTCAGATCCACTGTATTTCACTTGAATAAGAAGCCACATAACTACTAGTTATGTATTTAAAGTAATGTGTAGTTTAATGTCTGCATTCTTATTGGTGATCCATTCTAAAGCACTCTCGAGAAATTCTTTCTTGCCCCCACCCACAGAGATGGAATTATTCACTCTGCCACAGAGATGGAATTATTCACTCTGTAATTTCAGTAAATTCTGAAAGCTTTATTATTATGGTTTATTATTTTCTTCCACCAATTTAATTTCAGGTAAGAAAAATGGTGCATGGGAGAGTCAGAGCAAAAAGTAGAACAAATCTCACATTATAAGGAAATTACATGCAATGAAATTCTGTCAGGTTTTTTTTAATTAAAAGGGATTTATGGCAGGATGGGGGGTGGCATTTATTGTTTTCTTTAGTTTTTGATCCTCCAGAAGTTCCAGGCAGAATATAGCATACTTCCTCCTCTGTCTCCAACACAATAACTTTGGAATGTAAATTGGGCTCAGATGGACGGACTACTAGTCCAAAGTCACCCCATGAACTTTCATGTCTGAGTCTGGAGTCTTCACTCCTAGGCCTACACTTTAATCATTGTATCACTCTATTAATTAGTCCGTTTTTCAGGCAGCTTTCTTTTCCTTCAAAATACATACCGTACTTCCCCCCCCCACACCTGGAATACCCAGTGATATATTCAGAAGACTGCAGGGGAAAACAGATGATGTATCCAAGCTTAGGTACAGTTGAAGTACTGTTACCCTGCCTCTGACTTGCATTTACCATCTTAAAACGTCTAGTTGCATCATTCAGTTGCACATTTTTGTCCTAATCTACTCGTGTCAGAAATTATTTCATGTTGCAGAACTAATGCTGTGATATTTTAAACACAAAAACAGATAATATGAAAAAGGTTCATTTCTTCTTCAAAATCAGAACACAAGACAGTACTTTATGTTAAGAAAAGAGAGCTTGTCGGGTGCATTTGTTGCATTGGTTTGCACCCTTTGAAATCAATTTTCTCAGCACAGTAAATATTTCACAACATATAATGCTTTGTGTGTGTGTGTGTACTGTATGTGTGTGTGTGTGTGTATAAATTATGAACTGTTGAAAGAACGCTAAATATTTACAAAGGGTCCAGCGACGAAGGAAGGAAGGAAGGAAGGAAGGAAGGAAGGAAGGAAGGAAGGAAGGAAGGAAGGAAGGAAGGAAGATTGATTCTATATAGAACATTTGCTTAGTGTTACCAAGAAATGCTGACTCCAGCCAGGGGAATCCAACTGAAACTCCATGACTATGAGGAAGAAAATATGAGATAAAATTCACATGTCTTTGAGCATCCTCATGAAAACGATCCTTATGTCAGCATAATTTTTGAAGTTTGGCAGATTTTGATTCCCAAAAAAAAACTTTATGGTCACAATGACAAAGATAACATTGCAATTTTAGAAATGACTTTGACAGGAGCCATCAACTTTTTTCAGCTAGTGATCACAGTTGCCACTTTAAGGACAATCATTTGGTTTTTAGCAATAATGTCAACCTTCACAGAGAACCACCAAATTTTTAGACTAACTTTTGTACAAAAAAATTAAACCAAAATGATGTATTTATTTATAAACCATTTAATGGACTAATGGTAGTTTTGTCAATGTCATGTCAACACTCAAGTTATAGGAGATATCCTGGCTATTGATTGGTTTGTACTGCAGTTTATTTATTTTATTTTTTATTTTAATTCCATTTATATCCCACCCTTCTCCGAAGACTCAGGGCGGCTTACAAGCTTAGCAGTTCAAGGAGCTGATTATAAAGTCCAGGATGGCTGAGTCTTGGATGCATTTGTTCTAGTCTGTTCTAAAAAGCTTTTGGTCCTGATGATTAGATTCATCAGCACTAGATGTGTAGTTCTACTACAATAAAGTAAATTGATACGATAGTATTTTTATATATAATTCTGCACTGGCTTACTGCCTTGTTTTTTGTGCATCTGCTAGAGTCTTTTAAAACTAGATGGTTTGGAATGTTGTAAATAAATAAGAATTTTGAACTATTTAGCAAGCCTGGCATAACTCACTATCTTTTCTTGCAAAAGGTATACAACAGGGGTGTCAAACTGCCGACCCGCGGGCCAGTTGCATCATATGGAGGCTGGCCCACCCCAGCTCCAGCAATGCAAAAAAAGCGTTACGACACATATGGCGTGGCAAGTTTGACACCCATGATATACAACAATGGCGGACTTTATATGCATTACCAGAACATCTTTTTTTAATAAATGTGGATTTGTTTTTTAAAAAGTAATGTTTTATAAAGTCTGAAAGAGAAATATTACAAACTTCTATAGTTGTGTTGTCTGTTTTTGCTTCTCATAGGTGCAGTACTGTCCAATCAAAATGACTTCAAAAATTTGATTGCATTTTAGGAGACATCTCTTGACTACCTTCATCCAGAAATGATGGTTTACAAAACAAGAACAAGCTCTTGAGCTGGTCTCTTGCTCTTGTGACTAGAAAGCATGGCTGCTTAAGAATGGAGTAATTGGCCCTTATAGTCTATAGCAGTGTTTCTCAATCATGGCACCTTAAAGAGGTGTGGGCTTGAACTTCTAGAATTTTCTAGTCAGCCCTGCTGGTTGTGAAATTCTGGGAGTTGAAGTCCATACAGTTTAAAGTTGCCAAGGCTGAGAGACACTGTTCTACACTGAAGTAGATTACATATCCTCTTTGGCCCAATCAGTAACTGCATAGATGCATGGAATATTTATTTGAGAATAAAAGGCATTGCAGAGGCAGCAAGAATGTAATGCTATTTCCTTCATTCCTTGTATGTACAGTATTTTCCTGAACCTGCACAACTACAGTATTTTCCTGACCTGCACAACTACAGTATTTTCCTGACCTGCACAACTACAGTATTTTCCTGAACCTGCACAAATACATGGAAAAGATGTGTGTATTTTAAGGAGCTGCCAACACATTCAGAAACAGAACCCCTGTAAAATTGAAAGCACCTTGCCAACAACAATTGTCAAAGAAAGTTAAGGTGACAGTTGCACTAATGCGAAGCTCCATCTTTGGTTTGCACGTGCACTGTTGATGTTTGTCCAAAAAGGATGTGGCTTTGATTGTGCTGCTGCAACATTCATCATAAAGTGTTTTTGATCCTCCTAAGGACACTGTTCAACTTGCCTGTTCAATTTTTATTAGTCCATAGTTATGATGGCAGCTCATTCTCTTACAATAGAAGGGACTGGATTCTGTGATGGTTCATTGCCATGGAAGAAAGGAGAAAACTGTAGAGATAAGAAGCAGGTCAGGAGTGTCAAACTGCCAGCCCAGGGGCCAAATGCATCATAATGAAACTGCACCCACTCCATTGCCGGCAATTGCAAAAAAGTCAAGATATGTCACGACACGTCACATGACATTGCGAGTTTGACACCCCTCTATTAGGTGCAAGAAGCTCCACAGAAATCTAATGCAGAAACAGAAGTGGTTGATGCCTGATTCCAACATATATAATGCAGGAACAATAACTGAATGGTATAACCTCCAGATAATATGCAATCTATATGTAAATATAAATGCAAATGCAATCTGTGGACTGCATATTTTGAAAACAGTTTAGAGAAAGTTCTTTGAGACATTGCTGAGCATAGCACCTTTCTGTTGAGCATTAAAGCTTTTAAGAATCACATTAACTTTATGAATGGATTCTTTAAAGCAGCCACTTCTTTTTTCACTCTCATGCAAAAACCTAAAAAAGAAGATTAACTGCATTGAGCAATAGCAGGGAGATGCTAGGTTTGCCCTTGCATGAAGCCCAAAAATTTTTTTGAATACTTTTTAAAGTATGCACAGTCATAATGCATATGTTACAAATCATCCCACATCTTTATTGATCAATACAATAAAGATGTTATACTTGTGTTGTACTATTTAATGCTTTAGGGTGTGCAAATTTAAAATATTGTGGGAAGTCAGCCCCCTCAGAGAAGGAAATGTTAAAAGGACAGAATATTATATTTCCTCAAAGGATCTTAAAGAGGCAGAAAAGCATGCCCAGTTTTTCTTAATAGCCCCAAGTCTCTCTCCCCCAAGCAGAAACCAGCTCTGTAGAAATGCAGATGTAAATAATCCATTCAGGAAGGTTGGAGCCCTCCAGCTAGAAATTTAGGAAGACAAAGACACCTAAATCTAGATACCCCACCCAAACTCTACAGGACATAATAGAATTAATCCACAGATGCCAAAGGGGCACACTCAGACTCAGGTCAAAGTACATGACACAGGAAATACAAAGCCTCAAACAGGAACAGGAAACAACACCAAATAAAAGCCCAAGAGGGTATAAAACCCACTCCCTACTACATGTGGTCTCTCTTTTCTTCCAGAGCCATCTTTCTGTCTGTGTCTCCTCTTCAATAAACTGCAACTTTCTTTCTAAAGCCATCACCATGTTGTTTATTCCTGACTTGGAATGGACCCTGATGAAGACTTTATTTTTTCATTGTGATACTATAAATATAATTAGTTATAAGGGGAAAAAATGAAAAAAAAACATACTTAGTATCTAGAGGCAGAGTATGGTTTTAGGAGATGATGAGATAATTCTGCATAAATTAATTTACTCTCAGAATATTTCCACAGGTTTGGAAAGGATTGACAGTTTTGGAATGTTAAACAAACACCATTTGCTTTCTGGCCTTTTGTTTTCAAAAAATATAGAGAATGTATTTCCATCTTGACATTTGCTTTAATATCTTATCTCTATTAGCTAATATATTGTATTAATTGATTGATTTAAAATTTGGAGCTATAAATGAGAGACAGTGAAAATCTTACCAGAATTGGATCTCATATAAATTGAAAAGTTGACATATTCTGCAAAAACTAAAAGCTAATAGTTGATGGACAGCTTTAAAAATACTGTCAAATAGAAAAATTTGATTTTCTGGAAATATAAGGCATCTGCTGTTGGATTGGCCTCATTTTTCTGCAATGCCACAGTGACATCTCGATTGAGCAGATTAAATCCATTTATTTTCAGTTCAAATATAGATCAAGATAATCCATTCCCCCATGGTATCTTTGGATTTGCACTGGAGCTCTGCAGAATTTGGGAGCGGATCAGTTTGCCAGAGAAGAAAACCATTTTTGTTGTTGTTCTTAGTTGCGAAGTCGTGTCCGACCCATCTCGACCCTATGGACAACGTTCCTCCAGGCCTTCCTGTCCTCTACCATCTTCTGGAGTCCATCTAAGCTCACGCCTACTGCTTCAATGACTCCATCCAGCCACCTCATTCTCTGTCGTCCCCTTCTTCTATTGCCCTCAATCTTTCCCAGCATTAGGCTCTTCTCCAGTGAGTCCTTCCTTCTCATTAGGTTGCCAAAGTATTTGAGTTTTAGCTTCAGGATCTGGCTTTCTAAAGAGCAGTCAGGGTTGATCTCCTCTAGGACTGACCGGTTTGTTCGCCTTGCAGTCCAAGGAACTCGCAGGAGTCTTCTCCAGCACCATAGTTCAAAGGCCTCAATTCTTTGGCACTCAGCCTTTCTTATGGTCCAGCTTTCACTGCCATACATTGCAACTGGGAAGACCATAGCCTTGACTATATGCACTTTTGTTGACAGGGTGATGTCTCTGCTTTTTAGTGTGCTGTCTAGATTTGTCATGGCTTTCCTCCCAAGGAGCAAGCGTCTTTTAATTTCTGGGCTACAGTCCCCATCTGCAGTGATCTTGGAGCCCAGGAAAATAAAATCTGTCACTACCTCCATTTCTTCCCCATCTATTTGCCAGGAATTGAAAGGGCCAGATGCCATGATCTTGGTTTTCTTAATGTTTAGTTTCAACCCAAGTTTTGCACTCTCCTTCTTCACCCGCAACAAGAGGCTCTTTAGTTCTTCTTCACTTTCTGCCATTAGAGTGGTATCATCTGCATATCTTAGGTTGTTGATGTTTCTTCCGGCAATCTTAATTATAGAAAACCATAGTTTCTATATATTTCCTGGCTCATAAGCTGTTAGCTTTTATTGGTCTTCCTAACTGGAAGTTTTGCTTTTCCTTTTCACAGTAACCACTTGAATTTTTCTAAAGGCCAACGAAGAAGCACAATGAATTACCAATGTGAGGTGTGCTGAGATCTTGTATGCATGCCAATTTTCAGTCTCTTGATGATCAGGAGTGCCACTTGAGCCATGCTGTGTGATTGTTATTTCTAGATAGGTTTTAGTGGGGACAAGTAAGAAATATTTCTGAGACCCCTGGAAATGAAAATGGTAGCCACATGGAAGAAATTTGCAGATCTGTCTAGAGAGAATGCAGCTACAGGATTTGTCTTTGTTAATAAATCAGCTGAGCAGCTGGAGGATTTTGATAATAAAAGATACTATGACAAATGAAGACATTGAGGTAACAATTAATTCTATTAAGGAAAAAAAAGGAACTGTTATTTTAAAGAGCATCTGTAAGATGGGCTACATTACGCTTCCTTTCTTGAGTCATTTGCCAGCCTTTCCTTATCCTAGAACAAGTATGTGCTGTGTGCAAGTAAAAAAAAAAGAGAGATTTGCAGAGAGCAGGACTTGCATTCGTTCTCCAAGCTTGCAATAAAAGTATAAAGAAATACTGTGAAATAAGCTTTCCTTACTGCAGCTTACACTCTGAATTTTCTTGACAATTAAACTACTTTAATTATGGAGGGGATTGTTATCTACTGTGGGCTGGCTTGAGGTAGAGAGTGGATGTTCTAGATAAGGGAAATGTCAAAGTTTGTGTTGCATTAAATGCACGACCTCATCCAACATGTCTGCATGTTTCAAAACATCATTGCAGGGAGCTCACCAGACTCAAGGCTATGGGGTATGTGTGTGTGTGTGTCTCATTTTCTCTGTTCCAATTAAAATACTTCCTATTTGCTGCAGGAAGAGTATTGCTTTGTTACCTTGTGAATGTATTCAGGCTGCTATTCAAATGGAGAAAAAATCAGTATGTATTAAAGCAGTAATAGATAAAAGTGGAAGCCCAGTAATTGCTTCTTTTCTCATTCCTGCTGGAATGCGTAAGGGGAAAGCCAGACGTAAAGCCTCTGCTTGTGTGTGCAGAAGCTCCCAGGTCCAAATCCCAATATCCCATGGGTAGGTCTTGGAAGGTATCTGTTCTATAACACTGCAGTGCCACCGTACTATTCATCATGGCTTTGTTCTCCAAGGCAATCTTCCAGTCTTTGAAGCAGCAGAAAAGTTTGACAGCCTACTTTGCATTTGTCCTCATTGCTGAACTCTACTCCGACTCACTTAGTAGGCCAAGAAGTGGCCCTCTCCTGACAGTAAGAGGAACCATTGATGGATTTCTCTGATTTTATTTGCCCTCCCACCCAATGTCACTAGTTCACAGGACAAACTTCAACCCATTTATTTAAAGTGGGCTGGGCAGAGGAAGGCACAAGTTTACAGGAGGCTAGACTCATGTTTATCCATATGTCAACACCTGCCCTATTTTTGCACAATGGAAAATGGCGGGTATGATTAAAGGGTTTTGGTCATGGATTTAGTGCTGCTTTGGAGTAGCACTAAACACATGCTCAAAAGGAGCCCAAACAACAGCTTGTTGAGCTTCTTTAAATATACTAGTGAAAAATATGTTTTCCCTAATGTGGATTTTCTGTTTTGTTGTTCCTCCCTCTTCCCCCTCTCTCTCCTGCTTTCCTGCTGGACCAAATCCTTTAAAAATCTGCAGAGGACAATAAACTTAAGTGCAAGACTCCAGATTTGCAAGAAGTACATTCCATGGAGGAAAGGTTTTGGCAGTAGGAACATACCCTGGGCTTTGGGATTGTAAGATTAGTAAACAAATTTTCCCGAATCCTATAAAGCACTACTCAGCATTAAACTAAGCTTAATGAAGTTTTCTTATCAATTTAACAAAGAGTTCTTCTAGGCTGCTTCTCTCCTTCTCACAAATGGCCCCAGAAAAGTCAGATGTCTGTCCCTTCTTACAGACCAGGCCAAAATGACATGGAACCCAGTGCCAAGTGACTGGGGATGAAAGACATGCCCATAATACCCCATGCCAGCCAATAGGAGCTGAAGAGATGCCAACCCAACTGCATTGTCACCAACATTGTTGAGGAGACATTGCATATTGTTTGAGAGCAAGGCTTCTGTTGGGAAAAATGGAAAATGCTACTTTTAAAGTGGGACAGATAAATGTTAATGTTTTCTGCTTTCTCAATGGGCTGAGACACCAATAGCTCCATGGGGATGTGACCCTTAGAAACATCTAATGAAGCATCTCCATCCTGATAGCAGCATGTGTGGATGGGCTGACTACGATCAACCAAAGCAATGGTGATGTTAGTCAGATGGGTGGGTGGGTGGGGGTGGATTGGATTGGCATATGATAGGTGTCTACATCCCTGTGTTAGATTTTGATTGAGGAAATTCACAATTAAGTTACAAGTTACTTATGAAGCTCACCAGCCAAGATATATTCTGGACTTTCTCAGCCAATGTATTTTATACACTGGTGATGCCAATGATGGTATAATGAAGTCCTTAGTTCTGTACAAATGCTCCAAGACTCTTAAAAACTAGAATAAAAACTATAAAAAGTAAGCAGTTTTATATTAAGTATAGGGATATTCTTCATCCCTGAGATAATGTATTCCCCTTTTCCACAAAGCAAAGGGAAAGGATCCATACTTGTTGATGGAAAAGAAAGCAGAATATGTTGATTTTTTAAAAAGGAGCCAGGGGGAAAAAACCTCGTTCTCCTCCTCTTGTAATTTAATTTTGGGTTAGCTTTTCACTTTTTCTTTATACCACCAAGATACACTGCTTTATTACTGAGCAGTAACGATAGGATGTAAAGAACACATGAGGGAAATTCCGGGAACCATAGGCAGGTGGGAGAAGCCCCAGGGAAAATAATGTCAAATATAAACAAAGATTATTATTTCAGGGAAATTTATCATCTTGAATGTTGGAATGCCAATTAATTTTGTCTGAACTTTTTATCTCCAGGGAGAGAGAAAGATATTTCTCTATCTCTTCTTAGGTGTTGCACCTGTTCTCTGGAGCAGCATTTCCTCCAATATCCCAATATCATTCCCTCAGAACATTACCATTTTTTTTCCTTTTGACTGCAGGCATGAGAAATATTAGAGGGAAATTCGTATTTTATTTACATTTGTTTTGTTTTTAGGTGTGTTTCTAGTATCAAATTTCTGTAATCTGCCTAGAGTCACTATGGTGAGACAGGCAGCAGTATATATATTGTTTAAATAAATAAAAATTAATTCATTAATTTCTGTGGCTAATGTAAGAATAAATCTGAATAAATATTTATATCCTTAATACACCGCCCTGAGTCCTTTGGGAGAAGGGCAGTATAAAAATTTAATTTTTAAAAATTTTTAAAATTTTAATAAAATTTAATAAATAAATAAATAAATATCTTTTGGAGCTATTGGTTATTGGGACAGGCTCTTTAAATTAATACTTAGAAGCAAATGAGGAATAAACATTAACCTGAGTGGAACTTCAAGTTATGATGGCCCCTTTCCATGCTTCTCTTGTTCATAATTAGTATTATTTAATTGTAGTGGGAGTATATTTTGTGTAACTGGGTTTTTAAAAAATATTATTGGGGATGTTTCTATCTCAAATGAAATGATTTCATGACTAGGTTTTAATTGTATTTTTATATTATATATTTTTGACCCTTTATCATGTGTTTAAATGTTTACTTATTTTTAAATTTAGAAGACCATGAAGCAATAGTCAATCATTTAAAGTAGCTCAAGATAGGTATGTTGATGGGGGTGGGGGAGGAGAAAAGGTCCATCTTTTCAAATTATTTTTACAAGTAAGTTTTACTGTTGAAATGCCAACCATATAAACTAGTTCTTAAAATATCATGGTCCTTTCTTTTGAGCAAATTCTGTTTTAAACCAAGGTGCCATCAATATTGAAACAACAGCCTAATGCCCTTGTGCTTTGGATTGAAACTCCCAGAAAGATGACTCAGCATTGGCTGAGTCTAAAGCAATGGTGGTGAAGCTATCACACACGTGTCAAAGATGACATGCCATGACATTTTGGGTGACATACCTGTGTTCACCAATACCCAACAACTATTCTCAAAAGCATGCCCCATTCTCGCCCCATTTTCAGAGGCTGCAGAGACCACACAAGAATGGGGTGGCCTACAGACTCTCTAGATGTTGTGCAGCCTCTGGAACCTCTGCAAATCAGATGAGCACAGGCTATGCTTTTACTCATTTTTTGGAGACTGCAGAAGCCATGGGAAGCATTATCCGAAGCCTCTTCAAGAATGAACACCTCATTTGACCTGAAGCAGCCTCAGGTAAGATAGAGGGCCCTGTCAAAAGAAAAAGCACGAAGTCTGATTCTGGAGAGCCCTGGGTTGCAAAGGCAATCACACCGTGGGGAATGATGCAAGGTGGGTGTCAGCTTCAAGCCCAATCTTGTTGCTGCTGCCACCAACTGCCACAATTCAGGGTGGCGTTGATGGGAGGAGAGAGATAGAGAAATGTTTATTTTTTTGTTGGGGGAGGGTGTAAGACACACCAGCAGAGCCAAGTTAGCCATTTTCTAAGCCCAGTAGGTTTGCCATCACTGGTCTAGCGGCTACATGTCTATCTTTGCAGCTGATCACCATGGAGTCTAAGGACCTTTAAAAATGTGTTGCTGGATGTGAAATTCCAACCTGGAATTTCTCTGGTTCAGAAAAGCACCTAATCTTCTTGTGGTAAGAGATGAGGCTGGTACGGATATTCTCAATTATTTAGGTATAAAAGGATGAACCAAAGCATTTATCTGATTTAGCAACAATGTATTTATCCTTGCTCCCTTATCCCTCAGGCTGGCAACTGTTTCCTTCTGCAATGCCATCTGTGCAGCCTAGACCTGAATGAGGTATTGATCTGGAAAATCTTATACAAGCCTGGCTAACAGTGAGATCACTGCAGCAAACACCCAACAGTTAGGAATCCTAATTTAGCTGGCCTATCCTTTTTTGGGGCTCAGTAATGCTTTAGACTGATCAGTCAATATAGTATTGGACTTTTGTGTTAGTGATTTGTTGGTCAACTAGAATGGTATTACTATATAAAATTAAAGAGAGGAATTGCACCTACATGTTATAGTAGAGTCAAATACCACAACTTATTGTTGCATCAGACACTCGGACACAAATGTGTATGGTGGAATTTGCACCATGACATCTCTGCACCCATGTTAACATTTCTGAGTGATTGTGGCTTGCTGCATTTGGATGTATCCATCTCTGAACTGGTATTTTCTGAAGGAAACTCTGAGGAACTGAACAAAGGGTGATAATAAAAAGTGTAGTGTTTTTAAACAAATGATCATACACCTAATATATTCCAGCCTGGCATCCGTGAACACATATTGTAAGATATAATTAACTCTACTGCATAAATTATAGTATATTTTCCTAGTAAAGTCTCCATATATATTCTGTAATATAATCATGGATTGTTTTTTTTTTATTTTCATCCCAACTTTATTACTTTATAAATAACTCAAGGCGCAAACACACACAATACTCTTTCCTCCTCCTACTTTTCTTACAACAACCATGTGAGGTGGGTTGGCTTGGTGGAAAAATAATTAGCTCAAAGTTACTCAGCCTGCTTTTGTTTGTTTGTTATAACATTGGAGTTAAATTTATAAATAAATTATACCAAAACAAGAATAATTTTAGAAAAACAATTTTCTACCTTCTTGTGCAGGAGATGAAGTTTGTTTCAAGATTGTGCTTATTAACTGCAGTATTTTGTTTGTATTGAAAATATACAACTCATTTAATAGGAGACATTGTACTGGTTAATAAAAGTAAAAGTATTGATTTAATTAATTGATTACATGTTGCTTCTCTCAGTTCAATGAAAGCCTTTTCAGCAAATATATAGAATATGGCTAGCATGGCAGCCATTTTGTGATTGGCAGCATTATATCACAGTTTATTTGATTGTAAAATTTGCTTCCCCTTCATGGATTACTGCCTTGTCATGGCGAAGGGGCTTGCGTAATCCAATGAAGCTATGAGCTATGCCGTGCAGGGCCACCCAAGACGGAAAGGTCATAGCAGAGAGTTCTGATAAAACGTGATCCACTGGAGAAGGAAATGGCAAACCATTCCAGTATCTTTGCCATGAAAACCCTATGGACAGTACCAAAAGGCAAAATGATATGACGCTGGAAGATGACGTCCAATATGCTACTGGGGAAGAAGGCGTCCAATATGCTACTGGGGAAGAACAGAGGGCTAGTACTAGTAGCGCCAGAAAGAATGAAGCGACTGGGCCAAAGCCGAAAGGACGCTCAGCTGTGGATGTGTCTGGTGGTGAAAGGAAAGTCCGATGCTGTAAAGATTTTTTCTCCATAGGAACCTGGAATGTAAAATCCATGAATCAAGGAAAGCTGGACGTGGTCAAACAAGAGATGACAAGACTAAACATCGACATCTTAGGTATCAGCGAACTAAAATGGACAGGAATGGGTGAATTTAATTCAGATGACCATCAGGTATACTACTGTGGGCAAGAATCCCTCAAAAGAAATGGAGTAGCCTTCATAGTCAATAAAAGAGTAGGAAAAGCAATACTGGGATACAATCCTCAAAATGACAGAATGATCTCAGTTCGAATCCAAGGCAAACCATTCAATATCACAGTAGTCCAAGTCTATGCCCCAACCACCAGTGCTGAAGAGGATGAAATTGACCAGTTCTATGAAGCTCTACAGCACCTTATAGAACTAACACCAAAAAATGATGTCCTTATCATCATGGGGGATTGGAATGCTAAAGTAGGAAGCCAAAAGATAACCGGAATAACAGGCAAGTTTGGCCTTGGAGTACAAAATGAAGTAGGGCACAGGCTGATAGAATTTTTTCAAGAGAATACGATGGTCATAGCAAACACTCTTTTTCAACAACCCAAGAGACGGCTCTACACATGGACATCACCAGACAGTCAACACAGAAATCAGATTGACTATATGCTCTGCAGCCAAAGATGGAGAAGCTCTATACAGTCAGTAAAAACAAGACCAAGAGCTGACTGTGGCTCAGACCATGAGCTTCTCATTGCAAAGTTTAGGCTTAAATTAAAGAAAGTAGGGAAAAGCACTAGGCCAGTCAGGTATGAATTAAATCGTATCCCTGTTCAATATACAGTAGAGGTGACAAATAAATTTAAGGAATTAGATCTGATAGACAGAGTGCCTGAAGAACTATGGACAGAGGTTCGCAACATTGTACAACAGGTAGCAACCAAAATCATCCCAAAGTAAAAGAAATGCAAGAAAGCAAAATGGCTGTCTGAGGAAGCTTTGCAAATAGCTGAGGAAAGGAGGGAAGCGAAAGGCAAGGGAGAAAAAGAAAGATATGCCCAATTAAATGCAGAATTCCAAAGAATAGCTAGAAGAGATAAGAATGCCTTCTTAAATGAACAATGCAAAGAAATAGAAGAAAACAATAGAATAGGGAAGACCAGAGATCTTTTCAAGAAAATTGGAGAGATGAAAGGAACGTTTCATGCAAAAATGGGCATGATAAAGGACCAAAATGGCAGGGACCTAACAGAGGCAGAACAGATTAAGAAGAGGTGGCAAAATTACACAGAGGAACTATACAAGAATGAGCTTAATGTCCCTGATAATCACAATGAGGTGGTCACTGACCTCGAGCCAGACATCTTAGAATGTGAAGTGAAGTGGGCCTTAGAAAAGCTGAGCAACAACAAAGCTAGTGGAGGTGACAGTATTCCAGCTGAGCTATTCAAAATCTTAAAAGACGATGCAGTAAAAGTGCTACACTCAATTTGCCAGCAAATTTGGAAAACTCAACAGTGGCCACAGGATTGGAAAAGATCAGTTTACATTCCAATTCCAAAGAAAGGCAGTGCCAAAGAATGTTCAAACTATCGCACCATTGCACTCATTTCTCATGCTAGTAAAGTTATGCTTAAAATTCTACAAGCTAGACTCCAGCAGTATGTGGATCGAGAACTACCAGAAGTACAGGCAGGATTTCGAAGAGGCAGAGGAACTAGAGATCAAATTGCCAACATACGCTGGATCATGGAGAAAGCTAGAGAGTTCCAGAAAAACATCTACTTCTGCTTCATTGACTATGCTAAAGCCTTTGATTGTGTGGATCATAACAAACTGTGGCAAGTTCTTAAAGAGATGGGCGTACCAGACCATCTTATTTGTCTCTTGAGAAATCTATATGCGGACCAAGAAGCAACAGTGAGAACTGGACACGGAACCACTGATTGCTTCAAAATTGGGAAAGGAGTCCGGCAAGGCTGTATATTGTCACCTTGCCTATTTAACTTATATGCAGAGCACATCATGAGAAAGGCAGGGCTAGATGAATCAAAAGTTGGAATTAAGATTGCCAGAAGAAACATCAACAACCTAAGATATGCAGATGATACCACTCTAATGGCAGAAAGTGAAGAGGAACTAAAGAGCCTCTTGTTGTGAGTGAAGAAGGAGAGTGCAAAACTTGGGTTGAAACTAAACATTAAGAAAACCAAGATCATGGCATCTGGCCCTCTCAATTCCTGGCAAATAGATGGGGAAGAAATGGAGGTAGTGACAGATTTTATTTTCCTGGGCTCCAAGATCACTGCAGATGGGGACTGTAGCCAAGAAATTAAAAGACACTTGCTCCTCGGGAGGAAAGCCATGGCAAATCTAGACAGCACACTAAAAAGCAGAGACATCACCCTGTCAACAAAAGTGCGTATAGTCAAGGCTATGGTCTTCCCAGTTGCAATGTATGGCAGTGAAAGTTGGACCATAAGAAAGGCTGAGCACCAAAGAATTGAGGCCTTTGAACTATGGTGCTGGAGAAGACTCCTGCGAGTCCCTTGGACTGCAAGGCGATCAAACCGGTCAGTCCTAGAGAAGATCAACCCTGACTGCTCTTTAGAAGACCAGATCCTGAAGCTAAAACTCAAATACTTTGGCCACCTAATGAGAAGGAAGGACTCCCTGGAGAAGAGCCTAATGCTGGGAAAGATTGAGGGCAATAGAAGAAGGGGACGACAGAGAATGAGGTGGCTGGATGGAGTCATTGAAGCAGTAGGCGTGAGCTTAGATGGACTCCAGAAGATGGTAGAGGACAGGAAGGCCTGGAGGAACGTTGTCCATAGGGTCGCGATGGGTCGGACACGACTTCGCAACTAACAACAACAAAATTTGCTTGATTGCTAGAAACCACCTGGACTCTTACATAAGGCAGCTTACATAATTTAGGCAATCCATAGATAATTGGAGTCTCCTGCCTTAAAATAACAAGTTAATTAAGATAGAAATACGCAATTATATTTATGTTTTTGATTTTATAATTTGTTTTGATCCTGTATTAAGTCTATTTTTAAAACCAGGTGAGAATGTATCACTAAATAGATAATTAATATTTAACAGGGGAAAGGAGTCTTTCCTGCAAGGATAGGAAAAGTGTTTATTCCTCTGCTCAGATACTGGAAATACAATTCATGGATATTATATTCACTGACTGAATTGTTTTGAGAGTTATATTAACAATAATATGCAAAGAACTGTGTAAATAAAACTAATTTATAATAATGTTAATATATAGAATACAGTATAAAATATTAACACAGTTAATTATCATAACAAAGCCTTTGTGTTTCTTTATAGTATTAATTATCAGTCAAAATCTCTCACAGCATTGATGCTGTAGCAGGTTTTCAATTAGACAAAAGAGATAGCAAAACCTTTCATTAGGACTCCCGCTTCCTTCTATGTGGAAAATTCTAAAAAATTCTAAGCCTTCTGCTCCCTATTAATAGTCTCTTTATATTTTTCCTGTTAGAGTCTCTTTTTAAAACTCCTTTCTTTCTGCAAATATTCATTAATTTTGGCTTAGTTTCTTCGTTACAAAATAACTCATCCTCACATTTTCTGTATCTTTTAAACCAAAATATTACCTATAACACCAGTGCCATATGTGACAGTACAAACAAGATAATTATAGAATAAATTATTTTGCAATATTACATAATTTGTATAAGGCAATGAAAGTATAATTTGCAGTAAACCTTGTCAAAATCCTTTTATTATGCCAACTGAGGTTTTACAAAATAGTATAAGCTTTTAACTTTTCAAGAATTCTTTTAGCACACAATTCATCGTTTGTAGGTATAGATGTGGCTTGAAGAGGACCTCTTTTCTAGCTTAAACATCTTGCCTGATTAAATTATTCTGCAAATTCAGAAAATTACAAATACTGTAATTTGTAAAACCTTAGCTGACTTTATAAAAATATTACCTCTATAGATTTTGTCACTGACACTTCTTTACAGAAGTGTCTTTCTCATAAGTTATGAGATATGAAACCCATCATAGCAAACATCTGGGATAGTTACTGTAGTGTTAGGGGCATCGTATCTGAATTGCAAAAATACAGAGGAACACTAGATGGCATTAAAATGACACAGAAATGTAATTTTTTGTTCTCATCTAGTGGTCAGCCAAATTTTTGCAGCCAAGATAGTTTACCCACACTATATTGAAACTTTTTTAAAAATATTTTTTATTTTATAACAAATTTTATTATTTAAAACTTTGGACGGTTAACGGTCTGACAATCCTTGTCATTACATCATTTTTGTATTTTATATACATATATGCACTTCATGTACATATCATTTATATACAGTTATAGAATATTCAATCTTATCAACCACCTTATTCTAGTAATATGTGAAATCAGCATCCTGTATGTTTCTGTTGTGACCTTCCTTTCTGTTCCCATCATGAGTAAAACTTATTCCAAATTTTGTAGTAATCTGACTGGTCTTTATTTTTAATTTCCAAAGTTAACTCATCCATTTCTGCGCACACCTAAATTTTACTTATCACTTCACTCTCTTCCGGTATTTCACTGTTTTTCCATTTCTGGGCAAACGTCATTCTCGCTGCTGTGATGATATGTATTATTAAATAGAACTCTTCTTTGCTATGTTTCTCTTTTGTTATGCCAAGCAGGAAAAATTCTGGTCTACATTCGACTCTCCGTCCTAATATTTCCTCTAGCCATGTCCGAATCCTTTGCCAATACTTTTGCGTCTTATTACAGGACCACCAAACATGAAAATAAGTACCTAATTCTTCGGAACACTTCCAATAGCTAGGGGATATTGTCTTGCACATTTTGGCTAATCGTGCTGGGGGGAGATGCCACCGATAAAACATTTTATATAAATTTTCTTTATAAGCTGAGGCCAGCGTTATCTTTTTATTTCTATCCCAGAGACTTTGCCAGATATCAGAATCTATGCCAAATCCCAAATTTTTAGCCCATATCAGCATTGGTTCTTTAACTTGCTCCTCAAACATATTGTACCCCAATAGCAAACTATATAATTTCCTTATTTGTTTCTCATCTGGCCCCAATAAAATTTTATCCAATGCAGTTTCTTGAATATTTATCCCCCACTCTTTCTTATCTTTCCCATATCGTGTTTGTATCTGTAGGTAAGCCCACCATTCCAATTTTATCCCTTGTTGTTCTAAAAGAGCCTTGGTGGAGCAGTGGGCTAATGCCTCCTTAAGTAACACCAGCTGCCTGCAATTAGTGCAGGTTTGCATCCCACCAGGCTCAAGGTTGACTCAGCCTTCCATCCTTCCGAGGTAGGTAAAATGAGGACCCAGATTGTTGGGGGCAATAAGCTGACTTTGTAATAATGCCGCTTGCGGGGGTGTGTGAAAGCCCTAATAAGCAGGCATATACATAGAATGAAGGCTACTGCTAAGCTTGTAAGCCGCCCTGAGTCTTCGGAGAAGGGCGGGATATAAATGGAATTAAAATAAAATAAAATAAATAAATAAATAGTTCCTGTCTAGATTTCAGTTCTCCCATTTCATTCGTAATATCCTTATATGTACAGTAGTACTGTTTTCCAAATTAAATAAATTTGGGTAGACTATCACTTCAAGGGTGGACAACCAGACTGGTACTTTAATGTAATTTTGTTTTCTAATTTTATTCCAAATTTTAAGAAGCGCTTGTCTAATCTGGTGGTTTTGAAAATGTTGATATAACCCTTGCTTCTCATTCCACACTATATTGAAACTTTTAATAAGCAAACAGCTTTACTCTTATAAGCAGCTTTAAGCAGAAAAGTCTGTACTGCTTGCCAAAGTGCCTGTAAATAAGGTGCAAAGGCGTATGTCAGTATTATGTATCAATCTTCTTAATCTGGCGCTCTCCAGATGTACTAGATTTGAATTTTTATAAATTGTGTGACTTGGGAATTCTGGGAGTTTGAGGTTAATACTTTTGATGAAGTCTACATTTAATACACGTTGGGGTTTCTTCTGCCATATGGAAATCATCCAGTTTTTTGTAACCCAGAACTTGTTGGCTTCAATATATCTAATTAAACAGTTTACTCTTGCAGCAACACACACACACACACACACACACACACACACACACACACACACTCGTTTTCTGCAGTTTTCTTGGTAAGGTTTTTCAGAAGTGGCTTGCTCTTGTCTGCTTCCTAGGACTGAAAAGGAGTGACTGGCCCAAGGTCATCCAGCTGGCTCTGTGCCTAAGGCAGGACTTAAACTCAACAGCCTCCCTGTTTCTAGTCTGATGCCTTAACTGCTACAATAAACTGGCTGTCTTAATTGTATTATTGCAATTATTCAAAGCATGAAATGAGTCTCTGGCTCCAGTTTGGAAAATGTTACACTATTGTCATAAGCACACTTGAGAGCAAGTATTGTTTGACTCAACAGACTTCATTTCAAAGTAAGAGATATCACAGGTTCACAGTTTAATCAAGCTCCAAATATTGAATTTAAATAAACGGAGCCTTCTTTGCTCCATGGTTTTTAATGGGACCAGCAAAACAAATGTAGCTTTTGCACTGAAGCTTACTTTCTCATAGCCTGTTGCATTTGAAGGAGCAAATAATTCTAAAGCACCATTATGATAAAAATGAGGTGGTTGTTGTTAGTTGCGAAGTTGTGTCCAACCCATCGCGACCCATGGACAACATTCCTCCAGGCCTTCCTGTCCTCTACCATCTTCTGGAGTCCATTTAAGCTCACGCCTACTGCTTCAGTGACTCCATCCAGCCACCTCATTCTCTGTCGTCCCCTTCTTCTATTGCCCTCGATCTTTCCCAGCATTAGGCTCTTCTCCAGTGAGTCCTTCCTTCTCATTAGGTGGCCAAAGTATTTGAGTTTCAACTTCAGGATCAGGCCTTCTAAAGAGCAGTCAGGATTGATCTCTAGGACTGACCGGTTTGATCGCCTTGCAGTCCAAGGGACTCGCAGGAGTTTTCTCCAGCAACATAGATCAAAGGCCTCAATTCTTTGGCGCTCAGCCTTTCTTATGGTCCAACTTTCACAGCCATACATTGCAACTGGGAAAACCATGGCCTTGACTATTCACACTTTTGTTGGCAGGGTGATACAGTCAAATAACACAGCTTGATTTTCAGTTTAGATACTCATGCAATCAGCTCATTGTACTCAGTAGGTACACAACCTCAATGCAGAACTCTAAATTTAACATATGTTACTTGAAATGTGGAATTATGGGATGAATCTGTACTTGACATAAAAATACTGTGAATCATGACAAGTACAGGTAGCCCTCAACTTATGATCATAATTGTGCCCAGAATTATGGTCATAAGCCCTGCCAGTCACTAAGTAAGTCAACACATGATTTTATGACATTTTTATAGTGGTTGTTAATAATAATAATGATGATGATGATGTTGGAAGGGACCTTGGAGGTCATCTAGTCCAACCCCCTGCTCAGGCAGGAAACCCTATATCATTTCAACAAATGGCTGTCCAATCTCTTCTTAAAGAATTCCAGTGTTGGAGCATTCACAACTTCTGGAGGCAGGTTATTCCACTGGTTAATTGTTCTGTCAGGAAGTTTCTCCTTAGTTCTAGGTTGCTAAGGAGAAACTTCCTGACAGTTAGAACAAATAATCAGTAGAACAACCTGATTAATGAATGACCATGGTTGTTTAAGCTAGGGGTCTTCAAACTTGGCCCTTTTATCACTTGTGGACTTCAACTCCCAGCGTAGCTGCTGAGGAATTCTGGGAGTTGAAGTCCACAAGTCATAAAAGGGCCAAGTTTGAAGACCCCTGGTTTAAGCAAACACGATGGTCACCAAGTGAATGCATTATCTGCAATAGGCATTTTTTGCTGAAAACAAAAACCGGTTTTCTGGCAAAAAAGTAACAAATCTCGTGACTATGGGACACTGCAAATGGCTGTGAATGTGGGTGGGTTGCCAAGTACTCAAAATATGATCACATGATTTCAGGGGAGGAGCAGTGGTAGTTATAGGAACTCAGAATTCTGGTTTTAAGTAGTTTTTTGGGGAGGTCTGTTCTAACTTTGAACAATCACTAAGTGACCAGGTCGTAAGCCAAGGACTATTGGTAGATCTGTGTTTTTCAAACTTGGCAACTTTTAAGACGCGTGGACTTTAATTTCTAGAGTTCCCCAGCCAGCACCCGGAGCAGACAGTATCCCACATGGCAACACCTGCCTGAGTTAGAAGCTAGTTAGGGTCAGATCCAGAGACACTATAGGTTTGTAGGTTAGACTGGAAAGTCAAAAAACATCCCAAAAGGCATCCAGGACAAATGACATCTGTACTGTTGCTAAGATAACTGGTTGTACTGTACTAACTGAGTCAGCAAGAACCAAGTTTAACTTGACACAAGCTTTATCTTTAGGAAAGCTTATGCTCACAAACACATTGGACTCCAGATTTCCACTTATTATTGTAATGTCACCTTAGAGCAGGGGTCTTCAAACATGGCCCTTTTATGACTTGTGCACTTCAACTCCCAGAACTCCTCAGCCAGCGTGCCTGGCTGAGGAATTCTGGGAGTCGAAGTCCACAAGTCATAAAAGGGCCAAGTTTGAAGACTCCTGCCTTACAGCAACTCATGTGGATTTGGATAAAATGGAATGAGAACTTGGTGTGTGTGTGGGGGGGAGCCTTTTCACACACACCCCTCCCCGGAGGCAACGAGATGGGGAGGAAAAGGAAGCAGCATTTAATCCTTCCACCCTGCAGAAGAATGAATCACACCGCAAGAATCGTTTGGTCCAGCACCGCTGCAGCCCCTTCTCACGACTCTCGCTCGGTCTTAAAAGACTACCCCTCACTTCGTGTCCTTACTCTTCTAGGCTGTCTTCATACAGCCGCCCGTGCTTCAAAGCAAGCATCCCGCCCACACCTGGTCGTCTCGTGGAAAGCACCCCATTCCTACAGAGCAATTCCTCCCTAAAGGAATCGCGGCTCGTCCCCCCCCCGCGTTAGCTCTCGGCGCGTCGTCAACCGCCCAGAGCTGCGTGGGCAAAGCGCTCCACTCGGAGCGCGGGTTGGAGCCTCCAGCGGCCCGATTGCGCCTGCTCCGTTTGAAAGGAGCATGCTCAGTCATTGCAAAGCCGCAGACGCCGACGGGCAGCCGATTTCAACCTTCTTACACCGGCCCGAGTTTGTCGGCTAGCGCGCGCCTGCGCACGGAAGCTCTATCCTGCAAAGGGATCCTTGAATTTCTTCGGGATTCCTGATCTGCAGTGCAGAGCCGAGCCGGGGGGAGGGGGGGAGAGGAGAAACGCGCGGCGGCTGCTTGTAAGGGTCGCAGAAGCGATCCCCACAGGATTTAAGCGGCGATCCAGGTATAGGGAGAGGCGAGCCAGGACCAATTTGACTCCCGACCCGACGCCAGCCTTCTTCGCTATTCTTCTTTTCACCGAACCAGAAACCTGCGCCGTTTGAATTTCCACCTTCGCTGCGGAAGACCGCGCAAGCCGCAAGCTGTAAGTGTTCTCTCCGCACTCCCGGAGGTTCAAACGCTCGTCAGAAGTGCCGCGGTTTTTTTCTTTTCTTTTCGCAACTTCAGGAGCTCCGCGTTGAAATAATAAAAAGAGCTCCGCTGGCACCGCGCACCGCCTTTGCCTTTTGACTTTTGAAGCGCAAAGATGGAAAGGGAGCGAGCAGCTTGAGGCGGCGACCAAAAAAAATAGGATTTGATTTGTGGGCTTTTTTGGCCGTGCGAAGAGCAGGCAGGAAGGCGAGAACGAGAAATAGGGGAGGGGGGGTGTAAGGAGGAGGGGATGATTGACCGGGGTTTCTAAAAAAAAATAATAATCTTTAAATGGGGGCGAGCGTCTCCCATATGAGCACAGATCTCTCTCTATATGTGATGCATACCCAAGCAGAATTAGGTGTTTGACGGCATCCGTCAGAGATCAAACTGCCTCTCTTGTCTCTTCTCATTCCCACCATCCAAAGGCATTTGGACTTGAGGGGAGTAAGCAGGCATATACATAGAATGAAGGCTACTTGCTAAGCTTGTAAGCCGCCCTGAGTCTTCGGAGAAGGGCGGGATATAAATGGAATAAAAAAAAATAATTGGAGGTTTCGTGCGTTTATTTTGCCATAGGTTGTTTGTTGGTACTTAGAAAAATGGTGCTGGAGAAGACTCCTGCGAGTCCCTTGGACTGCAAGGCGATCAAACCGGTCAGTCCTAGAGGAGATGAACCCTGACTGCTCTTTAGAAGGCCAGATCCTGAAGCTAAAACTCAAATACTTTGGCCACCTAATGAGAAGGAAGGACTCACTGGAGAAGAGCCTAATGCTGGGAAAGGTTGAGGGCAAGAGAAGAAGGGGACAACAGAGAAGGAGGTGGCTGGATGGAGTCACTGAAGCAGTAGGCGTGAGCTTAAATGGACTCCAGAAGATGGTAGAGGTCAGGAAGGCCTGGAGGAATGTTGTCCATAGGGTCGCGATGGGTCGGACACGACTTCGCAGCTAACAACAACAACTTAGAAACCCCAATAAATACGCTTAGGTTGTCGCTGTATCCCTTTTTCCCCCCTCCCCTTCTCTTGAGCGACTTAACAAAGTTGAATACGAGCCGCGTTATCGGCGATGTAGTTTTGTGTGCGAGCGCTGATTTACGTTGTGTTTGTTGCCGGATTGTGGCGGGCGGGGGGGGGGAAGAGAGAGAGAAACGCCTTCATCGGTAAAGCGAAAATGTAGCGTTAACGTTGAGAAATTCTTCGCGTGGGGCTTCTTTTCGGCTCAGGAAAACCCGTAATACGAAAACAAACGAAACCCGCCGTAACTCTCTGGCTGAGGACGTTTCAAAGCGAAGATTTGATTTCTAAGCTTAATCGTTGGCGCTCGACTTTCAAAACGACAACAAAAAAACCAAAACCTGCTAAGCTTGGAAGCCGCCCTGAGTCTTCGGAGAAGGGCGGGATATAAATGGAATTATTAAAATAAATAAAATAAATAAAACCGACAAGCTATAAAGACCCTGACATTTCCACTCACTTTTTAAGAAGGTCTGTTTTCTAGAGTAAACGTTTCCCGGGACTCAACGCTTATCCCCAAGGTCAGGGGTCGGCAACCTCGGCTCTTTTATGACTCGTGGACTTCAACTCCCAGAATTCCTGAGCCAGCATAGCTGGCTCAGGAATTCTGGGAGTTGAAGTCCACGAGTCATAAAAGAGCCGAGGTTGCCGACCCCTGCCCAAGGTCATTTCAAGCCATTACGACGGTCCCCCCCTTCTCCAAAGCCGATTGCGGCCGTGCTTCCTCGAATTGCTGGAGTAATCGATGTTTAGGCTTTGTAGGATAATCCCGGGTGAAGAAAGCCACGTGCAACATTTCAAGAAGAGCGCCTAAGCGTGTTTAGATACGGTTCCAGGTGTACGGACCTAACGGGTGTGTATATACACGCGTGTGTGTGTGTGTGTTGTAACGGTGCTTCTCTGCGTGTAAAGTGTGAGCGCGGGAGATTTTTTTTTCCTCCCCTTCCCACACAACACGCCTTCCTTCCCTTGCTTGGTTGGTCGCCCACCTTCACCCAGGGGCGGAGGGCGGGAAAACGGTGAAAGGCGAAGACCCAAGCCCGCGAGAGACGCGCGCAGGCGGGAGGGTTTGTGGGGATCTGGTTCTGGGAGAAGACCACAACAACGGGGAAGCGGGTTGAGACGGATCTGAAAAAAAAAGGAGTCGCGCGGAAAGCCAGGCTTTCTACTCAGAGACGGCTCGGCCAATCAGGAGGGCTCCGGAAGGTGGGGGGCCATCACCCGCTCGGCTCGCTGCAGTGTCACACCAGATTAAGACTGCGGTTCTAGGCGCCTTACCTGGAAGTCAACCTCCCGGGAAGTCCCGAGGAGCTTACTTCTAAGGAAACGTTATGGTGGACTTCGCTCTCTGCCTGACAGGGTCAAAAGGGATATTATCTTTTATTGAGGGAGGGAGCTTTGTTGCTGCAGAAGAAACCACTGAACATCCAAGTAGTGGGTTTCTGTAGAATTAAGTCCTTTAAAACCAAGGACCGCGATAAGGGAGTTGCAGTATTCTGCCAAAATGGGGGGGGGGGGGAAAAACAACAACAACACAAACTTGGGAGAACATTTATTTTATTTTTATTTTATTTTAATTCCATTTATATCCCGCCCTTCTCCGAAGACTCAGGGCGGCTTACAAGCTTAGCAGTAGCCTTCATTCTATGTATATGCCTGCTTATTAGGGCTTACACACACACCCCAAGCGGCATTATTACAAAGTCAGCTTATTGCCCTCAACAATCTGGGTCCTCATTTTACCTACCTCGGAAGGATGGAAGGCTGAGTCAACCTTGAGCCTGGTGGGACGCGAACCTGCACTAATTGCAGGCAGCTGGTGTTACTTAAGGAGGCATTAGCCATCTACATTCACCGCCCTGAGTCCTTCTGGAGAAGGGGGGTATATAAATAAAATTAATAATAAATTAATAATAATAATAATTCCTCCCATTTGCGATTTGAAGATTCCTTGTCTGGGTGATGGATAGCCGTAGAATTTGTTTAGGTTTTTTTTTTAAAAAAAAAGCATTAAAAGCCCTTCCAGGTTTCTCTCTTTCTCTCTCTCTCTTTTTTTTTAATTCAGCCCAGAAAAATTCAGAAGGAAGAAAGGTTGACAAACTAGGAGACGGGAGATAGAAAAGAAAAAAAGATTTTTTTTAAAAAAAAATGTCATGTTGGAAAAGCCCACAGACATTCTGGCCAGCACGATTTACTGTGGAGGATGTTACTGGACAAACCTTTTGACAGATGGATTCTGGGCTCAATTAAGTGAAAGGGCTGGGATTTGAATACTTTGCTGACATTTTAGTGTTTCGGGCTTCTACGTTTGACTAAGCCAAAATAAAACCAGACAATAATGCATATGCATCCTGCATAATTTCCCTGCATTCCCTTTCCAGATCATTGATTTTATTCTATACTTGCCAGATTCCACTGTCTGTTTGGCTTCTTACACGTGGTAGTGTTTTTCAAACCTGAAGCAATCCTGCGTGCACATAGCCATTTTTTAAACAGATCATTCTGCATATATGGCTACAACTCTCTGGAGGGCACAGATCCCCTTGCTATACTTTTTGCAGCCTGTTATTCTTGAGAAATTGAATATCTGTCCTGTTTCTTCCTTTTTTCTTTTTTTTTCTTTTTTTGTTAAGTCAAGCTTGCCTCCCCTCCCCCCTTTTTTTCCTGCGCACTGTACTGCAGCACCTAGGGTGGGAGACCCTGAATCATTTAATTCTCTTTTTTTCCACTAGAAAATACAAATTACTCCTTTTATCCAGCAGAAATTTTGTTTGTCCATCCTACCTGGCTCCTGGATCTGACATCAAAGTGTTTTCTTACAATACTTGTTTAGAATTCAAGTCCATTCGCATTGTATGATTTTTCACTACATAATTTTTTTTCTTTTATTTTTATAAATAACGCAAGGCAGCAAACATACCTAATACCCCTTCCTCCTTTTCTTTTCCCCACATCAACAGTCCTGTGAGGTGAGTTGGCTGAAAGAAAGTGACTGATCCATATTTCTATAGATAATAAACTCTGATCCCTGCATCTGAGATAATGATCTAATCACAAATACCACACCAGATGAGATGAGGAAGGAAAAGTGAGAGGAAACAGTTATGTAATTGCAGTAAGATGATTGTAGGAGCTACTTGACCTGAAGATGGAAGGATGGCAAAATGAAGACATTGACTGAGAAGATTGAGGAGCTGTCACAAAAAGAATGTGTGAATGTCCACAAATTTCTACTCAATTAAATTCATTATTAAAAACACCTTTTTAATTAAGTCACATCAAAGCTTCTGCTGCTGCTGCAAACCTAGCTGATAGTAATGTCATCTCCAGAATTGACTTTGTTGACCTCTGCTTTTAATTATAGCCTTGTATTGAAGCCATAAACTTCCAGTGCTTTGATGGAACTTTCTGCCATTATTCTTTGCTGCAGAGGGAGAGTGGGAGAAATGGATTTAGACTGCATTCTTCGAAGCCTCCCTTAGAGACGCTGTCTTTGATAGATAGATAGATAGATAGATAGATAGATAGATAGATAGATAGATGATAGATAGATAGATATGGTAATGGAAAGCCATTGGTTGGATCAGCCAGAGGGCTCCAATTAGCCATCTTCTTGCATTGTTTGAAAACAAGTTCAGATCTAAAGCATAAGAAGGCAAATAGACTATGCCATTTTGACTTTTCCATTTCAAGTATGGAAGTAGCTGTAGCCAGCCTTGCTGAAGAGATAGAACTTCTCCAGTCACTTCTCAACATCCTGCAAAGGGAAGCCATCTCTGGAGTTTGAAACTGCAGAGTCTTCTCCTTCGGCCACTATGTCGCCACTATGTCGGCAGTGATTGTTCTTCTCTTGGCAGCCAGTGGTATATGCACACAGCCTCTTAACAGCATCTGCTGCTACTGCTGCTGCTGCATTGAAGAATTGACATCCTCTGCAGTATTTTTTTTTTAAGAAAGTCACTCCCCTTTGTGGTGTTCACTCTCTGGATGCACACTTTATCTCGAAAACATATTTCTGTAGTTTCTCCTTAAATAGGCAGAGGGGTCTTCCAGAATTAGCCAGATCTATATGAAAACTTAATAAAAAGAGCTGTAAGTATTTAATCCCCCAGTTCAGCCCTTCTGTCAATGCTGTAAGGAAGGCAGATTGAAGGAAAGCTGCCCTCTTTATTTAGTAATGAGAAGGATTATTCTCTGAATAAGGAGTTGGTGTAAGGGTAGGTATATTAAAGAAATCATTAAGGGAAACAGTTAAATTTCATTCAACATACTCTTCAGCATGTAGAGGGGGAGCATAATCCTTTTTTAAAAAAATCTTTAGAGATGGTTATTAATTAAAATTATTAGTTATTCTGTTCCAGCATTTCAAGTAAGTATTGTGATATTTTATTTTGCAACTTAATAACAGAACAGTTGAAGATATGAGAACACTGAGCTTGTATCATGATAAAATGATTGCAGTTGGTCAGAGAAATTACATGTTTTGTAATAGAGTCAGTTTGCACTAGCAGCCGAGTCTGAGTTACATAACAATCCTTGCCATTCTAGGATGGGGACAGCTTCTTATGCCTGAATTGTACTCCGCTTTGTATCAAAGGATCATTCTTTTTTGATCCTGTGTATCCAAAACTGATGGGAAAGACTTTAACTAAGAGATTATGTGTTTATTTACCATAGTAATGTAAGATTCTGTTGGATTTCATTGAAACTCATATTTAAATGTTACCCAGTATAAAGAGAAAAAGGCAAATCTTTCACTAAACATTTGGTCACTTTCACAGATGTCCTATTGTTGGTTTAACTAAGCTCATCCTTTCATCCTCCTAAGTGTAACGGAAACATGCTATTTTGTGTGTGTGTGCTGTGTCCTCATGATGTTTCTTTCATCTCGTTTACAGCCCACAGCTGAGACAGCTTAAAATCATCTTTTGCTGTATCTGTTCTAAAGTAGACTTTGCTCTTTTTCCCCAGTCCCAACCCAGGCATGCCTCATCAATGCTCTCTGTTTAGTAAGGGATTGGGAACTGTCTAGCTGATATGGGTCATTTTCAGCTATTGTGGACATAACCCTTCCTTGCTAGCTATTAGGCATTTTGTTCTACGGCCATTGGCTTGGGCTGCAGGAAAGACCAGACACCTGGCTTCTGCAGAATCATTTTTGAAAATCCCATTTATATCCCACCCTTCTCCGAAGACTCAGGGTGGCTTACAATCTAAAGCACAATGTGCTTAGCAATAGCCTTCATTCTATGTATATGCCTGCTTATTAGGGCTTTGGGGGGGGGCAAGCGGCATTTTTACAAAGTCAGCTTATTGCCCCCAACAATCTGGGTCCTCATTTTACCTACCTCGGAAGGATGGAAGGCTGAGTCAACCTTGAGCCTTGTGTAATTAATGCCTGAGAGATGCTTTCAGAAGGAAAACATACTCTGTATATACCTGGGTTTAGAGTTCTTCTGAAGGAAGACTAGACCTGTGTTTAAAAAAAAACAGGACTACAGTTGTGCTTTCTTGAGAAAGCATTACTCCTGCACTAAACAGAATGTCAGTATAAACCAGGAAAGGGCTAGGTTCCGTTAGTTATTGTTGAATCTCTCACCAGCGAGATCACCAATCAGTGATTTTCCACAGCTTCTGCAGACAAAGGTTTTCACATGGGCCAAACTTTCTGTTGTTTTTATTAGTTTGGTGTTTTTTTTGGGGGGGGGGTGTTTCCTGCCTACGTCTGTTCCATTTTACCTACCGTACTGGATTTTCTCCTAAGTGCTTTTGGCCACTTACCTGCTGCAGCATTATTGAAGGATGCAACTGTTTGTTACTGATTGCTCCCACCCGTTCCTTCCTCCATGCCTATGATCTGTCAGCTGGCCTATTTATAAAGATGGGTCTAACACCTTTCCAAAAGAACACTAGACCTGCATTCAGCAGCAACCAAAATGACTGGTGACGGGCATAGAATACCACCATGTCAGCAACCTGTTAGATGAGCAGCTTCACAGGTAACTAACTCACCTATTCCAAACACCTACTTACCGTTGCTTATATCAGATCTCTCAGTGTTAAGGAGGATGACTTGTGGTTGTTTTCCCAATCAGCAGGCGATACACGATGAGAGGGGAAACGAAGCAAGGGGGAGGAGGCTGTAATAGCTTTCCTTAGTTTATCATGCATTCAAGCAATAAGGATTGAAACAGTGGCTGGCCTGGTCGCTCAGGCAGAATAGGGAGCATCCGTGAAGGCAGCACCATTTGTGCGGGCAAACTTTTTTTCTTTTAACACGTGAATACTGTATATGTCAGAACATTTGAATAGTACAATCACACATTGCTTAGAGTGGTTAGGAAGTCTTTAAATTTGAGAAGTAAGTTAAGTACTACGGATTTGTTAAGGTGTTTTACCATTTCTTCTCTTATACATTTGCAGAACTTCATTCATAGTTGGAACTGTCAGAGATGTGTAATAATATAAACATAGAGAAGACACATTACCTTATTCCCCTGATGCTCATTTCATCCCAATATTCATCTTTATGTCTCATGGTATATATACATCCCAACCCATCAGGTGGGGCATACATGGTTTTTGCTTTAAAACGGCATGGCTTGGCACTTATCTTTTCAACCAGGCAGATTATTCTCTTGGTTGATTTTCCTATTTCCAATAATTCTCTTTCCTTTTTTTATTAATTGCAGTCAATATGTTTGGTCTTTCAGATCACAATAGCTAACGTGTAGCTTTGCTGCCCTTTGGTATCTAACACAAAATTCTCTTTTATGCTAAATCCTACCTTCTAGGCCAGGGGTGTCAAACTCAAACGCATCAGCATTGCGGTTGCCCTCAAGGGGCTGGGTGGGTGTGGCCAGGGTGGGCGTGGCCTACTGGGTGGGCATGGCTAAAGTGCGTATGGCCTACTGGGTGGGCGTGGCCAGATCTATATCGTTCGCATCAAGGGTGCCTATGGGGGCCTGGGCAGGAGTGGGACAGATCTGAGGGTCTCTGGCAGGAGGAGGGTCTCTGGGCCAGGGCCAAGGCAGTGGGGGCCGTTCCCTCACTCTTTCCAGGATGGCTTTGCAGGCCACATGAAACCACTTCACGGGCCGGATCCGGCCCCCGGGC
Organism: Vipera ursinii; assembly: GCF_947247035.1. Lineage (NCBI taxonomy): Eukaryota > Metazoa > Chordata > Lepidosauria > Squamata > Viperidae > Vipera > Vipera ursinii. The sequence continues at coordinate 212,977,750 of NC_139512.1, read as the reverse complement.
CTTGTGTTTGACATGTTTGTTCTAGGCCAGACATGTCAAACACAAGGCCCGGGGGCCGAATGCGGCCCGCGAAGTGGTTTCATGTGGCCCGCGAAGCCATCCTGGAAACAGTGAGGGAACGGTCCCCACTGCCTTGGCCCTGGCCCAGAGACCCTCCTTCTGCCAGAGACCCTCAGATCTATCCCACTCCTGCCCAGGCCCCCATAGGCACCCTTGATGCAAACGATGTAGAGCTGGCTATGCCCACCCAGTAGGCCATACGCACTCTAGCCATGCCCACCCAGTAGGCCACGCCCACCCTGGCCATACCCACCCGGCCCCCTGAGGGCAACCACAATGCTGATGCGGCCCTCAATGAAATTGAGTTTGACACCCCTGTTCTAGGCTATTTCTTCCCATCCCCTTCCTGTTCTTACTACCTACTTTCCCTAATAAGCCTAATTTTCAGCACACATTCTATTGTGTTTTTTACTTCTTTCTGCTGTTCTCCAACCATTTCTTCTCTTCCTGTTCTTCTCTCTCTCATCTTATTTGTCAAGATATTTCTGCTCAGGTTCCTAGGTACGTGAAGTGTTGTTACAGTTCCCACTTTTTTACTTCTTTCTGCTGTTCTCCCTGGTGGACCAACCATTTCTTCTCTTCCTGTTTTTCTCTCTCTCATCTTATTTGTCAAGATATTTCTGCTCAGGTTCCTAGATACGTGAAGTGTTGTTACAGTTCCCACTTTGTATCTCTGCACTGTCTTATTCATTTTACTCCCTATATTTTCTTTCTTTCCCTCAACGTTTATTGACATAGATTTTTTTCCCCCTCCGTTTTTCACTGCTACACCTATTTCCTTGGGTTTCCTTGCCTGTACACTGCCTTCCTTGCATCAACCTACTGTGTTTCCTTTTCATGCTGTTGCTAGGCTAGGCATATTAAAAGCACATTATTTTTTATCTCTGTCACCGATGCTGAACTCTGTTATTGAAAATATTCTTCAAAGAAGCACTAAAAAAAATCTGAATATTCCAGGATATTATTTCAGCATTGTTTTCACTACAGCTAGTCATTGACTTAATGACCAGATTTGGGTCCACAATTTCCATTGCTAAGCAAGTGAGCCATGTCCCATTTTATGATCTTTTGTACTACAGTTGTTAAGCAAATCACTACAGGTATTAAGGTGAATCATACAGTTGCAAATCCAGCTGCCCCCATTGACTTTGCTTGTTGAAAGCCAGAAGGAAGATTGCAGATAACATTTACTTGACCCCAAGATGCTGCAGCTGTTGTAAATAAATACATGCCAATTTGCCAAACATCCAAATTTTGATCATGTGACTGCAAGCATGATATGATGGTCATAGGTAAAGGCCGGTTATAAGTCACTTTTTTTAGTGCCGTAACTATAAATGAATGGCTGCAAATTGAGGACTACCCATAGCCCATTTCATGTCATATCCATGCTGCTAGACTTATCTTTTTGCAATGGCTCCTTTTAAAAAAATAAATAAAAAATCAAAGGATAGATTTGGTCTGCATTGCATGGCAGAATTATTACATGGTAAATTAGAACATCAAATGTTATATCTATGGTACGTATGAAATTTCATAGGAAATATATCAAGGACAAACTGTTAATTAAGTAACAAAAATAATATGTCTTACTACTTCAAGCTGAATTTTTTGGGGGGGGGGGGGGGGTTGGGGGAAGGAAAAAATTGGATAGTGAACCAAACTCCTAAATTCCTGTGAAAGCTTAGCTGTTTCTGTAAAATTGAGTTCTGATAGGACACTCACATTGGGAAGATCGATCTAGAGTCAAAACATTTCCCCAAGATTAGTTTTCTGTGTGCAAGAAAGTGGATTTTTCACTGTGATTATTTTAAGCAGGTACCTCCCCCATAAATTAGAATCTTTGCTTTATCAATTGATTCTGTTCTGCTGTTATGTAGTTTGCAAAATGACACTTGACTCAGGTTGGGTTGCAGATTTGGTGGTCTCCATTCAGAATAGAACAGATTGTGAATGAAGAGTAAAGCTGGAAATTCTTGTTTATTGAACACCAATACATTTTAATACTTGAAAGCATTCTTAGTATTAGTAGTCTTTAGTATTAATAAGCATTCTTCAGTGCTCTTTCAGGATTGAAATGTGTTAGCTGAAACAATATTTGTAACTACCACTTTGCTTTTCAAAGTCCTAACCTAGACATAACCTGCTTTTAGCCTGAATTCTTGCAATTTCAAATCTACCAATAAATTATATTCCTTTCTTTCGTGTTCTCATCCACAGCATGCTTTAATTCTGAAAATGATTTGATGCTGTTTATGCTATTAATGATTTTTTAATGAAGTTTAATTGTGTTTTTGAAATTGTTCAGTATAATTTGCCCCTTCCCTTCCCATGAAAAAGGTCAGCTAAATAAATAACATAATTTTTGTTAAAAGTAGTGTATAGCCACTAATTTTATTATCTATTTTTATTTATTACTTAGCCAGTTTATTATGAAAAACTGGATGATCTTTAATTGATAATTCTGAGATTAATGAACTGAAAAACCTGAAGAATTTATATTTACATTTATTTATATTTACATTTATTTATATTTACATTAACATTAACATTTGGGGATGAAAATGACATTAATTATATTATTAAGTATACATAAATATACCGTATTAGATTAGATTATTACTGCATCCCACAAGTTTTTTTCCAAGTGGTATCAATCAAATATAGCTAGGCAGAATATAAAGTAACTTTAAGTTCTACCTCCATTTCAGAAATTGGGAATATATACATCTAAACTTTCAGAGGTTGTTTCTTTAATTCCACCTTGATTTTCTAAGTGTTCTACTATAATATGATATGGCTTGAATTGTCCTAAAATAAATAAGAACATTTAAAAAGGAATGGAAGGGTAGAAAAGAGGCAACAATTACATCCTTGAAAACAGAAATAATTTGGAGGATTTATAATAAAGTTAGGAGAAGAGAACTACAAAAAACATTTGGAAACAGCTGCTGCCTGTATGCAACAAAATAGGATTAGTGCTACAATGATACTTAAATCTAAGCCTAGAAATATACTTTCCAACCCTTTAGAAAAAGTGAAGTTATAAAGATATTGCTATATGTTTCCATTCTGAATTATAGATACAGGCAGAGGACTTTTGCTTTTGGCCCCTACTTTGTTTTTTTAGGGACACCTTTTTAGTTTTCATAACATAAAAATAATATTTTATGTCATGTGTGTGTGTATGTGTATGTATGTATGTATGGATAGATGGATAGATAGATAGATAGATAGATAGATAGATAGATAGATAGATAGATAGATAGATGATACAGATAGATAGATAGATAGATAGATAGATAGATAGATAGATATAGATATATAGATATATAGATATGTTAAATGTTTGTTAAGCATTCAGAATACACTTGCTTAGTCCCAGACACGAGACAAATCTTATTTCCTGTTTCAGCCTAGCCCAAGGCCATCTACAGGCAGTAGCCACAGCAGTGGCAGCTCATATTTGTGTAAATTTTTTGGGTCCCTTTATTCTTTGTTAGCAACCCAAAATATATATATCTATATCCCTAGGAATGGAGTTCAACAAACATGGTGTCCAAAGCAGCTTGTTAAAGATGAGAATCCCATCAACAAATGGTTTTCCTTTGTTGCTTCCACCCCATTTGTGAGGGCAAGAACATTTGGAGAAGGATATTTGCATGTGTTATCAGGTCATATTTAATTTAATAAGGAAGCAGGGAATTTTGTAATTCAGTCTCTTTTAATATAGAAGAGAAATCATGTATGTTTCATTTGCCCAAATTAATTACTTACAAGCAAATCTAGCTAATGAATGTAAACATTGGAGCTGACCTATATACAAATATCAGTATATATTTTTTAAAAAAATATTAGCATTTAAAAGCAGGTATCATTACGTTGAATTTATAGTTTCCATCTGTCTTGACTGTTGGCCCACTTGGATTGTTGGCCCACTTGGTTAAAAGTTAAGCTCTTTCCTAATTGTCTTGGTTCTGAATTAGATTCTTCAGTATTTTATTAAGTGTTTGACTAGCCGTTGTGACAGAAATGTATTTAACTTTTATTAATAATAATCACTGAACCACTGATGCCTGGAATATTGTTTTAATTAAACTTAAGTAAATTGTTATGTAGAATTTCTTGTAAAAGATCTGTGTCAGTGCTTTTAATATTCTATGACATAATTTTGCCTTGATTGTCTGAAGAATTTTAATAAAGGTCACCCAGAAAAATTCTTATTTTAAAAGATGAAAGAAAGATCTATATTAAGAAACGGCTAGCACGCATGTGCGGGGGAACCTTTACCTTTACTTATATTTAAATGAATTTCTCCTGTAAGCAATAGTCTAAGACATGGGTGTCAAACTCACCACGTCATGTGACATGTTGCGATGTATCACGACTTTTTTTGCATTGCCAGAGCTGGGGTGGGCGCGGCCTGTGTATGATGCAACCAGCCCACAGGCTGGCAGTTTGACACCCTTGGTCTAAGATAATGTATTTTCATTTAAGTAATATTTTATTCCCACTCAAATTAATTTAAAAAGGGAACATCTTGTTCATAAAAGTTCATATTAAAAACATGGCTTCCTAGCAATCTGTTGAGGTTTGCTCCCAACAAGAGCTGAAAATAAAACCTGCTGCTTGAGACCTTCTCAAATTCTTTGTAAAATCAACCATAATGGTTAGATTTTCCTTGCATCTGTTTTAGCTCACACTGGATACAGCTGTTAGCTAGAATTCATAATTTTTAAAAACATCAACAACTCTTGCAATAAGCACACAGAGTCAATTTTATCAACCAGTTGTAATGTAAAACAGAATATAACTCTGATTAATAAATAAGTACAAGATAGTTCTTACTTTACAACCATAATTGAGCTCAGAATTATGGTCATAATCTTGGCTGTTGTTAAGTGGGACATCATGTGTGTATACTCCATTCTACGGTCTTTTTTGTGGCAGTTGTTACATGAATGCCACTGTTGTAAAATGAACACAGAGCTCTTTAAGTGAATGCAACAGTCATTAAGTGAATATAATGGTTGTTAAGCAAATGTGGCAGTCAATAAACAATTCATATTCTTCAGTGGTTGGGTTGTTGTTGTTTTTTTTGCTGGAAACTGGAAGTTAACACTGGAAAGCAGCAAAAAGCCAAAAATCACATTTACACGACTGCAAACAGCTGTAAATGCAAGCCAGTTACCAAGTGCACAAAATGTGATTATTGGAACCCTTGGATGTGAGGGCGATCTGGCTGCGACATCTGTCACCCCATTGATCGCCAGGGTTGATTCGGCTGATCTGGCTGGCTAGGCGGGTGTCCCCTTCCTCCCTTACCGCTCCATGTGCGTCCCTCCCGAAGCTGCGCGCTCGGTGGAAGAGGACGACCATCCCAGATAGAAGGAGTGTACCGATCTTCGGTCAAGGGTATACGATTATTGGAACCCCAAAACCAGGTCATAAGTAGTTCTGTGAAGATCTGCTGAAACGTTGAACAGTTGCTAAGTGAAGTAATTACCTGTAATTTACGGGTAATGTTGTTTTCAGCAGATGATACATGATGCTTATCCAGTCTAGATCTGCCAACTAAAACAGAAAGAGAAGTGGATCTTATTTGCTATATAGTCCAGTGGAAAATCTTCTCAGGTCCTTTTCCCATTATTAATCTACTACAGCAACACCCTTCTACCATTCTGGCAATATAAACCCCGATTTCATTACTGTTAGTATTGATGTAGCATTGGTTAGATAATAGCACTTGGTGATCTCTAGGGAGGATATGTCTTTAACACAGGAAAAGCTGGAAGAAATTTTGAGACCAGATTTAGTAGCTTTTCTCTGGACATAGGGATTGGCAGGTTTGAGGGAGAAGAGAAGAGGGTAGAAAAGCAAAATCTGGGAAAGAGAAGAAGAGTTTTGGGGGAAAGCCGGACTTGCAGAGGAGCAAATAAAGGAATCCAAACAACTTTGGGTCAAATAGCAAGCCTCTGCAGGCCAGAAATCCCCTGTGTTGGATACAAAAGAACGAGTTGATGAAATTCTGTTATTCCTATTATAAACAAAGTCAAGAAAAATTAAAATTGACAAGATTACTAAAGGGAACATCCAGGAGAAAGTTTAGCAACATAAAACCTAGATGCACAGTGTTGTGACTGTGATGCTGTGTTTTCCCGAAAATAAGACCGGGGGGGGGGGAATGTCTTTTCCACTCACCGACAGCCCCGCCCAGCCAACCCACTTCTTCTGCAGGCCTGGGGACACCACAGAAGAAGTGGGCCGGCGACGTAAATGGGTGCAAGGCGTGTAGGGCAGTTCCATACCCCCACCCTTACCCCCGCCCTACCTTACTTACGCTTGATGCCTTATTCACCAAGACAAGCTAGAGCAGGGGTCCTCAGCCTTGGCAACTTTAAGACTTGTGGACTTCAACTTCCAGAATTCCTGAGCCAACAATGCTGGCTCAGGAATTTTGTGAGTTGAACCCACAGGTCATAAAGGGGCAATAGTTGCCCACTCCTGCTTTAATGCAAGACATGCAGAAATCCAAAAAGGGTCAAAAGAAGTTTGAGCCCTGTTTGGAATGATGAGAAGGCTCATTCCATAGTTGTAGTCACATTTTTATATTTCTGATTTAGTAATTTTATCTTTCTGATTTAAATGCAAACTCTTGCCCTCAAGCTCTTTAGAGGTCAGTCTTGCCAGTGAGCACCCACGTCAATTCTTTCTAATGCTGATACATTTGTTGAGTAAGGCCAAAACCCAACTCAGTACCACTACTGCCCCCACTCTTTAAAAAAACAATCCTTTAACAATGTCATCCAAAAAATTCATATATGTGAACGTATTTTAATGTGTAAATGTTGTGCAGTACAACTGCTGTGAAAAGCAGCAGCTTAAATGAGATAATAAGACACTTTGTTTCCTGAGATAAAAATTAAAGAGCCACTTAGTTGGATTGAAATACTGCAAGTATGTCAGATTAATTGAATTATTCTGAAATAGTCCCAAGAGCCAAATTAGATATGATCCATTATCAGAATCTGAAGATTCTTCAGGGACCCAGAAAAAACAGAGAAAGTATAAGTACAAAAACATACTTTTATCAACATGATTTTAGTCAAAACATGTACAGTATGTAGGTTGAAGTGTGTCCCAGTTTATAATAGAAAAGTGAATCTGGAATAAAAGCCAGACTAATCCAATTTCTAATCAACTAAAATTATCATTAGGAGAAATTTTCCCCCTGTACTTGGAGGGGAACAAAACATTGGCGATTTTGGGCCAGTTACTCTCAGCCCAACTCATCTGACAGGATTGTTTTGGGGAAAATAGGAGGAGGAAGGAACATTACGTTCTCTGCCTTGAGCTACTTATAAAACTAATAAAGCCAGCATTACAAAATCTAATAAATCTAATTAAAAAAAACTTTCTAAAAATTCCATGAAAAATGGGTTTTTATGTATCTGTTGATTATGATCCATCAAAGTGCATAATCTAACCAACCACATAGGTAGATTTTCTCCAGGATCTTTTGTTCTAAACTGACTTACCTGGTCTTCCAACAGTGTATCCATTATTGGTGTATCCATCTTGCTGCTCATCCTCTTCCTCTTTCCTTCCACCTTTCCTAGCTTTATAGACTTCTCCAGGGAACTGGTTCTTTGCATTATATGTACAAAATATGATAATTAAAAAATTGGTTACCATGCATTAAAGGAAATGTTAAATTCATTAAAGAAGTGGCATGAAGGTATATGAGAGTCGGGAAGATACATATAAAATGTGTCTGTCTGTCTCTCTGTCTATATGTATGCATAGCAGGGTTGGTGACATAAAATCCACAAGTATCAATATGCCCATGAAATCCATCATCAGATTCCACAAAGTAAAAGTAAAAAATAATAATAGTTTGATATAAACTCAAATAAAATTTTGATCTTTTTTTCCATGAGAGCTCACACAATTTTCTGCAAGAACAACAAACATTGAAGAGATGTCATCCTTCTCATATAATATTATTGGAGATGGAGTGTGAATTTGGTGACGAATTTGCTGAGGTCTGGCAAGATTTGATAATCTTCACTTAAACATTGTCAAATATCATAAAGTGGTATCTGAAAAAGTTGTTAATCTCTTTCTGACAGATATACACTCCAGTGAAGTATTTAAATAGAAGAGTTGTTACTGATTTTCAGGGAAAAATACATGCAAGGAATTTTGCCAGAAATCCACATGAAGAAAGTGTACTTGATGTCCTGCTCAAGTTCAGTTTCATAGTTTTGAGGTAAATTGGTAGTTTGAGGAGAATGTAGTACAGCCATATTTGAATTACCTAAATTAGTAGATTATTTCTGATCATTTGAAATCTGTAATAGGGTAAACTATTTTTGTTTCCCTGAATAATCTTCCCCATGCAGAAATGGCTTCATAGAATATGTTTTAGAGACTCTTATGAATGAAATGTAGGTCTTTTATCACATTATGAAAGAATCATCCAGGAGTTATTGCTGAAGCCATAGCAAGGAAATGAACCATGATGACCATACCTCTGAGGCAGATTTCTTTTGCCGTTTCTCATATTTATCATTTTCAACGAAATGTAGAAAATAGGTGATTTTCTAAATCTAGTTAATTTGACCTTGGAAATGAATAAGCTGAAATGTAAGTTTAAGTATAATGCCATTCCTGACTATTGAAGAACAGCAAAAGAAGTAGAATTGTATTGTTGTATGGCCCGAGCAGATTTGAATGGAATATTTTCATTCCTTTGATGTCAGATATATAGCTGTCAGCCTCAACAGGTAAACAAGACCAAGAAGAATTCTCTCCACAGAAAGGCTAAGACTACTTTTATTAAGAATGGCTATAAAATAGAATCTTGTAAATCTGATTTTGCTGTACCTCTTCCTCTTCTGTACCCATGTGAAAGAGAGGAGTCTGTCTTCGCCACTTCCACACAATCTCTGTCTGTTTTGGACTTAAGGTAGGCTTATTCCCTCATTGCTTTGGTAATGGAGCTTGCATATATCCACCAAGGTATCAGATATCCTTACTTTCTACAATGACCGATATTTCCTCGTGGGATCTTGAGGTGGTTATTGTGTCTCAGTAACAATCAGATTCATGCTGTCTTGCAGCACTCTCCAACCTAGTGCTGGTTAGGAATTATGGGAGTTGCATTCCCAATATGTCTGGAGGACACTAGATTGGGGAAGCTGCTATACTGCTCTTTTTGTGAGGCTGCTGAGAGACATTGACTGGAAATCTCTGTAGATACAGAGCTGATTTATTGATTTAGGATGGATAGGATAGATAACAGAATAACAGAGTTTGAAGAGACCTTGGAGGTCTTCTAGTTCAACTCCCTGCTCAAAGCAGAAGACCCTATATCATTCAGGACAAATGGTTGTCCTTCTCTTCTTAAAAACCTCCAGTGATGGTGCACCTACAGCTTCTGAAGGCAATCCGTTCCACAGATTAATTGTTGTCAGCAAATTCCTTCTTGTTCTAGGTTGATTCCCTTTTTGTTTATGTTTATGTTTATGTTTTATTTGATTTCTATACCGCCCTTCTCCCTAGGGACTCAGGGCGGTTCACAGGGCATATATAAATAACGGTACAAAAGTTAAAAAGAAATTAAATCAATGCCCAGTTAAAAACAATAATACAATACTAAAAACACCAAATTTAAAACCCATAATCCCCCATCAGGCCAGACCAGCTAATTCGAATAAGTGAGTCTTCAACCCGCGACGGAAGGTTCGGAGGTCTGATGCCATCCGGAGCTCCACCGGCAGTTGGTTCCATAATGCCGGAGCGCCCACAGAGAAGGCCCTCCCCCTGGGGGCCACCAGTCGGCATTCCCTGACCGGAGGCACCCTGAGGAGGCCCTCTCTGTGGGCACGTACTGGGCGGAGGGAAGTTGACGCCGGCAGCAGGTGGTCCCTGAGGTAACCCGGACCCATGCCATGTAAGGACTTGAAGATCATAACCAAGACCTTGAACCTCACCCGGAAGACAACTGGTAGCAAATGCAGCTCGCGGAGCAAAGGTGTAACATGGGAGTACCGGGAAACTCCCAAGACAACTCTCGCGGCCGCATTCTGTACCAGTTGGAGCCTCCGAGTGGTCTTCAAGGGAAGCCCCATGTAAAGAGCATTACAGTAGTCAAGGCGAGAAGTCACGAGCGCATGAGTGACCGTACACAAGGCATCCCGGTCCAGATAGGGCCGCAACTGGCGCACCAGGCGAACCTGGGCGAAAGCCCCCCTAGTCATGGCCACTATGTGGTCTTCCAAGGTGAGCCGTGAATCTAGGAGGACTCCCAAGTTGCGAGCCCTATCCACGGGGGGTAAGAGCTCACCCCCCATAGAAAGAGATGGAACATTTTGAATGTCCCGGGATGCCGGAATGTACAGCCACTCAGTCTTGTCAGGGTTGAGTTGAAGTCTGTTCCTCCCCATCCAGACCCGAACCGCCTCCAGGCAACGGGACATCACAGCGAGGGCATCACTGGGGTGGTTTGGGGTCGAAAAGAAAAGTTGGGTATCGGCATATTGATGATACCCAACTCCAAAACCACGAATGATCTCACCCAGCGGTTTCATGTAGATGTTGAACAGGAGAGGCGAGAGAACCGACCCCTGAGGAACTCCACAAACGAGAGACCTAGGGGCCGATCTCTGCCCCCCTGCCAACACCGACTGCGAGCGTCCCAGGAGATAGGAGGAGAACCACTGAAGAACTGTGCCTCCCAATCCCCTGAGACGCCGCAGCAAGATACCATGGTCGATGGTATCGAAAGCCGCCGAGAGGTCTAATAGGACTAGGACAGAGGAATATCCCCTATCCCGAGCCCTCCAGAGATCAATGCCGTCTCCGTGCTGTGCCCAGGCCTGAAACCCGATTGGTAGGGGTCCAAATAATCCGCTTCATCCAGGACCAGAGGGAGCTGATGCGCCACCACACTCTCGACAACCTTCGCAAGAAAGCGAAGGTTGGAGACTGGACGAAAGTTGTTCAATACAGCTGGGTCCAAGGCAGGCTTCTTGAGGAGAGGTCTCACCACCGCCTCCTTCAAGACGGTGGGGAAATAACCCTCACTCAAGGAAGCAGATATAACCGCCTGGAGCCAGCCTCGTGTCCTCTCCCTAGCTGCATAAACCAGCCAGGAAGGGCACGGGTCCAACAAACATGTGGAGGAGCTCAGCCTCCCCATAATCCTGTCCACTTCATCAGGGGTCACAGAATCAAACTCTTCCCAGGTAACATTGACAAGACCGCTCGTGTCCTGATCGCCAGACTCTGCCCAGTTGGAGTCCAAACCGGTCCGAATCCGAGCGATTTTATCCGACAGATGTTGACTAAATTCCTCAGCACGACCCTGCAAGGGATCCTCCCTCACCTCCTGATTAAGAAGTGAGCGAGTCACCCTAAACAGGGCGGCCGGGCGATTATCTGCGGACGCGATGAGGGTAGAGAAGTAGTTACACCTCGCCACCCTCATCGCTGCGAGATAAGACCTAATGTAGGTTCTTAACCGCAACCGGTCGGGTTCGGATCGGCTAGACCTCCAACAGCTCTCTAGGCCCCGTTTCCGACGCTTCATCTCCCGGAGCTCCGCGGAGAACCATGGAGCTCGCTGGGATCTGCGCCAGGTCAGGGGCCGCAAGGGTACAACCCGGTCAAGTGCCTCAGTGGCTGCCCTTTCCCAGGCTTCCACTAAGGCATCCGCCGAGCTGTGAGCAATGGAGGCAGGTGGGGACCCCAGCGCCGCTTGGAATCTATCAGGATCCATTAAGCGTCTGGGGCGGTACCATCTAATTGGCTCCGTACCCCCACGGCGGGGGGTGGCAAAACGGAAGACCAGCCGCAGGAGATGATGATCGGTCCATGACAGGGGCATAATAAATGGAGAGCCCCCACCAAGATCATCCTTTTTGATACGTTGGCTGGCAGGGTCCAGGAGAAGGGCCTTATCTGCCATGACTCTTCCCCTTTGGAACATCTTACCCCCCTGAAGTGAGATTGGCTCCCATCTTTCTGACCTTCTATGAAGAGCTGGCTCTGCTAGATGGCTACAAGCCTCATCGGGGAGCACCATATTGGAGGTGGTTGATAAATTATCAGCCAATCCCACGCCTACCCCCCCCCCGTGCATCTTGCTCACTCCTTCCCCATCTTTTAACATATAACCCTATGTTTCATTGTAATTTCCATGTTAATTGTTTTAGAAATAGTTACCTTTTATGATTTTAATGCTTTTAATCTTGTAAACTGCCCATAGTCTCTTGAAACATGATGAGCAGCAAACAAATTTAATAAATAAGTAAAATAAAATAAGTTTCCATCAATTACTTCTTGTCTTGCCCTCAGGTCTCTGGAGACTAGATTGTTCCCCTCTCTATGTGACAACCCCTCATATATTGAAAGACTGCTATCATGATCAAGAATAAAGTTTTCCCTAACTGCATTGTGCTTTGGAGTACTTTATAAGGTGAAATTTATAAAGCCCCAGTTTGCTTCAATCTAGTAAGGAATATTTTTTATCATATAATTCTTTCTGTTTAGTGGGGAGGATTTGTTCTGTGTTTTATGGCCTAGAAGAATGATGAGAGGCCTGATTGCTTGAGATCTGCTGTAACTGAGATGAGATTCCCAAAATTTCATTGTTCACTCAAAAGGCTAGATTGGATTTGAAATGTGAAGTCACAAACGTTTGTATCTCTAGCATCTGATCACAACTTCTCTATGCCTTGTAAGTTGGCACTAAGAAAGCAGGAAAATATCTCACTTTCATCAAAATAATACAATTTTGGACATAATGTTGTTAGTAATTACCAAGAAGGTTCAATTTATAAATCCCAGCACCAAGGGACAATTTTACAATGTTATAAGGGTATTAATTATTTAAAACTTTTAAACAATAACTAGCTTTTACCTGGCTTTGCTCAGATTGTTACGTTATTGTTGGAAAAGCTTTTAACGCCATAATGCATTAACTACACAATTTTAGGCTTTTCTTTTTTTACAAATGATGTTAATTTCTATTTAGCTCCAGATGTAGTTTTCTTATATCACTTTGTAATTATTTCATGCACAATTTGGATATTCTCTGTCAGAAAAAGTGGTTAAGGCATGGCACAAAAATAAGCATTAAGAGTATGGGAAATAATGATGAAATAAAGAAGAAATGGATACAGTATCTGGAACCTTTTTTGTAATGGATTTTTTTGTATTTGATATTTGTATTTGTGGAATTATCTGGAAGTTGATAATAGGCAAAGGAAGGAAAGAAGAGAGCTAATTATAGGCTAGATTCTGTTTAAAGAAATGTAGAAATTGAATTCAGTTCCTTATGAATGAAAATGTTGGGTAAAGGCCACCTACCTTTGATAAGACATTTGATTAATCTTTTCTGAATAAGAGCAGACTTGGTTTGAAATATTTTCTTGTAATGTTACTTAAAATTTGTGATAATTGCTACCTATTTGAATATCAATCCTTTTGTGAAAAAAAACAGCTCATCATTTCACAGGTGGTAGGTGTGTACAATATATCAGCATGTTAATTTTGTGGCAAAATCTACTTGTGTTATTGACTCTGTTACTTGACTGGAGAACGTTTTCTTAGTTTTCTCATAAGACAATATGGAAAAGAAGGGAAATGAACAGTCTGCTTGTATAAGTTACTTTTTGCCCATGCAGCCATTGATATGTATTTTTTTTCTTTTTTTAGTACTCATAAATAGCAGTAAATAAAGCATTGCATATTTACAAATGAATATATTGAACTTCATTGAACAAAATGATTAATCTTATCATTGTTATATTACCGGTAAGTATCAACTGTATAATGTAAGCAGCTTTATAGTCATACATATGTGAGAAATCATGTTTAACATTAATATATTTTTTCTATTTTAAAAGGTCTGATTAATTTAATCACCACAATGTTAACAGTTTCTAGTTTCTATTACATAGCCACCACTGTACAAAATTAATTTGTGTTCTATAATGTATTATTTGTATTCTACAATAAAATAATTTGGGGAAAATAATTAATTTGTTTAGACAATTTCTATCCTGCCTTCCATCATTTCCAAAGCACAGTATAACTCATTAAAAACAAATAATTAAAATAAATTATGTGTATGTCTGTGTGGGGGGATAAAAAATATAATTGTATAATTATAATCCAGTAATTTTTTTAAATGTATCTGGGACAATAGGACTACATGAGAAAAGTACAGGATCACCATTTAACCCAAACCTTGAATGAAAAAATATCTCTTCAGGTTGCTTCGGAAGTTTTAAGGTCTTGATATCAGCCATACTTCAGCAGGGAAGGAATTTCAGAGCCAGGACCCTTTCACAGAGAACAAGGTGATGCCCTTTAGATCTCTTCTAATAACAAGCAAATGGAGAGCAAGAGACTCTTTTAGATATCTAATTCTTAAGTTGTGTAGTTATTTGTCCGTACCACAGAGCACAAGTACCTCCATGAACTTTGATAATAAACTGGCCACCAGCAAGCTACCTTTCTGAATGGATAAAATGTGTTTATGGTAGATCATTCCTTACTTGTATTTAATACTGGGGCCATTTTATTTAAAAGGTCCGCCATCCAGAGAAGAATAATCTGGTGTCACATAAAGCTCTTCAGATTTCTGTTTCTCAAACAGCAGTCCTTCTAACTGAAATAAAAGTTGTTTCAGTTTGACAAGTAATTTGTGAGGCAGCATACAAATATGCCATTGGAAGCCAAAAGATCCAGTGTCATTGTGTAATTTTGAATTGTTGCAACAGTCGTTAAAAAAAAGTGACTCTCGTTTTATTAAAGGATGCACTAATTCTACTACTACTTTGAAGAACATTAAAGCAAAATAACTGCTGGCTGCAATTTACCATCAGTGATGTTTTGAAATATAACATCCCTGGATGTGTGTCAGACATGAGGATCCTTGATGCTTGCAGAATATGTAGTGTAACTTTTCACACAAAGTTGCATCTCTTCTAAACAGTGAAGTGTTTAGCCTACTGTTGTAAGGACAAGTTGAGAAAATTAACGCTGAGACTGTGGATGGACTTTGCGCACCAGACAGTACAAGGAGAGATTTTAAAGATTTTGATTTTATTGTCACGTTTTACATATCGTCTTTTATTTTAATCCTTTGTAAGTATTCTTGACTGCTTATATATGCAGAAAAGTAAATATTTAATAATAAATATATATTCAATTTTAAGAGCATCCTTTTTTATCATTAAACTTACGTTATTGTGCTATTTCTGTATTTGAATGTAGAACTAAAAACACGGTTCAGCAGACTTCATGTTATGGGTACTATTGTGGTGAAGGAAGCAAGACATTTTAAAAAGCCTGCCCCAAATGTCATAGAAACAAAGAATGTCAACATTGGAGGGACATTGGAGATCATGTAATCTTGACTCCCTTTGCTGCAGTATCCCTGGCAGACAGCCCACCCCCCACCCCCAGCCTCTCTTTAAACATCTTCAGTGATGGAAAGTCCACCACCTACCAAGATAGTTTTCTCCATTAGTTAATCGCTCTTACCATTAGGATATTTTCCTGATGGTCCTATCAAAAACTGCTTCCTTGTAATTTAAGCTTGACCTCTGGAACACTGCTGAACAATTCTTCCTCATTATCCAGAGTGGATCCCTTCTTGAAGAAACTGTCATATCTTCTCACAGCCTTCTCTGTTCCAAGCTAAATACACCCGTATCTGTAGTAGTTAAATGGGATGTGACCAGAATAGAATATAGTGGATCTATAATTTTCAGCAATTTGGAAAGTATATTTTTCTATTGATACTGCCTAAAATGTAATAGTGCAAAACTCTTCACTTGAAAGAAATCAAGAAAAGGACTGAAACACTAAATCTCGTGTGATCCCAGTGAACTTTGAGATCTCATGAAACGCTATGTAAGAATACAAAAGTTATAGGTATGGTTAACACATGGGACAATGGACAATTAAAAGTTTTAAAACACATTTAAGATATATGGTGTATATGTGTTATATAGTATGATCATAGTTAGGCTTTAAAATCCTTATAGGTAATCTAGTATGTTTACATATTGTCTTTTTCCTTCTGTTAAATGATTATCATATATTTGCTTCCTCACGTCTAGTGCTAATTGTGCTAGAGGTACACTTTTCACTTCTTAATTCCCTTCCTTAGCAGGAAAGAAGGTCAAAACATATTGCAGTGTTAGGAGCTGTCTTCTCTGATTTTGCTTGCAACTCTCTGTTGTGATCACAAGTCTTCCCGGATTATTTTTTTTAATAACACCGAAGTTTAGCTATGTCTGGGCCATCTGATACTGTCAGACGTGGTGCCTAAAGCAGATGTAATTGTTCATGAAATAGCAGGTAAAACATCTGACATTGCTAATGCTGAAAGCTTCAACCTTACAGTAATGAAAAGTAGCATAGTTTTGCTTAGTAATTAATATGATATATGTATAATTATTTCATGTAATTATGGATAAGCAACAGAGGAAATTGTATTTATTGTGATTGCTGTTTCTCTACCAAACATTCTGCTAACCCTGCTTGTCTCTATTATCTATATTGTCTTTGGTGACTTCTAAAAGAATATATATCTTGGCACAAGGAATAGATACATTAAAAGAAATTCTCTCCCAAAAAGGAATAGGAATAGGTATAGGAATAAGAATAGAATAGAATAGAATAGAATAGAATAGAATAGAATAGAATAGAATAGAATAGAATAGAATAGAATAGAATAGAATAGAACTGGAAGGGACCGTGGAGGTTTTCTAGTCCAGCCCACTGCTCAAGCAGGAGAACATACCATCTCAAACAAGTGACTGTCCAGTCTCTTCTTAAAAACTCCAGTGATGGAGTGCCCACAATTTCTGAAGGCGAGCTGTTCCACTGGTTAATTGTCTTCTCTGTTAGGAAGTTTCTCCTTAATTCCAGGTTGCTTCTCTCTTTGATCAGTTTCCAACCATTGTTTGTTGTCCTGTCGTCTGGTACACTGGAGAATAATTTGACCTCCTCTTCTTTGTGGCAGCCCCTCAGATACTGGAATACTGCTATCATGTCACCCTTATTTCTTCTTTTCTTTAGACTAGCCAAATCCAAGTCCTGCAGCCATTCTTCATATGTTTTAGTCTCCAGGCCTTTGATCATCTTAGTTGCTCTTCTCTGAATTTTTTCCAAAGTCAACATCTTTTTCGTGATATGGTGACCAAAACTGGCTGCAGTATTCCAGGTGTGGTCTCATCAGGGTTTTATAAAGTGGTACTAATACTTCTCGTGATCTTGATTCTATGCCTCTGTTTATAAAACCCAGGATTGTATTAGCTTTTTTGGCTGCTGCTGCACAAATATCATTTCAACCCAATATGGGTTTAATATGCTGCATGCTCTGCTGATTGTAGTTAAGGCGGGAATAAAAAAAACTCAGCTTTTTGGGGAGAAAGGAAATTAATCTTGTCTCTGTGAGTAAGAGGTGCCATATTGATCTTCTATTTTCAATAATATGCGAAGTATCCAAAGATAATGATGGGGAGGGAAGACAAATCAAGATTCTAATGTGGTTTCTCTCCCACACGTAGATACCCAATCCATGGCATACAGTCAGTATTATACATTGTAAAGAGTTCCTTTTTTAAATTCTAAATCGACATTTTGTATATTCCAGAAATTATATGGTGGCACATTTCAGCCATATGAATCCTTAAATGTGGATTTTTTTCCTATTTACTTTATTTAGAATAACATCTGGCCTGAAACTTTGTATATTATTCTGTGTAATTTTAATTGGTTTTGGAAAAACATACTTTCTGAGGCTTTTTAAGGCTCAGCAAAATCCTGAGAAAAGTCAGGTTGCTCTGTCAAGTAGTGGAGAAATAATGATAATAATAATAATAATAATAATAATAATAATAATAATAATAATAATAATAATAATAATAACAATAATAACAATAACAATAACAAGTTGGAAGGGACCTTGGAGGTCATCTAGTCCAACCCCCTGCTAAGGCAGGAAACCCTATACCATTTCAGACAAATATTTGCATAAAGTGTGAAATACTTCTTCCAGATCATTTTCAAAGGATGCTATATTAAATAAAAATATTATCATGTCAATGTTGAGCGGTATGCTTTGTTCCAGTGGACCAATATAGCTGCAAATACGTTTTAAATTAACTAACTAAACACTTCTCCTTTTCCTAATTTTCCTCATTGCAAAATCATGAAATGTTTGTCATGATTTTTCGGTAATAAGCCTGGACTGTCGAAAAAAATATGAAACAGGTGATACAGCAATTCTGCTTTGTGTCCATTTGTGGGTTTTTTTTGAATCTGGACGTGCTAATGCCAAGATTATCAGTTTGTCTTTTGAAATGATGACACTGAAATAGTGTGATCTATTTGTTCACCGTTCAATTGCACCGCATGTTTTTCCCCATCTCTTCCCTTAATTGAATGCTGAGCCATTTGGAACTATTGAATTTTGGGTGCAGCCCCCAGAGAACTCCAAAAGCTGCTCCTAAGTAGTTTTTATTTTATTTGGGGATTGCATTGCATTTTATTTCACGCATGATTGGAGAATAATCCTAATAGTTATATTTAATTTTATTTATGCTTAGCTGAAAATGAAATGAAACCAGATTCAGTTTTTGCCTTAAGCCACCTTTTGAAGTGTGGCCCTGATGCATCATTGAAAAACCAAATTAGAATTCAACCAGTTCCAATAACACCTGATATATTTCACAAAATAAGCCCTTTTGTTTAGCCTTTGGGTGTGGAAATGTTTGGGATTAAGGGGTTAAGCAAAAACCTTCATTAAAAGAATGAGATCGTAGGAGGGATTTGAAAAAGGCAAAAGTGGTGTTAGATGTTCTAGAATAAGAACTGCTTCTGATTCTGTAAGCTGCGTGGACTTCCAACTCTCAGAATAGCCAGGTTGCTGAGGTTGGGAAATACTATTCTAGAAAAAAATAAATCAGAAATTTATCAGAATGAAGACTAAAAAGAAAGACTGGTAGATAAAATTATAAGTGGCTGTCGAGTGACTTATCAGTAGGAAGTGGCCATCAGCAGCAATTTCATTTCAGTTATTTGCCAACTGCAATTTCTGTGGGATTGTGAGAAAAGGGAGTAAGCAGCAGCCCATTTCTTTAATATTGTGTATGTGACTGGAGTCTGTATGACTGTTGGATACCAGCACATAGATGTCTGCATTGAGAAAGCCCGATTATGAGCATCTACTTACAAATTGCATTTCTGGGTGAGTGAGGGCAATCCTATAGTTGACCCAGAGCTCATAATTGAAGGCATGAGGAAATAGTTGAAGGAAAGTATAAGGGCAATGAATTCAGAGAGTTGAAGGCATGAGGACAATGTACAATCATAACAGTCAATAGAGTCACCAAGTGAAAGACATTACTGTAGAGTGGTTGAAGATGAGGGCATTCCTGTCTGCTGCAATGGGAAGCCAATCAGTGAGATGACTACCAATATCGTCGACGGACGGCGGCGGCTTGGGAGAGGTGCGCGTGCACTCTCCAAACCGCCGCCATCCTGTTTGCACAGCTGCCGTGTTCGTCAGTGTTTGACGAATGCGGCAGGTCTCCGGACGGTGGCGGCTTGGGAGAGGTGCGCACGCACTCTCCAAACCGCCGCCATCCCATTTGCACAGCTGCCGCGTTCGTCCATGTTTGACGAACGCGGCAGGTCTCCGGACGGGACGGCGGCGGCTTGGAGAGGTGCGTGCACACCTCCGCCCTTCGGAAAGGTGTGCGCGCACACCACTGCCCGTTCAAAGAGGTGCGCGTGCACCTGGCGACTGTGAGCCGCAGGAGACGGCTCAAAGAGCCGCATGCGGCTCCGGAGCCATGGGTTGCCGACCTGTGGCATAGACAGTCTTAATTCTCTTCCTGAATTTATCAATGCTTAACATAAAGTTTGTTTATAACTCTAAATGTTTTTTGTGTATTAAGTCAGAAGTGTTCAACTATACCATGCAGAGATTAGTAGAAGTAGGAGAGGATACAGGAAATCTTCACAATATAGCTTTGGGATGGGATAAATGTTGCTGTTTTTATATAGTCCTCTGTGAAGATTTCCTGTACTTATAGCTATTTATTAATTCCATTCAACAATATACTGCAAATAAGGCAATTAACCTTCAATCCATTATTTTGTAAATAGGGGGGAAGTGTTTTTCCAATATTTAAAGAATCGGTTGCTTTGGCTGTCCATAGTGCACAGAGGAACCATTTTTGATAGTGTTCCAGCAGTTCTGTAAAATGCCTTTTAATTTGTTTTACTATTAGCTAAACCATGCCATAAATATATTCCCAGTCATACTACCGAATCATCAAAGTCATATTTCCAAATGACAAACAAATACAAGATAATTTAACATAGTTGTTATACATAATGCTTGATATTGTTCATGTTTCATATTAAAAGAATTGGCACATTATAGCACAGTACTGTATCTCCTTGTGCCCGTTTGTAAAACTATATTTATTGTAATGCATTTATTTTATTATTTATTCCATTTATATTTCAAAAAGCAAATAATAACCCATGCTCCCAAGAGCAGAACATTCTGTATGGGGTTAATTGACTGAAGGCATGTTATCAATATTTCCTGCTATCAACAAAGAAATAGTCTTCAGCTAAATTTTTGCTTGTGATACTAGCCCTTGCAACATGGAGCTATTTTTCTTGTGTGCAGCGTGCTCTCTCTTTTTCTTTTCTTTTTCAAAGCATTGAAGGCAATTTCAGGAAGACATTCAAGGACATTGTGAGCCAAGCTTATTGTTGAAGGGACAAATTTAAAAGAACAAGTTAAAATAGATCTCCAGTAGAAGGTTCTTGAATATTGCTTCCATTTTGGCGTGAACATTTTTTCTGGGTAAACAGACCAAGCAGAAAACTGCAAAACCTGATTAATCCTCTTAGTTGGTTTGCTTTTTGTAGTATATAGCAATTCCCAACATACAGTACTTTGCAACAATAAATAACGAATCCAAAATAGAAAAGAATGGCCACCTCCCATCTTCACTAGGCATTACAGCTGTCAATGGCCTGCCTAAAAAGGAAAGTTGTAAGAAGTTTAATGAACTCTAGGAACCAGGTGCATTCTTTGGGGGCAATGCATTTCATAGCATTTAGACCACTAATAAGAAAATACGCATTTTAGCCTATGTCTCTCTCACTTAAGGGGCTCCCTGGATGACTTGAGAGGACAGGCAGAATCATTATAGACAAAACAGTCTCAGAAATAATCTGGCGCTGCATTGTATAGAATTTTATATCTGATAATCAACCCTTTGAATTGGGCCTGAAAGCCACTGAGCCGTGGTGGTGCAGTAGTTAGAATGCAATATTGCAGGCTAATTCTGCTGACTGCCAGGGGTTCAATCAATGGCTCAAGGTTGACCCAGCCTTCCATCCTTCTGAGGTCGGTAAAATGAGGACCCAGATTGTTGGGGGCAATATGCTGACTCTAAACCAATTAGAGAGGGCTGTAAAGCACTATGAAGCAGTATATAGGTCTAAGTGCTAGCGCTAGTGCTAAGTGCTATAGGCAACTCATAAAATACATTATTCTGCAATGGTGGAACTAACCGCTGCTGGTCTTGCCATTGTATTCTGTCCTACCTGTACATTCTAGATACTCTTCAACAGCAGCCCTGCATTGAGAATGTTGCAATAATCTAATTGTGTGGTAGTATGGTTAGAAGTCACTGCTACCAATGGCCCCTTGTCCAGCTAAGACTAGAACTGGTGCTCTGGCCAAAACTGGACAAATCATTCCCAGCCACAGCCTCTGTCTGCTGTTTAAACAAAATCAGCAGACCCTTCCAGTCATGGACCTACTGTCATGTCCTAGGACTCAGACGCAGCTGCTCCAGGTGAACCTGTGGAGTTGCCACACTTAGGAGACACCCAGCCATGTGTATCACCCGATCAGTCAGACTTTGAGGCAAATCTTCCAAGCCCTCAGACTCTTGAGTAGAATGGAGAGCAAAGAAAAGATGCTTAATGAGTCTCCTTACCAAGCAAAGGAGAAATTCTGAAGATAGATGGCTGCAGCCTGATTTAAGAAGCAGCCCTGATATATTTTTCTCCACTGGAAACAGCCATCTGATTTCTTGTTCCAATGTGTCATTCCTGTGAATCCCTTTGAAATTCTGATCTTTGGACTGACTGACAAACCTGACTTAGCTTTCTGAACTTTGGATTGGATTTTCTTCTGCGTGTTTCTTCCCGAAAGGAAAATTACTCGGCAAGCTTTCTTTCCCAGAGAATCTGTTTTGATTTTCATTCCTTTCCTTGTCTGCTGTTATCTACTCCTCCGTGCATAAATTGCTATTTTTACCTAGCAAGTGAATGTGCGGAATTTGAAACCAGAAATGGAACACCTGATTCTTTGGGGAAATACAAGCTGTTCCTGAACTACAAATTGTCTGGGCCAGAATTTATTTATTGTAAACAGCCTATGCACTGGAATCTTCTCAACTAACAGCATCCCTTTGGAGTTAAGGGTCAATGGAATTCAAGGAAGGTTAGAGTTAGTTTGTTTCTGACTATGTAGGAATTCTTGCTGATCCCTCTTTTAACCCCGCTCCCAGAGTCTGCCACTCCTCCTACAAAGTAGAACCTCTGTTTCCAGAAGACAAAGGTGTTTGTGGATGATTTTGTCCTTTCAAAACCTCCCCAGCATTTCCAGATCCAATGGAAGTTTATACAGTATTCTTCTTGGCTTAGTTTTTTCATTGTCGGATGACCTGAGAATGACCAAACCAACCCAAGAGGAGAAATTGAAGAACTTGTCAAAAGAATAGAAAGGTATTTTTGCTTATTCATAAATTCTACGAGAATTGCTGGATGAAGGTGAGGTATAATATGCACGAACACTACAACCCCAAAAAAATCCTGTCAAAAGCGGCATTAGCAAGAATGCATTTTCCTCCCCTCCTTTTCCACCCTAGGTATTATAATAGAGCTGGAAGGGACCTTGGAGGTCTTCTAGTCCAGCCCCCTGCTCAAGCAGGAGAACCTATACCATTTCAGACAAGTGACTGAAGCTTATTCCATTGGTATTAAATCCTCTCTTAGCCAGACAGAACAAGTCACCTCTGCATCTGCCAAAATTGGGAAAGATCAAACAGTATACAGATGACTCTCTGCTGCTTTCATAGACTTGTCTAAGGGAAGTGCTTTGCAAGACTGCTAAAGAAGAAACATTCAAACTCAACTCCTCAAAAGCCAGGGTCATTTTCTCTGCCAAGCATCTTAAGTTTACATGTTTGATGACCAAATAATCATCTGATAGGGCAAGGCATTTGAGTACTTAGATTTTTATTTTATTTTATTTTATTTTATTTATTTTATTTTATTTTATTTTATTTTATTATTTTTTATTTTTTTATTTTATTTTATTATTTTATTTTATTTTATTTTATTTTATTTTATTTAAACCATTAGTATCTGTAAAACCAATGCCAATTAATTATCCCAAAAGTACAAACATTTGCATCAGTTCTCCAGTTTTTTTCACTTCTTCAAAGAATGTCAATTTATACTTATAGTGCTTAAAGTTTTCTTTCTAGTCATTTTTGAAATTTATTTGAACTTTTATTGGTCATTACTCCACTTTGAAAGGAGGCAATCCCAATTTTTTTAAGGTGCATCTTTTGAGCTTGCTGTTGTGTTCCTAATGTGGGCTTGTGCTGTGAAACCTGTGTTCTTAAAACATCTTTTCTTACTATTTTAAGCTACTTCTTATCTCAACTGGTCTGACTCCACTAACCTTGGTTGAAAAATAATTTTTCCTGAAGTCAAGCCCTTCATGAGAAATTAATACCTTTGGCTTTTTTTGAGCCACAATCTCCCAGATGAGCTATAGTATGCATTAACCCTCTAAAGCAGCATGCTGTGGACATGGAGATACAAATTGTCCTGTCACTTTTGCCTAGAAAGATGTTTTTGGGTTGCAGTCCTCATGTCTTATACTCAGCTATGTTCCATAGCCCTATAGAAATTCCCATATTCAGAATGTCTTTATCCTAGGCCAAATTTTGGCCAGACAACTATTACTGAGGGACAGATAAGCTGAACATCCCATTTCACTAGAGTCTACATTCTGGAGGCATAGCTGAAACATTGGATCATGTTGCAATGTACTGCTTGTTTTGGAGTTGTTATCTCCATTTTTAGTGAAACACTCCAATTGTTTTTGACTCCTTTATCTCCAGCTGTTATTATAAGATGAGTCTGACTCTATTTCGCTAACTATTGCTCCAGTGACTGCACAATAATCTATAATCTTTTTTTTAAATAGCTGTGAGATAGTTCATGTCTGGTTTTGTTGAACATCCATTGTAGTTGTAGTTGTTTGTCCAATTTATTATATTTATGCACTACATTTATATGTACTTATTTTTATTAACCAGTTTTGGAGAGTTATAGTATATTGCTTTTGGGAATATGTTTATGCCATAATAAACCATTCATTGATTCATTCTTATTATTTTGGAGGGGAGAAAAAGAGAAAGAGTGAGACAAGGGGTAAAAGAAGAATAGGTAGGGTAAATAAGTAGAGAAATGGAGGGATAAAAGACAGCAAGACACCAGAGACCAAGATGGAGTACACCAAATAACATGAGAGGAGTAAATAGTGAGAGATTTCCCCATACTTACATTTAGAGTAAATGTTGACTTCCCACATGTCCAGTGTAACAGTAACATAAAGGACACAAACCTGCTAAATTACAACAAATCTCCACATATTCAAACATTCTGGGAATCACAGTTCAAACATATTTGGAGAATGCTAGCTTGAGGAAAACTATCTTACAGCATCCCTTCAAAGATCTCTATTCTGCTATGATAACTGTGATTCCAAATAATGTCCTTTATATTATATCCTGTTATTAGGCAGACAGTTGGATCCGAAGAAGAAGTTGGCTGTGCTCAATTATGCTCTTCACAACTAATTTGCGTCTCATTGACTTCACAGGGACTAGCATGCTCTGGGTACAACCTACTGATCCCCTCATTTGTGTTCTTCTCTGTATACTAATAAAGTCAAATGGTATCTGCAACAAAATACTATGAGAGTTGCTCCTATTCCAACCTATGCTTTGTGTACTTCTTTAACTATGTCCTAGCCCCAGACCTGCCATTACTTTCCTCTTGGGCAGGGATAGGTAACCTTGGCTCTTTTATGACTCGTGGACTTCAACTCCCAGAATTCCTGAGCCAGCCATGCTGAGGGGAAATGGAGAGGTTTCCAAGCTGAGCCATGCTGGCTCAGGAATTCTGGGAGTTGAAGTCCACGAGTCATAAAAGAGCCAAGGTTGCCTATCCCTGTTCTTGGGTATGGAAAATACCATTTAAAGAGCCACATAGTGATAGATGAAACCATTTTAATTCAGAGTCCTCTTTTCTTGTCCCCAACTGGCACATGTGGAACATGAAGAGCATTCTACACGTGGTCCCACAAATGCTTGCCACATTAGGCCTTACACATTGATAAAACAGCTGACCTGTTAGACACGGCAAGTCACAAATGACCCACTGGCCCAAAGGTGAAATGACTAGGAGGTGCTAGTCTTGCCCTCAGGATATTCCCGCCACCCCACTTTCTTTTGTCCTTTTAGGAGTCAGGAAGACATACTGGGGCAGTCTGCCATTTTTATTTCCTAATGATGGTTATAGAGTCCAGTGGACTCAGTGGCATTCTTGGAAATAACGAAGGTGAAAGTGGCTTTGCAGTATGAAACTTCCTTCCTCCCCCATTAACAGAATCCTAAAATCAGGAAAATGGTCATTGGTGGATGCCAAAAAGCCTAAATTGGTACACTGCTGCTCCTGAATAAGAGATTGCCTGGCCCTGCTATAGATACTTTTATATTTTTTATAAATTTGGTTTGGAGTTTGTACTTCTAATTCATCTATTATGCTTTTTAAACCCCATTCAAACTTTATCATTATTAAAACTGGAGTGCTCACACCCATCAACATTGCTTGAAGTCTTCCTTGCATTTTGTATCAAATAATTGCTCATTCAAGGTGCAACTCAGGACACAGGTCTGTTAGAGGTGTGACAAGTCACAGGGGAACACACTGCCTGCCAGAGTTCAGGGGCCTTTAAGCAATGTGAGTGATGGGTGGGATTGATTCAGAACCCAGATCCTGTGCGCAGTCCTGTTTTAACGAGGTCTAAATATGACTTAAATGGACTCCAGAAGATGGTAGAGGACAGGAAGGCCTGGAGGAATGTTGTCCAAGGGGTTGCGATGGGTCGGACACGACTTCACAACTAACAACAAAATATGAGTTCTCTGTAACTGTGATGAAGCACAAACAACAGGCATTTAGGGAAACTAAAAAAATCTCAGTCAGACCCAATTAGGTTTGTCTTACAAAGTTAACAGGAGTTGATGGGGCATGTTCCATTCATCTATGTCCAAAGGATTCATGTCCGCAATTACAAGAAGTGAATGTCGATTATCAGAAGCAAATTCACATTTACTCACCATCTTCATATTTGTTTTAATATCTGATCATGAGTTTGTAATTGTGTTTGTGTGTGTGTGTTACACACACAAATATCAAGCATTTTAATCTCTACATCTCCTAAGGAACAAATCAAATGTGACCAGAGAACAAACAAGCCCCTGTAGATCCCAAAACTAATAAAAGAGTAAAAGATTGCTTGCCTGGTCCTATGGACACCAATTAAATCCTTTTGCAATGTTTAATTTCCCTTTTAATAGGAAAGTTAATTAGAGGAGTATTCCAGCAAACAGATGGATTTTGAGTTAACATTGCAAAGCACTTTAAATCAGCTGGACACCAAATTCTTAGGAGTACATCCTGTCTTCTTGGATGTTTTTTTTATCTGTCTTGGTCTGCATAGAAAAAATATGCAGTGTAACTAAGGAGAGGCAGGATACTTCTGGGTTTTATTTCCTGAAGCTATTTCTGGATTGATTTAAATTAAATTCTGCTTGGACTGTCTCTTCATATCGACCTTGCTTATTTATCCTTTCCCCTCAATTCAAGGAAAGAAAATGCTTCTTTCTTCCCATTGACTCAGCACAGTTTCCAGGGGAAAAGCCACATTAGTCTATTGTACTATAGTTAAAGCAGCAGTCTTGTTTAGTTAACTTACGTGAACCTTTGCAAAATAGACCCCATTTTGTCAGATGTATGGCATAATTACCCCCAAAGTGGTGGGAAAGTGCACATATCTGACCATCTTTTGGGAAGGAGCGGAAATTGCCCTGGGATCCGAATAGGAAGGAAATAAAATTCAGACAATGCAGGCAAAACAGTGATAACTTCTTGACAGTGGCCCTTAGGTATGAAATTGGTGAGCTGATGAATATGCCTGGTGCAAGTCTTGATCTCGTTTCTTGATGTTCCAAATGAATTCTGTGAAATTCCATAAACAATGCTCCCCAAAGCAGCATAACAAACTTAATCAAAAGAGACTTATCTTGCCTATTAGACTTCTCTGAGTGATTTTTGACTTCATTCTCAAACTGTACTCACCACTTCTTGGTTCTGACTCATTGCAGCATAATGGACTGTTAGAATGCACTTGGATTTTGTTCACTTTCTTCTGTTTCTCCTTCAGTGATCATCTCTCTTCCATGCAATTCGTAAAAAAGAATTGGGTTTGTTTTTTTTTACCCAGTTGTCAAAAAGTACAGTTAGATGGATCTTTGATCAACTGTATACTCTTTTTTTTTTAGATTTAGATCCTTTTCCTATTTTCTCCCCAACGACAACCCTTTGAGGTGAGTTGGGTTGAGAAAGAGGGTTGAGAAAGAGGCCCTAAGTCCCCCTGCCAATATTCATGCCTAAGACAGGTCTAGAATTCACCAACTCCTGGTTTCTAGGCCAGCACTGTGCTCCCTTTATGTCTGGAAATTCTTGGTCATCCAGGTCATGGTTGTCCAAAGGTGCTTTTTCAATTTCCTTGTTTTTCTTTGAAGACGTTTCACTTCACTTCAGCTCGTGACTGAAGAAGCTTCATGGATGAGAAGCAAAACGTCTTCAAAGAAAAACAAGGAAATCCAGTTGCCTCTTGAAAAAAGCACCTTTGGGATATCCTCCCCATACTAAACAAATCAGTTATTGTTTTTTATTTATATGCTGCCCTATCATTTATTTGTTTAAGAAAATTTATAGGACCACCCAGTGACTCTGGGCAGCTTAAGGATAAAAACCAATATAAGAAAAAGCAATAAACCCTCCTCCAACCATCCTGACGACAGCAATCACCATACAATATTTTGCTAAGAAGTACAGATAGTCCTCGACGTATGACCACAAAATTTCTGTTGCTAAGTGAAACATTTGTTAAGTGAATTTTAAAACCTTTCTTGCCACAGTTGTTAAGTGAATCACGGCAGTCGTTAAGTTAGTAACCCGGTTGTTAAGTGAATCTGGCTTCCCCATTGACTTTGCTTGTCAGAAGGGTTCAGAAGGTGGTCACATGTCCTTGGGACATAGCAAAGGTCATAAACAGGAACCAGTTGCCATTACCTGAATTTTGATCACATGATCATGGGGATGCTGCAACAGTCATAAGTGTGAAAAACAATCTTAAGTCACTTGCTGTTGTAACTTTGAACGGTCACTAGATAAACTATATTGTATGTCGAGGACTATCTGTACTGAATTCAATAGGACTGCTTCTAAAGAATGTGTTTTAAGATTGCGTAAGCTTTTTTCCTTGATTATTTTACTATTTATATTTCAATTGCATGTTTTTCAACCTCTCTGCTTTAATATTCTTTGCCACATTTAATGACTTTCTGCCAACTGCATTCCATAACTAAGAAACCTTAGTTACTTAGTTAATTAGTAAGTTAATTAGTTACATTTGTGTCATGGAAAATCATTTTTGCTATGGCTACAGGTAAAAAGGTAGAGCAGGGTAGAATGGTATTCAATATATGTATATGTATTTTTAAAGTATACTGTTGCAGCTTGTATTTAATTTTTAATTTGCTGACCTATTTTCTTTCATTTCAAAGTCTAAGAATTGGGAGTATCTTTTTTCCTGGTTTTGATCATTAGAATACCATCCTTAATTATACCGAATACCACTGGATTTGACAGGGGAAGAAAGGGCTGAAATCCAAGCATCCATGATAGTAAATGACTCTTTGTATTTTTCCAAACTGCTAATCGTCAGACTACTTGCTAGAAGTGCTACTAGGGCAAAAGGATCACAGGGGACTTTGTGGAAAATGTGTGAAACAGATTCCATTTACACCTGCTGCAATCTGCATAGTGCAACCGGCCTCGTTAGCAATTTGCTTTACTATTATTTCTGTGCTCCACAATATTATCTATGGATCAGACTCTAATCCGATGCCTTCTTGATGCTGCATTACAAGGTCAGGAAAAAAAGACATCGGACTTTGATTTCTTCTGTAGCCATGAAGTTCATTGGGTGAATTTGGAATTGTTGCACACACCGGTTATTCTCACTGCACCAAGCCATAGTTAATCAACAGGGCTTGCACATCACAGTACATTGTAAATTATGATTTGCAGCCACCATGGTTTGCAAGGTTTACATAGCACCAAGTCCAAACTGAACAAATCTCTTTGTGACTTAGTGTGATGGGTAAACCTAGTCACTCTCTATAAGACTATACTACCTATACATCGGAAGGACAGGAACAAATATAGATAATTAGTATAATTTACGCAGTAGTTATTAATGCATTTTGGGGGGAAGGCAGAGAAATTTGTTGTGGATGTGTTGATACAATCTAAAACTAACTACAGGCAAGAAGGCTGTTCTAGAAGTGGTGTTCCAGATAGAGAGTTCATCTCCAGCACCACCATTTATTTCCAGTTTCCAGCAAAAGCGTTCATTGCAGATAATGAGTTTGTTTAATGATCATGGTGTCCACTTTAGAGTCACAATGTTTGCTTAACAACTGCTGTAAAAAATGTAAGTCAGGTCAGTCATGTGGGTGTCTTGCCTTTATGACTGTCATGACATCCAACACAAATTCCGGGCTCCATTATGATTGTAAGTCAAGGACCACCTGTATAAACAATTTTATCCTTTAACTTATGGTATTTACGCCATCAGAGTGTCAACAGTTTCTAGTTTATATTGTATAAATACCGCTGTATACTCAGCTGTGGTGGTTTTTGCCCTTCAAGTCTCTGCAGTTTTCTTGGCAAGGTTTTGTGGGTTTTTTTTGGTTTTTTTTGGGGGGGTGGGGAATGGTTTTCTATTAATTTCTTCCTAGGGGTGAGAGAGAGGGGTGGGTGGACTGGCACAAAGTCATCCAGATGGCTTCATACTGCTAGACTAGACTAGAACTGTCGCCTCCTGTTTTCTGGCCTGATGACTTAATCACTACACCAAGCTGGCTCTTATCCCCAATTAATATCTGTATTTTATAATGTAGTACTCTCATCTTATAATGCAATCAAACAATTACTTGAAAAAAATCAGGCAAGTTAGGGTTGCTTGCCGGTCCACAGTTCTGTATCAGTAACTGAGAATACCCTAGAGCAGTATAGATTAGCTAGACAGCTGAGACCATATCTGGAAAAAGCAGGCCTCAATTCCGTACATTTTTATTATATGCACAGGATATATCCAGCCTCGCTTGCTGTATCCCTTATGATGTAGTATTGCCTTTAATCATCAGCTAGTTCAAAATGCAGGCGCCAGAATGCTTTTATAGATTGGGAATTTTTTTTTCTGGCATCAGATAAATTATTGATCCACTTATTTTCAGACTTAGTTCTCTGTGTAGTCTGGAACCAGGATATATGAAACTCTGAATGGTCCAAGGGTGCTATTTCAAGTTTAGTTTCACTTATTAAATATGTGCAGCCATAGACTACTATTCATTTATGTGACTAAATTTTAAAATGCAATGGAAACAAAAGACTGATTGGGAAACTAGCCCTATCATTAATTTTCATATGATTTAAATAAAGCTTTGGGGCTACTGGTATCATTAGAGCTATTTTCTGTGATATCATCTCATTAATATCAGGTACAGGAAAGCTTTATTTTTTCTTCATCCAAACTGAAGTTGATAGCACACCTGTTCACAGTTCACTTTTCACAGTCTGATAAACGCAATGTGCAATTTAAAGGATAATTGGGGAAATCCTCAATCTAAGAATGTTTACCCCTAGAGCAAAACCTTGCTAATATCTACTCCCTGTCTCAATTTTATGCATAATTTGCAATCTTCAAGTGTGAATGCTTGCGAGGGTGCTTAAGTTATATTAATTTAATACTTAGCTTGTTTATGGTCCTCTTTCAATGTTACACTGACCAAGGCAAGAACCTAGCTGCCACCATAAGATTCTTATTTCTCTTCATGGCCAAATTATGTATCAACTCTCACAGCTCCTTAGATTAGTTGGCGTTGAGAATGAATCGGTGGTGGGATTCAAATTTGTGAACAACCGGTTCTCTGTGTGGACGCCGCTTCCGGGAGTCCATTTTGGGCCTGGGCAACATAAAATTAGCTACCGGTTCTGCCGAAGTGGTGCGAACTGGCTGAATCAACCACATAGAAAGATTTTCTCCATGATCTGTCCTTAACCTGTTTCTTCAGGTCTTCCAGTAATATACCTTCTGGTATCTCCTATATGACTGTCCTCCTTGTTGCTGATCATCCTCTTCTGCTCTTTTCCTCCATTAGAGTTTTCCCTGGAGCAGGGCTTTTCAACCTTTTCACCCACTGTACCACTTTTAGGATATGGCAACATCCGAGTACCACCAGTTGCCTAGCAAGGTGTCGAAAACTTGATGACCAAAAAAAAAAAAAAAAAGGAAAAAAAGTGGTGAAGTACAGGTAGTCCTCGACTTACAACAGTTCGCTTAGTGACTGTTTGAAGTTACAATGGCACTGGGAAAAAGTGCCCCCCAAGCCACAGCTGAGCAAGACACGTGCCTGGCCACCTGGCGGCGCTGTTCCTCCTGTCCGAGGTTTTCATTGTTGTGAGCATTTCTGTTGAGGATTGGCAGCGGGGGTGCGCTGGGGGGGTGTTTGGCTTTTATTCCCCCCATCTGCTGGGTGGTTGCTTCACATGACCCCGGGACACTGTGACCGTCATAAATATGAATCAGTTGCCAAGCATCTGAATGTAAATCACAAGACTCTGGAGATGCTGCAACATTCCAGCTGATCAGCGCTTCTTCTAGGCTCAGCAGAAGCGCCAGGATCAGTGCCAAGCTCCAGTTGGAGCCTGGCGCTGATCCTGGCGCTTCCGCTGAGCCCTGACATTCCTGCAGCTCCAGCCATCATTTGCTCAGTCTTGTGCGGTGCTGCCACCAGTTCAGCTCATTCCCCTCCCCCATTATCACTTTTCTAGGATGGTCATGTACCACCTGCCAGGTGCCAATGTACCACAGGTGGTACCCGTATCACTGGTTGAAAAGCCCTGCCCTGGAGGAATACTTATCTAACAATTCATACAAATTTCCCACCAGTTTGTCTCCAACCACATTGATTTCCAAGCTCAGTTTAAGTTAGTAGCCACAGAGATATTTGAAACCCTGAACCATCCAGGCCCTCCCCACAGAAACCCAAACAGAACCTAAAATTGTATTCCAGGGCAAAATTATAATTACCATCTATTCTGTTTACACTGAAAAATTCACTGCATTACGTGGAGCTTATGCTAAAAAAATGGTGCCTGGACTATCTCATGACAACCAAGTTATCAAATTCTAAATCAGAGCCTTGGTGGAGCAGTGGGCTAATGCCTCCTTAAGTAACACCAGCTGCCTGCAATTAGTGCAGGTTCTCATCCCACCAGGCTCAAGGTTGACTCAGCCTTCCATCCTTCCGAGGTAGGTAAAATGAGGACCCAGATTGTTGGGGGCAATTAAGCTGACTTTGTAATAATGCCGCTTGGGGGTGTATGAAAGCCCTAATAAGCAGGCATATACATAGAATGAAGGCTACTGCTAAGCTTGTAAGCCGCCCTGAGTCTTCAGAGAAGGGCGGGATATAAATGGAATTAAAATAAAAATAAAAAAAAATAAACCTAGCATAATATATTAAACCCCTTGTGTGTCAATTGTTGTGCAGGTAGTCCTCCATTTACAACCACAACTGACCTAAAAGTTACGTTGCTGAGAAATCTGTTAAATGAATTTCACCCCATTTTACAACTGTTTGCTACATTTGTTAAGGGAATCATTGCAGTTGTTACATTAGTAACACTGTTGTTAAGTGAATCTGATTTCCTCATTGACTTTGCTTGTCAGAAGGTTGCAAAAGGGGATAATGTGACTCTGGGACACTGCAACTGTCCTAAATGTGACTCAGTTGTCAAGCATCCGAATGTAAATCATGTGACCATGGGAATGCTGCAATGGTCATAAGCGTGAATAACAGTCATAATCCAAAAGAAAGGGACACCTGGCTGTTGTGTCCCCTCACACTGTCTCCTGCTAGTATAAAATTATGTTGCATTTTTAGATTTGCAAAAGGAAGCACCAGGGCAGAGAAACCTTCTGTAGAATTTACAAAATTATAATTTTTTTTTCATTAAGGATGTTATGCAAAATATTATCACAATTACCCAGAGATGTATTACTTTGAATTGCATGCTTTCTGGTCTCTGGAACATTCTTCTGCTTCAGTAGTTTTCCTGTTAGCAAATGTTTTTTTTTCCCTTGAATAATTTTAACCTCATTTATATAGACTACTATACCATAGTGCTGAAGAAAGAAGCGACAGAGACTCAGAACTACCTAACAGCAAGTTACAGAAATCTCTACATGCTACTTGGGGCATTTAGCTGGAACAAGGTATTCACTGATGCATAAGAGGAATGAGGTTGCACATCTGGCCTGTGGACCTTCAGCCTCTAGCTCAGGGGTCTCCAACCTTGGCAACTTTAAGACTTGTGGACTTCAATTCCCATAATTCCTCAGCCAGCTTGCTGACTGAGGAATTCTAGGAGTTGAAGTCCACAAGTCTTAAATTTGCCACAGTTGAGGATCCCTGCTCTAGCTTGTCTTGGTGAATCAGGCATCAAGCTGTGTTCTTCATCCATTTGCTTGAGTGTGAGGAGTGCTTTCTGCATGGCAAACACAGGTACCCAGTGGCACAGAGTTCTGCTCATGTTCTGTTCAAGTTTCAGGCCTGACTGTTCAGTGCACAACACAAGAAAGGACTGAGGTTGGGCAGGCAAGTCTGGGTATGGCCAATTGTGCAGCTGCCTTAGGCATAAGCGAACAGCCTTTTGAGGCTGAATGTATTGAAGAAGATTTGTACAATAAAAGATATACATGGACACTTGCTTTGTCCTTCAACCCATGTACACCAAATGGAACAACTATTCCTTTAGTCTCCATGGTGCAATTACTAGAGTTTTTTGTAGTAGTAAGAAGGAATTGTGGTGCTGGTCTATGGTAAGCAGTTCCAATATTTCAGAAAAACAGAGTTGGAACGGAACTTGGAGGTCTTCTAATCCAATCCCTTGCTCCGGCAGGAAGCCCTATTCCATTTCACACAAATGGTTGTCCAATCCCTTCTTAGAAACTTCCAGTGTTGGAGAATTCCAAGTTGTTCCAGTAATTAACTGTTCTAACAGGAAATTACTCCTTAGTTCTAGGTTGCTCCTCTCCTTAGTTTCCAACCATTGCTTCTTCTCCTGCCTTCAGGTGCTTTGGAGAATAGGTGGCAGCAACTTAGATATTGGAACACTGTTATCGTCACCTCTAGTCCTTCTTTTCACTAAACTAGATATACCCAATTCAGCAACATTTCTTCATATGTTTTAGCCTCCAGTTCTCTAATCATCTTTGTTGCTCTTCTCCACACTTTCTAGAGTCTCAATATTTTTTTAAAAAATAATGGTGACCAAAGCTGGATGCAGTCTTCCAAGTGTGGTCTATAAAGTGGTATAAACACTTCACGTGATCTTGATTCTATTCCTCTGTTAATGCAGCCTCGGACTGGTAAAGTAAAGGATAAGTAAAATGCTCATGTCTGTGGATGATTACCAGTAGCTACGTTCCAACTTTAGTGCCACCCCATGTGGTTTGACTAAAGCAGGGGTCAGCAACCTGAAACAGTGAAAGAGCCACTCGGAACCGGTTCCCTCAGAAAAGGAAAAACTGGGAGCCGCAAAAAATGTTTGCATATGCACATACATGCGCAGAACAGGGTTTGACGGAAGAGTGGAGGCAAGGCGAGATATGCACCTACCCTGCATATTTGAATTGATTGGTTGAACTTTTTTTTTTATTGAAAAGTTTTAACATACAATTTTTCTTTAAAAACCCCCCTCCCCCTCCCTTCACCCTCCCCCCCCCTACCTCTCCCCCTACCCTGCATATTTGAATTGATTGGTTGAACTTTTTTAGTCCCACTTTTTTTTTTTTGGACTGCACATGGCAGAGGACTGGGAGCCACAGGAGACGGCTGAAAGAGCCGTGTGCGGCTCCGGAGCCACAGGTTGCAGACCTGTGGACTAAAGAGATGGCTATTGGCCATGCTGACTATGACACTCAGCTGTTAGCATCAAATATGTGGTGGGTGCCAAGACAGGAAAATTTGCTCTAGGTCAGGATCCCGAAACTCACCAGTTCATCAATCCCTTCATGAAGTTTCAGATTATTTATCAACTCCCAAACATTTATTATAGGCAAATAATTTAATAATTTACACACATACACACACTAAAGTAGGATCTTGTGGCAATAGCCATGTTCTCTTTGGAAGGGAGCATACTAAATCCTGGCTGAGCTCAGCATCTGAGAACTTTGAAACTGGCTAAATCAAAGCTTCAGCCCATGTAAAATCTGAGCAGTTGACTCCTGTGAATCAGCCTCTTTAGTGAGAGATGAATGTGGGTGGGAAGCCAGGAAATAACAATGTTTCCTGTTTATCAGGTGGAATAATAGGTAATAATCTATTTGCAACGGAGACAATAACTGCACAGAGAGAACTGACCTTCACACAAATTGTTCATTTACATTTTAGAGAGACAGAGAATACATTTTGAACTGAAATCTGTATCTGCCAACTCATTTCCCTTCTTAACACCCACTTAAAAAAAGAATTAAAAAAGGGAGATGTGGATTTTTTGGGGGGGAAAAAATGATCCACACAGAGGCAGTCTGACTGCAGCTGAAGATTTGTGTTATTATACTTTCGTTATCCTGGAAGGCAATTGTTTGCTTCCATGCTTTTTTTTTGGGGGGGGGGGGTAAGCATTGAGAATATTAACTGTGCTTGATAATAACATGCACCAGAATATAAATTTAGTTAAGCTTTTCTCTCCCCACCCTCAACTTATTTGAAATTAGCTTTTCTCCTGAATGAATCATATGTTGACTCACTTAGCTGACTAACTGCTTTCACCATTGTCAGTGCCTGTCTTGAAGCAAAAATCCATTATTTTCGTTCTCTTGGCTTACGATTCAATTTTTTTAATAATAACATCTCCACAGCAGTGCTGCATGTTATAAAAGGTAACCAAGGATGACTGATTAATAACAAGCCGCTTGAAAGAGGGATGTACCTCGGGAGCAATAGTCATAACAACACAAAAGCTTTGTTTAATATTTAAAAGCTTTCTTTTAATTTTTTTAAAAAATATTTTAAATATTTAAAAGCCTTAAAACACGTTATAATGTTCATTTCCATTGCTCACTAATGCAAATAGATATCTGATAATTATGTGTTCATTTCCTACAAGCAATAAAATCAATCTTTGAGGTTCCAGGAATGAATCTGCTGGGAATTCATATGTAAATTATCAGAATTGCTCAAGACTAAAATACTCTGTAGTACTCTTCATGTTCAATCCACAGCTGATACTAATATATACTGCTCAAAAAAATAAAGGGAACACAAGATAAGACATCCTACTATTACGGTAAATACAGTACGTTGTGTTGTTTAAGTGTTCCCTTTATTTTTTTGAGCAGTATAGTTTGGTCCTTTCTATTCTATTTTAATAGGGTACATATTTTAGACTTTGCACAAGCCTAGCCTCTTTTCTAGTTATTAACACAACCACATTTTTTTAAAGCCTTGGCATAAACCAGTTAATGAACTGACTTACTCAGAAGCCTGAAAAAAGGAGGATGAGTGCATTGCAATCCTGTATGAATCTATTGGTCTTCTTGCCTTAAGGAAGAAAAAACTATTGGTCCAGTAGTTCAGGCTAGAAAGCAAGAAACTGAGTTCAAGTCCCATCTTGGCCATGAAAGCCAACTGGATGACCATGGGCCAGTCACACTTTCTCAGCCCAATTTGGCATTATGATGTGTTGGAAAGCTGGTTGGGGAGACTGAAATCTCACATCTTCTGGTTGAATATATTCCTTGTTTGTTTCCTTTTTCCTGTCCTGTCCTAATGATCTAGCATGAAATAGATCCATTTGCCTCCTGGTAAATCATCATATCTCAAGTTCAAATTGACTGTTGTTCATAAACAGGTAACTTGTAGATTTTCACCACTGTTAAATAGATTCCAGAGTCAATACACATCCCTGCACATTGCCTGGAAGTTTATTTAATCATGGTGAAAGCTGACAAAAAATCGTAGTTGAGTTTCAATGACCTGGAGGTTGTCTGCTCTTTGCTTTGTGCTACATTCAGGCTGCCAGTTGGGCTCCAGCTTCTTTTACTCAGAATGTAGCTAGGGCATCCACCAGACTCGGTCTCTTGCCTTTGGCATGGCACCTGCCTTAATACCATCAGGCAGTCCCTAGCATTCCAGAGCAGAAATGGAATCTAAAAGCTGGGGGGTAAAATCAGTCCAAACCAGTTGCTGATACAGACAGCTTAGTACTAAAACAAGCAGCAAAGGAATTGCAAAATGTTCAGGGCAGCAGCATTACAAATACAGGCTTTTTTGCCACACTAATATTGATCTCTTGATTCTTCGTCTCTTCCAGGAGATCAAGAGATTGGTGTTCCCTTGGCAAAAACATCCATGGATACCCAGTTATCTATTATTTCCATAATCCATGAATTGACTCTACTGTCTGGTGTAACATAAGGGACATGTTAGCGGGTCTGGCCTGATGGGGGTACATGGGTTTTTATAGGCTTGTTTTATTATTCTTGTTTTAACTTGGGCATTGATTTAATTGTCTTTTAATGTTTGTATTGTTATTTATATTTACGCCCTGTGAACCGCCCTGAGTCCCTCTGGGAGAAGGGCGGTATAAAAATCTCAATAAATTAAATTAAATTAAATGGCAGACAAAGGTTGGGGAATTCCTAAAGTTACCTAGCTCAGGGCATCCACAACAAGGTGGTAAAAAGAAAGCCAAGATGGCAGTTGCAACAGAGATTTCTGGGTGGAGGAAATGGTAGACTGACCCAACCTGAGACAAAGACCTCTGAACGGGAGGCAAGTCCAGGCCAGCAGAACTTCTTCAGACAAGAAGAGACCACTAGATCACCCACCTGTGCTCCAGAAGATAATTCCTCATGAGGAGACCTGCAGACCTGAAAGGAGCCTGTGGATGACTCATGATTAGGGTGGGAGAGAAATACCAAGCTCACAGCCTTGAGCTGTTCAAGGACACTAACTTCACCCATATCTCCACTTTTCTATTGCACATTTTGAATACAATAATAAAGCTATAGAGATCTTCCAAGCAGCAGAGCATTTCAACTACCTGGTAAGTGATCCTCCAACCTGGATTAAAGTTAAAAGTAAAGAAACAGCTATAAGGATTTTAAAAATAATGAAAAACAAAAGCTTAACAAGAGTTTGAACTAAGAAAGTTTAAAGTAAACTAACAGGACAGTTGAATTTGCAACAGTATTTATTTTAAAGTGCTTTTGAATTAGTTAAATAAATAATACACATCTCCATGGCAGCAAGAACTGTTTAGGCTTGGTTAGCTTCATCAAACAAAAAGGTAAGGGAAAGTAGTGAAAGATCATCTGACTGTAAAACTATGGAATGCCAAATAGGACTAAACAGTTCAGGATACAGAGAAAGGGATGGGTGGGAAAATATTCTCCTTTAATTTTATATACAAATTATTTTAAGAACCAACATTTGGGTGAAACCTGAACTGTTTTTACTGGGACTTATAGATAACCAATGGGACGCGGTGGCTCAGTGGGTTAGGACGCTGAGCTTGTCGATCAGAAGGTCGGCAGTTTGGTGGGTCAAATCCCGAGTGCCGCGTAACAGAGTGAGTGCCTGTTACTCGTCCCAGCTTTTGCCAACCTAGCAGTTCGAAAGCACATAAAAATGCAAGTAGAAAAATAGGGACCACTACGGTGGGAAGGTAGCAGCGTTCTGTGCGCCTTTGGCGTCTAGTCATGCCGGCCACATGACCACGGAGACGTCCAGTACCTTTTAGGAGTGACCATGCCACTGGGCCTATTGAGACCTGTAGTTCAGCACGTAAATTCCCCAGTGTTGGCCTTTTTGCAAATTTGGTTAAAGAAAGTATTCTTATTTATTGCAGTGGCTTGTGGTCCATTTACTTCAAAAATAAGGTGCTACATATTGGCATTGTAAACAAAAAGCATTGTAGGAAGAGAGCCGTTAGTTTATGGTAGCCAAAATTCAGAAGGAATCTGGTGGCATCTTTTCAGAATAACACATTTTATTAAAAGACACAAGATTTTGCGAACAGCAACTCATTTCACCAGACTCCTGTTTTGTTTGCACTAAAGGAATAAATAATGTTTCTTTATTTTCATCAAAATAGAAGTGCTAAAACTCATGTGAGTGCACCCTTAAATATACTTTAAGCATTTCACATTTTAGGAAAGGCTTTAGAATACAGAATAAATGATGACTTAATTTTAAAAAAAACACAATATGTTATTAGTAACACACTGCTTTTCCATAAAAAATAATCTAAGCAGCTAGCAATGACAACATCCACATAAGAGAAGAAATAACACTGTACAAGCATATAAAAATCTGATGACAGCTGACAAATGGTGTCAGCCCAGGTTTTTTTTTAAAAAAAACAACAAATTAAAATATATACTAAGAATCTGAGTGGCAGGAAAAGAAAAAAAAGCAAATTATCCCACAAAGCCAAACATGCTTTTAAAATACAACCTGTCTTCCAACAGCACTTTCTTGTTCCCCATCTCTAGTTTCTTATTTATTGTATTCCTTCTTTACCATATATATAGAAGGTATTGTCACCCATAGCATACCATGCAATATATACTGCTCAAAAAAATAAAGGGAACACTTAAACAACACCATGTACTGTATTTAATAGTAGGATGTCTTATCTTGTGTTCCCTTTATTTTTTTGAGCAGTATATATTCTTTCCCACTGAAGAGATCTCACTCTTCAGTGTTATTTCAGCAGCATGAAGGCAGCCTAAATGTTGTTTCTGATAATAATAATAATAAAAAGGTTAGGCTAGAGCCAGGAAAGTGTCACCATGGAAAACAAGCTTATTACCAAGATAATTACCAATGCAGAGAATAAGTGCCCAAGCCCAGCAAGCTGGTACGTGGTTATTAAATCTCATTAGCATGTTTGTATTGGATGCATTTCTGTGTCAGTGCTGTTTAGCATAGTGCTACTTCTGTTCAGAGGTCTGCAAGAACGAGTCCCCACCTTCAGAACTTACCTTTTCTCAAGAGGTCAACTATGTAAGCCTTTCCTGCCCTCCAGAGATACTTTAATTCCTCTGCCCAGTCAACTCACACCCAGTCTTCTGTTCTGGTTTGGCAGTTGCTTTCTTACTGCTGGGAATGTATAAAGAAAAGGTGAGCTGAGTCAACGTCAAAGTTTTCCCGTCCATAACTTTACCAGCATCACTAACCTTGTAAGGCAAGCCATTCAGAGTCGCCTTGCAGCGAGATGGGTAGCAAATAAATTTAATAAAGAAACAAACAAACCTTGTACTTTATTCTTCCTGCTGGGTTGGGAGAAGTGTGCCAAGTAGACAAGGCTTTGAAATCTGCCTTTATTGAAGGTCACAGTGATTCTAGGTTTAAGTACAGTAATTATCTTGCTAGACCATGGCTACATTTTCTGTTTGCTGCTCCTTCCATAATCTCATTGATTTGTTTATTTCACATATGCATAGTCTCACTGCTTCCTGAGAATTTTTTAAAGGGTTGCGTTACAGTTTTGTTTAAAAAAATATTTTTATAATCTTTGGCAAGATGTTAGGTTCCCTGAAGCATGCAAACTATTCTATATTTTTTCTTAGGAATGACATTTTGCAAATCCCTTTATCCTTCTTATCAGTTAGTTTTGAAGAGATGGAAGCAAAGTAAGTATAATACTAAGGTGTTGCAGTAGGACTGAATTGTGTCAGGTTTAAGCCTGCATAAAAGCTCACTAGGCATGAATTACTTTGGACAGGCCATCCTTTTCTAGACAAGCGTTGCAGCTAGTGTGTTCAGACTACTTTATGCCACCTGGGTTTCAAGTGACAAGCAATAGTCCACATTGTCCATGTGCTTCTTTAGTGAGAATACAATTCCATCCAGATTTAGACACCTATTCAGTTCCTGGACATACAAGATTACAAACCACAGGGTGTTCATCTTGCTAAGCTTGTTTGGCTATTGTCCAAACCATTACAGCATCCATAACCTAATGCAGCATTTATATTGGCTCACCTGACAGAAGACAGGGAGAAATAGCTAGATATCCTGAGCTTACGGATGAAATCCACTCTCAGGCTTCAAATGTCTTGATCCAGCACCTGCAAATAGCTATAAAACCAGGGTATCAGAATGGGTTGCTATGGAATAGCCACAGCCCAGCAGTCTCCGAGCCAAGCAGATACCTTTTAAACTCATGTCTATTGGGAGGAGCAGAAGACTATTTCCTTACTCTGGTCCAAGGGTAACTTGCAGCCTGGTGCAGATAGATTGAGGCAATGCCACAATTGTATGTATATTGATTTCTTTGTCACCCTTGGATCAAACTTGACTCCCGATGAGGAGTCCATGCAGATTTCTTTGCCGCATTTTCAGAAGCCACTTGCCCTTGCTGTCTTCCCAGGGCTGAGAGAAAAATGACAGGCCCAATTTCATCCTGCTGACTTTGTTCCTGAGGCAAAATGAGAACACGGATCTCCCTGCTCTTATTCCAGTGCCTTAACAACCAGACTAATTTGGTGTACCAAATTGTTTACTCAGAAGTGAACCCCAGTGAGTTTCGGAAGCTGACGCCCAGCTAGATGGGTCCATGTCTGCAGAACCCTTGTTGCCCATTATAGAAAATTGTGATGGCTCCTTCAAAATAGTAGTGAGTTGCTCCATTTTTCTTCTTTGCAGTAAAACTGACAAGCAATCTTTTCCTAAGCTGTATCATATGGTAACTTAATACCCAGGTCTCAGGGTGGAGGGACTCAGTTTTAATAAGGACGGGGAACACATATTTCCAATTCAGGTCTGAGATCAAAACCAGAAAATGAACAAATCAAGATATATGAGTTGCTTCCTCCCACAGTCAGTTCCTTCCAACTGATGAAGAAAATCTATCTTCTTTCTTGTGAACAGATTACTTTCTAATTTTAAGGGGAAAGACTTTTTTTCCCCCAGATTTATGCATCTCAGCTTTGAAGAGCTGCCATTTCCAAGATTTATCTAGTGCCTTGAATATGAATAGAGCAGAGGGCAAAATTTCTGTTGCTTCCTCTTGAAGGAATGGAGGCAGGTTGCTGGCAACTTTTCCTCCAATAAATTATATAAGAAGGGGTCCAACACATGACAGGGGCCTGACAGCTTTTTATCGCTTCTGTCTGCCTTGCACGCTGGCAGGAGTATAAAGAAAGGCTGTCTTAAAAGAAGCCTGAGAACAGAGGAATGGTGCCCAGAGGTCTGTCAAGAGTCACAGTTATTACCAGGGCACAGC
Source organism: Vipera ursinii (assembly GCF_947247035.1). NCBI lineage: Eukaryota > Metazoa > Chordata > Lepidosauria > Squamata > Viperidae > Vipera > Vipera ursinii. The sequence continues at coordinate 212,934,814 of NC_139512.1, read as the reverse complement.
AGGGGAAGCTTCTTCATGAAAAATAACAGGAAAATTGGCCTCTTATCACATTTGTGTGGAATTCAGTACCTGCTTCGGATGTTTTTCTCAGTATTCCCTCCCCCCCCCAATACACTTTGCATAAGTTAGGATCAACATTTGAGAACTTCCATTCAGCTAGTAAACATGGCGCTCTATTTTACAATTGAGAACTGCTCATTTTACCCTTTCCTGTGTTCTTAGCTTCTGCATTCTCCAAATCCAGAAAAAAGGATGCTACAACACTTACAAATGATACCGGTCTTTTATAAGTATGCTTCTTGCTCCAAAAGGGGTACAGAGGAGAGGTATTCAACAGAACTCACAGTCCACTATGATCTTAGCTTTGCAGTTGGTCTTCCTTTTTTAAGAAAAATTAGAAGTGTGAAATTTACCTAGTCCTGAATGCCATCTCCCCCTTCTGTAACTGGTAATCCAAGGTCTTCCTTAATTCAGAATGATTGAAAGACATTAAAAGATGGATGGATGGATGGATGGATGGATGGATGGATGGATGGACAATATGTTCAGCTTTCAAATTGTTCATATTCTCTGAATTCATCAGTTAGCCATAAGCAACCTACTTAGTCTCAACCTGAAACCCCACCAATCTACAAAAGCAAAATCAATAATATAGTAAAGATGGCAGCATTACCAGATGTAGAGTGTTTTGGAAATTGGGACACCCAAAAAAACATTGCTTTTTCTAGTTTTCACTAATGTCTAGTCAGGGCGATACTACATGGATATAATGCGATGCGTTATTTCCTCCTCATGGAAATGTCAGCCCCATGTTTAATTCCCAAATGGTTCTAATGTTAAAAGAGAATAACAGTAAATTTATTCTGACCTCAGCTTGAGACCTTGGCCAGATGGTTAAGTGAATCTAGGGGACCTGTCCAGAATACCATTTTCCTGCCTTGATATCTTTCATGTAGCACAAATGGTACTCCTCTCTTCCTCTATATCTCAGTTATCCTGTCAGTAATTTTGCGATGTAGATTAGGTTAAGAAATAAAATGAAGATCACCCAATGAACTTTACAGCAGAATGGGACTACGAATCTGAGTATGATCCTAATCAAATATTCAAATCAGTATACAATACTGTGCTACATTCCTTATTTGTGTTCCAGAGATTTTATAGCAATCGTGGCAGTGACAACATTGTAATTTTTAAGATTACTGCAATAGCAAGGAGAAAGTTTGAACAGGATTTTGCAACGTTTTGGTGGTAAGGCCAAAAGGTTAATAATAAAGGCAAAAACGTTAGAAAATCAGGCGGCAATCTCAAACCCATGTGAAAATCGCTGAAGTCTTATCAGAGGTGGTAAAATTTTGCAATTGTTGCCATTATTTTAATTTTGATATGTTTGCCATTTAGGAATGTCACATTTACTGAATTATTGTGTGCTAATTTATTGAAGTCACTGCCAAAATACCACTTCATTAGAACATTCTGGATTGATCTCATTTGTTTTTGTTTTTAATTTTCTTAAGTTTAGAGTCAAAATTAATTACACAGCTTTGATGTAAATTACGATATCGCCAGTAATTTCATATCTGCAACATCAGTCTGGTATTCTTTTTCAGTTTTGTTGCCTATTGGTTCCAGCATAAAACAGATCAGTAGATCTCAGAAATTACAGCTCAGATTTTGCTCAGAAGGTAGGGTATCTAATGTTAGTTTGATTTTATGGACAAGGTTTTTTTTGTTGTTCTTGTTTTTCAAATAAATGTAATATAGCTTGACTTCTCCAGTTCCCCCCTTAGCAGAAGGTTCAGAAAAATGCTATAGGGAACCACACAATTAGCCTATTTATTTAAAAGTATTGTATAAATACCATTCAATGAATACAAATACAGACTAAATTTGCATAGGATTTTGTATTTAGGATAATAGGCAATCAAGAGTTCTCTGCATCTATAATTGGCAAGATATAGGGGAGCAAACATTCTAGAACAGCTAGCAAACAAACTACAATGTTTTTAAAAAAAAACATTCCAAGCATGTTTCCAGCTATAATTCTGATTGTCTCTGTTGGATTTTGTGAAATGAACCTCTGAGTAAACACATTCAAATTTGCACTTCCATCATTAACTTCTTAGCATGTGTTTTTCCCAAATCCCTACAAGTTGGTCCCATAATTCCTGCAACTTATCTGGAGAACACCAGGATGGAGAAAGCTTTGTGGTGGTTGCCACCTATTAGAGCATAATGGTGTTTCTTTGTGCTTTTGCAAACTGCTTATTTGTTTGCTTGTTTATTTGTAATAATCACCAAAGCTTATTTTTTAAGCCAATAGGTAACAACACCTTGCTTATCTTGATTAATTTCAAAAAGCTAAGATAGTTTTCACCAGTTTGGCGCTAAACTGGCTAGACTAGGAATTTGGAAAAAAATATCCCAGAAGGAAAAAGAAATGACAAAGCACTTCCATCTTTCCCCCCCCCCAAGAAACTATATAGATAGATGTGTTCAACATCTCACCAGAGGTGAAGCTTAGTTCAGTGCAGATTTTTTTTACCTTTCCTTTAATTCTTTTGGTGTGTGTGTGTGTGTGTGTGTGTGTGTGTGTGTGTTTATGGTGGCTGCAAGTATGGTATAGTGTCACAGAAATGAACCCCATTCATTGTAACAATATAGAACAGTACATTGGAAAGTGTTGGGATCCATTTACTGATAGGCTAGATAATCCATGAATTACAGTTTTCTTGTTCTCATTAATTAAATCTGCAACAAGAAGTCTCTGGATTCACAGCTTGATAGAAACTCAGAACTGTAGTAGGGACTGTAATTAGCAATCTAGTTTTGATAATAAAAGAAGTAGTGTTTGAGAAGAAGATGGAAGAATAAAGCTGTATAATTATGATTGAGGATTGTATGGAGCAAGCCTGCTCATCTGGCACAATTTTCTCCATTCAAACTGAAGAAGGGAAAAATGGTTTTGTTTTACCAATTCAACAAATACAAGGGAATAATGAATGCATAGGATTACAGCTATTTGTTTATATTCAGGTTTTTAAGGAAGGCTTAAAAGCTAGCTTAAAAGCTATTGGATTCTATATAAGGATAGAGATTCTTGGTTTACGCAGTAGCTTAAAAACTTAGGTAAGGTGTTATAATCTGGCCAGACCATCTGCAAGAAAAGTAGCTAAAAGAAGCAGCTGTCTCATTATTAAGAATGTTTGATAGAGGGTTGCTATGTTTTGAGAAAGGCAAGTGAACCAAGATATTTTTTGACATGACTTTTTAATGTTAAGACTGCGCATTGATTTTACCAATGTTGGGGAAAAAATTATACTCTGAATCAGCCATTTTCCAGGTCCTCAGGTGAAAGATTAAGTAGCTACAAGCTGTAACAATTTTGTACAAGAACTTTCAACTAAATTTATACAATGGTATTATGTCAAGCATGGGATGGATGGTCTTCCACCTCTGGAAGGCATTTGTCTGCAATAACCAGTTGTGGAGAAAAAAAATACAGTACCTGCGATTGATATCCAAAAGTAGCCTTAGGGCAGGGATGTCAAACTTGCAACATGACGTGTCGCGATGTATCGTGACTTTTTTGCCATTGTCAGCAATGGGGTGGATGCGGTTTTGCTATGATGCATCCAGCCCGTGGGCTGGCAGTTTGACACCCTTGCTTTAGGGGGTTGGCTTCAAAATAATTCCAATGATTAAATGGTAATCATCCATTAGTACAAGCCACTTATAATAATATCTCTCTTGTTTTTCATAGGCATAATGGGGAAGCAGAATAGCAAACTGGCTCCTGAAGTGATGGAAGATCTGGTGAAGAGCACGGAATTTAATGAACATGAACTCAAGCAGTGGTACAAAGGATTTCTAAAAGATTGTCCTAGTGGAAGACTGAACTTAGATGAATTTCAGCAGCTTTATGTTAAGGTGAGCTCACAGTTTGTGGCATGTCATACCTCATTGATAACATGGGTCAAGACTAATTAATTGTATCATTTGTAGCCAAGCTACTTAGAGTGGTTTTTTGACAGCAGCAAAATCATAATCAGTGACAAAACATGCCCTCTCTGCTATTGGCTGCCTCCTCCTCCTCCTCCTCCTCCTCCTCCTCCTCCTCCTCCTCCTCCTCCTCCTCCTCCTCCTCCTCCTCCTCCTTCATTTTACAATAAATACATAGAGAATGTCCCATTCAAGAGTACTTAGACCCTTTAGAAAGTGGGGAGATCACCCAACACATGCTAGACCACTTCCTTCTACTCAACATAAAAGCACGTCAAAGAATTGTTAATAAACAATGGAATGACAGCACAATTTTTTATATTCTTTCCTGCCTTCTGTCTCATTTTGTTTTGCTGGAAAACATTTTGTAAATGTGTGTGCAGAGCGTGCATATTTTTTGGGCTTATATGCTGCTTCAGTGGTAATTGATTCTAAGCAACATATGTGCTCTAATTATCAACAAAACCCTTTGTCATTAATATATGTGTTGATGAACAGACTGTACTCTTTACTTTTATTTATTAAATTTATTTATTTTTTAAATTTATTCACTATCCATCTTGCTGTCACTCTGGGCAGCTTACAGTCTGGTAAAACAATATTATTAAAGGCTAAAATATAGGATTAGGATAAGTACATTAAATATATTAAAAACAACAAAGAAATAACTAAGTAGGGAGTAAACAATTTTCAAAATAATATTAGAATTGTTTAATTCAGGTTAAATACATTGATTTTTCCCTTGGGGTAAATTATTTTTATATGGAAAACTTTTCATAAACTAGCATAAACTGTTTTAAAGGAGAGGAGATAATGAGAGTACAAGATGAAAACTGAAGACTTGAGAAAGATACAGTGAAGGATCACAACCTAAAATTTATTTCTACAGGCAAAATAAACTTAGTATCCCTTGCTGGTTAACATTTACTTAAATGTTTTATTATCCGTATGTCTTTCTTCACTCCTTTTACTCCTTTCCTATTTATCTCATCAGATGTGCTGTTAAATACACACACACACACACACACACACACACACACACACACACACACAAATAAAAAAAATAAAAGCAATGTTAATTGAAACTGCATACAAAATAACAGAAGATTGAACTGATCTCTGTAAACCTCCACAGATGCACTCAGAATAGATTCGTTATTTTCCAGATCTCTGTCCCAGCATTTATGTGACAATTTGGAGGCTGTTTATTCTACCAATTCTTGATTTACTTCTCTTGGTTGACTGGGGATTTCTAGTGGCTGAGGACCACCACTCCAGCAATGAAAATTACTTCATTAACAGTGTCTTCAAGGTTAACATGGATTCCATAGACAACTCTAATATAGCCAGATAGGCAAAGATATTGAAAACTTGAAGAGTTGAGAAGCAGGTTAACCCAGAAGCAAACTTCAATCCAAATAGAGCAGGGGTGTCAAACTCAATTTCACTGAGGGCCGCATCAGCATTGCAGTTGCCCTCAGGGGGCTGGGTGGGCATGGCCAGGGTGGGCGTGGCCTACTGGGTGGGCATGGCTAGAGTGCCTATGGCCTACTGGGTGGGTGTGGCCAGCTCTACATCGTTCGCATCAAGGGTGCCTATGGGGGCCTGGGCAGGAGTGGGACAGATCTGAGGGTCTCTGGCAGAAGGAGGGTCTCTGGGCCAGGGCCAAGGCAGTGGGGGCTGTTCCCTCACTGTTTCCAGGATGGCTTTGCGGGCCACATGAAACCACTTCGCGGGCCGGATCCGGCCCCCGGGCCTTGTGTTTGACATGTCTGAAATAGAGGATAATCTTGGGCAGATTAATATCAGCTGAGTTTAAATGGGCACTAAGGCTCTGTAAACCACAGCAATGCCCACAACTCGCTATAACTGGAATCTGAAAGAGAGCAGGAGCCCAATATTTTCCATAAAAAATATTTCAAATATAGTGTACTGTATACAGCACAGTTTCAAATCCATTCATGAGGGGTATGTCACATTTTCCCCCGAGTTGACGTAATTTGATTTCTAATTTTGACTGGTTAATACTGAACTTGGGGAAGTGACACCTAGATTGATATACTAGATATCAGTCAGGGTATCTAGATACAGGTCCTAGGTTTACGCTACATGATTGAGCAGTGTTTCAACTGTAATTATTGCAGTGCCATGGAACATGAGTGCTGACATTGTTCCTGGATTGCCTGAAGTTTTTAAAATGAAAGTTGGATATGAAAAGCTGACCATGATAAAGACTTCCAGGTTCAGTTTATTGTTTGTCGCCAAGACTAATGCATTTGTTGCAAGTAAGTTTACTGTGCAAGTATGGTTTACTAGATGCTAACAAATGATAGCCGGCTTTTTCATAGCTCTCCCTCTACAAATATGCAAGAACAGGGCAGACTAACTATACTGGATCACTAATAACAGCAAGAGAAGGAATAGGAAAAGCACATTGTGCTTCATGGATTCACTTTGTAGCACAGTAGTGAAATACACACTATATACAATTGCAAAATCTTTGAGATTTACTGTCATCGCTGGCAATTTTCTGAAACTGGTCTGATCAACTCTGTACTACAGTCATGGACCAGCATAAAACTAGTCTGCTATTGCATATATTGAAAATCACATTCTTAACATTTAAAACTTTGAGAGAGGTCAGTTTGGCTGCATTTGTTCTGTACCAGCCTGCTACCGGCCCTGCAGAAAAGGCAGGGACAACCCCTTTACAAACGGCAAGAGGCTGGAATTACGCCTGCCAAATTTATAGCTACAAAAACAAACAAGACACGAACCAAGAAACAGGAGCTTTAAGAAACATGAACCATCCAAGCGGTTGCCTTCAGCAAACCAGCCCTCCCAGACATTCCCCTTATATAGAGTTCAGGGCGTGGCTTCTCTCTGCCTCCTTCCGAGAAGCCCCATTGCCTTCCTCTGTTTACTCCTAATTGACTGCCTCCTGCGTCGGGCGTCCTTGAACAGGGCCAGCTGTGGGTCATCTTCATCCACACTGTCAGGCTCACACAGCTGGGTCTCCGTGGTGACCAAGTGGGAGGGGCCTGGCTGAGGGCTCTCATCAGCAAGATCTTCAACCCCCTCAGCAAGGTCTTCAACACCCCCCTCCTCCTCTGAGTCGTCCGACCCAACTGCCGAACCCACAGGCTGACCCTGAATCACAACAGCATTCTGCTTTGTCATTTTGTATGGTCTAATATTATAAAATATAACTATTTTATATTATTTAAGCTGGTGCCTTACTCTAACCACACTGCTTTATTGAAAAGGCAAGGTCTTATGAAAGGGCACTGTTTTTTTTTCCTGGCTGTGGATGTCATGCTTAATAACTTCCACTAACTATTTTGATATTATGCTTTTGTCGAGCTGCATTTGATTCTGATTCAGTTTTCCTACAACTTATGGATGATAAACCTACACATTTATAATGAAGCTTATTTTTATGAGCAAATCTATTTTTTGGATGCAAGCGTTCTTTATCAAACTAAATCTGGTATTCTGTATGGTAACAAATTCCAGAGGGCTTGTCTGTTGAATAGAGATGGAAATAGAGATGGAGGCTCCCTAAAGACTAAACTGATTGTAATGCAAGCTGATCAGTTGGGCTCTAATCCATGAAAGCTTTTAACAAATGTGTTTGTCTTTATGCAGCCCCAAGACTGTTGTTTATGTTACAGCTGCCCCTTCAGAAGACTACCTATAATAAAATCAATTTGATTATACTTCATTGTACGAGAGAACATATAATGGATGATGAAAGCATAGGAGCAGTTTTTCCCCAGCATGCTACAAAACATGGAGACATGTTCAGTGCAAGACTGAGATTGGAGCAGAGGTTTGCAATGAAGGCCTCTGTCACAACATCAGCCAGCTTGGCCAAAACGAAATGAAATTCTCTTTTTGATTGTCTAAATTACAAGCATACTTACAAAATAAGATTCTACCTTTTCAATATCTCTGAAAACTGCAAAGAAACTAGATTTGATTGTCAATTTTTTTTTTCAGCTTCTAGCTACATTTCCTTGACTCTCAGGAGAACTAGAAGTCTAAACTTGTAGCATTTGTGGAAAAGAAATGTAAAAAGATTCAGAAAGCCATTTCCCCAAGTTTTATAATAGAGAAGTTAAATGGTTAGTGGGTGCAAGTATTTCATAAAAGGAAAATGAAATACTTTTCTCAAGGTATCCTTAGGCAAAGAATTGGTAATTTTGAATCTATAAGTTATACCAGCTTCCTTTTGTGTCTCTGTAGAGTCTCTTCTGCACTAGTTTTTGATGGACAACTAAAAACAAATATCTTACAGACTGGTTTTCTTTCACTGTTATTTAGTCTTAATGGATTGCACTGAGGCTGTTCTCTGGATATATTGACATAATTTAAATTGATGTTTCATAATTCACTCTGTAGTAAGCTGCCCAGTGTTGTATTTTTTTTAAAAAAAAACACTATCAGATTACTTCTGATTTTTGTCTATCATAGACTAACATGGCTCTCTAACAGTACGCTGATTATGGAAAGCAAAGGGAAAAAACATCTTTTCAAATGAGCACATTTTCACTATTTTTATGTGATATTTATTAAAGAAAAATATTTTTAAAAGTTAAGAGGTACAGAAAATCATGAAATATAGAAAAGTGGAAAAGATATTTTTAAAAAGGGAAGAAAGATAGAAGAAAAAGTGAACAACGGGATAGATCCAGAAAGAAACAAGAAACAAAAGAAAAAAAATATTTAAAGAAGCCACTTCCCATCTTCTTTGCAGCAGCTACAAACATAGTTAATACTGTTTCCACCCTCATAAATTGCATAATCCAGTCTCCTTTCTTCCTATGTATAGCTGTTTTTAATCAGTAAATTCATAATTCACCAGTTCATATTTATCAATTTTCAGCAAAAAGTCCATAAAAGGTTTCCAGTCTTTTTATGAAAGTACTTAGTCCAACTACTTTCCTAATCAAGCAAGCCAATTTAGCTATTTCTACGAGTTCTGCCATCTTCATGATCTACCCTTCTTCCATTGTAGGTATTTCTGGATTTTTCATCTTGGTGCTGCATTTTAGTTTTATAATGAAATTTATCTCTAGCCTTGTAAAGAATAAAAAAGGGGAAAGAAGAAAGGACATCTTAACAAAACAGACCGAAACTTATGTCAGATATAACCCAAGTGAAGCAATTTCAGATGCTGTCAAAGATTAAGCATATGCTTAATTTTCCTACTGAAGTCAGTGTGACAACGCATGCTTTAATTTTTGGTTGTAACGGAGTTCGAAGTATCACAACATTACCACAGCATTGTTTTCTTTATGGAATGATTGAATATGCCTCATACTCGTTAAAAAGGATAGGGACATCTTTTTAGAGCCTACCGCTGCACTGGCAATGCAACATTTTTTCCTGTTTTTATATCCTATAACACTTCTGTTTTCTCTCTCAAGAACCGCCTACTCACATGAAAAGAGTGTGTTGTGCCAAATACTTCCTCGCATAGTAGGCAACAGCAGTTGCTTATAACCTTGTGGGTTTGTCAGGAGCCAGGAAAGCGTTGCTTCGTGCCACACTTGCTCAACCATTATCTTATTTCCAAAAAACGTGGCTATACTTCACATTCAGTAGCTTGGAGACCTTCTTACAAAATAAAATTAAAAGAGAGAGAGATCAGTGCAGTGATTTGTTTGGAAATGCGTACCTGCCCAGAAGAATTACGTCAAAAATAAGCTGAGGTTGACAGAAAGCTTTTCTGTGGCTGCTCCTCCCTCCAGCAGTTCAACAGAGCCCATTTTTTAGCCATGTGGAAGGCTGTTATGACCTCGGTAGCTTTACCAAGATACCAGGACAAGTTGGTAGAGAAAGGTACTATGGAAGGGCAACAGATCCTGCTGTTGGGCATTCCAAGGAGACAATTAATTTGATGTATGTATGTATGTATGTATGTATGTATGGGATTTGTATGCCGCCCTATCTCCCAAAGGACTCAGGGCGGCTAACAACGATAAAAACACAAAATACAGACATTAAAAGGTATTAAATCAAATTATCCCATAAATAGTCCAATTAAAAACACAATAAAACAAAATTAAGAAAACTGTTTACTGTTTTTACTGTTTTATGATTGTTTCATTAGCTTTATTGTTATTGTGAGCTGCCCAGAATTGCTTAAGGTGAGCAGTCATATAAATCTTACAAATGAATAAATAAAACATCTCGAAGGTTGAAGGGGTAGTTTACCTCCTGATAAAAGTATTTCACCTCAAGTATCAAGGGGATCATTTTAGGACAATAATCATACCATACTTTAAAAGTTAAACCCATTTGTTCAAAAAGGTGGAAGACCCCCCCTTCTTCCCCACCGGTTATTACACTTCATATCAGCTCCCTGTGTTGACTTCTGAACGCCCTTCTACCTTCTTAGCCAACATGGGAATTGAAGGTCCCCATATGTGACAAGGATGATTGCCATGTATCAGGCTTTTTTAAGACCAGCCAAAGGCTGCCATCAACTACATAATTTGAGGAGCAGAATTACTCAAAATTTTGGGGAATCCTTTACCAGGGTTCTCAGGTAATAACTCAATTTCACTCAGGCTGTTGAAGGTTCATAAGCTGGAATAAGGGAGTCATGATAAATTGTAAGGGAGCTGGTAAATTGTACTGCTGGTTTCAGAAAAGGTTGTTTGGCTGATTGTGTGAAGTTATATTGCATTCTGGCTGAGAAAGTACACGTTTGTTTGCTGAGCATTTGACCTAAGAGGGTGTTTCCCAGCCTCTGCAAATTTAAGATGTGAGGACTTCAGCTCCCAGCTACAGCTCGCCTGTTAATCTGGTGATGTGATTGTGGGCGAAGCCATGTTTCTCAGCTGCTTAGCTTCAGAAAACACCTTTTAAAAAGATGATTGGGAAGTAGGAATTTGTGACTTGACCAACAATCAAGAATGAAGAATTTTGTGAGGAAAGTTAGTGGAAATAGGAGACAGGATAGGATATCTCGAATACTGCCAAAAAACGGAGATAAGAGGGCAGCAAAGTGACTTGTGGGGGCGTATCAGGTTTACCTTCTTACTAGGTATCATAATTATACTTTTCAATTATGCCTTTCAATTGTTCTGGAGGAGAAGATGAAAGGACGAGAGGCCAGCTTTTTTTCTTTCAGACACATCAGAGAAAGTGAGGTGCACACCGGTAGCCCATATATGTAGCACTGAGATATAAATATTCAAGTAAACACTGTCTTAAGAACTTTTAGATTTAGTTATGTTCCGTGTTTCCCCGAAAGTAAAGCCTACCAGGAAAAATAAGCTCTAGCTTGATTTTTGGAGGTGGGCCTAATATAATCCTTACCCCAAAAATAAGCTCTAGTTTTGGGGCGAGGCACACACCTAAGGCACACACACATCCTGAGATACCTTAAGATTTTAGAGCTTAAATGGACTCCAGAAGATGGTAGAGGACAGGAAGGCCTGGAGGAATGTTGTCCATAGGGTTGCGATGGGTCGGACACGACTTCGCAGCTAACAACAACAAGACACCTAAAAATCAAGTTAGGGCGGGGTTGTAGGTGTGGAGCTGGTCCACGCACCCCACACCCAATCACCTTGCAGCCAGGCCTCTCCTCACTGGCCCACTTCTTCTGAAGCGTTTTCTGCGGCCAAGCCTACATTTCTCAGTCACAGGCTTTTCCGCAAGACCTCTGCAGCCAAGGACCGAGCTATGGATTAAATCCATAGTTCGGTACTCTGCTGCAGAGGCCTTCCAGAAAGTCCTGACTGTGAAATATAGACCAGAATGAAGCTACTCCTTCGGCCACAGAAGAAGTGGGCTGGGCGAGGCTGTCGGTGCCAGAGGTGAGTATAAAAGACATCCCCCGAAAATAAGATCTGGTGCCTCTTTGGGAGGGAAAAAAAAAGACCTGGTCTTATTTTCAGGGAAAGACAGGTAGTATTCAAAGAGTAGCACAATTTAAGAAGATTATCTGCCTGATCAAATGTGAAGTGCTGTCTGTTCTTTTATTATTTCTCTGAAGGCAGAGATCTTGGTTACAAGTGTGTTTCAGGCAGTTTGTTTAGTGTCCTATTAGCTCCCTGGGGAAACGCCTAGTACTAATACTGGGATGGCAAAATTATTTCTGCAACGGAGCACTGTGAAATTTTAAGTGTAGGCTATTATGTCCCTAGAGAACACGGTGGAAGAAATTACATAAAGGTGAGGAGCAGAGATTTTCCAAAACACAGAAAGTGTGTTCATAAGCACACTGGCAAAAGAAATAAAAAAAACCTTCAAGTTTGATCTACTTTCATAAAGTGGGGTTCTTTTTATCAGAAATATGGATTTCCTTTGTCAACTGGTAATCCTACATTGGAGAGGGGAAAAATAAGGAAATAGGAGGACAAATGTCAGGAAAAGCATCTGAGGTAATTCAGTTGATACTTAGGCACCAAGAAAGTAGTGTGTGGCAACTCAGAGCTGTGGAAAAGGTGCTTCACAACTCCAAGTATAATTCTGATTTGGGCTTAGAGGCTGTTGTGGGGATAAACAGCTCAGACTCAACCCAGAAAAAAACAACAGATCAACTACAACAATTACAAATACAAATAGGAGAATTTATTTATTTATTTATTTATTTTTGGGACTTATATGCCACCCTATCTCCCGAAGGACTCAGGGCGGCTAACAACAATAAAAACAACAATACAAAAGTTAAAAGAAATTAAATAAACAGCCCCAATAAATAAGTTAAACTAAACAATTAAAAATTAAAACATTTTAAAAACCCTGTCGTCAGTCCAGGTCAGCCTGATGAAAAAGGAAAGTTTTAAGGCCGCGGCGAAAGGACCAGAGATCCGGGGCCATCCGGAGCTCAAGGGGGAGTTGGTTCCACACAGCGCTCCCACAGAGAAGGCCCTCCCCCTGGGGGTCGACAGCCGACATTGTCTAGCCGACGGCACCCTGAGGAGGCCCTCTCTGTGTGGCCGCACTGGGCGATGGGAAGTCGTTCCTGGCAGCAGACGGGAATACTTCAAATTTTAAACGTTAGATATTTAAAACTAATTCACCAAAGTGCAAAACAATTTTGTGAACCATAATGTTAAATGATTAAACTGCTATTAACATGCTATATGGTTAAACTGCTAAAGTAGTATATGAATGCACACAAAAATCATTGTGGACACATATTTGAGCACACCAAACACATATTGGAAAAGAAAAACAGCATAAAAGCATGCAAATGTTGTATAGTTATACAATGCTAATATGAGAAATACTTTACTGCCTAAAGCCACGGCAGGCGCAAGAAATTTTCTTTTGGAGACATGAAGGTTCCAGTCCAACAATATAAAGCAAAAAAACAACATTTTGAGAACAGGTAGACCCTCTATAAGGAACCAGAATTCTGAAAGTAGGACACTGTTTCCTATAGAAAAGACATTGAAGGAATACGTGATCTTAGAGCCTCAGGTTCTTTTAGATCACAAAATCAAATTTGCTCTGTAAAATGCGACTGTTATGTCTTCCTTCCAGTATTGCAGAGGGCAAGTCATTCAAGCAGGCAAAATTGGAAGTTCTGCAGTTTGTTGTTGTACAGGAATTATTGAACAGTTAGTCCTCAACTTGTGACTGATTACTTAGTAACTGTTTGAATTCACAGTGGACCTCCTCCCCCCAAAAGCTACTTAATGATCTAGTTCCAGAATTTTGATAGCTGCTACAGACACACATTTCATGGTCACATGGCCGCATTTCAGGTACTTGGCAACCAGCTCACCTGTGTTAGGATGTTAGCCTGCAGCAGGGGAGGGAGGGTATGTAGCCAACTCAGAGCCTTCCCAGAAAGAGGCCCAGATTAAGAGACTGTGCATTCCCAGGCTGGATGGGGGAAGGGAAAAAGGTTTGGGATACCCACACCCTGGAACTGTGGTGGCGAACCTATGGCACGTGTGTCACAGGTGGCACGCAGAGCCCTCTCTGTGGGCATGCACGCCGACGCCCCAGTCCTAGGCCTTCAGCTGGGTTTTATAAAACCTTTTCACTTTAGGCCTCCACCGCCGTGTGCAAAAAAAAAAAAGGTTCAATCAATCAATTTCAACTCGCGGGGGAAAAAAAGATCTCACAAAGTTGAAATTGATTGAACTTTTTAGTCCCACCCAGTCTGCCGTTACCACTGTAGCCATGCCCACACAATGGGCCACACCCACCCAATGGGTCATGCCCACCCAGCACCCGATGATACATAAGTGGGTTTTGGGTTGCAGTTTGGGCACTCGGTCTCTAAAAGGTTCACCATCACTGCCCTAGAATCTCTTAGGATATATCTAACAGGTTAGAGAGTTCTAGCTTTAGTTTAGCAAGATTCTGTCCCTTAGGTGCAACCATATAAAGGACTGAACTCAATTGGATCGCATTACATCGTCCCTGGGCTTGGGCTTGACATCCCCCATATAGCTGGTGGCAGCAGACTCCATTCACAGGACCACCATATTTACAATGTTTTCTGCCAGTTTCACACCTTTTCAGCCAGTTTCTGGCAAAAATCATCCATAGTAATACATAGATAGAGTCATGGTGGCACAGTGGTTAGAATGCAGTATTGCAAGCTAACTCTGTCCACAGCCAGGAGTTTGATCCTGATCGGCTCAAGGTCAGTCAAGTGAAGACCCAGATCGTTGGAGGAAATATGCTGGCACTGTAAACATTCAGAGTGCTGTAAAGCACTATGGAGAACTATATAAGTCTAAGTACTATTGCTATTGCTATATTCGTTTAATGACACCTGGAAGAAATACTCGTAAAATTGGGTTTGGTCATATGGATGTCTTGACTTACGACCATCCTGACATGACAGAAATTCCAGGTTCCATTGCTGTCCTGGAATACCTGCATTTGATGCTGTAAAGTATTTCCAATGTATATCCAGGTACTATAGTATTACCTAGATTGTCCAGAAGTACCTGGAGAGTCTATCCAACACCTACTGTTGAATTGCAGTTCTGGCTCTTGATAGAGCCATAGCCAGGAAGCTTGGCAAAAGAAGTTTCATTGGGATAAATCATTCTGTGTTTAAGTTTTCCAGAAAGAAGAAAATTTGTCTAGAAAGATTAGGGTGGCCTATGTTGAATTAAGTCAGAATCATTATATATTTTAATTCTGCTTATTCTTAATACTAAAAATAATGTTAAAAATGTTTAACTGTTTAGTTAAGGAGGCACTAGTCATTTGCTAGGTATTTTACTCACTCCCCAAATCTTTGGTTTATAAAGTTCAGTGAATTTTCTGTCTCAGGATTCTTGACACTGGGCTGACAGATGAAAACATAAGCTCTTCCAAATGCCACCACTTCTTCTCTCCTATCACTTTCACAGCATTTGGAAACGAGCCATATGTCTTTATTCCTCCTAATGTTGGGATACCGACAATAGGCAGGTAGTAACAAAACCCAATCAGTGCTTCCTCCAGCTAAGGAAGGGCTTCAGAAACTTTTATTCCAATCAGAATTCCGCCTCCTGAATTCCAGCAGTTTATGGAGAAAGCAAAAGAAACCTGCACACTTTCATTCCTATCAGAATTGACTTTGACAGTTTATGTTTTATGGAAATGACTGTCATATCCATGCAGCATATGAATAATTTGCAAGCAAAAACCTCCCAACTCTAAGCTGTTGATCTTTGGGGAACCACTAGGGCAAGCCCAGAACTTCTGGCAATAAATAAATAAAGAAAATGACTTTCCCTCTTCCCCCTTCCTGAATTTCAGCATCATAAATCTCCAAACAAAAGAGAACAGGACAAACATTGTCAGAACCCAAAAGCGCAAATGCCATGTGCGGAGGATTCTTTGTCGCCCGCAGCTTCTCCTCCAGAAATGAAACATCACTGGGCCTTCAGCTGCTGCTGAAACCTGAGACCCAACAGATATCAGTATATCCAGTGCTGAAGGATGCGGGATTGATACCGTTTCATTGAGGAGACATTGACAGTCTATTTGTTAAGGAATTTGTTGTGCAGAGGTCTCCTTGTGCTACCAAAGAGTTGCACAGACAAGGAATGGTACTGAGAGTAGCAAGAGTCACACACAGAAATACACTGAGTTCTAAAAACAAAAAGTATTTTACTTTTGAGGTGGTGTAAGAACAAAAATGCACAGTCAAAAAATAAACAGTCCAGGTCATAAACAATAGCAACAGTCCAAGCTACAAAGTCTTCTTACTGGTCCAGAGGTCAATACACAGTTTAGGTTACAACAGTAGTAAACCAACAGCAGAGCAAAAACAGTAACAGTAGATATCAGTGAATTGAGAGAGAGAGAGAAGCTACGTTCCTAGCTTCCTCTTATGGCCATGAGAACACTTACACACCCATTGGCCAATTAACATCTTAAAGCCATAGCATTATGGTTAATATATTTTCAACCCAACATTGTAGGCTAACACCATATGCCTAACACTATTAATGTTGAAAGTTTGTTAATGCACTGTGTGAATTAAATATGATTTGCAACTAAAAATAGGACACAACTATAGAGGCTAACCCTGCCCAAACTCTCCCCGTGGAGTGGAAGCCCAGTAAGCTTCTGTTCTTAAAAGCCAGCATAGGCAAGCTGTTAGTGCAGACTTGAACCACAATAAAGTGGGGGTCAAAATCAGCCAGACTTCTGTTCTTGCCTTCAAACACATTTACAGCTTCTATTCAATCAACTCAGCTGAAGACAGAGAATAAGAATAAGGCTGATGGGACATGGGGATATAAGGGTTAAGGTCAACGCGCTTGGTCCTTTTCTGTATCTTAAATTTTAAAGCCTCACCTATCCAGATAAATGGTTTAACAAGGCTTTGAAGAAGCAGTTTTTCCTTACCATGTTTACAGCACTCTGATCATAACTGATAGATCAGCATCAATTCCACACTGTCACATCTAGTTTCTATCCTGAAAGTGCATTTGAACAGCATCATTTATAGGCTGGTGCCTTATTAATGATCAGTCTAGATATCTTGTATAATTGTGAAAGACAGTTGAAAGTCAGGTCATGCTTCTGCTAATCATAGACTGGACATTTTAGTACCTTGGGATAGCATCTTTATTTGCATTAAATAAAGCAAATGTCTCTCTTTCTCTCTGGGTTTCACTAGAGTTTGCATGAATTGCTCTATTTTTCCCAACAGAACCACGGATTGCAGAGCTGTTCCAGTGTACGTGGTGTTCACGTTTGGTCTCTTCATTATATATCTCAAGCATGACAAAATAGCACTGAAGAAAACATTTGTGCTGGAAGATTAGGTAGCTAAAGCTAGAAGCGGAGTACAAAAGGAAAGAATTTATTTCCTCTGTGCATAAATTACAATGGGTTTTTACAATGATTTTACAAACTCCTTGCTGCTTTTAGGGATATCTGTTTCCATCAGAGTGGTGCGTAGAATGTGGAAATTAAATTGAGCTATCTCCTACAACAGGGGTGTCAAACTCAATTTCATTGAGGGCCGCATCAGCATTGCGGTTGCCCTCAAGGGGCCAGGTGGGTGTGGCCTGGGTGGGCGTGGCCTGCTGGGTGGGCGTGGCTAGAGTGCGTATGGCCTACTGGGTGGGCGTGGCCAGCTCTACATCGTTCACATCAAGGGTGCCTATGAGGGCCTGGGCAGGAGTGGGACAGATCTGAGGGTCTCTGGCAGAAGAAGGGTCTCTGGGCCAGGGCCAAGGCAGTGGGGGCCGTTCCCTCACTGTTTCCAGGATGGCTTCGCGGGCCGCATTAAACCACTTTGTGGGCCGGATCTGGCCCCCGGGCCTTGTGTTTGACATGTCTGTCCTACAACAATAAATAAATATCATAAGCTGAAATATAACTTAGCCAGACCCGGTGCGGCAGGATGTGGGGGAAAACAACTGTGGGGAGAATGAGATATCTCAGTGGGTTGGGGAGGCCTTGGGTGGTCTGAAGCAGGTGTCCTGTTCCATCACTAGCCCCCCTCCACGGCCTTCCCCACCCTGAGATACTTCATGTGCACTTAACAACCCGCGGATTCGATTAGCGAATGCATGGGCAAAAGCAGGGAGTGATGGCCTTCAAGGTACACCATTCACTCCTACGAATCCTCGAGTTACGAATGGAATGGGCAGGTTCCATTCCATTCGTAACTCGAGGACTACCTGTAAAACACTGTATCATTTCTATTGCACTTACCCTGACGCTGCGATTAATTTATTGAGATAATGGGTCACATTAGATGAAAGATCAGAAGACTCTGCTGTTCTTTTACAGACTGAATGCAGCTGGTTTTACTGAGCATATTCTCTAGGTTAAGGCAGAAGCATATGAACAACATGGGAGATTTTTCCTGACTTCTGTGGCAGGGGGTGGAAATGTGGGCCTGCCAAATATTACTGAGCCAAAGGTGCTTTTTCAAGAGGCAACTGACTTTCTTGTTTTTCTTTGAAAAATTCAAAGAAAAACAAGAAAGTGCATTTGCCTCTTGAAAAAGCACCTTTGGGGCAATCATGACTTCGATGACTGAGAATCTCCATAGACATTACTGAGCCACAATTCTCATTATTATAGAAGTCACCATTGGCTGGGGCTTCTGGGGAGTGTTCGCCAATATTTACAGTTAGCCACGCCTACTCAAGAGAATTTGTTCTATGGTTGGAGCAGGAGTCAAGTCTTAGTACTTTTTCCCCTTGCAATACTTGTAGATTCTTACCAGTTATAATAGCAACTGCATAAATGATTTCCACGGGAGTGCCACAAACAAGTTACTGAGGTTAGATCTATCCTGGTAGCACTGACTCTAAAATGAGATTTCAGTTCTGCTGCACCGGAGAATACACTTACTATAGTAATTGTTAACTTGGGAACTCACGCTCAGTCGGGTTACACATTACACTAAGCCAAGGGTAGACAACCTTGGCTCTTTTATGACTCGTGGCTCAGAAAATCTGGGAGTTGAAGTCCACGAGTCATAAAAGAGCCAAGGTTGCCTACCCCTGCCCTAAGCCATAGTGTGTTTAGTTTGATTTTTGACTTAATTTGCTGGGTGAATCCAGTCAATTGTGTCTTATTCCATAACTATAACTAAATATATCAGAGGTGGGGAACTATGACCTCTTTATGAAGTATGAGCCAGCAGGAATTCTGGGAGTTGAAATTCACAAGTCATAAAAGAGCCATAGTTCCCCACCCCTGAAATAAATCGTAACAGCACAATGAGTGGACCCTATTCATGTGAGTGTTTAGGGATTTAAGAGTTCCTGGGCTTAGTAACCAAGCATTAGTTGCTATTAGCCAGCAATTCAGTTTATTGTCCTTTCAAAACAAGAAGAATTATATAGTGTTATGAATGCAGATACTGTCTAATGAAGTTATGTACCTTAGCATTATTTAGACTGAGATTCGTTCCCACAACTTGAGGAAGGGCTTTTTCCCCACTTTTTTAAACTGCTTCCCAAATTCTTAGTTTAATAATGTTTCCCCTAAGTTGTAATCTTAGAGATATCCAAACATTTGCACTGCAATTTTTTTTCAAGTCCTGAGATACCTTAAGATTTTAGAGACTTAAACATTTCCAAGAGTTGGAATTGATTTCTCACCAAATAAGCACCGAAACCTTCTGCCCATAATAATAGAAAATCTACACTGGGATTTTTTTGTATCAGAATTTACAATACGTAACATATAACAGTAAAAGTTTTGACATGTTTAGCAAGCAGGAAATCCCTTTGGTTGCCTGCTGATATCTTAAACCATCATGTGGTTTCATTTGGTGAACCATAGCGGCCTTCGTGATGGCATTACAGGCAGATACCATTTTGCTCTTAATGTCCAATGGGGAAAAAAACAAAACAAAATTCAGCAACATGACACTCCTTTTTTAGAAGGATTATCAGAGTTAAGTAATACTTCCCCAAAGCTGACATTTTATTTGAAAGAAAGGATAAAGGTTTATATTCAAGTATCAAGAAAAGAAGGAAATGGCAGAAATGCCTGCAAAGGGAATAGGCTTTTGAAGCTAGCAAGATTACAGTACAGTATGCAAAAGAGAGAAGTTCAGGAGCAGCAACTTGCCTCTTTTATTTATTTATTTTATTATTTTATTTAATAGGACTTATATGCCGCCCTATCTCCCGAAGGACTCAGGGCGGCTAACAACAGTAAAATACAAGTAAAAATACAAATATTAAAAATTAAACTATATCTATAGCTCCAACTACAACCAATAAAACCTTAAAACCATATTAAAAACCCCTTATCATCAGTCCAGGTCGGCCTGTTGGAAAAGAAATGTCTTAAGGTCACGACGAAAGGACCGGAGGTCTGGGGTCATCCGGAGCTCCAGGGGAAGCTGATTCCACAGGGCAGGCGCCCCCACAGAGAAGGCCCTCCCCCTGGGGGTCGCCAGCTGACATTGTCTGGCCAACGGCACCCTGAGGAGGCCCTCTCTGTGTGAGCGCACAGGGCGATGGGAAGTCGTCCCTGGCAGCAGACAGTCCTGCAAATATCCCGGGCCTAAGCCATGTAGGGCTTTATAGGTAAAAAACAGCACCTTAAATCTCACCCGGAGAGCAACCAGTAACCAATGCAGCTCACGCAGGAGGGGTGTAATATGGGAGTATCGGGATGCTCCCATCACAACCCGCGCGGCCGCATTCTGCACCAGCTGAAGTCTTTGGGTGGTCTTCAAGGGCAGCCCCATGTAGAGACCTTTGCAGTAACCAACACGGGAGGTAACGAGCGCATGAGTGACCGTATGTAAAGCATCTTGGTCCAGATAGGGGCACAACTGAAGAACCCCAACCCTTCTTCTGCTCCCGTTGACTCCAATATCCAATAACTGAGTAAGTGTTCTGCAACTTAACACGGTGCCCTTCTGCCATTTCTCAGCGCTCCATTTAAGCTGCTAAACTGGAATGCCCTTGTCCTTGCTTCTATTTTAGAGGATTATGCAAAGCAGAAAGCTGATTTATTTTCCTCACTGCAGGCATAAAGATTTGGGTACTGGTTTTGTCCTTCCCTTAAAGATCAACTAGAAGGCTTTGTTTGGCTCATAGAAACATTGGGACGTTACAAGGCACTCCAGAGAGCGTGAAATTATTTCCAAAGAATGAATTTGAGGTGCAAAATAAGTGGATGTATGGCCTCCAGATCTTTTGAATCTAATTGTCACCCAGTAAAATAAAACATGCCAGATCCAAGGTCTAGGACTGCCATATCCTTGCGCACAGTCACTCATGCGCTCGTGACCTCCCGGTTAGACTACTGTAACGCTCTCTACATGGAGCTGCCCTTGAGGACCACTTGGAGGCTTTAACTGGTGCAGAATGCAGCCGTGCGAGTTGTGATGGGGGCTCCTTGATACTCCCATATAACACCTCTGCTCCGTGAGCTGCATTGGCTTCCGGTTGCCCTCCGGGTGAGATTCAAGGTGTTGGTGATGACCTATAAAGCCCGAAATGGCATGGGTCCGGATTACTTACGGGAGCACCTGCTGCCGGCATCAAGTTCCCTTCGTCCTGTGCGCTCCCACAGGGAGGGCCTTCTCAGGGTGCCGCTGGCAAAGGATTGCCGGAGGGCAACACCCAGGGGGAGGGCCTTCTCTGTGGGTACGCCTGCCCTTTGGAACCAGTTACCCGTAGAGCTCAGGACTGCCCCAGATTTTCGTTTGTTCCGCCGGGACCTAAAGACCTGGCTCTTTGAGCTTTCTGGCCAGGACTGAGAACTTTTAATTTTTAACCTATTGTAATTGGGCTTTTTAATTAGAGTTAAGGGTTTTACATTTTAATTAAGGATAATTTAATTTATTTTAATTTGTTATTAACTTTTGTATTGTTATATTGTTTTAATCGCCTTGTGAACCGCCCTGGGTCCTACAGGAGAAGGGCGGTATATAAGTCTAAATAATAAATAATAAATAAATAAATAAATAAATAAATAAATAACCCATCTATCAAATGTTAGGTTTTTTGTACTCCTTGTTGCCATCTGATGATCCATCTAGTTTATCTGAGGTCCAGATATGGTAGCTTTAAGTAAAGAATTTACCAACATGTTTTGGTCACAAAGATGTGTGAATTCTCTGAAAATCAACTTGAATGTGTACTAAGATTTCTATATTTGCATTCCAGACAAAGAAGAGTTTTGTGGCACTGCAAGATTTTGAATAAATCAAATAACTAGGCAACATTTTCTTGGATAGTACCACATAAGGGGAGAAGCAAACATGTCTTTTAAAAAAAATCCAGTTTCTTAAGTTTGTATCATTTTCCAAGCCATTAATAATAATAATAAATATTTCCTTCACGTGGTAATTGCCCTTCTTTGCAAGCAAGATTAGGAAATTAGACCACATAAAGGGATAATGAGCTTATTTAAAAAAATCTTAGCAATTAACAGGAAATTAATTACAGCAATTTCCTCTCCCCCTGAACTCTAAAAGAATGCTCTTCCTACTTAGGGAGAGAAATTGAATTCTATCACATGTTGATGATTATATTTTAATTCAAGGCAATTTTGCTTATTGGTGGCTAATCTATCTGATAATTTCAAAGATCTATAACTGGACCATACATAGAAATAGGTTTATATCCTCAATTTATGACCACAATTGAGTCCAAAATTTCTGTTGCTAAGTGAGAAATTTGTTAAGTGAGTCTTGCCCCATTTTATGACTTTTCTTGCCACATTTGTTAAGTGAATCACTGCAGTTATTAAATTAGTAACATGGTTAAGTGAATCCCGCATCCCCATTGACATTGTCAGAAGATCACAAAAGGCGATCATGTGACCCCGGGATACTCCAAACGTCATAAATGTGAGTCAGTTGTCAAGCATCTGAATTTTGATCATGTGACCATGGGGATGCTGCAACAGTCAGACAGGTTAGGCATGGAACTAATTCAAATAAAGGTTTGCCTTTGTAAAACTGAACATGATGCACCTTTAAACAAGAAGGCATTCTACACTGCTCCTTCCGACTGTTTTTCTCCATATCTGAACTACAGATTGTACATAAAACAATATTTGCTATGCTAATGAGGTTGCTGTATTGCTTTTGAATAACAGGCAGAGGAAAAACGTTGTTAAAGACTGTGATTTATTGAAACAAGCTAAGATCAGACCATGCTGGGTTAATTCAGTTAAATTTCAGAACAGCAGATTATTTTTCGCCAGGAAGCCACTCTGCCATATGGTGTGGGAAGAAATTTCCTTCCTTCCTTCCTTCCTTCCTTCCTTCCTTCCTTCCTTCCTTCCTTCCTTCCTTCCTTCCTTCCTTCCTTCCTGTTTGGCAATATATATTTTATTCCAAAGAGTAATTACTGCTTAAAAAACTATTCCTACCTCAGACAATAATTTGGCCTACAAATAAAAGTGTTAGAAAACTGTTAATATTGGTTGATTGCCTCTAGAAAGTCATATCTAGTGTAGAGCTTTTGAAATCAATAGACTTAATGATTACACACATGATTTCATATTGAATTATATCGTAGAACTTCCTAATGATTATTATAGAATAAACAAATAGAAGACCTATCAGAAGCACTGATTCTTGCTTTGCATAACACACACACACACACACAGAGACATACATATACATATACATACATTCAAGTTGATATCAGATACTGAAAGAGGTAATTTTAGTTAACCAGACATATTGTATTCTTACATCAGAAAGAATTGTTGGATGCTCTAAGTTTTAAATACCGGTAAGTTCAGATGTAATACCAAAAGTGGAGAAAGACAAAGAGACACTTAGCCTCACGAACCACATTTTTTTTATTATCTGTGACGCCTTTTCTATCTAACCTCATCCCTGAGAGATCAACAAAGTACCAAGGGACTTTGCAATGGACAGTAAAAACTTACTTTGCGTGGACATACTTTTGTTCTTTAAAAAGTGTATTTTCTTAGAATATATAGCCCGATTCCATGAAAGTATCAGGTAGATCTTCAGAGAGTTTGTCCTGCTTTCCCACTTCCCTCATTTTCTTCCCCTTTCCCTTAGATCAGGGGTGTCAAACTCAATTTCATTGAGGGCCGCATCAGCATTGCGGTTACCCTTGAGGGGCAGGTGGGTGTGGCCAGGGTGGGCGTGGCCTACTGGTTGGGCATGGCTGGAGTGGGTGTAGCCAGCTTTACATTGTTCGCGTCGAGGGTGGCTATGGGGGCTGGGCAAGAGTGGGACAGATCTGAGAGTCTCTGGCAGGAGATGTGACTGGGACAATTGCCAAGGCATGGTCCACTGGAGGAGCCTCACTGTTCCTCTAAGGCCATGCGTGTGGGGGGGGCTGGACGGTGGTGCGGAGGTCCAATTCCCAGCCTAGCCCTCAAGCACCCGCAGCACTAAGCCCACCCCCACTTCCCCAAGAGGGTGCCCAGCTTCTGTGCTTGCTCTCCTTAGCCAGGTTGCTCATGATGAGTATGAGGGCAACGTCAAGAGAGAGGCCCACTTCCTCTCCATGTGAGGAGACCTGGCTTTGTAGCCAAAGCTTCCTTAGCAATAGGATGGGAGACCACCCAGGTTAGGCCAGGAGGAGGGGGCAAGGGGATGGTGAAAGGGCAGCAGAGAAGGACTAAGGCAGGACTTCCCTCAGACCCTCCCTCTCCCTCCTTCCTTCCTTCCTTCCTTCCTTCCTTCCTTCCTTCCTTCCTTCCTTCCTTCCTTCCTTCCAGAACAGAGTGGTAGGAAAATATTTGAGACGAGGGAGGGAGAAAAACAGGCAAGAAACGCAGATGGGGAAGTGTCATCCTTCATGAGGAATAAAGAAATGTACCATCGCCTGGAAGTGGCCAGCACGTGGCCCTCTCCTCACAGCGCCGAGAGGCTGAGCCGGTGGCACAAATCTGAAGAGAAGCACAACGCTGCCCAGCCCCTAGCCTGCCCAAAGTAGGCAGGGCCATGTGCTGGTCACTTCCAGGTGATGGTGCATTTCTTCATTCCTCACAAAGGGTGATACCTTCCCAGCGTGCACCCAGGGGACAGGGCCGATGCGGCAGGGGCTGGTCCCTCACTGTTTCCAGATGGCCTTGTGGAGCTAAGACTGAATGTATTTCAGCATAGATGACCACCACAAAATTGTACATTGGCTCCTGGCCGGCCTGGGCCAGAGCCAAGGCAGCGGGGGCCGTTCCCTCACTGTTTCCAGGATAGCTTCGCAGGCCACATGAAACCACTTCGCGGGCTGGATCCGGCCCCCGGGCCTTGTGTTTGACATGTCTGACTTAGATTAAAACACTAATCTTTGTAACTACTTACCAAACTGTAAATATTCAATGTTAGAGTCTTTTATTTACTTCAATAAAGAAAAATAAAGGCCGAAAGCTGGTCTGATACTAGCCTGTATTCTCAGAATATGACGGAGAGAGATGTTGATGTGTATGTGCCACGAACATGCCTGATGAAATGGAGTATATTTGCTTCAGTAGAAGGCAATTCTTGAGGTGAGGAACTAATAGTAGTTCCAATTCAGTGAGTAAAAAAGCACCAGTCCCTCAGTGACAGTGACAAATCCAGAGGGTGCGAAAGTGATAATATCCAGTCAGCAGGCAGAAAACCATTAATTCCCCAGAGTGATGTTTGAACGGGGATTATCAGATTCATCCTAGCCCTAGCGAAGGCGCAACAAATTTGAGTGAAAGGAGGGAAATCTCATCTCAAACAGTTCAGGTAGGAAAAACTTAAAGGAAAACCCAGATCTGACCCCTCACTGAAATATAGATCAATGATATTTAATCTGCTAGTCAAGCATGGACATCGGCAAGGGTGAGGCAAAGGGCATCTTATGTAGTAGTGGGGAACATCACAAGCCTGCAATGTGACATCAATCATTTTTGCCATTATTGTGACTAACTATGGACAGCTCTGCAATCTACATAGTTGGCAGAGGCAATCAAAGCTCACTAAAAAGCCAATAAGGAGCAGGAAAATTCCCCTCTCAAGTTTTTTCTTTTGAACCCTCTTTTCCCAAACTAGCTCAAAACTATGTACATAGAGGCCTAAATCCTCAGAAATCTGGGATTTGAGAGGCAAGGGGGAAAAATGTAACAATCTATTCTAGTGGAAGCTAGATGCTGATCGGAATTTTAGTTATTTTTACAGAAGATGACTTGAGCTCTGGTGCCTTTGTTATACAGTTTTGTATTTTTTCTTATGTTCTACTTTTGTGTCCCAAAGGTGCTTTTTCAAGAGGCAACTGAACTTTCTTGTTTTTCTTTGAAGACATTTTGCTTCTCATCCAAGAAGCTTCTTGAGCTCAGAGGAGAGCCGAAGAAGCTTCTAGGATGAGAAGTGAAAGGTCTTCAAAGAAAAACAAGAAAGTCCAGTTGCCTCTTGAAAAAGCACCTTTGGGACAACCGTGGCCTGAGAATTTCCATAGACATGCTGCTTTTGTGGTTTGTGAAGGTGTGTCCCTAGGTTTGTGGGTGAAAGTGAAGTAACTGGGATACCTTTTAAAGGCAATGGTATTTTCTTTTTTCTTTTCTCTCTCTTTTCTTTCTTTCTTTCTTTCTTTCAACTCCTGCCTATTCTCTTAACTTTTAGGTGCATAACAAAGAGTTGAATCCTTACTGAATCAATTTATTGAAATTATATTTATTATGTTATATTAATAAGAGAACCATTTTGGCTAGTGGTTAAGGTGCCGACCTAGAAACCTGGCGACAATGAGTTTTACTCCTGCCTTAGGCATGAAAGGTGACTGACTGACTTTGGGTCAGTCATTTTCTCTCAGCTCAACCCACCTCACAGGGCTGTTGTTGTGGGGAAAATAGGCAAGACGGATGGCAAACAAATCTAATAAATAAATAAAATAGGAGGAGGAAGATGTGTTAGATACGTTTGCCACCTTGAGTTGTTTAGAAAATAATAAACTTTAAAACAATAATTCTGACCTTCTGTAATTCAGAAGAAATTAAAAAAAAATAAAGTCAAGAAGAAATAAGCAAATACGTATTTTCTGAAAGATTTAAATCTGGATATTTGTGTTGTGGTTAATGTTATGAAAACAGATTTTGTTATTTTATCTGCATTTGTGACAATTAAAGTAATTACAAGATTTCCAAATAAGAACATTCTTAACAAAGCACCATCATTAAAAAAAGAAGACCAGAATCATGTTTCTTTCATGCCTCACTTGAGCACTGCAAAATTTAATTAGTTAATATTTGTACAGCCATGAAGATACAAGAAGCATTTAAGTTTTAATATTAACCTCAGAGACATACAGTTATATATTTCCTGCTGGATATATTTAAAAAATAAAAAGCCAAAAAGCAACAGTGGGTGTTATGAGTATCTAGAAAAGTATTAATAGGAAAGATGGAGCAGCAATTTTAATTAATTGCAGCAATTTTATGGAGCCCCCAAATTACATTATTCTTTAGTGCACAGCCATGTTCTTTTCTCCTTCTGCCTGTGCAAGAGATGCCTCATTTTGTAGAAATGCCAAAACAGATGCAGCCTTTTCAAGACTCGTTTTGCCATTCTTAATTCTGTCATGTTTTGAGGGGGTGCAGCTTCTATCTCAGCATAAATTGATAGAATCATAAGACTGGAAGGGACTTTGGAGGTCTTCTAGTCCAGTCCCCTACCCAAGGCAGGAAATCCTATATAGGTAATCCTTGACTTACAACAGATCATATAGTGACTGTTCAAAGATACGATGGTACTGGAAAAAAGTGACTTATGACCACTTTTCAGAGTTACGACCTTTGCAGCATCCCCATTATCATGTGATCAAAATTCAGAGGCTTGGCAACTGGTTCATAATTTATGACCGTTGCAGGGTCATGTGATCGCCTTTTGCGACCTTCTGACAAAGTCACTGGGGAAGCCAGATTCACTTAACAACCTTGTTACTAACTTAATAAATACAATGATTCACTTAACAACTGTGGCAGGAAAAGGCTTAAAATGGAGCAAAACTCACTTAAGAAAATGTCCCACTGAACAACAAAAATGTTAGGCTCAATTGTGGTTGTAAGTTCGAGGACTACCTGTACCATCCTGGACAAATGGCAGTCCAATGTTTTCTTGAAAACCTCCAGCGATGGAGCACCCACAACTCTAGGAGGCAAGTATTTCCACTGATTAATTGTTCTAACTGTCAGGAAATTTCTCCTTCCATTGGACCTCTCTTGGACAAGCTTCCACCCATTGCTTCTTATCCTGCCCTCAGGTGCTTTGAAGAATAAGTTGACCCCCTCTTCTCTGTGACAGCCCCTCAGGTACCAGAAGACAGCTATCATGTCACCCCTAATCCTTCTCTTCATTAGGGTGGACACACCCAATTCCCTTAACACCCAGTTTCCTTAACCATTCATTGTACAATATAGCCTCCAGACCTCTTATCAGCTTTATTGCTCTTCTCTGCACTCTTTCTAGGGCCTCAGCATCTTTTTTGTATCATGGTAACTAGGAGTGAATGCAGTATTCCAACCAAAGGCTCACTAATGCGGCATAAATTAGTGCTATCATTTCCCGTGCCTTTCTATCTCTTGATTCAGCCCCCACATAATGCCTTCCCTACAGCTGAATATGCCTGCTTTTCTGGGCCTGCTTGTAAAAAATTCTGAAAGCTGAATTGTATTAGATATTTCACAACCGATAAAAACCTAGGTTGACTATGGTTCTGTGCATAGATGTGAGTACCACCAGCTCCAAGGAAATAGTTGGTCGAGAGACTAAAATGGGCAGAAGGAAGCTGAGGAAAACAATAATAATTTATTAGAACAGCTTACATCCTTGGACAATACTTTTAACACCATCCAACCTGCCCTAAGTCTGGGAAGAATGTGCTAGGTGGCTCTTAGCATCTGATTGACTTTGGAACCAGCAATAATAATTTATTAAATGCACATACCACCTAACTTGCAAGACTCTAAGCAGTTTACGATTTTTACTGATTGCTTACTTTCTGGATAGAGATAGCGTAGTAAAATACCCAATAAGATGTTAGAGTTATGACTACAAAAAAGTGCAGGACAGAATTGATCTTATTTAAGAATGACTTGTATTTGAACCGAGTCCCTGCTCCCAGTGTTGCTTAGCATTTTTACAAAAGATGACAAGATAAGGGCCATTGATCAGATGTCCATGTTGACAATGCTGTTTGGAGTAGATAGAAATTCAAATGCTAACTGGACCTCAGGTAACAAGCCTGAGTCCTTCGGGAGAAGGGTGGTATACAAATAAAATTAATAATAATAATAATAATTTCTATGAAGAGACCCCAAAAAGTGTGAAAATAACAATGGATTATATTGGCCTGTTTATACTTTAGAAAACCCTGTGTCTTAGTACGGGATAAGAGAGACATGAAATAATAGTGTGATGGAGTGACAGGAAGGGCTAATATAATTCTAGCAGCATCAACAAAATCATGTATTGAGGTATTGAGAAATAATGATTCCGTTCTACTTTGTTTAGACAGACCTTGCCTGGAAACAAAACAAGTAGGAGTTTGGAAATGGCTCATCTAAAACAGTCTACTATAAAACAGTGTCAGTATATATATAAAAAAAATCCATCCATTTTATTCTGTTACCATAAGTCAGAGGTCCCCAACTTTTTGGGCACCCGGGACCGGTTCTGTGGAAAGAGGTTTTTCCGTGGACCGGAGAGTGCATGGTTTCATGTACTGCCTGCATCCAGCAGATGTGGCTTTGCTTGTTTGTGCGGACTGGTTGCTGGCATGCCGCGGCCTGGCACCGGTCTGCAAACCGAGGGTTGGGAACACCTGCCATAAGTCATGGCTCAAATCAGTATTTTGTTTGGGTTGTTTTCTCCAGCAGTGAATATCTTGTAAAAGATAGATTTTTTTTTCTTGTACTGATCAAATGAGCCACGTAGGGAAGGAATGACAAACTTTGTTCATCGTTTTGCATCCAAACCAACATGACTCCACATTTCTCAGCTAGACAGAATGGCCACCCTGGATATTGCTTCTGGTGCCACAGAGACCTTTCAAAAGCAACTGCTGCCTTTACAAAATAGTTTTGATATATTTGACACCAACTATAGACTGTTAACTATGCAAGAAAATAACCAGAAGGGATGTGCAGCTCCTCAAACTGCCGTCCAAAGAGTGCTGTGGAATATTCAGGAAACCTAGCATTATCTGGGACACTTCGAAGCACTTAAGTCTTTTCCCAGAAGTAGAGCTAATCTATCTTGGCTTTTTTGCACTTGATGCATACACACCGAAACTCCTCTTTGCTAGTGAAGCGACATGGAGGCGCTGCTGTTAAGACGCTGGGTGCCACGTTGCATCATAGATTTGTTTCGAGCCTTTTGAAAAGGCTTTATTCCAAGAAAAACGGCCTTTTTACAGGACCTAATTGTCAAGCATGTGGACCAATGTAGGGTTTGCTTTGATGGTTCCACCATCCTTAGGTCAGAATCATTCTCTTTAAACCAGAATACATTAGAACGCGTAGATTTATCCTTAAGTTTGTACATTTGGATTTTTAACACAGATTTAGATTAGAGCAATTTCTTTTGTTCAGTTCTATTTGTTTCAAAACATTCTGGTATAAATTGGCATGAAGATGATGACATCATACAAATAGGGCCATTCTATGCTTCCATCCTATTTACTTATATGCAGAGCACATCATGAGAAAGGCAGGGCTAGATGAATCAAAAGTTGGAATTATGATTGCCTGAAGAAATATCAACAACCTAAGATATGCAGATGATACCACTCTAATGGCAGAAAGTGAAGAGGAACTAAAGAGCCTCTTGTTGCGAGTGAAGAAGGAGAGTGCAAAACTTGGGCTGAAACTAAACATTAAGAAAACCAAGATCATGGCATCTGGCCCTCTCAATTCCTGGCAAATAGATGGGGAAGAAATGGAGGTAGTGACAGATTTTATTTTCCTGGGCTCCAAGATCACTGCAGATGGGGACTGTAGCCAAGAAATTAAAATACGCTTGCTCCTTGGGAGGAAAGCCATGGCAAATCTAGACAGCACACTAAAAAGCAGAGACATCACCCTGTCAACAAAAGTGCGTATAGTCAAGGCTATGGTCTTCCCAGTTGCAATGTATGGCAGTGAAAGTTGGACCATAAGAAAGGCTGAGCGCCAAAGAATTGAAGCCTTTGAACTATGGTGCTGGAGAAGACTCCTGCGAGTCCCTTGGACTGCAAGGGGGTCAAACCAGTCAGTCCTAGAGGAGATCAACCCTGACTGCTCTTTAGATCCTGAAGCTAAAACTCAAATACTTTGGCCACCTAATGAGAAGGAAGGACTCACTGTAGAAGAGCCTAATGCTGGGAAAGATTGAGGGCACTAGAAGAAGGGGACGACAGAGAATGAGGTGGCTGGATGGAGTCACTGAAGCAGTAGGCGTGAGCTTAAATGGACTCCAGAAGATGGTAGAGGACAGGAAGGCCTGGAGGAACGTTGTCCATAGGGTCGCGATGGGTCGGACACGACTTCGCAGCTAACAACAACAACAATACTTCCATCCTGTTGCTTGTGGCAAATGCAGAATGACAGAGTTGGAAGGGACCTGGGTGGTCTTCTATCTAGTCCAGGGGTAGGCAACCTCGGCTCTTTTATGACTCATGGACTTCAACTCCCAGAATTCCTGAGTCAGCATAGCTGACTCAGGAATTCTGGGAGTTGAAGTCCATGAGTCATAAAAGAGCCGAGGTTACCTACCCCTGATCTAGTCCAACCTCCTGCTCA
This sequence comes from Vipera ursinii, assembly GCF_947247035.1. Taxonomy (NCBI): domain Eukaryota; kingdom Metazoa; phylum Chordata; class Lepidosauria; order Squamata; family Viperidae; genus Vipera; species Vipera ursinii. Next base: position 212,903,152 of record NC_139512.1, on the reverse strand, counting down.
GGCAGGAAGCCCTATACCATTTCAGACAAATAGTTGTCCGATCTCTATACAAGTAGTCCTTGTTTAGCAACTGCTTATTTAGCAACTGTTTGTATTTATGATGGTGATTTGTGACCAACCTTAATCATGAACCAGTCATCAAGCTCCCAGATTGTGGTCACAGGATTGCAGGGATGCTGCAGTGGCCAGAAGTCCAAAGACTGGTCATGAGTCTTCCTCATTTAACGCCATCGCATCTGAATGAGTGTACAGCCTGTAGTGTTTGAAAAAAAGTAAAGCAAAACACCAGCCTTTTTTCTAGATGGTATATTTAAACTGGAAGGAGAAAGCAAATGACTTATCAGGATTCAGACTACAGACAATCATGAAATCAAAGTTCAGCTCAGTATCGTGTTGCTGTTAGAAAAAGGTCATCCTGCTATTTTAGAGAATGTGGTTTATTTTATGGAACTAATTGGCATTGTGGAAGTGGCATAAAGCTAGTTTGTAGGGCCAAAAAAGCAGCTAACTCTTGGTGTCAAATTGAATGAAACTATTAAAGCAGTTGTAATTTGGCTGGAAAAATGTTAAAACCAATATTACCACTTGCTCATGGGTGTTCTCTAACTTATTTGTAACCTTGTTCGTTGGTTTTACAAGCCAACAAGTTGTGCTTCAACAACTCTTTAAGAATTTCCAATATTCCATGTGTGTAAGCCAGCTTCTTGGCAACAAGAATGAAGTGCCTTTTGGAATCAGAATTTTAAATGATTAGAGGGACTGAGAAAGATGGATTGATCCATCCAATCATCAAGCAAGTAATTCAATGTTTTTTCCCCAAATGATGCTTTGCAATACAGAAATGAAGATGGGGTCCAAAAATAAACCAACAGGGTTCAAAAAGTACATGATTACAGTACCATTTTTTATATCTGGTAGCGGCCCACGAGCCAGGTGGTGGCCCTCTTCTAATCATGCAACTTCTATTTCTAGCATACTAATTGGAGGTCTTTTATATTATAAGAAATGAGGCATTGGAGGATGGGTTAAAAAAGGCTGCTGAAATTTATCATCCCCACATAACACTGTGTGGGCCTTTTGTGACCATATCTAGACATTTTTTAATTGGTCCAACCTTTTAAATACATTTCTTCTGTTTCCACACTGGTTACACTCCTGCTGAGCTTAGTAAATATTCTGGTATAGGATTTCATTTTTGTGGTACATTTTGAGCTGCTGGGCTGCAACCAATTAAATCCTAGAAATAATAGTTAATAAACTACATAATACATTCCTGACAGAGCTAAATTTTGAACCGGCAACCATCCAGCTCTATAACTCTTCTGCAGTACAGTATTTTAGAAGTCATAATTAGGAAAGCATTAGATAGTAATTTGATTTTGCTTAATCCCTTTGGAAAGGTACAACATGAACAAGAGTCCTAGAACATTTTGTTTTAGAAACAACTGAGGCATTGTGCAGGACGCCTGAAACATATAATTCCATAATTGGTTTAACTCAGTGTTGTAACTAGTTGGTCATCCCATCATTTCTGGTAAATAATCAGTTCATTCATGCACCTAGAGCGGCTGATTGGTGTCCATTGCCCTTGTTTGTTATATACTTTATGAAGAATTCTAAATGATTCACGATGGTTTGCTGCTACCAACATTTTAGCTCAAGTATCCCATCAGGACTTATTTTTAATGTGAGGGGGTGGGGACAACTTCACATAATTCTTCCTATGCTGCTGGGGGAAGCTTAAATGTCTTTAATCAGACAGAAGATGCCTTTAAGTAGTCCAAAGTCTAGAGCAGGGGTAGGCAACCTCGGCTCTTTTATGACTCATGGACTCCAACTCCCAGAATTCCTGAGTCAGCCGACTCAGGAATTCTGGGAGTTGAAGTCCATTAGTCATAAAAGAGCCAAGGTTGCCTACCCCTGCTCTAGAGCAACCTGACTCCAGTCTGGAGCCATCAGCCCACCATTCTAACTGAAAAGTCAGAGGGACTGGCTACCCATCATCCCTTTGGCATACAGGTAGTCTTCAGCTTACCACAGCTCCTTTTGTGACCATTTAAAATTCCAACAGCATTGAAACAAGTGACTTACCACTGTTTTTAATGCTTACAACCAGTGCAGCATCCCCACAGTCACGTGATCAACATTCAGACGCTCGGCAACTGTTTCATATTTATGATGGATGCTGTTTCCTGGGGCCATGTGATCCCTTTTGCGACCTTCTGCCAAGCAGAGTCAGTGGGGAAGCCAGATTTCACTTAACAGCCGTGTCACTAATTTAACCATTGCAGTGATTCACTTAACAACTGTGGCAAGAAAGGTCATAAAATGGGACCAAAATTCACTTAACAAATGTCTCCCTGAGCAACATAAATTTTGGGCTCAGTTGTGGCTGTAAATCAAGGACTGCCTGTACAAAATATAGGAATTGGTCATATCGTGGCATCTTTTAACGCAAGATGGCTGTCTAGAACCATGGTTGCCTATAAACCGACCGACAGTTGTCCTCCAGTTTTAACCAGGAATCTTTCCCACCATCAACCTTGAGATGGTTGAGAATAAATTTCAAGTCTTTTGCAGCCATACCATGTGCTATTTTCCCTGAAGATTTGAGATATATTTCTAGGAGATGATACATATCTAATTGTCTGTTTTTTCCTATAAGAGAACACAGTGACATTTAGTATTGAGGGATGAGTTTAAAGAGCTTTACCACAGACCTAAATGACCAGTCAGAATTGCTTGCTTTACCCAGTAGTCATAGGTAAGCCTCTTAAGGCCCATTATTAGTGTTAATATATTGGTTTAAATCTAGATACTTAACCTTAATTAGATTATTGCTTAAGCTGAACATTTTTTTAATCTCAAAACAAGTGCATGTGTGACTTAGTAAGGAAGAAGCTATTTAATAACAGTAACAGTGAAGAATTATATAAATTGAAGTTATGTTTCCTTGTTTTTCTGATTATTACACCATTGTTTAGTTATATATGACTGATATCCAGTAACAATTTAAAACAAATTCAAAAATATAATCTACATATTTAAAACCTCAATCAAGGGGGAGACTCAGTAAGACATTGATAATTTTTTAAAAAGCAGCAAAAATAATGGAAAAGTTCTGCTTATCCCAAAGATTCCCCCCCCAAGGCAACTGGACTTTCTTGTTTCCTCTTTGAAGACATTTTGCTTCTCATCCAAGAAGCTTCTTCAGCTCTGACTGGATGGTGGGGAATGGAAGGATCCAGTAAGAGCCAAAGGAGCTTCTTGGATGAGAAGTGAAACATCTTCAAAGAGGAAAAAATAAAGTCCAGCTGCCTCGTGAAAAAGCACCTTTGGGACAACCATGACTTGGATGACTGAGAATCTCCATAGACTGCCACTTGAGAGACATATTTATCACAAACCATTGTACAAAAAGGGGGCAGTCACTGAAAAGGCCCTGCTGTGAATTGGCCATATTCCAGGTTTTGGAGGAAAAAATTAACTGTTTTCAGTCCAGTTGAAATGGTAGGCATTTTTTAGGGACACAGTTCTCTGTTCTTAGAATCACGTCTGATGACAGTTGTATAGACATGCGTTTAATTATTATATCAAAATCTTGGAGTATTTACGATAAAGTAGCAGCAGCAACTTCGATATATTTCCTGCACTATGAAATCTAGAAAATTGGCTTTTGATAATTAAATCATTCATGCAAACTATTTGTTTGGAGAATTTACATGGCCGCTTTACTTAAACAAAGGACTCTTGTCAGTGAACAAATCGTGCACATTATAAAACAAGGCAAAACTACAGTTAGAACACAATCATAAGTCAGTAATTGAGGCAGCCTGTGAGCAAATCACCACAGCAAAACACACATATTTTCAGCTCAGCTAACAACCTGGCCCCAGTGTCAGAAGGAAAAATCTCTCTGGCTTTTCGGAAAGCCAGTAGAGTGAGGGCCATCTTAATCTAGGGCAGGTGACACACAAAGGCCATCATTTGCAATTCAAAATGGCAAAGCCGAGTTCTCTAATTTAAACTATATTTCTGCTATGCTGGTCTTTTGCTGTTCTCCTTAAAAGCAAAATGACATCTTGACATTTAAATCATCATAATTTCTTCAAAGTCCAACAAATAAATATTTAGCAGGATCCATTTCCCCCTTGAAGTCTCACTTTTCTTCCTTGAAAGCCAGCCAGCCAGCCAAAGCTGGCCAAATTTCATTTTATGCCAGCAGCAAAAATCAAAGCTTTAGCTTGATTTCGCTTTAGCAAACTGTCAGCTGAATCTTGGGGCAGCTCTGCCCTTCACTTCACAGCTGCTGCCCACCCCAGCATCTGCTGCCTGAGGCTGCTGTTTCTGACCTTCAGATTCCTGAACGAGAAGCAGAGAAAGGAAAAGGAAGGTTTCTCTGTATGTTTGTGTGCATCGGTGTGTGTGTGTGTGTGTGTGTGTGTGTGTGTGTGAAAGAGAGAGAGAGAGAGAGAGAGAGAAGAGAGAAGGAGAGTGTTTGGGAAAAGAGTGCGAGACAGTAGAGAAAAGGTGAAGGAAGAGAGAAAAGAGGAAGGAAAAAAAGGAACAACTTAAAATTCACACAGCATCAAGAATGTAGCACCCAGATTTCTAGCATTCTTCTAAAACAAGGTGCTCCAAAGTGATCAGTATGAACCCTCAAGGTCAGTGGAACTATTCATCTTATTATTCACAGTACCATTAGTTAAAGTGGTATTTATTAAATTATTTTCATATAATGTCTGGGGATTGATGAACGATTGGAAACATTTTGAATGGGTGATGAACTGAAGAGTTCGGGGTCCCCTGCTCTAAAGCATGTATATTAAACCACCATAAAGCTAATCCTCGCTTAATAACGTTAGCGGCCATTCAAAGTTCAGAGTTACAAAGGTGCTGAAAAAAGGGACTCCCTTAAGACGGTCGAAGCAACCCCAGATCATGATCTTGGTAACTGGTTCACACAACAGTTGCAGCATTGTCACGTGATTGTCATTTGCAATCTTCCCAGTCGGGTTCCGACAAACAGAGTCGATGGAGAAGCCAGCAGGAGGTCACGAGTCACAATCACATGATGCCTCGCTTAACAACTGTGGATGATTTGCTTAACAATCATAGGAAAAAAAGGTCATAAAAATCAGATGGTCACGAGACGGCTCACTTGACCTTAGATTTCCCTACTGCGGTCATAAGTTGAGGACCACCTGTATCTGTGACAGGCTAGTTCAAAAGCTCTTCGTTTTATTTATTTATTTATTTTTGGTGCCTCATTCCCTTCATTTAGCTAGGGAAGTGAGCCATGCATTTCCTTTCTTTCTGCCTGAAGGTTAAGTTGTTTACTCCAGTCTCTCATGTGATCTTACAATACAAAAATGTCACTTCTTCCTCAATTTCCCCCTTTGGCAGCAATCAAACTTCTGTACCTAGGAAATCTTACAGATGGCAGCTGATTATAAATTGCTATGAAACCTGGCACGGTGTTAAAGTATTGATGTGCTTGACATTGTAAAATGATGGCTGAGGAGAATACATTGCAGGCTGGGACATCAGGCCAGGTACAAGAAAGACTCTGGATTAAACATAATTTTGTCTACAACAGTTGCCTATCCATGATATCAAAACTCAAGATTAGACCAGTGTTTCTTAAAGTGTGGTCCTGGGAATTCCCCAAGGTCCTCTCAGGGGTCCATGAAATCAAAATTATTTGGCATTCTATGTTGAAAAATAATACAATATGAAATTCCATCAAAAAAAAATCATGAGAAGCAGTCGTGGCAGCAAATGCACCAGTTTTGATTTTTAATATGTTAAATACAGATAAATTTAAGCCATACGACAAAAAGCTCTTTTAGGGTTCTCCATAATTTTTAAAAATGGAAAAGGGGTCGGAGAGAAAAAAAAAGCTTGAGAAATATTGCGTTAGGATCATTTTTCCCCCCAGCCTTGTGCTCTTCAGAGCTGTTTGGATGGACTTGTGAGGAATAGTAAAGTTTTCATGGAAGAGAATATTTGTAGCTCAGGGTTGAACTGTGGGATCCTTAGTGCAGCGTTTCCCAACCTTAGGAACTTGAAGATGCGTGGACTTCAACTCCCAGAATTCCCCAGCCAGCATAGCTGGCTGGGGAATTCTGGGAGTTGAAGTCCACGCATCTTCAAGTTCCTAAGGTTGGGAAACGCTGCCTTAGTGCTCTCTGGGCGTGGTGGTTTTCTTGCAGATGTTTCATTATCAGACTAGGTAACTTCATCAGTGCACTGATGATGTTACCTAGTTTGATAATGAAATGTCTGCAAGAAAACCACCAAGCTCAGAGAGCACCAAGGACCCCATAGTGAGGTTATAGTTTTACAGGTCTGAACAACACTTAGTTAAGAAGGCTGCCTTTGAGCTACATTGCTTTGCATCTAGGGAAACAGGTTGTAGTAAGTGAAAATTTGTATCAATCCATCTCTTAATTATCAAGTGTTGCTAGCAGTTTTTGTGATTTTGCATCTAAAGATCTAAGGTGACAATCCTGTACAATGTAGTTCCTCATATTAGCAGTGGGCTAATGCCTCCTTAAGTAACACCAGCTGCCTGCAATTAGTGCAGGTTTGCATCCCACCAGGCTCAAGGTTGACTCAGCCTTCCATCCTTCCGAGGTAGGTAAAATGAGGACCCAGATTGTTGGGGGCAATAAGCTGACTTTGTAATAATGCCGCTTGGGGTGTGTGTGAAAGCCCTAATAAGCAGGCATATACATAGAATGAAGGCTACTGCTAAGTTTGTAAAGCCGTCCTGAGTCTTCGGAGAAGGGCGGGATATAAATGGAATTAAAATAAAAAATAAATAAAATAAATATTGGAGAAACTTCCATTGTACTAAGTCAGCTTATTTCTAATAAGCATATATAGAATTGTACAACTACGGTATATAACTCAACATCTGACTAGGGTTGATTTTATTTACAGCTTTAATTCTCTTGACAGAAAAAAAAGTATTTTATTCTCAGATTCACATGAAAGCCATTACAGCTATAACATTACAACTATTTTGAAGAGGAACAATTTATCATTTGTGACTGAGAGTCTACTCCTGTAGGTTTACTTTGGAATAGTTTCCACTGATTTCTTTATTTTAAAGAACAGGCGTCTTTCAGAATGTCATACTTTCATAGTTTATAATGAGTCACTGGCACAGTAAATAAATAAATATTTCATATTTCAGACATTCAGATTCAGACACCTTATTTTTTAGAAGTTTGAAATACTCCCATTTGCTTTTAATGTCTTTTTAACAGCTTCCATGTGAGTAATATCTATACTTTGGAGCAGTGTTTTTCAAACTTGGCAACTTTAAGATGTGTGAATTTCAACTCTCATACTGGCTAGGGAATTCTGGGAGTATACTGGTTCCATCATTCCCCTGCTTATCCATGAACTTTCATCTATTTTCTGTTGTTTTTGTAATAGTAATATTTTCTCCTTAACTTCTCTTATAAATCCTTGAAGCTATTGAAGAGCCATGATTCTTTTATGTAAATTTATTCAGAAAAGATGTTTTGATGGTGGGATACCATCCGTGTGAAATGACACATTTAGAGAAACTTAATGCCTTCAAATTGTATGAAATGAATGTATTTTATTTGGCATTCCACTTATTTGGAAAGTGATATTTTTGTTTTCATTTCATCAGTGCTTTTTTTGTAAAAGAAAAAGGTGTCGGAACTCACACATGTCATACAACCGGCCTTGCCTTCCCTACAAGGTTCCATCCAAAAAAGGTGCCGGAACTCCGTTCTAAGCGTTCTATGAGAAAAAAAGCCCTGCATTTCATTGCCATTTTAATATACGCACTTGGTTTCTTCTTCTCTGCTTTAGCTTTAGGTACCGTATATACTTGAGTATAAGCCGAATTTTTCAGCCCACTTTTTGGGCTGAAAAATTCCACTTCGGCTTATACTCCAGTCAACAAAAAAAACTTACCGAGGACTTGTGCGCGGCCGAGGCTTTGGTGCTACTTTCAGAGCCTTCTCCGCTAATCAGCTGTCTGCCCATCAGCTGTCCATAGGGATGCTGCAAAGCTCTCCTTCTCTAGGCCTTGGACTCCCTCCTGGCTGAAGAGTAGATGAACCAAGCCAGCAAGGAGACAAAATATTTCTGCAGCTGTTTTTCCTCTCAAGTTTTTTTTTGTTTTTTTTTTAAAGTAATCTCCGAAGGTTATGCCAGAAAATGGAGGACGCTGGGTCTTTGCAAGCTTTAGCTGTCCGCCTGGCTGCCTGAAGGCCGCCCTTTTCAGGCAGTCTGACAGACAGCTAAAACTTGCAAAGACCCAGCGTCCTCCATTTTCTGGCACAACTTTTAGGGATTTATTATTATTATTCCTACTACTACTATTACTACTACTACTACTTCAGGAGTAAAAAGTTGCAGAAAAAAATTCTCTCCTTACTAGCTTAGTTCCTCTACTCTTCCATCTGGAGCCAAGGTAAGATTTTAAAAAGGGATATTGGTTGGAAGGCAGAGGGAGAGTTTAGTTTTAGCATCAAAAAAAGGGGGGGGGAAATCAGCGAGTACATCCCAACCAGCTTTTTATGTTTTTGTTATTGAAGAAATATGGGGGAGGGGGAGGGGTTCTGGGGTGGGTTGGGGAGGGGATAATATTGTAACTTCAATAAAAATTTTCAATAAAAAAAAAAGAAATATGGCTTTCTGGGGGAAGGTGGGGAGGGCGTTAAGGAAGGAAAGGGTTTTTGGAAGCTCGTCCTGAAGCTGCCTTTTGTGCAAGGGGCCTTTTCTCAAAGCCTAGAGAGGCAGCTTTGTTGCCTCCCCGTAGACAGCTGATGGGCGAACACCAAAAGCTCCAAAAGGCTAGGGAACTAGTCCCAGAACAAAACGGAGACCTGCCTGGCGGCAGAGGCTTGCAGAGCGCGGATCCAGCCTCCGAGGCATGCAGAACGGCGGATCGCCTTATACTCGAGTCAACAACTTTTCCCAGTTTTTGGGGGTGAAATTGGGGGTCTCGGCTTATACTCGAGTCGGCTTATACTCAAGTATATACGGGGTAGTTTAACTAGACAAGTTTTTTTATATACTGAAAAAAAATACTTTTAAGATAAAACAAATAAATAGAGCTAAGATGGATAATGAGCCCAACAAATTTAGAATCAAGATGTTGTGGTGCTGTGGTGGGAAGTATATTTTAGGGGAGATTTTCTGGATTTATATTTATTTTTGTCTTGTGAAATACTGGCAACGGCCACCGCATATATCAGAGAGGTGGGCCATATGCATTTTCCAAATAAATAAATACAAATGTAAATTCCTTTTCGCCTATTTGATGTCGTCTAAATGGGTTGAACTTCAGATTTCGTAACCCATGACCAAGACTGCTATGCTGGTAACCTTTATGGAATGTTGAAGTTTAAAACACTGTAATAGATTAATTCTTATAATTTTTATTTATTTAATTCAGCTTAGGCAGTGCCCAACTCCGACTGTTTTGGGATGGTCCACAGTGTAATAAACCATAAAAACATAATGCACAACGAGCCAAGGAGGGGATCTGGTTTCTTTATACAAGAATGTAGACAAAATATAGGGCCTTTCCACCTTAATCCAAGATCTAGCACAGGGGTAGGCAACCTTGGCTCTTTTATGACTCATGGACTTCAACTCCCAGATTTCCTGAGCCAGAATAGCTGGCTCAAGAATTCTGGGAGTTGAAGTCCATGAGTCATAAAAGAGCCAAGGTTGCCTACCCCTGATCTAGCAGAACAGCCAGGACTTCAAGGCTTTATGGAATGCCATCAGGGTGGAAGTCCCATGGAAATCAAGGGGAACCTCATTCCACAGGGTAGATGCCATGGGGGATAGATGGTCCCATAAATAACCTTGCACTATGCCTTGGAGGGTTTTTATTGATAAGGACCATCACCTTGCCTTGCACCTAGAAGAATTCTGGGAACTAAGGCAACTTTCTTATTATGTTATTATGTGGTTATGCTATGTTGACATCATGAGAGCATATTGGTCGTGCTGCTATATTCTGGACCAGTTGAAGCTTCCAAGTGGATTTCAAGAAACCTTCTTTAAAAACTGGGATAATTTTAAGCTTAAGAGAATCTTGCTTACTGTCCTTGTTTATATGCAACATTCATAGGAACTATTAGTCCTGAATACTTAATTTTATCCAGAAATCTCTTAGGAATGCTCTTCCTGATCTTTCTCACAGTGCATAGCCTTGAATTAATATATGCCATACAAAACCTTTCACATGTACAGTATCTCTTCTATTTGGAGGCTATTTGGAGCAAAAGTATGGATTGCCATTGCTACATTTGCTGCATTAAGGACCCGAACAGTACAGAAATAATAGCTTGAAGTAGAGGTAATCGTTCATTACATCATAGGGCTAGAAAATGTACAATGAGTTTTATTGACTAAGATGGAAGGACATAGGGAATGAATAATTTATGCCTGTAGGCTGCCGTTCACTGTCTACTTGCATTAAACACAGTACACTAGCACTGATGTCTGAGTAGACAGATATTGAATCATACTGTGGACAATTCTCATTGTCATCTGCTTATCTGTTTAAAGAGAATGATTACCTACTTTTTCCAACTAAGGGATTGCTCAAAAGGACTTGCATATTTATTTGCATGTTTATGGCGAAGAACTCAAGACCCTGTGTGGAATAGCCACTGAATAAGCTGGCTTACGTGAGGTGTCAATTTTGCTGCATTTACAATACTACATCTGGGGAAAGAGAAGCTTGAAATCAAGAGAAATGGCCTTCTTTTACTGTTTTAAAAGGCATCTACTGCAGGACAGGTTGATAATCATTTGCCCAAGAACAGAGCAATAACACCTGAGCATTAGCAGGTTTCCTTTCCTTATTAAAGGAAAATATTTCTTAGGGAGTCCTCAGAGGATGCAATGAATAGAAGGAAACGCCGAGAGTAAATTCAGACATAATCTCTCTGCCTAGGCCCTAGGGAGACAAAGCAGCAGCAGCAACAGCAACTATTGCCTTGAGCTCATTGCAGGAATATGAGCTTTTTCTGTTCATATTGACCTGATGTTTTCTGTTGTCACTCAGTGCTATTAACTCATAATGGAAGGAGATAGTGCAACAGCCTTAAAATGAAGATGTCCCTCTATTAAAAGCAGTTGAACTGCAGTAATACTGAATGCAGGTAAAAGACCTCTCCATTAGATACAGTGGGAAATCTGGACTATGCTGTATTTTTCATGAGAAACTTGTGTCACTCTCCAGAGGTTGCTAAAGAATCCCCAGCATAGAGCTATGGTGGCACAGTGGTTAGGATGCAGTAGGGCAGGCTCCTTCTGCTGACTGCCGCCTGCCAGCAGTTCGCCAGTTCGATTCTCACCAGCTCAAGATTGACTCAGCCTTTCATCCTTCCAAGGTCGGTAAAATGAGGACCCAGATTGTTGGGGGCAATAGGCTGACTCTGTAAACTGCTTAGAGAGGGCTGTAAAGCACTATGAAGCGGTATATAAGTCTAAGTGCTACTGCTGTTGCTGTCGTATTATTTACCACTGGCCATACTGACTGGTTGTGCTGATTTTAATAGTCCAGCGACATCTGGAGGGTCACAGGTTTCCTGCTTTTGTAATGATTTGAGCACCTGGAAATGATGTTTTTGGCTCTAGGTGAGGAAGTGCATAGAAGCCCTGAGGCAGGTGAAGCAATCTCATTGATGAGATACCTTACCAGACAGGAATATTGATCTGTCAGTTAATAACCCCAGAAGGCTGTTTATATACATTTTTCTTTCAAGTTAGTATTCTATGTGTCTGAGCTATAGAATAATGGTTCATTTATATATTTAAATACTCAACTGGATTTATTTAGATACTTCCTTTTTTTGATAATGACAGTGAAATTTATTTTACATATTTTTTTTCATGTTATTCATATTTTTACACTCACATCCTAGCACTCATGCAGGGGCTCAAGGAGTCATGTACAGGTAGTCCTCGATTTACAACAGATCATGGAAAGTTACAAAGGCACTGAAAAAAGTGGCAAGTCCATTTTTCACACTTACGACCTTTGTAGCGGCCCCCCCTCCCCATGATCATGTGATCGAAATTCAGGTGCCTGTCAGCTGGTTCATATTTATGACCATTGCTGTGTGACAGGGTCGGGGGGGGGCTCCTTTTGTGACTTTCTGGCAAGCAAAGTCAATGGGGAAAAGTGATTCACTTAACAACCGTGTTGCTAACTTGTCAACTGCAGTGATTCACTTAACAACTGTAGCAAGAAAAGTCATAAAGTGGGGCCAAACCCACTTAACAAATGTCTCACGTAACAACAGAAATGTTGGGCTCAATTGTGGTCGTGAGTCGATCACTACCTGTATAAGGCCACCTCTTCCTTTTTTTTTCTCTCTCTCACATCAAACCCTGTAAGGTAGAGTGGAGAGAGAAAGAGAGAGAGAGAGTCCCACATTCACTTAATGAGCTTCCATAACTGAGGCTGGACAAGAACGTATCCATTTCTACTCCAGCCTCTTAACCACTTCACCACACGAGGTTGTCAGGAATGTGTTAGAAGGGGCTTGGGAAGGCTTGCAGAGGAGACCCAGCCCTACTTTGTGAGGATTATCCAAATTTGTTACAAAAAAAAAGTTGGATAAATTTTAACATTATAGCTATGGAGGATGGAAAGACAAGGCAAAGAGGAGCATAAGGAAAGAGCCCTGGTGGCGCAGTGGTGGGAACGCAGTACTGCAGGCTAATTCTGCTGACTGCCGCCTGCCAGCAGTTCGCCAGTTCAATTCTCACCGGCTCAAGGTTGACTCAGCTTTCCATCCTTCGGAGGTCAGGAAAATGAGGACCCAGATTGTTGAGGGAAATACGCTGACTCTAAACTGCTTAGAGAGGGCTGTAAAAGCACTGTGAAGTGGTATATAAATCAAACTGCTATTACTATTCGATCAGGGCAGCCTTGCAATTAAGGAAGGCACCCTAATTGATGCAGCTCAATCCTTCATGCTGAATGGGAGAATGCTGGAGAAACGTGGAGAGTGGACTCACAGGCTGCTAACTGCAACGTTAATCACTCCTTTGGCGTCTAGTCATGCCGGCCACATGACCACGGAGACGTCCTCGGACAAGCGCTGGCTCTTTGGCTTTGAAACGGAGATGAGCACCGGCCCCTAGAGTCAGAAATGACTAGCACGCATGTGCGGGGGAAACTTTACCTTTACCTTTTTATTCTGTATGCATTTTCTTACATCAGAGTCTAGCTGGTGAAACTGGTTAAAAAATCGAATAGAACCTGGAAACCTTATATCCTTCAAACTTGACTTGTGGGCTGCTTTTCAAAAAGTCTATCTCAGCTGCCATTCAGGGAGGGCTCATAAAAAAAATCAAGTCTCTTCTAGTGATTTACTGTAGCAACTAATAAATAATCCTAATCCATTTTTAGAGAAGAAAAAAATAAATAAATGCATAATTGAAATTCTACTTTGCAAGCTAGCATATATGCATCTGAAATTTTTGATAAGATTTTTTTGATAAGATGTATTGTAAAACTTTTCAATAAAAAAAAGATTTTTGTGGATTCCTTTCTCTTTAATCCAGATACTTCCCTGTGCATGTTAACTTTTTATCTACACCCAGAGAATCTTGACTTTACTCTTTTTGGTGTCCATTTTCACTGTAGGTTGAAAATAGCAAACTGATGTGAGATTAGCATTAATCTAGTATTTCTTTCTTAAGCATCAGTAAAGGTAAAGGTTCCCCCGCACATGCATGCTAGTCGTTTCCAACTCTCGGGGCCGGTGCTCATCTCCGTTTCAAAGCCGAAGAGCCAGCGCTTGTCCGAGGATGTCTCCGTGGTCATGTGGCCGGCATGACTAGACTCCAAAGGAGCATGGAACGCTGTTATCTTCCCACCGTAGTGGTCCCTATTTTTCTACTTGCATTTTTACGTGCTTTCGAACTGCTAGGTTGGCAGAAGCTGGGACGAGTAACAGGCGCTCACTCTGTTACGCGGCACTTGGGATTCGACCCGCCAAACTGCCGACCTTCTGATCGACAAGCTCAGCATCCTAACCCACTGAGAACACCGTGATTAGGTGGTTGAGCAGCTTACATCAACTTAGGGTATTTTCTAGCGCCTGCCAGAAGGATTGTTTATGAAAACAATAATTTTGAGGCCTCTCTTGATCTGTGCTTTGTGGTATCTATAAATAGAATGAATACATTTCTCCTCGACAAGATGTAAATATTCTATGTACGCTTGAGGCTTCTAGAAATGAAACAGTGGAGGGAAACACAGGTTTTATGCAGCCTGAAAATACAATTTGATCTATTTATTTAGGATGGGAAGGATGCATATTATTTTCAAACAACACTCCAATCTTACCTACAGTATCTTCTTATGGAAGTAGGTTCCAGTGAAATTCAGCATAGCTTATACCCAGATAAATAAGTATTGAAGTGCAGATTGTCTAGACAAGAGAGGATCAATCCACTAATGGGCAACTTAGGCAGAGTTGCCCAAATATGATTGATACAGTAGTCCTCAGAATAAAAATTGCAGGTAAAAGGTTCTCCGTCATGCCATTTTAGAAGAGTGCAGCTATTTATAGAAAGGATAACTATTGAATTGACATCCTTCATCCACAGATGCAGAGGTGGGGGGGGAGAAAAATTTGGCAGGAAATCTTAGGTGTTCATTTTAAACAAAAAATATAAATGTCTTCTTTCCTTCTGTCCATCCATCCTTCCTTCCACCCCATCAGCAACAGTATTGCACTTTTACATATAATCAGGTGAACTTTTCATGATCTGCCATTACAGGTGTTAAAACACACTGCATCCTATGTGTCGTTTAGGTTTGCTTCACTTTAAAAGCAAAGTGTTTCAGGCTGTTTCAGGCAGGGACACCAGGAAACAAATTCAAATGCTAGAGAGGGATACAGCAACTTTAGCGCTGTTAATAACCCCTTTTCCTGAAGCTAATGAACCTCAGTGGGGTTCACAGAGATTCTCTTCCCGAAAACCCCGTTCCCACTAACATTATTAAGTATTTAGGCTTTAAATGGTTGTAGGCCAGGGGTGTCAAACTCAATTTCATTGAGGGCCGCGTCAGCATTGCGGTTGCCCTCAGGGGGGCGGGTGGGTGTGGCCAGGGTGGGTGTGGCCTACTGGGTGGGCGTGGCTAGAGTGCGTATGGCCTACTGGGTGGGCGTGGCCAGCTCTACATCATTCTCACCAAGGGTGCCTATGGGGGCCTGGGCAGGAGTGGGACAGATCTGAGGGTCTCTGGCAGAAGGAGGGTCTCTGGGCCAGGGCCAAGGCAGCGGGGTCCGTTCCTTCACTGTTTCCAGGATGGCTTCGCGGGCCACATGAAACCACTTTGTGGGCCGCATCCGGCCCCCGGGCCTTGTGTTTGACATGTCTGTTGTAGGCGATTTGTAGCTCCAGAACCCCCTCCTTTTTTCTTGGGCAGTCTTGGGACTCCCTCTGAGTAGGCTATCAAAGGGTGAGTGTCCAGTGTCACATGATTTGTGAGTAAGAGAACCTAGAAAGAAAAGCACTTTCAGAGTTACAGGATTTCTTTACTACTTTATAGCTGTTCGAATACAAGTAGCTTTACCCTCATGTGAATTGAGAGCAGGACTTTCTGAACCACTTCTTGATCTGGGCTAAAGCCTCATTTATCTGACCGTTGGCTTGGCAGTGGATCTTCCCTCTGTCCTTGCAGACAATTAATTCAAACAAAAATACCTCCCCTAATCAATGCATTATTCAAAAACAGAAGAAAACTCCAGCAAATAGTCTCAGTTATCTCCAGGTAAAAGGATAGCAACTAGCAAGTAGGAGAAAAATAGGAACTCACAGTATTCTTGGAGAGTTACTTTCCACATTTAACATGACTTTAGAGGTGGAGAATTCGTAGCGGAGTAGATGTTGCCAAACCACGTCTCACAGTGACACCAGTCAGGTAAGGCAGTGCAGCGGGAGGCTGAGAGTTAAAGTTTAGTGACTTGGGAAAGGCAGCAAATTCCTCGTCTTTACTTCTGAATATATCTGTCCTGAAGCAAATAGGGTTTAGTAGTAGCCCTAACCATTGGATTAGATGCTTTCTTGGCCTCTGTTCTTGTGGCATGAACCGAGGATTCTAATCTATTTACTTCTCTGATAAAGGTAAAGGTTCCCCCGCACATGCATGCTAGTCGTTTCCGACTCTAGGGGCCGGTGCTCAAAGCCGAAGAGCCAGCACTTGTCCGAGGACATCTCCGTGGTCATGTGGCCGGCATGACTAGACGCCAAAGGCGCACGGAACGCTGTTACCTTCCCACTGTAGTGGTCCCTATTTTTCTACTTGCATTTTTACGTGCTTTCGAACTGCTAGGTTGGCAGAAGCTGGGACGAGTAACAGGCGCTCACTCTGTTACGCGGCACTCGGGATTCGACCCGCCAAACTGCCGACCTTCCGATCGACAAGCTCAGCGTCCTAACCCACTGAGCCACCGCGTCCCTTTACTTCTCTGATAGGCTTCAGTATAATTTTTTTAGCAAAGACGTTCAGTGTGTAGAGTCTTGTGTTGGAGGAAAATCACTTGTCAAGTTCCATGGAATTACCCGCCTCCCCCAGTTGACGTCACGGCAGAGTAATTGTTTCAGCAATAATGCCCAGTGGGGCTGTGGTTAGCATTGCATAAGGGCAAGATTGCCAATATGCCGGCCTGTGGCACTCTGCTGTGACTGCCTTTAACTTCTCATTGTTCAGATCTAATTAGAGAACACTGTAATTCAAAATCAATTCATTTCCTGCTGGTTAATAACTAATTCCCCATGAGTGTGAATCAAGAGATTTATTCCTGCAGGTTAGAACTTTATTTAAAGCCGCAATTGCATCTGAGACCAGCCATGTACAGAGAAGTAATAAATAGGCAAGCACTTGTCACTCTCTGCTGAGGTGGGGGCTTTGGAGGGGAGGGGTAGGTAAAAGAAACATCTTCTTTAATGGACAGAAAGAGAGACTTGAACCCAAGACTCCTAGAAAGACAATTCTGCTAAGACAAGCCGGTTCCAAGCTTTATAATGGTGTTTTTCTAATGGGAGAAACTGTCTTTTTTAGCTTTCCAAGAGCCTTGTGGGAGCCTCCATGCTACAGCACAATTTGATGCTTAAACTAAGGAGCACAAGCTTGCCATGGGTCCTGCTCTACCTTCCTTTGTGAGGCAACCACAGAAAAAGATCTCCAACTGGGCTTGGTTGACTTAAGGACTTGGCAATTATATTCAGTTCAGAGATGGAATTCTGAATGCATCTATATGTGTAGAAAAAACAAGGGCTGAGGCAAGTGTGTGTATGAACGTGCAACCAACTTCTACGAACCTTATACATTTGTTTTTTATCATGTCCGATACTCAGAATAACAGATGCTCCACATCACAACTCCCTTGTGGTGGGTTTTTTCCCCCTGCAGTTTTAAAACCATTTGTCAGGAGGCATGCAGAGAAGAGTGAGAGATTCTGTTCTAAGCTCCTTCTTCCCCCCCCCCATGTACATTGTACACTTAGCTAATTTCCATGTTGTTTGAATCCCAGTGGGGGAATTCAGAATTTCTTTTTAGATGAGGGAGAAGGTGGTGGAAATGAATGCCTTGGAGAAGGCCCTCCCCTCCTCTGTACAAAGGAGACCAATTCCTAAGAGATTTAGTTTCCCTGTTTGTTTTATACTGCACTTCTTTCCGTGGCACTCAGAATATTTTATATGGCTATTCATCTGCCCTACTCTAAACAATCCAGTGAAGGGTTTAATCTGAATAGTTGCAACTGACAGATACAGTAGAGGATGGGTGGATAGCTAATAAATAATATAGATAAATAGACGATAGATAGATAGATAGATAGATAGATAGATAGATAGATAGATAGATAGATAGATAGATAGATAGAGGTAAAGGTTCCCCCGCACATGAGTGCAAGTCGTTTCCAATTCTAGGGGCCGGTGCTTATCTCCATTTCAAAGCTGAAGAGCCAGCGCTTGTCCGAGGACGTCTCCGTGGTCATGTGGCTGGCATGACTAGATGCCAAACGCGCACGGAACGTTGTTACCTTCCCACCGTAGTGGTCCCTATTTTTCTACTTGCATTTTTACGTGCTTTTGAACTGCTAGGTTGGCAGAAGCTGGGACGAGTAACAGGCGCTCACTCTGTTACGCGGCACTCGGGATTCGACCCGCCAAACTGCCGATCTTCTTATCGACAAGCTCAGTGTCCTAACCCACTAAACCACCGCGTCCAGATAGATAGATAGATAGATAGATAGATAGATAGATAGATAGATAGAGATGATAATAGATGAGAGAGAGAGAGAGATTGATCTCTATAGATAGGCAGAGACATTAAATAGATAGACAAATGATACAGAATGAGCTTCAGAGCCAAATCTGAGTCTCGTCAATATTGACTGATACTCTAAACCAGAACTGTGGAATTAGATATTGTGTTACTACAGATGCATTTGTTTATTAATAAAATGTATGCCATTCAGTTGGATTTCAAGCAGTTTATGTGTCAGCCATGCATCCAGAGCGATATGAGTTGGTATTGCAACAATATTTAAGAATTACAGAAGGCCTGCTCCTGGCTTGAGCTACCTTTTCTTACTAACTAGTAGCCGGCAAAAACAAACAAAAAGCCTAGCAATATCAATGAGTAAATAGTGTTTGCTCAGTTAATGAGCAGAAAAAGTCAAGGACGACGGCAACTTCACCTATTCAACATGTATTGTCCATCAGGCTAATCTGCAGGAGGGGGTCAAGAAACTGCAAGGTGAGAATCTGCTACCTCATAATCAAAACCCTGCCCTTTTTTAACATGGTAGTAATAATTAAGGGACGCGGTGGGTTAGAACGCTGAGCTTGTCAATCAGAAGGTCGGCAGTTTAGCGGGTCAAATCCAGAGTGCTGCATAACAGAGTGAGCGCCTGTTACTCATCCCAGCTTCTGCCAACCTAGCAGTTCGAAAGCACATAAAAATGCAAGTAGAAAAATAGGGACCACTACGGTGGGAAGTAACAGCGTTCTGTGCGCCTTTGGCGTCTAGTCATGCTGGCCACATGACCACGGAGACGTCCTCGGACAAGCGCTGGCTCTTCGGCTTTGAAACGGAGATGAGCACCGGCCCCTAGAGTCAGAAACGACTAGCACGCATGTGCGGGCGAACCTTTACCTTTAATAATTACATGGGTAATTATAATTATAATTATAATTCAAGAATAATCCAATGCTAAGAGGGCAACACACCACCCCAGAGACAAATCTTCAGAAGATTTTAACATGGTTGTTTCCTTCTTCCAAAGTGGCCCAGTATAGACCACATTTTGTTCCAGGATACTTTCCTTTTATAGCTCTTTGCAGAGTCAGCAGATTATTATTTTTTACATAATTCCTTCAGAAATGCTGTCCCTTGCAAAAAAAAATTAAGTGATTACAGCTCTCTTTATATTCCAACCACCGATAGACATTTGGTCACTGTAGTACCGTAAGCATTAGTACCATTGGGATGAATCCTGAATTTTATTCAGCTGGAAGAATAGCTCACGCTGAGAGAAATAGGGCAGGAGACCTATGTATTGGTTGAGTTTCCTCCTTCCTTTTCATCATAGGACAGCCCCTTCTCATTGCCCAAGGAATCCTCTCCCCATGAGGGACACCCAGAAGACTGCGAACCACATAAAAGGTAGATCATCGTCTCTCTCAAACAGCAGGAAATCTCTGCCACATCGAAAGCCCCCTGCTGACTAAAGGAATTTTCCCATCTCTTGAAGGATTTTGCTACAAATTACTGATTTTTTTTAAAAAAATGATTGATTGCTTATTTCTGGTGTTTTCTGTAGTCTCAAGGTGCCGGAGTTTAGCTTCTGCTAAGCAGCACAAAACAATGTCAAATAAATCACACAGCAGCCAAATTATATTTTCATAGTGCCGATTTTGGTGCTTTGGAAAGCTTCCTAAGGAAATCGGGGTGATGCTGTCTTATGCCTCTGGTGCTACGTTGTTTGTAACACTGTGGTGGTGTGGCCTTTTTGAGTCACCAAGAGGAAGAAAAGTGGGAGGGAGTTCTTGTGATGTCCACGTCAGTGTGCAAAGTCACTTTCAGAGGCAGTCCTTAAGGGTTGAGAACCTGATATGAATTGTCTGTAGGCTGGGAAAAAAAACAGTGTCTCTGTCCTAAAAGCACCTCTAAATCGTTCTGAAAGGATACCTTTTAAAAGAAGTCGCTGGGCTGACAGAAAAAGCAAATGCAAAGAAAACACTTGTATTATAATTTTCCTGTGGATTTCAGACCGTGATTTAAAAAGACGAGTTTGAATGTGAAATTTAAAAGCAGTTTAAAAAACAACAACAGCTTTTTTCTCCTCACATCATTTTGTCTTTTCATTTCCTGACTGCTAGAATGCAAGCAGAACACCCTTGAGTACAGGTGAAACTCGAAAAATTAGAATAGCGTGCAAAAGTTCATTTATTTCAGTAATGCAACTTAAAAGGGGAAACTAATATAGGAGATAGACTCATGACATGCAAAGCAAGATAGTTCAAGCCGTGATTTGTCATAATTGTGATGATTATGTAATGAGTCTATCTCATATATTAGTTTCCCCTTTTAAGTTGCATTACTGAAATAAATGAACTTTTGCACGATATTCTAATTTTTCGAGTTTCACCTGTAATTTCTATTGGAGCCAGAGAGTGCAGAAATTGAAGGAGGAAGCATTTTGTTCCCCCATAAATACTGTTTCTTTGCTGGCAATTAACATTAGGAAAAGAGGTTGCCTTTTTTTTTTGTTAATGCCAATTACAGGTAGTCCTCGACTTACAACAGTTCATTTAGTGACCATTCGAAGTTGCAAAGGCACTGAAAACAGTGACTGATGACCGTTTTTCACACTTAACGACCACTGCAGCCTCCCAATGGTCACATGATCAAAATTGAGATGCTGAGCAACCGGTTCATATTTATGACGGTTGCAATGTCCTAGGGTCACGTGTGTTCAGATTTTGCGACCTTCTGACAAGCAAAGTCACTTGGGGAAGCCAGATTCACTTAACAGCCGTGTTACTAACTTAACAAATGCAATGATTCACTTAACAACTGTGGCAGGAAAAGTGGTAAAACAGGGCAAAAGCTCACTTAAGAAATGTTTCACTTGGCAAATTAGTTTTGGGCTCAATTGTTGTCGTAACTCGAGGACTACCTGTATCACTGAAGGGCAAGATGTTCATTACAACATAGCTTGAGAGTCATGGGTTTCCTTTCTGATTTCCTCACTTTATAATTTCAATTGAAATAAATAGTGTTGTTTTTTTTTGAGCTGTACGCAGTTGCTAATTGCTCTTAATAAGCTGAGCTTTCTTTTAGCTAATTGACTCTAGATAGCTGTTTAAAATCAACCCAGACATTTTTACTTTTCTTACTTTTTTATTGTTAAGAAGGGAGTCTCTTCTGGCCTCTTTTAGGACTGGGAGAGCAGACTGGCTGTGGCTTAACCCTTTTCAGGGATTCACAAACTGGGAAATTGTCGAGAGGGCTAAAAGAGAAAAAAGAAACCAAACCCAAGGCCTTAGTTTTCTTCCACTTAAAGATCCAGCACACCAAAGTTAGGTGCAGCTGTTTCCATGGTGTTTCACCGTATTTCAAAGCTTTAGTTTCCTGTTAAAAGCTGAGAAGAAAACTTTCATGTCTGAAACGATTGCAACATGTAGACCGACTCAGGAATGAGATGTTAAAATAACTCAGGACTCGTCCTGCTGTTTTCACATCTCAGCAAGAAGTAGTGTTGGCTTCTTATTGCCAGCCAGAAGGAAGGCGTCTTTTGGTGGAAATAAGAGTTCCACATGAATCAGAAATACACTTTTTTTCTCTTAAAAGCAGAGCTGAGCAATTCCGACTCCTCAGCAATACAACTTTGCCCTTGTTTCTTTGTGACGTGCTGTTCCGATCGGCTCCCTGAGTAGAAGAAAGTTCATCCGGTTTTTTTTTTAGATGAATACGTGGATTTATGGGCCTCCTTCCCCTTAGGCTTCTAGATGGCTTCGCAGAACAGAGCTCTCTGTCAGAACAGCCATTCATTTAGCGACGACGGTTCAGAGCTACGATGGTCCTGAAAAAAGTGACTTACAACTGGTCCTCACATTTATGATTGTCATCTGTGTGTGTGTGTGTATATATGTGTGTGTGTGTATCTATATCTATCTATATCTATCTATCTATATCTATATCTATCTATCATACACACACACACCGTTAACCGTGGCAAAAATGTTCATAAAAATGGCGCAACTCACCTATCAGCCACTATGCTTAGCAACAGAAATTCTGGTTAAATTTTAAAAGAAATACTTTTCCATAAATATCAAGCGGATAATATCAAAGACCTCACTCAGTTGCCCCTGATATTAAAAATGTAGCAGAATAGGATAAGCTGAAATTACCACACACACAAAAAAAGTAACTGCATGTGCTCATTCTCCGGTTATTGGTACAAAGGCATCCCTGAAATTCAATGCTGTGAAAGGTCATGAAGATGCACTTTGTCTTCGCTTCATAAATGGACAATTTTTCATGGTTATTAGAATTCATAGCTGAAGCAAGAAACGAAGGAAGAAAGGAAAGCCCCGAAGGCCAATATGTCTCGGGTTTCCTGGCACAGTCTTGACAGCAACTGGAAATAGCTAATCTAGTTTGATTTACAACATTATAAATTTTGCAAGGCCTTGGAAGAATTCAAGCCCAGATGTCATCTTCAAAGGGACCGAAGGCTGGAGTCTTGAATATAATTTTATAAGTGTCAGTATGGGTGACGATGACGTCAAATGTGCAAAAGACAGGAATACTAAGAAAGCCAAATATTTCTGTCAGGTCAAGGTGCTCAGAGCTCAGCCTTAAAATACATTCTTAAATCGGATACAGACAACGAAAAGTGAAGGTTTATATGGTCTGCTAATATTTTCTTCTCTGTTTAATGTGGTAGTTCTTCCCCTACGGAGATGCCTCCAAGTTTGCCCAACATGCTTTCAGAACCTTTGATAAGAATGGCGACGGCACCATTGACTTCAGAGAGTTCATCTGCGCCCTCTCCATCACCTCAAGGGGTAGCTTTGAACAGAAATTAAACTGGGCCTTCAATATGTACGACTTAGATGGAGATGGGAAAATCACCAGGGTGGAGATGCTGGAAATTATAGAGGTAAGCCAGCTTCCAGTATCCCATTGCTTTCTAATATGAGCAAGAAACAAAATATTTTGCTTTGGTGATTTTTTTCTTGGCGGGGAGGGGGGTGTTTGATCACCTTGAGGGTTTTATGATTGAAAATTGCAAAAATACGCCAGTGGTGAAATAGAATGGATGGCTCTATACAAAAAAACCTGAGACTATGTAAGCAGGAGGTTTGTCAGTGTGATGGCTGACAATTAAATCTGTGCCATAGGGTGCATGGTACATCTATGGATTCTGTGGAATTGCCTCTCTCAGTATCCTTCACCATGGGTCATGCGGGTTGTAGCTACTAGATATTATAGCCTCCCAACATTTGGAGGGCCACAGTGAGGAAATCAAAGTTTTGGGGACAATGATTACATGAGATATGTTGTCCTGAAAGCCCTGTCATAAAAGATAAAGTTAGGATTGAGTTCCAAACCTTCTTCGCAGGTAATCGTGCGTAATGCAAAAACTGCACAGCCTCCCATCAAATTGCAACACAATGCAAAATTACGCAATGAGCCTAGACATCATTACAGGTAGCCCTTTTGATGATAACTTACTCAGCGACCATTGAAAGTTACAATGGTGATTAATGAGTGGTACTTAAGTCTGGTCCTCCAAGTTCCATCCAGCACCCCGAAGTCACATGACTGTGATCTGGGAACCTGACAGCTGTCTCATGCCTACAGCGGTTGCAGCATCATACAGTCATGTGATCTCTGCCAGCTTCAGACAAGCAAAGTTTGGCTCTGCTACACCACAGAAGTCACCCTTGCACTCCCCCCCCCCCGGTATTAGGTACTTAACAACTCACGATCCTTACTTAACACCAGCAACAAGGAGTCTTGGCTTGTCACCACTGAGAGGTATGGTCATGTGATATTGCATTTTATGACTGCATTGCTTGGTAATGGAATATCTGGTCCTAGTTACTGTCATTAACCGATGACTGCCTGAATTGACATGTCAGCTGAATGGGGGTGGGAGGGAAAACACGGACTTGTCTTCATTAGTAAGTAGGCAGCAGTGGCAATATTAGGTCCTTGTGCATGAATGAGTGGGGGGGGGCAGGTTCCTTACCCCAGCAATAAATCTTAAGCCTCAATACAGCAGTGTCCTTGAGTGAATCATTTAAATTTTCTCACAGAGAGGTGAAAGAGTGTCATTCAATCTGATGGTGACCCTGTTAATGTGGTGACAGAATCTGCCCTCCATTCTCATTATTGATGGCTTGCTTCTTTTTGACAAGATTCAGCCCCACAAGGCTGCCTGGTTAAAAAAAAAAAAAGTAAATATAGGTGAATCGTCCCAATTGTACACAGACCCATTCTGTTTACAAAATACGGACGTGAAGTTCTCCCTAATTTAAGGAAGCAACGCATCGGGTTTTCAAAATAAATAAATAAATAAATAAATCAGAAAGCATCCATCTCTTGGGTGTAACTTAGACTTTTGCAGTGTATTGTACGGACACTTGATCGCGTATGTTCAACATTGTTTGATCTACATTTAACTGTTGTGCTTAAATCAGGCCAGATGACAGAGTTGACGCTTAAAGTGCAATCCAATATTCGCTACCCAGGGAATAAGCCCAACTGAACTCAGCTGACTTTCTCTCTCTCTAAAGAACTACATTATCACTCTGTAGTAGCTTCAACTGATCGAGTAATTTTTGCTGGATCTCATGAAATTCCTCTTTTTCTCTCTCTCTCTCTCTCTTTCTCTCTCTCAAGGCCATTTATAAAATGGTGGGCACTGTAATAATGATGAAAATGAACGAAGATGGCCTCACACCGGAGCAGCGAGTAGACAAGATTTTCAGCAAAATGGATAAGAACAAAGACGACCAGATTACGTTGGATGAATTCAAAGAAGCGGCAAAGAGCGACCCTTCCATCGTATTACTCCTGCAATGTGACATTCAGAAATGAGCATGTATAAAATGCTTTCATGGACTGCACAGAAGTTTAAATGTTCCATTCAGTTTGCAGCTATCTATACAACACACACACACACACACACACACACAAAACAAACAACAAATTGCTTGGACTATCTATCAATGGACTTGCTTCTTGTGTTTGAAACACTTGTGTGCATGAGAATGTCAATTGCTAAAAGAATTTTAAAAAAAAATCTATTATAAAACAAAATTATGCCACAATGTGAAGTGTGCAATGTCATTTCATAAGTCCTTTTTCCTCTGATGCCTACGCAGTGATACCAGGCTGCAGTGAACTATACTATTTATTGTTCAAGTTTTACTGATGCTAGTTATATGTCTTCTTAAACTGGATAATGTTAGTGACACTGACCCCTCCCCCCCATGGTAGTGTAACTGTTCATTAGCAAGTATGTCGCCCTTCTGCTATATAGTCGTAGTGGACAGACTGAGAGCAGCTTTAGGAGTCTGGTCCAGCCATGTGCTTGTATTGTCAGTGGATATAAATGTATTTCATTTGCATGACTTTTAGGTTTGCCTTAATTCTTACCTCATTTGCATCCTTCATTTGGGAAAAAAAAGAGAGAAAAAGGCTTGTGTCAGAGGAATGAAGCATAAAACTTTTTAAAAGCCTTGGTGGAGCAGTGGGCTAATGCCTCCTTAAGTAACACCAGCTGCCTGCAATTAGTGCAGGTTCGCGTCCCACCAGGCTCAAGGTTGACTCAGCCTTCCATCCTTCCGAGGTAGGTAAAATGAGGACCCAGACTGTTGGGGGCAATGCTGACTTTGTAATAATGCCGCTTGGGCCCCCCCGAAAGCCCTAATAAGCAGGCATATACATAGGATGAAGGCTATTGCTAAGCACATTGATTTGTGCTTTAGATTGTAAGCCGCCCTGAGTCTTTGGAGAAGGGCGGGATATAAATGGGATTTAAAAAAAAAGCTAACCCCACTAAGATGTTCTCGTCAGTGAAGGCTAAAGAAACAAACAAATCAAGAAATAGAGGAAAAAACATATTTTCAACGTTGTTCTACTGGAAGTTTAAACTGTTTTGTTGGGAGTGTATTAATTTCTGCTTGAGATTTTCATAAGCTTCCAAAAAGGTTGAGATCAATTTCCCCAAATAAATTTATAACCTTTGACTTCTCATGTGTTTCCTTTTACACAGGTACCTTGCTGCTAGCGCTGGAATTAATAGATGATAAATGCTATTCGATAGCCAAATATTTCTCAGTGGAGCTTCCATGTATGTATGGGGACTTCACCCTGATGTTTACAGAACTCCGCTCCAACCATTTTCCTTTGCAGGTTTAATGGACAGGAGGAATAACCCTGAGGAACGGAAGGAAGAGCTGCAACCAAGGCAATAGTCAGATAAAAGAAATTTAAGTCCAAAACAGAAATGTAATTTGAGAAAATGTCTCAGGCTTGACTCTCCCTAGTTGTCACCAAGAAAAAGGGAGGGAGGGCGGGAAAAGCGTATTTGGACTTACAAGATTCTGTTACTGTAACCATATAATAAAAGTAGTTTTAGCATTCATAACTTTGGTTTTCTAGTCTGGTCTACTGCAAAGGGCTAACATCAGCCTCTCATAATTCCTAGAAACTATAATGAAAGTCAGTTGATTTTCTGGCTCTCGTTTTTGTATCACACATTCCAGGAACAATCAAAACACTTGAGCTCCAGCAAAAGGTGGCATATTTCTAGTTTTAATTTCCAGAATGCTTTCTAAAGCGGGCATCTGAAAGCCTGAGTTGAAAGGCATTTGATCCCAGAAGAACTATCAAAGCACAGCAGTTCAGCTGAACTGTTGATCCTGTAATTACTATTGTTCAAAAGGTGTTCTTTTCTGAGAAAAAATACATTGTAAGAGCTCACAGCCGGATTCCCAGTTTGTTTTTCCAAGGTACGCCTTGGCAAAATCTTGGAAACAGGTTAAAAGAAAACATTGGCAAAGAAGGCAAAGCTAGTTTCCTAAATATGGCTCTTAATGGATTTTCTATCGTCACCGTTGCCTTAATAAGAAAAGCTGAGTAGCCATCACTACTGTAGTTTTAGTATCGCCGTGGAATGCAAAAGCTAACTCAATTGATGCAAAGAAATCCACCTTATAGTTTACTAGCTTTGTCTCTGAAAATATGAGCTGTTTCAACAAAAGTGTGGGAGTATATGCTAAGCACATCTAATTGAAAAGCATCTTCCTGAAACTCCTGCCATATTAAAATGCAGGTAAATGACAACATTGAAAATGTCATTTATTGTCCTAAATGTCAGGTCAAAAGAACCGTGTTCAGGTGGACACAGGCATCTAAAAATGGTTCAGTGGCTTCCTGTGAAATCCAAGGTGCTCAGTTCAAAGACCTTGGGGGTTTTAAGTCCTGACACCTCCAGGTGATATTGATACCTGTAAGGCAGTATGGACCTTGATAGATCGCTCTCCTTTTAACTCATACAGCCAAGAGCTAGACCAGTCTAAGTGACCTCAGCATCCTAAAGATACTTCCCATATATATATGATGATAATCTAACTTGGAGGTGGTAAGAGATAAGAGCAAGCCTGGATTCTCTAGGAAAGGGTGAAGTTTAGGTCAGATGGACTTCTTCAGAAGTAGTTCAAACCACTCTTGTAAAACTGCAGATCTGGATTAACACTTGTTCCCTAACTGCAAATCTTGTGATCACCAGTAACTTCATACAGAACAGGCAGAAATCTAATCCAGTATTATTAGATTTCTTAACGGTATTTCTCTCTTGTCTAGATTCAGTTATAAAATATGGATTCTCAACCGGTCTAAAACTACCGGACAAAATTCTGTACTTCCACTATATTCCAAAATTGGTAAATAAAGAATGACTATTTAAATTCTACGCACTCTCCTTATAAAAACATTTCACAATAAATTATAAAAGTGAACTTAATAGTTCACTGATGAATCTCCCCACTCCCTCTCCTTGCCTGGAATACAAAATAAATAAATACAAATAATATGTGATTTCAGGTTAATTTATTGGAGGGGCTGAGGAATAGTATTTAACTTCCCACTCATCCTAAGGGGCACAGGAGGCCATTCAGAGTTATAGCTACACCACCAAAAGGAACAGAGATGATTTTATTTTCAATTTATAGCTGACTGGATAGAATTGTCACTCTCCACTTTTACAATATATTCAGAGCACGTAACAGAACAGGAGAGGAGACAAATTTGGCTGCTTCATCTCAAGATTACCCATGCAAATCCAGAGCACCGAAGAGCTCACTAAACTTAAAAAATAAATAAATAAATACGGCTTTAAATAGTACAGAAATATTTAAAATGCAGTGGGGATAAAACTGCAGAATCTGAAGTCAGACTCAAGCAGGAGTGCCTAAGGGAGCCTTCAGTATACAGGTAGTCTGACTTAACGACCCCTAATTGGGATCGGAATTCTTGTTGCTAAGCAAGCAGTTGATAAGTGAGCCACACCTGATTTTACCACCTTTTTTTTGCAGTGGTTGTTAAGCAAATTGTTAAGTGAATCATGCAGTCATGACGCAAATCCGGCTGTTCCCGTTGACTGCTGGAAGCCACTTGGCAAAGATGGCAACTGGCAACCACATGACCCCCAAGGCCTGCAGAATTCCACAGTGGGATAGGGGAAGATAGGTGTGTGTGGGGGATGTCATTGCAGCATCCCTGAGGTCGGTCATAAGGATGGGCGGATTGTCAAGCACCTGAATTTTGTTCTTGTGACTGTAAATTCGGGCAGGAATCATAACTCCATTCAGCCCACATCATTTCAAACGGTTGCTGAACGAGTGGTCATAAGTCGAGGACTACCTGTACTCAGTCCTCCACGTCTTCTGTTGTGGCGTCTTTCTTGGCAAAATGCAACACAAAGCAGACAGAGGATAATCCTGCCTTTGGTAGCAGAGAAAAGAATGTGCTGATTTACTAGGGAAATTGCTAAAGACATATAATAGAAAAAACAGATTTTTCTGGGGGGGGAACCAAAATTGACCACAAGGTAGCATTCTGAAATTTTAAAAAATGCAGAAAACTCATTACAAAATTGAAAGGAGGCTAGTTGAATTTTTAAAAATTTCTAGGACTAGAAAGTCAACCCTTAACTGCCACAAATATATAAAAAATACGTATCTCTGGCTTCTCTTCTTAAGCAGCAGATTCCTCAATGCCAATCAGTCTCCTACATCGTGTCACAACACATTGCGGTCAGCTCTCATTAGCAATGTGTGTCTATGTAGGAAAGGGCAACTTAGACAAACCACTGTCATGCAGGTTCCTTAAAGTGAGAGTGATGACATCTGTCTTGTCACACAGCTGGAAAGCAGTTTTTAAGGTTAAAGACTCAGCTAAGGTTGACATGTTCAGCATTTTTTTTTTGTAACACTTGCTGGCATCCCTCTCACGTACCTGAAGTTGAGGACAGAATTGCATATCAATGTATTAAATATTTGAAAACGAAGGGACATTCAAACCGTAGGCTGCTCACATCAAAGGCCATTATGGAAGCCCCTATTGTTAATTGCAGCCTCTGCACTGAGCAAATTGAATGTTTTTGGGTATTCCCAAAGAATGTTGTATAGGTAGTCTTCAGCTTAAGACAAATTGCTTAACATCCATTTGGAGTTAACGATGGACCTGCCCTGTTCTGCTGGTCACGTGATCGCATTTCGGGTGCTCAGTATCTGGCCCACATTTACAGCCCATCCCATGGTCACATGACCACAATTTGTGTCTTTTGCCACAATTTATCACCACCACAAAAAGGTCATCAAATCAGGCACGGTCATATGGTGACCTATTTAATGATCAGCACAAATTACAACCATATATCCAACCTCCATTATGATCTTGAGAACTGTCTGTATTTGGAGAAGCAATAAATACTACATTCCCTCCCATCCTTTCTCAGCATGGATCATCTATTAGGGCGATCTGTAAGGATGGATGACCTGTTCTCTTCCCAATTTTGAACAAGCTGTCCCATTTCTCATCATTGGTAAAATGCTAGCTGGGGCTGGCAAGTGTCAAAAAACTAAAAACATCCATACATGTTGCTTAAAAGGTAAAGGTTCCCCCGCACGCACATGCGTGCTAGTCGGTCCGACTCTAGGGGGCGGTGCTCATCTCCGTTTCAAAGCCGAAGAGCCAGCGCTTGTCCGAGGACGTCTCCGTGGTCATGTGGCCGGCATGACTAGATGCCAAAGGCACACGGAACGCTGTTACCTTCCCACCGGAGTGGTCCCTATTTTTCTACTTGCATTTTTGTGCTTCCGAACTGCTAGGTTGGCAGAAGCTGGGACGAGTAACGGGCGCTCACTCTGTTACGCGGCACTCGGGATTCGACCCACCAAACTGCCGACCTTCCGATCGACAAGCTCAGCGTCCTAACCCACCACGCTAAGTTGATTGAGGGATTTTCATTCTGTAAACTAGCTTTTAATTTAAGACTGGAGTGAAACTCAAAATTGCTGGATTTAAGACAATGTGGATTTGGAACATAGTTCCCCTTCCTCAAATCATACCTATTTGCTCAAAAACTTAAAATCGTATGTAAATGAATTCTTCTAAGATCAAGGTCAGATTTTTCAAGAAGACTAACCACAACCACCACCCCTTCCAACAAACCATTCTTTCTGAGATTTCTAAATTCCAATCTGATTCAGGCAAGTTTCAGTCGCCAGAATGAGGAAGGCTTGGGAGGGCCACTGCAGGCCCTGCCTGAGTTATGGGAGCCTGGTGCAGACTGACTGTTAATGGTATTGTGGGTGACCTTGGAGGATGAGGAAAGATGAGAGAACAATCCAAAAAGAGAGGAAGGAGCCCACAGTAGTTTAAAGGTCAGAAAAGGAAACTTAGGAAGTTTCTTTGCCTACCCTAATTGATCAGTTAGTGGCAGTTTGCACCTTCAGACTTGCAAGTAGATTTAGCTCATCTGCCGTAGTCATGTTTCCTGCCTGGTCTATCCAGGAGGGCTGAAATTGTGGGAGGCCGTGGGAAAGCCAGAGTGGGTCGGCAGAAGTTCAGGGACTTACTAGAATGACTTATGACCTTCCCTCCCAGCTTCTCCATTGAGTTTGCTTGTGGGAAGCCAGCAGGGAAGGTTGCAAATGGCAATCACTTGACCGCGGCTCCCTGTGACATTGTGATCAAGAGACGGGCAGACAAGTACCCAGATTGCAACGACATGACTGTAGAGGTGCTGCAATGGCTAAACTGGTTTATGCCTTGCAGGAATGAGTAGCTTTGGTTCCTCCAGATCAGGGGCCTCCAACCTGTGGGCCATGGCCCCACGAGTGGGCAGTGAGGCGTTTGCAACTCCGCCGTAAAAATGGCCAGCAATCTCATCTTCACTTGCGTGTGCAGTGGGTAAGCTCGTGCACGTGTGCTCCATTTACACGATAGGCAGGCGCGTATGCATGCAGCTCACGGGAACGGAGCTGCACAGGTGCTTGCCAGCCTCTTGCACAAACCATCCCCTCCTCCTGGCCAGTCCAAAAAGCCAGAAACATTTGGAAACTCTGCTCCAGATGATACGCAAGTACAGGGGTGTCAAACTGCCAGCCTGCGGGTCAGATGCATCATGGTGAAACTGCGCCTACCCCATTGCCAGCAATGGGAAAAAAGTCATAATAACGTTATATGACGTTGCGAGTTTGACACCCCTGCATAAGTACATCAGCATACAGCTAATATCAGCATGGCCAGTGAGGAGGATTGCTGGGATTTATATTTCAGCAATGCTGGCAGGACTACATAGGGCCTAGTCCTGGTTTAGCATTCCCTGTATACGAGTTTGTTCAAAAACAGTGATTTAGCACAATATGCAAATCCAACATCAACTGAATTTTTATTTGCCACAGGAACTAAATGGTTAACAGAAGCATTTGAAAGAGAGTAACAAACAATAAAGTGGTTTAACAATGTATATTGCAGTGATGAAGGAAACAATACAAATTTAGACAGAAATGTTAAGAGGAATTACTAATAAAGGATTCAGTTTTTCACCTGCTATTGTAACATTCAAAAATATTGTAAAAACAGGTAGGGATATTGTATAAAATTTATTCAGCTTCTGTCGCTTATATTTACCTCTCTTTGGGGAACAATAAAAATAAGAAACATTTCCCGCATTCAGCAAATATATTATTAATACCAAACTCTGGCAAGAAATATACAGTAAATGTAATTCATAGGAACAAAGTAGAAGAACATATTGACTGCTATAATTCTAGCATCAAAATATTTACAAAATCTGAGCATAAAATTCAAATTTGTTAGGTACCATTAAAGGCCTGTTATAAGGAGAGAAAGGCCACAAGTAAACTTCAAGAACGAAAAAAAGGCTCTTTTTCACTGATTTTACCAGCAGTGAACAGAGTCTGTGCATCTTCAACACAACAAAACAAGTTAGTAACAACAGATGAGATGTTGTTATTCTCCATCTTCATTTTCTTCATTTGTATGACTGAAATTCAGCGTCTTTTGTCCCCTCTCAGGATCTTGCATTCTAAGGATTCGGATAAGATTACTTGTAGGCAAAGAACTAGATACAAAATGAAAAAAAAACACCAAATAATGATTCTTTTGTGCAGTGTTTTCATACTTGTACCCCACCTGGTTAACAGCAACTCACCTTTGTAAATAACTATCAAAACCATTTAAGTATTTCATATACAGTTCCTAGAAACACTGGTACGAACTTTAGGCTGATTCATTTAATTTCACAAACCTAAGCAAAATTCTAAAGCTGCCAAAACTTTACCAATCCTTGGGTTAAAGGGTGATACGCAAGATGTCTTCAACTGCCATCAGGTGGAGCTGAGAGGTGGGAAACTTATTCTCAGAGACTCCAGAAGAAAGGACTAGAATGAATGGTTGGAAACTGCAATGAAGCAAATTTCACCTAAATGCTAAAAGAGCATTAACTGTTCTCTATTTGCTTCCAGAATTGACGAGACCTTCTTCACTACAAAAATGAACTAAAGCGCTACTTAATGGCATCTGTCAAGGCTGCTGTAGTGGCATTCGTAAATATTGCAGACTCTGAACAAACTAATCTGCAAAATCTTTTCATTATACATTCAATCCGTAGGGTTCAGTATTGCACAAAGCTGCTCTGAGTAGTAGGATATTCATATTCTCATTGCTCTTTATATACATACATACATACATACATACATACATACATACATACATACATACATATTTATTTATTTATTTAATGGGACTTATATGCCGCCCTATCTCCCGAAGGACTCAGGGCGGCTAACAATAAAATACAAATAAGATACAAATATTAAGAAGAAATTAAACTATACCTAGCCCCAACTAAAACCATATTAAAACCCCTTATCATCAGTCCAGTCGGCCTGTTGGAAAAGAAGTGTCTTAAGGTCACGACGGAAGGACCGGAGGTCAGGGGCCATCCGGAGCTCCAAGGGGAGCTGATTCCACAGGGCAGGTGCCCCCACAGAGAAGGGCCTCCCCCTGGGGGTCGCCAGCTGACATTGTCTGGCCGAAGGCACCCCTGTGCGCTCACACCTCTCTGTGTGAGCGCACAGGGCGATGGGAAGTCGTTCCTGGCAGCAGTCGGTCCTGCAGGTATCCCGGGCCTAAGCCATGAAGGGCTTTATAGGTAAGAACCAGCACCTTAAATCTCACCCGGAGAGCAACCGGTAACCAATGCAGCTCACGCAGGAGGGGTGTAATATGGGAGTATCGGGATGCTCCCATCACAACCCGCACGGCCACATTCTGCACCAGCTGAAGTCTTTGGGTGGTCTTCAAGGGCAGCCCCATGTAGAGAGCATTGCAATAATCAACACGGGAGGTAAAGAGCGCATACGTGACCATACGTAAAGCATCTCTGTCCAGATAGGGCCGCAACTGGCACACCAGGCGAACCTGGGCAAATGCCCCCCTGGCCACGACTCCTATATGATTTTCTAAACTGAGTCGTGCATCCAAGAGGACGCCTAAGTTGCGTGCCCTATCAACGGGAGGTAACACCTCTCCCCCCATAACCAAAGGTAGAATATCCTGAACTGTATGAGATGCCGGTACGTCAAGCCACTCGATCTTGGCCAGGTTGAGTTGGAGCCTGTTCTTCCCCATCCAGATTCGTACCGCTTCCAGGCAACGGGACATCACGTCGAGGGCATCACTGAGTTGGTTCGGGGTGGAGATGAAAAGCTGGGTATCATCAGCATATTGATGATACCTCACCCCGAATGATCTCACCCAGTGGCTTCATATAGATGTTGAACAGGAGGGGAGAGAGGACTGACCCCTGGGGCACCCCACAATCGAGGGGCCTCGGGGTTGACCTCTGCCCTCCTGTCAACACCATCTGCGAACGGCCCGAGAGGTAGAACCACCATAAAACGGTGCCTCCCACTCCCAGTCCCCAGAGACGTCGCAGCAAGATACCATGGTCGATGGTATCAAAAGCCACTGAGAGATCTAATAGGACCAGGACAGAGGAATAACCCCTATCCCGAGCCCGCCAGAGATCATCCACCAGCGTGACCAATGCCGTCTCCGTGCTGTACCTGGGCCTGAAACCCGATTGGTACGGATCCAGATACTCAGTTTCCTCCAGGATCAACGGGAGCTGTCGTGCCACCACGTTCTCAACAACCTTCGCAAGAAAGCAAAGGTTGGAGACAGGACGAAAATTATTCAAAATAGCTGGATCCAAGGCAGGTTTCTTGAGGAGGGGCCTCACCACTGCCTCCTTCAAGGCGGCAGGGAAGCATCCCTCACTCAAAAAAGCATTAATCACTGCCTGGAGCCAGCCTCGTGTGACCTCCCGAGCCACATAAACCAGCCAGGAGGGACACGGGTCCAACAAACATGTGGCGGCACTTAATCTACCCATGATCCTGTCCACTTCATCCGGAGTCACAGGGTCAAACTCCTCCCAAATAATGTCAGCCAGACCTGTCGCTTCCCCCTCGTCAGATACTGCCCAGTCGGAGTCCAGACCGGTCCGGATCTGAGCAATTTTGTCCAGCAGATGCTGACCAAACTCCTCGGCACGTCCCCGCATACACATACACACACACACACACACACACACACACACACTTTAGTTTATACACACACACGTCACAAACCTGATAGCAATAGCTTTTGACTGAATATTTTACTCCCAGATGTTAACAAAGGCAACAGTGCTTCTGCTAAATGCTTCGCTAGAACTGACTCGAGAGTCGGCTGCTCAATCTTTCCCCCCAGGTGCCAGGAAACAGGCTCAAGGTTGCCGAGGGGGCTGCTATCTCAAACTGCATGGAAAACTTGCTGATCAGCTAAGTGATCTCACTCATTTCTGGTGGACAATGAACCCAATTACTTATTGTCAGCCCAATGGATAACTCTGAATCCGTTCAGCACTACTGTCTACAAAGCATATGAACCCATAGGGAGGAAAGAATTAACAGCATTTAAAAATCTATAATTCAGAAATGCATAACTTATTACAAATCACTTAAGTAACAACAATAAGTATTCTGTTAAAAAAAAGCAATAGAAAGAAGTTATCTCCTGAAAGAATGGCTATTGAGGTTAGGGTTCAATCCTGTGGCCTTGTAGGTACTCAGCGCTTATAGAAATCTTACTAACAAACTGGGAACTTCATGCAAGGGATATGTTAAACCTCAATACAACATACATACATATACAGGTAGTCCTTCGTTTAGTGACTTTAAGTTACAGTGGCACGGGAAAAAGTGACTTAGGACCATTTTTGACACTTACAACCATTGCAGCATTCCTATGGTCACATGATCAAAATTTGGATGTTTGTCAACATCTATGATGGCTGCAGTGTCCCTGGATCATGTGATCACCTTTTGTGACCTTCTGACAAGCAAAGTCAATGGGGAAGCCAGGTTCACTTAACAACTGTGTTACTAACTGCAGTGATTCACTTAACAACTGTGGCAAGAAAGGTCATAAAATGAGATAAAACTCGCTTAACAACTGTCTCGCTTAGCAACAGACATTTTGGACTGAATTGTTGAGGACTACCTATATATGCATCTTTATGTTGTCATTTTTGCATTTATTTAAACCTAATTCAATCGGAGATATTTCTAAAGCCTCAAGTTAGTGCATTTGATTTCAAAATATAGTATTCATCGCATCTTATCCAGACACTTCTAGAGCTTCCAATCTAAATTAACAATAAAAGTACATACATTTGAGTGTCTAGATAAATGATATAAAATATTTTTAAAAATATTAAAATGCCGATAAGGATAGAGAACAGGAAATATAATATATACCTCATGTTTTGGGGAGTGAGCAAAATAAACTGCCGATAACGTTGAGAGTCTGCCATCTTAAGCATCATATCCATTGCAATTCTTCTGTTAACCATGTCCTAAAAGATATTAAAGTGTGCAAATTGTTATTTAGAAAACGTATTTTATTTAAATTTCCAAAACAATTCAATGTATATTATTGTTGTGTAAACTCATTCATTCAATTTCTAGAGCTGCCCAACTCAACCAAGTGTCTCTGGGAAGCTTACAATTCTAAACGTATAAAACAATTAAAAAAAACATTAAAGCAATAAAACACAAAAACACACCACAAATAAACCAAGAAAAACATCCAACTACCCACCAAATTAGCCCATCCATGATCTCACAGTTTACAGTAAAAAAATTCAGCCAACCGTACCATAAATACATCAAATTCATCCAAGCATCTGAAAGGAGATTCAGCAATGGACCAGAGAGAGAGGATGAAACAGACTGTGGAGAATGAACGTTCCCCTCCGGATAGAGATTTCATGTCATCAAGAGCAGCCTTATTTCCATCTCCAGGCTGCACCTTCAATTATATAAAAAGAAAAAAAATGTAACTGAAATTATATGAAAAAAAAAGTATTTGCAGGTGAAACAAAAACTTCCAGGTGAAACAAAAAACCCACCATAAACTTGCAGAGGGTGGCGGGGGGTCTGGGATTCTGTGGTGTGGCGGCTGACCATAGGACGTGGTTTGAGGTTGGCACTCCTCAGTGATGGTGGTAGCACTGGCAATGCTGGGGCTGAAGTAGAAGCCTGAAGGTCCAAAGTCTCCACTTCAACCCCAGCACTGCCATCACCAATGTACGGTGCTGCTGGGCAAGGCAGCCAAAAGAGCAACAATGGAGAAGGCAGGACCACTATTAACACAGTGCAGTATTGCCAATTCCTTCAGGCAGTTCAGCATGTCACTTCAAAATTAATGAGAAGTCCCACGTACAACCAAAATGGATGACCCATGACAGCAGGAGGCCGCAAACAGCTGTAAAGGTGAGCCAGTTACCAAGTGCCCAAAATGCAATTATACGATGAGTGTGTAAGCAGTCCTGGGAAGGTCCATTTGTAATTTTGAATGATCATTAAGCAACCAGTTATAAGTGAAGACTACCTGTATTTTTTTCTTGTGTCTCTGACATAACAAGTCCACAAGAAACAATAATGACAAATTCAT
Source organism: Vipera ursinii (assembly GCF_947247035.1). Lineage (NCBI taxonomy): Eukaryota > Metazoa > Chordata > Lepidosauria > Squamata > Viperidae > Vipera > Vipera ursinii. The sequence continues at coordinate 212,865,480 of NC_139512.1, read as the reverse complement.
ATGAAAGCTAACATTTCACTGACAGACTATCACTCTGATTGCAAACATGATGTATTTATAATCGTCTGTTTGGAAGCAGAAAGCATTTCTTTTCTTTGTTGCTGGCCCATTTTAAATTCCGAGGATTCTTCAGGAAAGTATTCAAGTTGGATCACAGCTGAACATCAACTTCTGAATGATTCATCTGGAAGCTTCATCTCCTGACCAGTATATCTGGTAATAATCTTAATGAAAAACTAAATACAATCCTCAAATATTTTGCTACAAGACAAATTGTAGAATAAAGCCCTCTTTTTTAAAAAAAACAATTAACTGTAATTCCTGAATTGCAAAGCTCACATGTTCTGAGTGGGCAAGACTCGTGTTCTCCTCATAAGCCTAAGCTAACACATTGCTGCTTTCTCCGGGCAGAATTTTCCTCGGTATAGATTGCTCTAAATGCCTTAATTGAGAGACTGTGGGGTAACTGTGGTTTCTTTGTATAGCAAAATGCATTTCAAAAGTCGCTGGAACTCTGCTAATCATGTGGGAAACCACTCGACTCTTCTAGGTTTGAAAGGAAAAAGTTTGCAGAGTTGTGCAAAACAATTTGAGCGTAAACTTTTCAGTCTCAAAAATTTTGTGTTTGAATACACAACCTGAATGTCTCTAGCATTCTATATAATGTGTTTTATAGAAATCTTATCATCATCATTTTAGCCACTGTCTGTCCACTGCAGGATGAAGGCCTCTTCTGCCATGTTTCCAACCAATAGGGGTCCTGAGCTTTCTTTTGCCAATACTTGCTGATGTCGTCGATCCATCTTGTTTCAGGTCTCTTTCGTGGATGCTTTTTATCTAGTGGGATCCGTTCTGTGACCGCCTTGGTCTACCTGCCATCAGTTTTTCTTGTTCTGTCACCAGCCCGTTTCCATTTCAAGTCTTTTACTCTCTTGACAATGATGCCGTAGACTTTCGTTTGTTCTCCAATCCAGGTGCGGGTCTTTCTATCTTGCCTTGTAACATCGACCATGTATCTTTCCATAGCTCTTTGCACCAATCTTAGCTTCTGTTATCGATCGTGAGGTTAGAGTCCACGATTCAAGTGCATATGTTTAAGAGCAGCACCCACTGATCAAAAACTTTTCTTTTCAGGCACAGGGGGAGATTGTTCCTGCATATTATGCTTAACTTGCCGAATGCCTGCCAGCTCCATTTAACACAGTGTTCAATTTCCTTTATTGTTATCACCTTCCATTCTCTCTCTTCTTTGTCAAGGGTCCAAGATGAAATTTGTCTTGTTTCTTGGGAAAGGAAGTCCAACTCTTCAATTAATGACCATATGAGGCTGCCTTTCCACTACTGGATGAATGCTAGGTCTTAAGGTTGGGATGGAGAGCTGCTGGTAGGCCAGTTTATATGAAAGAAAATGGGTTGATCATTCTTGTTTATTAGAACAATAATTTGATTAAGGATATGTAGGGTTATTGTTCAAAAACCTGAACCAAAATAGAAAGCTACAGATAAATAGCTAGGTTACTGACTTTCTTTGCACTTACTCAGACTTGTCTCCATAATTTCCTTTTCAATTATTTATTTCTTTTCCTTTTAACTGTCTTTCCTTAAGTCTACTTTTAATAAACTAGATGTTAAAGAGAAAAACACAAAAGATCTTCGAAGGAAAAGCGCAACGCTACAAGTTTATCTTTTCAGTAAGCGTGAGTAGGACAAAAAGGAAGTAATGAATAGATGGAAAACCAGTTCAAAAATCTCACCCTATCCCAATCATTAGAACCTTGCAAATAAACTAACATCTATAATGAATGCATTGTTTTGACAGAGCTAATTTACATGCTTTAAAATTAAAAATTACATTTAAATTCAACAAGGTATCACGCATTAATACCTTAAAGTAAAACTCTTTTATGAAACATATGCACAGAGACCCTAAGCTAAACAATGTATAAAAAATAAATCCTTCCACTGCTTCAAGGCCACTGAAATGAATGAAGTATTCATCACCGCAACATTTCATGAATCGCATCCAAAGCACGTAATACAATAAACACAGGCAATTGTTCCAACTGTCCACCCTGTATTTTCAATTAAATGTAACTAGCAATAAAATATCATGCTAAGAAAAAGTGGCCAGAAGACATTTACTTTTTTCTGCAAAAATCAATGCAGTCCATGTATCAGAATTATGAGGACATCTTGAGGTGATACATGTCATAACAACGCTCCAATATGAAAATAATTATTTCTAAAAAACCCTATCGCGAGCAATTTTATTAACATTCGGCTACGTTATGATCTGTACAATTACACAATTTCCTGAATAAATTAAATAATAAATTAAGTTTTCAAAACTTGCAGGACTGTGAAAAGTTGAATCCCACTTTTTTCCTCATAAAATTACCTCTAAAACATTTTGCAGGCTAAAACCAAAGTACTGCATACTCATAAAAGAGTTACCTGCTTCTTCACCCATTTGCTCAACTTGGAAACTGGCCAGAGAGGATCAAGTCCATTAATTCCATGATTATTATGAAAGCCAATAGGAATGGTGAAAGAGAAGCTAAGCACTACACCCATCTTTTCACCAACATGTTTATTCTCTTAGAATTAATTCCATGTATTCATTAATGTGGAATTCCGGGTTGCCAATAACTTTCAATAAACTAAAAATCAGCCCAACGAATACCAAACCGATCGGCCACGTTCAAAATTAGATGTAACATTCTCACTTTCTTGTAATCAAGTTTTTACTGTTCCATATCACTCAAAAAAAAAAAAGAATACTTAACAACAATATCACATAGGTAGCACTGTAGTTCACCTAAAATTTTTAAATATCTTAATTTCGGTTGCAGTAACTGGCAACACATTTTTTTATCTGTTAAACCCTCAAACTATTAAAAAAGGGGGAAATGTTTTAAATTAAAAATGATAGAACCTGAATGAATATTCAGGAATTATTTTAATATGTACAAATGTTTATGTACATATAATATGCAAAATGTAATAGATTACTGTACAGGTAACTCTTACAACAGTTTTTTTAGTGAGTGTTCAAAGTTACAACAGCACTGGAAAAAGTGACTAATGACCGTTTTTCAGTTACGACCTTTGCAGCATCCCCATGGTCATGTGATCAAAATTCAGACACTTGGCAACTAGTTCATATTTATGACCGTTGCTGCATCCCAAGGTCTTGTGATCCCCTTTTGTGACGTTCTTGACAAGCAAAGTCAATGGGGAAGCCAGATTCACTTAACAACCGGGTTACTAACTTTACCAACTGCAGTGATTCACTTAACAACCATGACAAGATAGATCGTAAAATGGGGCAAAATTCACTTAACAAATATCCCACTAAGCTACAGAAATTTTAGGCTCAATTGTGTCCGCAAGTTGAGGACTAGCTGTACAAAAGCAAGACTTTGATGTAGAAAGAATTACACATCATGAAAGGCAAATTTGTCAGGTATAAAAATGCACTTATAAAAACCCTTACATATTTCATTAGTGTAATCTAGCTTTCTTTCCAAAATAAAGTTGTTATGGATTAATTGGGAAGCTGATGATAAGAACAGTGGGATGGAGAATAATTAAGTATAATGTGTAGTAAAATGGGAATTATGGGAAAATTTTCAGATTTGTTATCAAAAGTTCCTTAATCATCTCTGACTACTGGGAAATTGTTCACAAGACCTCAATTAATAACAAGAGTTCCTGATCTGGAGACATAATCCAATATTTTCACACATTTAAGACGTAAAAAATGAGACATGTTTGATTCAGCAATGACTGAAGCTGCATAAATTATTGAGCCAGCTGTTTTGTGGTGGTGGTGGTGGTGGGGAAAGGTTTCCAGAAGTCAAGCTTGACTCCTAGTGACAGTTTTCATGGCAACAGTACAGAAGTGGCTTGTTTTTGCCTTCCCTGCCAGCTCTAGCTTTTCGGATAATAAAGTGCTATTAAATTGAGGCAATGACCTAGGGAGCATTTGTACCTTTGGAAAAAAGCTCTTTATCATTTTCTGTTTGCTCTGAGGTATTAAAAAAAAATAGAAATGGGTTTCTATTTCTTGCGAGGGAATGTTTTTGTACAACTGGGTACTGACGTGGAAGTTCATTCGCATGCAGATTATGTGGAGGAGTGAAACCACTGTTTTCCATTTCATTTTAAGGCCAATCTTTGTTAAATGCATAAACCTGAACTGGCATAGTGTAGGAAAAAAAAACTTTATTCAAAAATCAACTCATTCTAAACAATAGAAAAAATAAAATAACAACAAAAACAAAAGTCAACCCAAAACCTGACTTACAGTAATTGAAAGTCTTTCATTCTTGTGGTCAAACACTATTTTTCCAGAATACGACCGTTGACTTAACAAAGAATTGAAGTAACATTTGCATCGCATAGTAAGAAACCTTCAAAATGAAAATATTGGGGGGGGGGGGGGGAAATGAACATAGAAAAGAAATTGAAAAATTATTAAACTTATAAATAACATATGAAATGACACTAGCAGACAACTTGGGGTGTGTCTATGTGTATCAGCTCCAGTGCTGTTTTTTTTATCCTTCTTAGTGCATTGCCTTGTCCTGACAAAGGCAAAAGTGGATAAAAGCCCCATTCTTGAAACAATTAAATAAGGTCTCATAAGCCAGACTAAATCAAATAAAGAACATACCAGCTGTTCAGCCTCCGGCATATGATTATAATTACTAAAAAAAAGCTAGTATTTCAAAATTTGAAGTTTTATAAACTCCTGTGGCACCAAGAAATAAAAATTAAATATTAGGATTATTTTTGAAGATAAATGTGCCTGCAGTAAACAATCCCTTTTGCCTACTGTCTTCAATCTCTGTTAAGATCTATGCATAGAGATTCAATTATGCAAAAATCTAATTGTTGTTCTGCATGATCACATTGGTTCTTGTTAACATGAAACATGTAAGTCACAAACATTTCAATAAGTTCAAACTGCCACTATCTCTTATTAGATCCTTGCTTAAGTTACTGGATATTTTTAAAAATATTGCGCGTGCACGCACACACACACTACCTACCTTCTAAAATACAGATATCTTTTATGTCTCTCAACCATCATCTCATCCAATAGTTTAATGAATTTCTTCAAATTTTTGCTTTTGCTTTCTGCACTCCGGTATTGTTCTTTTGCTTCCTGAAGCTGTCTGTATATTTAAAAAGAGAAAAGAAAAATAAACATTAGTTTTAAACCAATATCAAAGTAACCTAGGGAAATTCTGAGTTAGAGAGATGCCTATAACCTGATACCTACTGTCTGTTCTAAGGAAGTTTTTCTGGATGGCTAGAAGACTATCCTGAACAATGTGGAATGACATTCCATGAAGACCTGGGAAGAAAAATGATTGCCCCAAACTAAAATTTGGGGACCCCCCAATGATAGTGACGTTCAACAATGAAAAACAAGTATTGCTTCACGGAACACAATATTAGTTTAAAAAAGTTGTCCAAATTAGAAAATGAACGCCAATTGTTGATTTTTAGTATTTAATACTTGATAATAGGTAAAAATGATAATATCGCTCCAGATTCAGAAAACCCATTCTCCTTCGCTAATTGGTAATTGCATTTTCTGTAAAGAATTTCATAAACATTTTCAATGTTTTATGATTTTATTTTCTAAAAATATTTTCCAGATATATGAACTGGAATTCCTCTCAAAATATAAATTAATTTGGAAATAATATTTTGAGGGCATTCACCTTTTAGGTCAGTCAGAATATTATGGAATAATTATGGAATAATCTAATAAAAAAAGTTTTGACCCCTTTTTTGTAGGCTAAATTGTGACTAGTCACTAAGCCAGAAAACAATGATGTAGAGTTCAGATGTCTCCTACCTATTCACTTACCGTCACATACCAAATTCATTTACACACTTGCACACACATTTACCTTATTATTTCTTCTCTATCTCCAGTACGTTCTCTTTCTGAATTTATTTTCTCTCTTAAACGGTTCATTTCTGTATCAAGGCTTTTGTAAGTCCTAGTTACTTCTATTCGCTCCGGATGGATCTTTGAAGCCTTTGCAATAATTTCCTAATAAATGTTAAAATACGGCAAAAGGTAATTTTCATTAATTTTCATTAAGATGAAACAGTGCAGTAATATAGAAAAAATATAAAGGGAAATGAAAGTAAATATAATAAATAAAAGGAATAGGAGAAGGTTTTAAAAAATTAAGAGCAAGTGTAGGTGTGAAAGAAAAACAATACACAAAAGCTGGATAGAATAAAATCTGAACAGCAATGGGCTGCATACTAGCCCTCTGTGCAAATCAAAAAGAAATGGGAAGCAACCCAGCAGCATAAAGCTGAAACAGAACTATAGGTCAGATTATTTATTATTTTAATATTTATTAAAAGTATTGACCTGTTCCTCATGTATACAAATAAAATTCCCCCATCCTTTATGATTTCCTTATAAAGACTGGACCGCTGGATGCCTTGTCATGTCAAACTGAAACAGCCTACTTCAGGTTATTTATTTATACAGCTCCAGGGTGTTTTAAATTATGCTGCTCTAGTTTATTACTTAACAGATGCCTGCATCCTACTTGTTTGCACAGCCTGGTTTCTGGCATGTTGCGGCCCGGTGCCGCTCTACAAACTGGGGGTTTGTATTCACACACATAGATTTCTTTGGATTTGAAGCAAAAAGATACTGATATATCATTTGTCCCAACTTATTAAAGCAGTTACAGACAGGTGCTACATTCAGACTCCCTCATAATCCGAAGCATCATTTTCTTCCAGATCTGAAGCACAGCACAAGTCTTAAATTGTACAATTTAGCTTCAATGCAATGATATCTTTGAAACATTTCAGAACTTTGCATGCTATATCATCCTAAACTTCCATATAAAGGAGGGTTTAAATATATGGCAATGAAAGAAAGCTAGACGTTGTTGACAATTTCACGTTCTTTTTCCCCCTGCAAGCTTGCTTCCATCGTCTGGTAATATATATTTAATTGCCTTTGAATACTGACTTTCTATCTGCGTATTTCTGCACCTAATAACTAGAGAAATAATTACTCTGATTTCCCCTAGGGCTCAAAGAAACTGAATTAGCAATTGTTATTAGCGATGGGTTTTATTGTTCATGGAAAATTATCTTGACTTTCTCAATGCAATTTATACTTAATTAAAATGGTTCCTCCTTAGCTATCCCACCAGAACAGCTTTTTCTACATCCAGAAATTCAGTCATACAAGAAACCTAGGATTGTTTTTCCTTGACAAACTGAACAACTCTGCTTCTGTCTCCTTTTCTGTATATTATATTGTACCTTCTCTCTTTAGCACACTTCCCCTACCCTGTGAAATAGCAATTCTGTCAAAGAGGGGAAAAGACATGCCAGATTGGGCAAGCAACGACTTATCAAATGGAAGCCGCCCCTAGAATTGCTACGAGAAAAACATTTGTTTCAGAAAACTGGCTTCAACACTGGTGCCTCCGATCAAGGAATGTCGATTGGTGACCCCCGGGGGGAGAGCGTTCTCTGTGGGTGCACCAGACCTTTGGAACCGCTTGCCGGTTGAGCTCCGGACGGCCCCCGACCTTCGCTCCTTTCGGCGTGATCTCAAAACCTTTCTTGTTGAACAAGCTGGCCTGGTCTGATGGGTTGGGGCTGGGTTTAATAATCGGTTTTAACTTTTAATATGTATTAATTTATTACGGGCATTGTAGTTTAATTACTTTTTAATTTTTGTATCCTGGTTTTTATTATGTATTGCCCTGTTCACCGCCCTGAGTCCTTCGGGAGAAGGGTGGTATACAAATTAAATTATTAAATTAAATTATTAAATTAAATATTAACTAGTTAGAGCAGTCCTTTACTCCTTAACAAGCTCTTTTGTGGGGGTGGGAAAGCATATCTACAAACAAACAAACAACGTACCAAATTAAAACAGCACAAAGCACTGCCAAGATTGCCATGATCTTAAGGACCCAGCGTAAGCAGTGCCTTGCTGGATTGAACCCCTGGCCCATCTACTTCAGCAGCCTGTTCTTACTGTGGCCCACTAGAGGACAATCAACTGCATAAGGAAGTCCATTACTCACACTGCCACCATAGTTAATAACCCATCTTTATGCCCAGATTTAGAGAAGTTCCTGCATATTTGATATTGGGAAATATTGGAGGAAATGAGTCCTAGAAATATATGTATTTTAAAAAAATCAGGGACCATTAGGCTCTGTTAATTAAAATTCAACTCCACAGAAATACATGGTACATAGTACAATAAGCCAGAGAGAATGTTACCTTTCTCCTATGTTGCCATGTTATAAATAGAGAATATTACCACCGTTCCCATCATTTAGTAGGCAACAGCACTGCAAAGAAATTTGGCAAACATGCTAAAGAAAGTAAATACCTCTAATTCTCTCTCTTTGGTAGCTACTTTATGTTTAGATGCTTTTAGGGACTCCAAATGGACTCTTTCTTTTTCTTCATAATGTCTTAGATTGTTTTTACTTCTCTCCAGTTCATCGTAAGCCTGATGCAAACCATCCTATCAGGAAGAAATCAATACCAAAGATAGGTTAACTAATTAATTAAATTTATATGTACCACATATAAATGCACTGGGTGCAGGTCTGCTTCTGGGTGCAATTCAAGGTGTCTGTAATCGCTTTTAAAGGCCCTCATGGCATCGGCCGAGGCTACTTGCAGGACCACCTCAACCCAGTGGGGCTGGCCCACCCCACCCACGCGAGCCAGAGGAGGCATGCTGCAGGCCCAATTGGTAAAGATATTCTGGTGGGTAGGGTGCAGAAGAGCCTTCTCTGCTGTTGCTCCTGCCCTTTGGAACATTTTGTCCCCCAAAATGAGATCAGCTTCAACCCTCCTGAGCTTCCATAAGAGCTTAAAGACCTGGCTTGGGGCTCCAACTGGGGAGGGGGGGGGGAAAGGAACAGCTTCACGTGGCGGGTGGTTGATAGACTAATAATAGATCCCACTTCCTCCCTCCCTATCTTTTAGCTAGGGATGAGTATTCATCTTTTATATTATCTAGTACGTATTGTGCATAAGTTTTGTAATATTTTATCTTTTTAACATTGTAAACCTCCCAGCGTTACCTTGTGGTAAGATGGGTGGTCAGTAAATTTAATAAATAAAAATAAGAACAGGCCTATCTCACACTGCAAAGCAACTCTCGGCAGCTTACAATTAAAATCGTAAATGTGAAACATTAAGAACATTAGATACAGAAACAACAACAACGACAAAAGGCAAGATGGGTACAATGATAGGGTCTTCCCTATTGAGTCTACTAGCCACCTCCAGCATAGAGCGCCACCATCAGGTGCCCAAGCCAACCAGCAGCCCCAAGTTTTAATACCCTATCACAGACATGTCAAACACAAGGCCCGGGGGCCGGATCCGGCCCGCAAAGTGGTTTCATGCGGCCCGCGAAGCCATCCTGGAAACAGTGAGGGAATGACCCCCACTGCCTTGGCTCTGGCCCTGAGACCCTCCTTTTGCCAGAGACCCTCAGATCTGTCTCACTCCTGCCCAGGCCCCCAATAGGCACCCTTGATGCGAACGATGTAGAGCTGACCACGCCCACCCAGTAGGCCATACGCACACTAGCCACGCCCACCCAGTAGGCCACACCCACCCTGGCCACACCCACCCGGCCCCCTGAGGGCAACCGCAATGTTGATGCGGCCCTCAGTGAAATTGAGTTTGACACCCCTGCCCTATCAAAAGCCAAAAGAGGGAGGGCAGATTTCAGCTGAGGTGGCAGGATATTCCACAGAACAGGGACCACAGCAGGAAAGGCTCTACCCCTTAGATCTTGCCAGCCAAAGCTCTTTGACATACAGGGATGCAGCATGCCCCTTCTGCCTGATCAAGTGGGGTGGGACAATCAGAATAACAGAATTGGAAGGGAGCTTGCAGATCTTCTAGTCCAACTCCATACCGTTTCAAACAAATAGCTGTCCTGTCTCTTCTTAAAAACCTCCAGCCTTGTAGCACCCACAACTTCTGGAGGCAAGTTGTTCCACTAATTAATTGTTCTCACTGTCAGCAAATTTCTCTCTTTAGTTCCAGGTTGCTTCTAGTCCTGCCTTCTGGTGCTTTGGAGAATAAGCTGACCCCTCTTCTTACTGGCAGCCCCTTAAGATATTGGAGCACTGCTATCGTGTCACTCCTAGGCTTCCTTTTCATTAAACTAGACATACCCCACTTCTAGACATTCATTCACCTGTTTCTTCTTCTAGTAACTTGGGAAGACGTAATACAAATCACATTGGGATGAGGCAGGGGAGTCAGATAACCTGGTCCCGTGTCCTGAAGGACTTTAAAGGTGATAACCAACAGCTTGAATTGGATCTTGGAAGCAATCAGGCCACCAGTGCAGCTTGCGTAACAGCAGTGCTCCATGCACAAACCTAGGGTGATCCAAACTGTCTGCACCACTGCATTCATTCTGGAGCTTCCACATCCTCTTCAAGGATAGCCGCATATAGAGCATGTGCTCTACGTTATTGTATAATACATTACACCTTAATATTATTGTACCACTGATCCAAACTTAATGTCATGTTGAATTCAGGAGTTAAAATTGTGCATCATTTCTATATTAGAAAATGAAATTAGTAATTAACACTACTACGAAATAAACCATTTTTACTTGTTTTGATATCAGGTGAAACAAGGATAGATTAATTCTGTTAAATCCAGAGTTGATTACACTTTCTTCTCTTGAGAGAAGACACTGAAATCTTATACAAGCTCCAAGGGAGAACAATTCTGAAGATTCAGTGGATGTACAGGTCAAAATAAAAATGTTTCTTTCCCCTGCTTGCCTTTTAAAAAAATGTGTGATATGAAATGTGTGGCATCAGTTTAATGAACAATCGTGTGGAGGGAGAACAATAGAATGTGCTGGCACTCCTATCTAAAATCTGCTCACTCAAGGTTTTACTTTTTTTTCAGGAAGTTCTGTATTCCTATTTCTAGCTAACTAGCTGATGTCCTATTCTGCATTCAGGTCAAATTGTAGAACATTATATCTATTATTCTTATTAATTATGCCTACTATTTTGAATTTTCTGGTGCCTCAAAACACAAAAACAATTAAAATAATTTAAATGTGAACTAAACGATATAACTATTCCTTTTTTCAGTCTTGTTCATTCTGCCCATCATATTGAATGGTAATAAGACTACCTTGATTGTAGCTGCTTCATCTTGTACTTGATTAATTTTCTCTTTAATGGCTGCACATTTTTGTTCTTCTTCTTGTAAAAGACATTTCAGTTCCTCCATTTTTGCCTTTTGCTTATGTATTCGTTCCTTAACAATTTCTATCTTCTGTTGATTATCATGAATTTCTTCTTCCTGATATAAAATAATCCATTAAAAATCAATTTGTATTACTAGTCATAAAACTGACTAACCAAAGAATAGCGAGGAGAATACAGCCTGGATCATATTGTAGGAATTTTAACACTATTGGCTTTACTATAACACAAGCTTTTGTAGGGGTTAGCTTCCCCAAAGTATTATGAGGCAAAAAATAGGTTTATCCCAATGTGCTAGAGATAATCACCATCAATTTAATCATCTATCAAGACGATCTATTCTCCATTACATTTCAGATTTGCTATTTCCACAAGGAAGTGGTACTAAAAATTTTTTCCACCCAAAGCATTGGAAACATACATCTAACTTGTAATATTCTTAATATTATTTCCCCAATTACTTTGGAAGAGAGTATCTGAAAATATTCCATATGCAAACAATGTGTGTCTATTTTTGAAGTGAAGCACTATAAAATATGCAATTGAGTAGCTTTTAAGACAAAATCAAATCCAATATAGAGAGATGCTCTCTGACTACGGCATTATTCACCATATATATACTACACTACAGGTAATCTTTGCTTAGGGACTGCCTCAGACAACAACTATTTGTAGCTACGAAACTGCTGAAAATGTAACTTTTCAACCAACATTTATATAGAATCTCTCTCACAGTCACATGTTCACCGTTACAGTCAATTAACAGGTTGTGCTTTGTAATATCATAAACAGTGGCAATCGCATGATTTTCCATTTAGTGACCACATTTAACAACCAAGTTGTTGGTCCCAATTGCAGTCACTAAATGAGGACTATCTGTAGTACAATATTTGCATTCCAAGTTCTAAAGATTCATAATTTCTGCAAACATTCATTCACTTATTTCTTCTTCTAGTAACTGAGGAAGACGTAATGCAAATCAGCAAATAAAACCAAGTAATAAGATCCTTCACTGTAGGAATTACTGTCAGTCTTCAGTAGTTACATCATGGTGTACCAAATAAAGATAGGAAGTGTTTAAACAGTTCTTACTAATGTAGAGATGACCACTGATTCTTCTACATTTTCAAGGTCTGTAATTTCTGAGTTTGTTTTTCTCATTGCTATCTGTAACAGAAATGAAAACAAATGTTAAAAAATCAAGATACCAACTAAGCTATGAAAAGAGTGGTTAAGAGTACCAGATTCAAATTACAATGAGTATAAAAAAGAAAACTACTCTTCTATAACAGATTCATATCCCATCTTTCCAGGTGATATACATAGCATCCTCTCCTCTTAAGTTTTCTTCACAGTCATAATCCTGTGAGCTAGATTGGATTGAAAAAGAATGAATGGCCATGTGAGTTTCTGTGGTTGAGGATGGGCTAGAACCTAAATGTCCCCTTTCTTAATACACCTTAACCACACCACAGAGAGCATCAATTATTAGAACTGGTTTCATCCTTATATTGTACAACAGACATGTCAAACTCGCGACGTCACGTGACGTTGCACAAGGAGATTCAAAGTGCTGGTGATGACCTATAAAGCCCTAAATGGCTTGGGTCCGGGATATCTGAGGGAACACCTGCTGCCGGCATCAAGCTCCCTTCGTCCAGTGCGCTCCCACAGGGAGGGTCTTCTCAGGGTGCCACCGGTAAGAGATTGCCGGCGGACGACACCCAGGGATAGGACCTTCTCAGTGGGTGTGCCTGCCCTTTGGAACCAGCTGCCAGTGGAGCTTAGGACTGCCCCCGACCTCCGTTCATTCCGTCGGGACCTAAAGACCTGGCTCTTCGACTCTCTGGCCCAGGCTGAGAATTTTAATTTTAGTTTTAATTTTAATTTTAACTGGGGTTTTACTTATGCAGGGACGAATATAATTTTTTAAATTTGTTTTTAACTTTTGTATTTTTGTTTTTAATCACCCTGTAAACCGCCCTGAGTCCTTCGGGAAAGGGCGGTATATAAATGTAATAAAATAAATAAATAAAAATAAACATATCGGGACGGTTTTGCTATTGCTGGCAATGGGGTGGGCGCGGCTTCCGCACGACACATCCGGCCCACAGGCCAGCAGTTTGACACCCTGTTGTACAATGAAGATTCTTAACCAGCAAAGCTGTGTCAAGTGTTGGAGCAGTTTCTGCTGACTCTTCAGCCAGAGAGATTGACAAAAAAGCCCTTGAAAAACATGATATTGTGAGATGTACTTGTCAACCTCAGATGAATGTTGAAATTCTCTAGGGTCACAAGACCCACCTATATCAGCTGACTCAGGAAATCTGCTTGGCCTACTGTAGTAGATACCAGGATAAGAGTTAATTTCCAATAGAGGTTGCTCATTATATTTTTACCTGCAGTTCTTTTTTGTGGTTATGATGATCAGTAAGATGTTGCTTGTTCTGTCTTATATTGATTTCAATAGAACGTATTCGTTGTTGCATTGCCAAGAGATGAATTTTTGTTTTTTCAACTTCTCTCTCCAAATTTCTTAAAGATATAAAGAATTAATCACAACAACTCCTTAGCTAGAAACCTATGTTTACAAGCTGAAGAAACTGACATAAATTACTTAGATGAACACTGGATTCATCAGCTTGAAATTTCCTTTTTTTGTTAAAATAACTGAGCACTGATTTAGCTGTGCTCTTAAATGGACATTAATAAAATAAAAGCCATTTTATGTATACTGGACACTACAGCAAATATTTAATTAGGACTGGTTCAGCACAAGCAGGGAGCAGTCAGTTGAAGAGAAAGACTTGCAAGCAATACAGACAACACTTTAAAGCTCCTAACTGTCCAGGTTTATTTTCTTTTATACCTTTATTTTCCATGTCTGTATATGTACAAATAAACAAACACACATATTTTCTATTAATTAGTTTGCAATAATAGATTACCCAGAGACACAACTGAAGTAACAGCGAGAGCGAGAGAGAGGGAGAGAGAGAGAGAGGGAGGGAGAGAGAGATGGCACAGAACTAATGCAAAAAGAATGATCATCGGTTATTCTAACCTTATGTCTGCTTCTACATCTCTGCTGAGAAATCTAGACCCTCTGTTTTCAGAAGAGTAGTATCTTTCCTCAAACACCTGATCACCATCAGCAGTAAAAGCTTCTTTACAATTTTTGGGAGGTTTGCTATGCTGCATAACTCTTCGAGCTTCATAATTACTCTAAGAAAAAATAAAGCACACAATCAATTTACAAGTAAACCTGCAATATTTACAACTCGGGGAGATTTAAAACAGAAGGATCTGAAAACTTTCTAAATGTGGCTATCACTGCAACCGCCTTTTAAAATATCTAGATGAATACCAACAGGCTTATCCCAATACTGTACTCTTCTTATTGGATTTATCTTTATGCAAGAATTATTTCAAAAAAGAACTCAATTCTCTCAAAATCATGGGTACACCCCCTTGACAGCCAGCAGATAATCTGCCTTAAATCAAATCTGATTTTAACTTCTCCTCTGTCACAACTGCTGAAACCTGCAAGTCTTTCTTTTACATCTTGTTATCATTTCCTTTAACTTCCACCACTCATTCTCTCTTATATAATAGCAAAACGACTTGATAAAACATCTGAACATGATTTGGTACAAAATACAAACAGCACGCATTTAATTAGTAGTCTGACTCCGTGGTGGCGAACCTATGGCTGTGGGCACACGCGCCGTCGCCCCTGTCCTAGGCCTTCAGCTGGGTTTTATAAAACCTTTTCGGTTTAGGCCTCCACTGCCATGTGCAAAAAAAAAAAAAAAGGTTCAATCAATCAATTTCAACTTCTCGCGGGAAAAAAAAAGATCTCGCAAAGTTGGAATTGATTGATTGAACTTTTTAGTCCCACCCAATGGGCCACGCCCACCCGGCACCCGACATACATAAGTGGGTTTTGGGTTGCAGTTTGGGCACTCGGTCTCTAAAAGGTTTGCCATCACTGGTCTGTCTAATCCTAAAGAAAATGAATTTTCACAAAAATATGCTAACATTCTCTATGCATTACAAGTATGAAAGTGAATTCTTACTTTAATCAGCAGGACAGTCTCTATGCTCCTCATGTCAATTAAGCAATTGGCTACTACTGTATTGTCAATGTCTAATGCCGTCAAAACTGTTGGGAAGTCAGGGTGAAAAACAGCCCTACAAAAAGTTAAAACAGTAGGGTACATTTTTGTGACAAGCGATATTAGGGATATTAACTTTTACATCCAGTGAGTCTGTTCCACAAACGGAAGTTATCTTGGGTTTAGGGGAAATTTTGAGCGATGGGCGTAGGAACAAGAAACATTTCTACCCTGAAACAAAACATGGAGGTTTACAGGTTTTGTCATGAGGAATAAAATATGCACTTATGACTGACATCATTCAGAATTTTTCACTGTTCTGACTGCTACAATTGGGTTATTGTTTTATGAGTTTTAACTGGAAAAAATTGAAAGCAATTCTGAGTGGCAAACAGCAGACTGGAGAAGGATTGGTTTAGAAATGAAAGGATAATTCTGGAGTAGAACAGTTTAGAAGAAAGCAGCAATTGAACACGTTGCTGGGGAAAAGGTTACTGCATACCATCTCCTAAATTTTTAGAGAATTCCTGAAACTTTTGAGAACAATTTTCAGAGGATACGTTTCCTCCTTTTCATTAACAGAGGCTTATACTGGGTCTGTATATAAAAGAGCATACACTGGATATAAATTATGTATTCTATTAAAAGGTCTCAAAACCAGGAGAATAGTGTGTTCACATATAATGTATCAAGAATTGTTATCAATATGCCATTGTGAACCACTATAATGAGCTAAAGGTAACAGAAGCAAATCTCATATTTGCCGATGCAAATCTCAGAAGTTACTTACAAGCTAATTATATGCAAAGTTATTCTAAAATATCTCTCAGTGAGTTTATTTCCTAGTATATAAATTACTAGTGAGCTTTAATTAAAACAACATTATACAAATTACATCAGACAACTGGGAATAAAGGAATTGATTTTAATGAAGACTGATTTAGAAATTAGATTTTAAAACAAAAGACTCAGATATATATACTTACCTTGGCTTTACATCATAAACACTGTTCTGAAAATGGATGACAATAATCGGAGGACGAAAACCACCTTGGCAGCATTTGGACATCAATGCCTGTAATACTCTTTCATCTTTATGATTGTCACAACAAAATGCAAGAAGCAGGTTTTTTAAGCATGCTTCAACAGCCACTGTAAGCTCAGGATCTTTGAGATGAATAAAAGCACCTAAATGTAAGAATTAAATCTCAGTACATATTGTCAAAATAAGCTCTTTCAGTTGTTCAGTATAGGATTGCTGTTTTCCCACTGCAGGCAGGTAGTGTTAGGCACAACACTATTTCCATGACAGCAGTTTTTTTTTAGTTAAGCAGAAGATTCAATATATTTGTGGGTTTAAATCTGTCAGTGCCCATTTTTCCCAAATATGACATTTTGATAAAGGTCTCTGATTATATTCAAACTGCTTATAGTTACCAACATATAAAGTAAAACTGAAGTATTCCTCTTTCTGGTATCTGAGTAGAATCATATACTTATTTTTGAAATAAAACATAGAACCCGACATTCTTGTTATATTTTTGTCATGCTATAAATACAACAAAAAATACATAGCTGCAAACATAGCATGAGTTTTGAATTCTCACTGCAACAACTTCTGTAATTATAGTTTTAGCTCACAAAGATAAACACAACTCTACATATTGAGAAAATTCCATAAACTGACTACAAGGCTGAATTAGGAATGACTCTACACAATCAAGAAGAGGCCAATTCTATGTACATAAAACAAGCTGCATAATGCTGAAAGCTTTTATAATTCAAATTATGTATGGATTGCTTGTCTGTGACTTCAGATTCTTGCTTTGTAAATATACAACTCCTCAGTTCATATACCAAACACACAATGCAATGGGTAGTAATCTAAAAGTCTTTCCTTGCCATTGTAATATTTCTTACGGGGAAAAAAGGGTGTGGAGGGATGGTTTGCCTTATATCACAAGATAAGAAACATGGTTATACACATACAATAAATGCAATACTGCATTTATCCTTCGGTTTGAGAACATCAAAGCTGCAACTCAATCTGTGAGTCAAAAGTTTTCATTATTTGATTACATAGAGAAGAACTCTTAACAGATTACCTAACGGTCCTACTGGTTTGAATGTAAACTGCCCTTGAGCATCAGCTGCATTAATTGCTTCACAAAGGTCTGGCATATATGATCCAAACCTTTTCATACGATTGGTTTTACTTTCCTTTAATTGTCTTAGCTGTTGCTGTTGAGAATCTACTCTTCTTTTCACTTCATTTTCTTCCTTCCTAAACAAAAAACAAAAAAAAACCAACCACCTATTTCTCTTTGAGAAAACATTTCATATGTAGCTTAATTTCTTTTCTTAGCAAAACTTTTAATTCAAGATTCCAAAATTATGGTACATATATAATTTATGATGCATAGTAAAAACTGGGTACTTATGAACATATTTATTCAGGAGTTCACAGTGGGTTACATATTGTTCCTTCTTATTTTTCCCCACAATATTCTATGAGATAGGGTGGTCTCTGAAAGACAACGACTGAGCTACGTTTCCCATAACTTTACATCACTCACTGAGCAGTTTATTATGTCAGCATATTGCCCCCCAACAATCTGGGTCCTCATTTTACCGACCTGGGAAAGATGGAAGGCTGAATCAACGCTGAGCCAGTCAGCATCAAACTCCTGGCAATGGACAGAATCAGCCTGCAATATTTGACAAAGTAGACCATAACCTGTGGCTTAGTAAGCTAGAAAAAGATGGGATAGGCAACAATACCATCAGCTGGCTGACAAACCGTACTCAGCAAGTAGTCCTCAATGGTACTACAACCACATGGAGAGAAGTAAGCGGTGGGGTACCATAAGGTTCTGTCTTAGGCCTAGTACTCTTCCAATATCTTCATCAATGACTTAGAAGAGGGAATAGGAGAACTTATCAAATTTGCAGATGACACTAAACTGGCACTAATAGCCAACACCACAGGAGACAAGCTCAGGATCCAAAAAGATCTTGACGAACTTGAACAATGGGCCCGATCCAACAAAATGCATTTTAATGTTGAGAAAAGCAAAGTTTTACATTAAGGCAAGAAAAGTACAGATTGGGTGAGACCTGGTTCAAAAACAGTAACTGTGAGAGGGACCTTGGAGTCCTAGTGCACGGGTCGGCAACCCGCAGCTCCGGAGCCGCATGCGGCTCTTTGAGCCGTCTCCTGCGTCTCCCAGCCACCCGGTACGCGCGCACCTCTTTGAACAGGCAGTGGTGCACGCGCACCTCTCCAAATGGAGAGTGGCACCGCCCGTTCCGAGAGGTGCGCGTGCACCTTTCCGAAGGGCGGAGGTGCGCGCGCACCTCTCCAAGCCATCCCATCCCGTCCCGAGACCTGCCGCGTTTGTCAAACATGGACGAACGCGGCAGCTGTGCAAATGGGATGGCGGCGGTTTGGAGAGTGCGCGCGCACCTCTCCCAAGCCGCCGCCGTCCGGAGACCTGAATAAATACACCATGTTAGGTCTCCGAATGGGACGGCGCGCACCTCTCCAAAGGGGAGACCCATCGCCGCGCAGGTGAGTGGACGCATGCGCACGCACTTTTTGCGGCTCCCACTTTTTTGTTTGTATGATGGAACTGGTTCTGAGTGGCTCTTTTCCTTTTTCCGGTTGCCGACCCCTGTCCTAGTGGATGATCACTTGACTATGAGCCAGCAATGTGTAGGAGCAGCCAAAAAAGCTAATACAATCCTGGGTTGTATAAACAGAGGCATAAAATCAAGATCACGCAAAGTATTAGTATCGCTTTATAAAACCCTAGTTAAGAGCACACCTGGAATACTGCAACCAGTTTTGGTCACCATAGTATAAAAAAGATGTCGAGACTTTGGAAAAAGTTCAGAGAAGAGCAACTAAGATGATCAAAGGCCTGGGGACCAAAACGTATGAAGAACGGCTGCAGGACTTGGGTTTGGCTAGTCTAAAGAAAAGAAGAAATAGGGGTGACATGATAGCAGTATTCCAGTATTTGAGGGGCTGCCACAAAGAAGGGGGGGCAAGCTATTCTCCAAAGCACCAGAGAGTAAGACAAGAAACAATGGTTGGAAACTGATCAAGGAGAAAAGCAACCTGGAATTAAGGAGAAACTTCCTAACAATGACAATTAACCAATGGAACAGCTTGCCTTCAGAAATCGTTGGAGGTTTTTAAGAAGAGACTAGACAGTCACTTGTCTAAAATGGTATGGGTTCTCCTGCTTAAGCAACGGGCTGGACTAGAAGACTTACAAGGTCCCTTCCAGCTCTATTCTATTCTATTCTATTCTGTTCTGTTCTGTTCCGTTCCGTTCCACTTCATTCCCACAACTGTGCCATCATGTTAAGAGTGGGCTAGTATACGGGTCTCCCACTTTCTGATCCAACATTTCAACCACCAAATCTAATAAACAATCAAGCCACACTTATTACCTAATAAGCTTACCTAAGTCGAGTAAAATCTTCATCGTATGAATGTAGAGCCTGTTCAAACTGTTTAATCTGCTGACCAACTGATTGATCTTGATCCTGTAACATCTTTAGCTTTTCTTTCAAACGGTCTACTGTTTTTTGTTTTTCCACTTTTTCAGGCTCTGAAATCTGTTCAGCACTGCAACATTGCACAATTTAGATTATTTTGTTCAAGCACTAATTTGGTAAAATACATGAATTATTTAAAAAAACCAGTAACAAATATCAATGTTTTATCTACATTTCAAGTTATGCAGTTACATTTTAAAACAGGGTAATTTAAAAAAAACACCCACAGGTTTAATGCTTATACAGTATGACACAACCAATGGCTAAAATGAGTCTTATGACTCCTTTTGTTGCATATGTTTAAAGCGAACTGTTTAAATGCATGGGATTTTATAGATAGATAGATGTTACTGAAAGAGGAATCACTCTCCCTATCTCAAAATCTGTTTTTGAATAGAGCAGATTTGGAAGGGTAAAATGAAAAATGGAGAAGGGAAGAAAAGGTCTGCTTTGCTGATAGACATAATTCCACCACCAGCAGAATATTCATTAAAGATTTGATTCTTTTTTTTCTTTGTATTAAATATTTCAAGGGAAAACCACCACAATTTTAAAGAACCCATTCTTTTTCTAATACAGAACATAATTACAAAAGAAAAAAAAGAAAAGAATTATCACCTATTTTTTAGTTCCTCGATTTTTTTGTAAAGTTGTTCGTGATCTTTTAACAAACGCTTCAGTTCAGCTTGAGACCTGTTATGTGCTGCCTGGACAAGGAAAAAAAAAGGTCTGTGTTAAAAATAGCTTGAACGTAAGTATAGTACATACTGACCCACAATATTTCAGATAGAGAAAAGGTCCTACAAAACCTCTCTTGAACTTATATTCCTCTGGGCCCGTTTTTGCTTCCACGTCAATAGTGACAAAATCCACACCTAAGAATTTCACAAAATATAAGCATCTAAAATTACATTACTACGAGGCAGCATTCAGCACTTTAAGACTGTGGGTGAAAATTCAAACCTCTGCATCATTGTGTCCTTTTCTTTTTGCCTGCACTTCTGTTTTCAAAGCAATACACGATGGTTCCAGAGTTTGAGCTTCTTCAGTTATGTTCTCTAGCTTGTCTTGCATAGTTCTATGTTTAACTTCTGCTGCATCAACTTCATTCTAAAAAACAAATGTCAGAAAGGGGTAGAGAACAATGACACAAAAACGTTATTGATATTCAAATCCATCTGAAAACAATGAGATAATTTAACTTGATTACATTCTTTGGAATGCTATAAGATGACAATATTTTGAAAAATGTCATTGCAACTGCATCTTGCTTTCCAATATATTTTAGACCTATTTCACTTACCATGAATACTGGAGCACGAATATTATAGCTGAACCAAGTATAAACAGCAGTTGTCTTAACATATGAGTATTTTCATCTTTGAGCCCTCGTTACACAAAGTAGTAGTCTACCATTGGTGCTTCTGGCAAACGATCAAATTGAAATGTTTAATTTACTAAATTTGGTGAAATATTCTATGCACCTATACTTCTGTTCTTAATCCGATCAATTAAACAGTATTTTCTGCCTATTGTGCTTGGGTATCTATATCAAGAGGGACACGGTGGTTCAGTGGGTTAGGATGCTGAGCTTGTGGATCAGAAGGTCGGCAGTTTGGCGGGTCCAATCCCAAGTGCCGCATAACAGAGTGAGCGCCTGTTACTCGTCCCAGCCTCTGCCAACCTAGCAGTTCAAAAGCACGTAAAAAATGCAAGTAGAAAAATAGGGACCACTACAGTGGGAAGGTAACAGCGTTCTGTGTGCCTTTGGCGTCTAGTCATGCTGGCCAAATGACCACGGAGACATCCTCAGACAAGCGCTGGCTCTTCGGCTTTGAAACGGAGATGAGCACCGGCCCCTAGAGTCGGAAACGACTAGCACACATGTGCGGGGGAACCTTTACCTTATCTATATCAAAAGTATCCTACACAGGATTTAAATATAGCTCTGCTTCCAGAAGGAACACACTTTGACATTTATTTAGAAGTAAACATTTATCTCAATTTTGTTTTGTTATAAACCAAGCGATCAGATGTTTAAATGCTACAATGCACAAACCATGAAACCTGTTTCCCATAACTTTTTATTATTCATATAACAAGAGAGAATCAGAATCTTTTTTACAGATTCTACATAAAGGAACTCAAATTAAGGAAAGATCTAGATATTCACTTCTTCAATCATCTATGTGCAAAAAATTCATTTTATTTATAAAAATATTAATCCATAATTAGCTTCTATTTAATTAGATTTTCAACATAAATCAATAGTAAGATTATTTGTGTAATTCTATGTATAACAGTTGTTCTTAAATTTTTTGTAGTCTTCTAGATCATAATCTGAAAACTTGTTTTTCTCAGGTGACAAATTAGGACAATATGGAGGCAATTGTATGAATTTTGGCAATTTCTAATAATAATCTTTTAAAAATTAATTTTAATATTTCAAATGAATCAACCATTTCACGACAAGCTTTGCAACATACCTGCCATTCTTTCACTCGCTTAGTGAATTTATCAGTTTTTGCTTCTTGGGCAGTAACCTCAACTCTGATTGCTTCTATTTCTTTTTCAGTGTCTCGTACCTAAAATATAAAATCAGTATCAAAATCATTTATGAAATGTTACAATCAATCATTACAATACATACAATACAATCAATAACCATACTGCAGATGATAAGCAATTACCATCGCCCAAGCTATTTGACGCTGTAATTCCTGTAGCTCATTCTGCATTTCACTCAAAGCAGCAATACTTCTGTAACGTTCCTCCTTCTCCAAATATTGTTTTCTAAGCTCTTCAAGAAACTGCAAGAAAATATAAAAAGATAGCAGGAGAAATACACTAATTTCTGTATGAGTTCCACTGACTGAAATGTTCAGTAGACTGAAGGTAAAGCACGAGCATTATAAGCTTTTCCAAGAAATTAAAAAAATCAGATATTAACAATGTGCCCAGTTAAGACTTTTAAGAATCCTTTCTTATTGATCATACATACTATGAGATTATGTACTGTGGACTTCCTCCATGTGTCTATAGTCCTCTAATTGTTTGGCTATAGTCAAACTTGTTAGAAGTTAGTTTCTAAAAATCCCTTTAAAAATTCTATTTTAACAGAATGAGAAATTGGAGCTTAACTAACCAGAAAAAAAAATCTCAAAAAGTAAAACTGAAAGAAAAGAGCAACCATGCAGAAGACAGTTCAACAGATTATTGAATTATGATGGGTATATTGAACCAGTCAATTATTAAAGAATACATTGCTAACTAGTTGAGTTTTACTAAGAATACATTGCTAACCAGTTGAGTTTTACTAACATCTTAAAACGTAAAAATGCATGTATTTAACCTTTACTAGTATATTATTACTGCAAAGTACAATATTAGAAGTAGTTTTCTAATACCTCTCCTCCTTGTTCAACTTGATCATGTGTTCTTTGTTTAGTTTCCATGATATATGAATAATCTTCTTTCATCTGCTCCAGTTGAGTTGCTTTCATAAAAAACTCAAGAAACATTAAAAAATCATGTTTTAAAACTGTCTTTTTATTAAAACTGTCTTTTTATCTATTAGAGCAAGTATTATGAATGCAATTTTTTCATACAGTTCAACCAAGCGATCTTTACCACTCCTCAGATCAACACACGCAACTGTCCATATATTCCTCTAAACATTCCTCTCCATGCT
This sequence comes from Vipera ursinii, assembly GCF_947247035.1. NCBI lineage: Eukaryota > Metazoa > Chordata > Lepidosauria > Squamata > Viperidae > Vipera > Vipera ursinii. The sequence continues at coordinate 212,841,805 of NC_139512.1, read as the reverse complement.
CCTCAAAATTAAGAATGGATGGCAGACACTGGTCTTCCATTCTTCAAACATTCATATTATTTTCTGTACAAACCTGGTACACACTGTATATATTGTAAGTCATACCACATGATGGCTTTATTACCTTGTATTTGTCACCCTCATTTTTAGACTGTAAGAACTGTTTGCTCATTTCCTGGGTGAGTACAGAGACAGGATTATCTACCTGCAACAAAATAAGCATATTTTATTTTGTAAAAAAAAAACATGAATAGTCAGCTACCTAACATTCAACTATTATCCTCTATATCTATACCTACAACACCTTGTCATAATTACAGTGATCCAGGTTATTTTTAAACTTCTAACGAAAACATATTACTGTAAATCCCTTTATTATGTTTATATTAAGCATTTAAGGTTTTTCTAATTTATGAACTGATCACTCACAGGATTTTTATTTATTTAATTCAATTATAAATTCCACATGCTATACAATTCAGATTACCAATGAGACGGTAAAAATGTATATACAGTGCTGCTCAGTACAGAATAGAATTGCAGTTACCTGGATATTAAAATGATCCAGGATTGCAGTAAGTTCTTCTTTCTTGGAAGAAATTAAGACTCCTAAGTATAAGACAGAATAACTGTAAGTATTTATATCCCGCCCTGAGTCTTCGGAGAAGGGCGGGATATAAATGGAATTAAAATAAATAAATAAATAAGTATCATTATAAATATTATTGTAGAGCCTTTTAATAGAACAGACTTTCTAAGAATGTACCCACTTAAGAAAAATACTGTCTGAGCTTCACTATGTAATTTAAATGAAAGGCAAATAGGACCAAATGTGTCATGAAGCTCCGATATGATTTTGTCAATGTGTCTGTATTGCTAATGGCAGCATTTATTGGAAGTTGTTGGGGAAAAGAGTCTCTTTAATTAATCCTGTAATTCTATGACATTTTTATCCGCAGCATAACATTCACATAATCCATCATCCCAGTAACTCTGTAAGCATTTATTCATATTTAAATTGCATAATTGCCCCAGAAACACATAAGGACAGAACGTGAATGTGAAAACGTTTGTTAGCATTTTGATCATCAGTAAGTAAAATTGTATCTACAGGTAGTCCTCAACTTATGACCGTAATGGAGTTTGCCCATGAAGATCGCAAATGATGATGGATGTTAAGGGAGACGGCCTTGCTTAGCGACCCTCACTCCCTGTTCTCCCTGATGTGACCATGAAATGAACATGTGGGTTAAGCAGAGCACAGGGTGTCTCAGGGATGGGGGAAGTCCTGGCAGACTAAAGACAGGCACCAGAAGCTACTGGGACATGAGAGACTCTTATAATGTGTAGTATACATGTACGTCAAATTTATCATTCACGTAATTAATTAAAATGAATGGAAGGGGTGCTCCACATATTGAACTTAAAAACATACAGAACACATTACTGAAAAAAGTAAAGAACACGCAAGCTCAGCTTTTTAGAAGTTCAGTACAAGTAGTTCTCTTAATGACAGTAATTGGCACATAAATTTCCATCGCTAAGAGATTGCAAAGCATGACCTCACATGACTGGATCACTTAGCAATGATTATTCCAGGGGTCGTTCCTCACTGCTGTTTTCAAGTGAAATTTGTGGATCGTTAAGCAAGGACCTCCCGTGATGGTGACTTGCAACTTCATGCCAGCATCCAACAAGCAAAGTCAATGGGGAAGTTGGCTAGAAGTTGCAACTCCAAGGCAGTTCACAAGCAGCCAGAGGAGAGGTGAACACTAGACAGGGGAGTACATGTATGTGCGGGCTGGGAATGGGCACTTTGGTATTATTTCGTACTCTGTAGCAGGGCTCTTAGGGAGAAAAAAAATGTGGGAGTGACTTGCAACCTTCCCTGCTGGCATCTCCACTGATAATGCTTGTGGGAAACCTGCAGAGAAATTTGCAAATGGCTATCACATGACTATGGAATGCTGGAACAGTAGCGTGAGCCAGTTGCCAAGTGTTTGGATCAAGATCATGCGACTGAGGGAGTAATGCAATGCCCAGGATCGCTGAACAAGTGATCATTAACTAACATCTATCTGTACAACTTAACTTTTTTCCCCTAAAGGTACTGTACATTTTCAAAACTGAAAGTGAAATATAAACAAACCTGTACTGCTTTTCAGCTTATAACTACGATGTCCTTCCGAGGTTATGTGCTGATTTATAGTAATACAGTCACCATATTGCTCTGGTTTAAATGCATCTTCACCTCGATTTCGCAGAGTTATTGAAACATCTGCAGAACTGAAGCACAAAATGATTTGCCACTGAGGGGCTTCTTGTTTATAAGCACAGTACTTTAAGTGATCACGACATTGTTTTCAACAACTGCACTGATCTTAATTTAGAAAGGTCATACATCTAGAGCGGAGGTCTCCAAACTTTCCGGGCTCAAGAACCGGAGGGTAGGAGAACAGTTTCAAAATTGATGTGTGTGCGCACACATGCACAGGGCCACACACACCGGCGCAGCACTAGGAGCCCCGTTCACATGTGGCATGCGCTGGTACTGTGCGCATGAATGAATGGCTGCGAACTCTACGTGGCGGCTAACGGCCCGTTTACGCATGTGCGAACAGGCCGGGCAACCCACCCAGGCTAGCGGCCCGTTCATGCATGTGCAAACAGGCCATGGACACTCATCCCACGCTAGTGTCACCGTTCGCGCCCACACGCATGCGCAAACGGGGCCACAGGCACTAGCGCGAGTGGAGGGCAATCCACGCCCATGTGTGTGCGCACCGGCCAGCCATTTCTGCGGCCCACTGGCCAAGAGCCCACAGCCCAGTCCTGGGCTGCGGCTCATAGGTTGGGGAGCCCTGATCTACAGCTTTAAGAGGCAACCAACAGATCCCTGCTCATCAATTGCATGTTTGAGCCTCGTTCCCCATTTTTTAACTCAGCTCAAGGATCCAACTGAACATCAGTCGTCATAAATAAAAGCAAAACAGAGAAAGAAGCACAAAGGCAACTAACTGCAAGGAAGGTGAAGAATGGCTCATATGACTAAGATGCTTTTCTTAACAGTTTGTACCTACGTATGGATAGAATAGCCAGTTTACTTACCTGCAGAAGAGTAAGCAGGTGTTAAATATAAAAAGAGCTGAGCGTGGCAATTTCAAAAGACAATGCTGGCATACAAAATATAAGACTGAATATTTATAGCAACACAACACAAATCCACACTGCAATTCCCTAAAGAACACAGCCAATGCTATAATAGCTCTGGTGGATTGAATCCAAAGCATATCTCAGCTGAAAATTTTGCCAGCTAGTAACAGAAGCCAGAGTAGATTAACCAGAAAAAAAGCTGTGGAGAATAGCTTCCCCTATCCATTCTCTCACATCATTGAATCCTGAATTGAAGGAAGCAATCTAAACTTTTTTCCAGATAGCTGAAATGCTTGCAGAATCTAAAAACAAACTGAAGAAGCAAGAAGTGTGCTAACGCCTCCTCCCCTTGTGCATTTCTCCATATGGAGAAACTAACTGCCTGCAGTGGAGATGAATTTTGTCCCAGGGAATTTAGGATCTCAAAATTAAGAACAGGGGTTATAGGTATGAATTATTAATTACAAAATAATATTGAGTTTTTGAGGAATATGATTTCAGAATACAGCATCACACACACGATACCACCTAGAGCAAACTCCTGCTCAATTACAAATTCAAATTAAACCATTCCCAGCTAGTGGCTATCCGGTCTTTGGTTGAAAACATTCGTCAAAGAGGAACCCTCCAACCGTCCTAGGTAACTGATCTCATTTAAGGCATCTTTCCTAATATTAAATAGGAGTTTTCCTTCCTATTTTAAGCTTATTCTATGCCCTAAATAGAATACAGTGTTCCAATGAGACACAGAATAGAATCAAGCAAAAATTAATCAGGAGGAAAGTACAGGTCCTCCCTCCAATAGTAATACTATCCACTTAAAAGGTTCTACTGATTTCTTATCTATTGATTACCTCCAATTTTTCCAAGCCTGGAACTTAAGCTTCTCACACCCTCAGCTGGCTAGTGCTCGCAATAGTGGAGAGAGTAAGGTCTTTCCTTTACCAAAATCTTTCTATGGCCTCAAGGTAAATAATTAAAATTTATTTATGTGATCATCACGTATGTATACTGTGCAGCACACCTAAAAGACTCCAGGTGTTCCTTCACCATACCTGGCACTGCAAATCGGCCTAAAAAATGACTCTTTTTAGCTAAAAGACCAGAGATCCTTCCCCCACACTGAGTACTGCTCCTGCTGAAATTCACTAACCTCTGTCCATCTTTCACAAATACTTTCAAGGACGATCCTCGGTTTGTCACGATGGCTTTGCCTCCAAGGCCTACAATCAGGGCAGTTAGCACAGCGCTTTTCCCACCTGAAGAAAGCAATAAATATAACTTGAGCCAACAGTGATACCACTGCTACACAAAGACCGTTTTCCCCCCCTTTTAAACAGGAACTTGTCTTTAGCCCCCACCCTCAATCTTTCATCCAGCTCATCCCCATTATTAAAAAAGCAGCTTCTCAAACAAGATACTAAGAAAAACAGGAAGAGGAGAAGGAGGAGACTTTAGAAAAAAAATGTAATAATGAAGGGAGAGAATGACTACAGCTAAAAGACTTGGGATTTAGTAACAAAATGACTAAGGCAGAAAACACACTGCTGTAGTAAAGACTCTTCCTCCAGCACGATCTAAAACAATAGTGGGTATTGTTCCATTTTCTTAGTAACTCGGGACAATCCCTGAAGCCAAGGGCAGGAGTGGGAGTGCTAGCAGGAAAATTAAGTATCTTTCAGTCTCAGAAATAATTAAGTTTGGACATCATCCAAATATTCTTTAGGTAATCCATGCCAACAAACAGCAGCTCTACTGCTCTCAAGAAAATCAAACTGGCTGCTCAGCAGCTGAAATAACCATTGAGGCAAGTGGTAGGATGATGCAAAGACAGTAAGATACAAACTTCAATATGGTGGAGGGTACAAGATTCTACTACGGTACCTCCTCCATGTACTTGCCCCAATTAGCTGGTCTTCTCATGAATTACCTTCACCACAAAGGTACTGAAGGAAAAGCGCTATGACTGCTGCGAGCAACAGCCTCTAGTAGAAACATCCATTTCACTTCACTTCACTTCAGACAGCCGATCCAGTCCAAGATAGAAGGTGCATTATCTTACCTTTCCTTCGCTAGGAACGATGGGGAAGGATAAGATTAAAAGGACATCTGCTAATGTAGCTACCAACACCTCCACGATGCATGAACAAGGTAGAGTTCAGTTTTGCTTTATCTGAAGGTGATGGCCATGACTGATTGGGCAGAAGAGTGTTGTGACATGTTGAACAGCTCTGGCTGTTAAAAACCTAATCATGGTTTCACAGTTGTCATGAACAATGACACTAATGTTGCAAAGGCACATCAGGTTACAACCATCAGCATCAGATGTATTGCCCATAAACTACACCTGGTTGGGCAGGGTAGTTTTGGTCTGGAAAGAGCAGCACCAAAATCAGAATAATAAGAGTTGGAAGGGACCTTGGAGGTCATCTAGTCCAACCTCCTGCTCAAGCAGGAGATCTTATACCATTCCAGACAAGTGAGTCCAGTCTCTTCTTAAAAACCTCCAGTGATGGGAGTACCCACAACCTTTGAAGGCAAGCCATTTCACTGGTTAATTGTTCTGTCAGGAATTTTTTCCCCTTAGTTTTCTTCTTGATTAGTTTCCATCCATTGTTTCTTGTCTTGCTTTCTGGTGCTTTGGAAAAGAGATTGGTCCCTTTTTCTTTGTGGCAGCCCCTCAAATATTGGAACACTGCTATCATGGTACCCTTAGTCCTTCTTTTCATTAGACTAGATCAGGGGTAGACAACCTTGGCTCTTTTACGACTCGTGGACTTCAACTCCCAGAATTCCTGAGCCAGCCATGCTGAGGGGAAAGGGAGAGGTTGCCATGCTGAGCCATGATGGCTCAGGAATTCTGGGAGTTGAAGTCCACGAGTCATAAAAGAGCCAAGGTTCCCTACCCCTGGTCTAGACAGACACAATTCCTGCAACCATTCCTTATATGTTTTATCCTTCAGCCGTCTATGTTGCTCTTTTCTGCACTCTTTCCAGAGGTTCAACATCTTTTTATAATATGGTGACCAAAACTGGATGCAGTATTCTAAGTGTGGTGCTACTAAATCTTTGTAAAATGGTATTATTAGTACTTCATTCAATTCAGTTGAGTGGGTTGCCAGAGGTATTGTTATGGACAACTGCCACAAGGCTTCTGGCTATTTCCTTTGAGGTCTTAAGGGAAGGCTAATAATAGACCTCAACCAGGTAGCCTCCCATCAATCTGAACAGCTTATCTTGCCCAATGTCCTTATCCAGTGGAGCTCTGACTACCCACCATTCAAACCACCTGCAATTGTAGATACATGACATCGCAAGGCAATTGACCTTGGGACAGCATGACCATTAGAGTTCAGATTTATTACCATTTCCTGCCCTTGAACTATACTTTTTCAATCACAGAGCTGGTTATGCTGAACTAGGTTCTGCCCTTGGTTCTCTTCTTACAAATGACTTTGAATAAAGTATAGAAAACCATGGAGATTCTCAATCATCCAGGTCACGGTTGTCAAAAGGCAACCAGACTTTATTTTTTTCCCCTTGGAAACACTTCACTTCTTTGGAACTGAACTTCAAGAAAGTTCTTCAGAACTGAAGCAGCTTCTTGAATGAGAAGTGAGACGTTTTCAAGGGAAAAAAAAACAAGAAAGCCCAGTTGCCTTTTAAAAAGTCCCTTTGGAATAAAATACCGATTCCAGTTTCTGGACTTGTACGCTAGTTTAAAACTTGAGTGATGGGCCAATATTTATACTTGCAAGTCTGTATGATTCATGGGTGAAAGAAGCATGATCTATAATGGCAATCGCTCCATTTCTTGGTTGCTTAAAGAACACAGAGTAGGTCGCATTCAGGAAAAAGGGTCCGGGCCATCCAATAAATCTCCACTCTCACATCTGCAGTCAAGGCTCTGCTTAACATTGTTTTCTGTTTTATATGAAGGAACCAAAGGAAAACAAGGCAACAGATCTGCTCCTGATCTGGGTAACCAATGGCAAAATCTGATCAGGCATACACATTCAAAAAAAGGGACGCGGTGGCTCGGTGGGTTAGGACGCTGAGCTTGTCGATCAGAAGGTCGACAGTTTGGCAGGTCGAATCCCAAGTGCCGCATAACAGAGTGAGCGCCTGTTACTCGTCCCAGCTTCTGCCAACCTAGCAGTTCGAAAACACGTAAAAATGCAAGTAGAAAAATAGGGACCACTACGGTGGGAAGGTAACAGCATTCCGTGCGCCTTTGGCGTCTAGTCGTGCCGGCCACATGACCACGGAGACGTCCTCAGACAAGCGCTGGCTCTTCGGCTTTGAAACAGAGATGAGCACCAGCCCCTAGAGTGGGAAACAACTAGCACGCATGTGCGGGGGAACCTTTACCTTTTTTACACATTCAAAGATGTGTATTTTATGTATTTGGGGGCTTCATTCACAAGTATTAGTAATTGCGAGGTTATAAATTCAGAGTGGTAGTACAAAGTTGGATTGTCTAGCTATGTATGCGCTCTTTCCAAGCTCTTGTGTTAAGATGACTGGAACTTCAGGATGAAACTGAAGTATTTTTTTTATTTTCAGTATCATGTTACAAGTTTCACATTAGTAAAATATAAAAGCATGCACAGAGTACAAACCTAGAGGCTAAAAAAAATCCCTACAAAATAATATTTTCAAGATGACTTGGTTGAGCTCTGGTTCAACTTGTTGATACAGGGTTTTCAATTTGTTTGAAAATGATAGAAGGCTCTTTGGCGAGTTTCCTATGTCTTTGCAATCTATGCATGCTCTTATGGCTTGCTTGTGACGCTGACACAGAGTTTACAAAGTTGAAAGATAATCTGGGACAATTTGGCTGCTGACTGTATACAACAAGCAACTCTTTTCTCTCTCTCTCTTTCTCCTTCTCTCTCTTTCACTCTCTTTCTCCTGTTCTAATGGACATTCATGCTACTGAAGCAATTCAGTAATACACTTTTTCCCAGTTATGCATCTATATATAAAGTGTTAAAAGAAACAAATAACAACGAAGTTTAATATATAACTTTTGTAGAATCTTGCATGAAATGTCCTACTTACTGAAGAAAGCTGATGAAAAGTTTAGCCATTTGTCCATTGGCTCTAGCATTTCAAGGTAAGGACAGTTATTTGTTCTTTTGTCAGTGATAGCTGCCAGTTTCAATTGCTCCCTATATGGATTCCCCCTTTTTTAAAAAATTCCCCCCTTCATCAATCTTTCCAGTAGTTGGCAGGTTGACAGCAGTCATATGCACTGTCATTTCAACTATTCTTGTTGCCCTTAAATCATGTGTGTCCAACCTGTAGCCCAACAACTGCATGTGGCTCTGGACAGGTATTAATGCAGTCTCACCAGATATAATAAAAATAGTAAGATATAAAGGAAGTTTGTTATTTATATACACAAACAAACATATATTTTATATGCGGCCCAAGACAATTCCTCTTTACTTAATGTGGCCCAGGCAAGCCAAAATATTGGACACCTTAGATAGAAAATCAGGGTTCAAAAACTTGCTTTATGCTTCCATTTTTTTCATATGTTTCAAACACTCAAAATACTGTAAGCTTTAGTCCAATGGAGCAAAGCAAACTGTTTCAAAATTTGTTCTCTTAAAGCACAGCCAATTTGGAATTTTCAAATGCAGTGTGCTTATTGGAGTTGCTTAGATCCAAATTAAAACAAAAAAGAATGTTTAGTACAAATTTTCTGCATACCTATAAATGAAAAGTTAACACCATGGCATTGTTTTTGATTAAAGAATTACAACTTACTTCCATTGTTTCCAACTATAAAATTGACATTGGATCCAAACTTGAATGGCCCCAACATAGAGTGGCACATAAAATTCTTCAACTGGATACTTTCAATTATTCCAACTTCCCCTGAGACCTATGAGTACATCAGAAAGATATTTTAATTGCTAAAAAAAATCCAATCACAAATTTCTTCTACACAAGCTTGAGAAAGCCCCGAAACCTCACAATGCTGACAGCACACAATGCTTGAATGGTTCTGAAACCCTGTGGTACTAAGATTTCTAAAATAACTGAATGCATGTGACCTCCTCTAAAAAAACCTAATGACTTCTTTGGTATTAGAATTGGGCAAAAATAAATATATCACTTATTTTTAATCTGTGCATTAGAGAAATTATCAAAATTTGTAGCATAACAACTGCTTACTATATGCTTATACAGGAAACTGTGAAGCAAAGGCCAGTGTTTTGTCAGCAGTCACACTTTCCCTCCACAAGCCTTATCATATATTTTTTGGGTGGGAAACTGTATTCCACCAGGAAGGCCCAATAGAGTTTAAAAATCCCTATTGTGACAGAAACCTTGGAAACAATTCTGTCTGATTGTATTATTCCTCTAATGTTTTTCAACATATATATGGTTACAACAGTTGCCCTTTCATATGTAACTCTCAAAACAGAAATATTAGAGCTTTCTAATTTTCCTTTTACCTGGCACTGTAATCCTCAACATTTTTAAATTTTTGAGAATACTGTATGTCAAGTCTAAAAACATATCATTCTATATTTCCCTTTCTCAGATTGCTTTTAAGGCTCCATAATCACTGGTATACCCTTAAAGCCTTGAATACAGCTCTAAAGGTATCTTCTAAAAATGTTGATGCAATTTTAATGTGTGCTACTTAGATCTAGTGGTTAAGGCTAGAAACCAAGAGACTACGAATTCCAGTGATGCCTCAGTCATAAAAGCTGGCTTGGTGATTTTAGCCCAGTCACTTTCCCTCAGCAAATGTCAGGTTCTGGTGACAGGCAGACAACCAATATATCAACAGTCAGTTGATCTGGAAAATGCAGACCTTGAACTTGCGAGAAAATGCTAGGAAGACAAAAATGAAGTTTTTAATAAAGTTTTAATGTGAAAAAAATGAAGAAATATAATCTAGAGTAATCATAAGGAAATTTACATTAACAAAATGTAGTTTTTTATTTTGCCCTGCTGGCCCCTTGTTCAGAGTGTAACTCTCAGCATGGCATTCAAACACGAATTATACATGATTTCCAAAATTCACTTTAGTCTAGGTTTCTGTTAAAATTTAATGGACAGTCAAGGCTAAAACCAAAGCCAAAAAACAATGGCATGACCCAGATTGTTGGGGGCAATATGCTAACTCTGTAAACTGCTTAGAGAGGGCTATAAAGCACTGTGAAGTGGTATATAAATCTAAGTGCTATTGCTATTAAATATCAGCAGTTGAATCCTGGCATTTAATGCCATTGTCATTTTTTTTTCAGTTCAGCTAATAACTAATTAAAACATGAGTGATGATTCCGCACAGTATGCACAGACATCCAACTAAGTTACAGAGCCTGCTCTTTGACACTGTCATAATGCATATATTGCCCCAATGCCTTTGCTCACATGGCTAATAGTAAAGTATATTTAGAATTTTAATTTAGTAACTGGAGAATCACAAGTTGCTCACTGCTGAATCAAAATGTATAAAAAATTGAAATGATTAATTTGATAGCTAATCACTTCACCAATTGAGGGGTTTTTTAACACTTAAGATTGTTGTTTCATTTTTCCTTTCAAGATAATTTCAAAATTACATCGTTGCACTTATAGCTTACCGGTTGCAAATCAGAACTACTGCCACTCTGCAGCTGTGAGCATTCGTCACTAAGGTCTTCATCAGAGCTATCTATGAATTCTTGCCTAGCTCTTTTGTTGGATACTGGTGTTGAAAAACAGTCTTCTTTTCTTTTTGCCATAACTAAAAGCAAAAATTGAACAAAAGTTATCTCACTCCATGCATAACCGTAAAAAAACCCCGGCAGAATGCAGCTAAAGGTAATACAATTGAACTGAGTGGAACAATTTTAAGAACTGCTATATAAATGCCGAATTAAAATTAAAGGCCCCCTGTAGAGTTTAATTCTGGCTGTATAATTCCCAGTGAGGGAAAGATCAGGAATTATTCCAAAAGAACAAAGAGGGATACATTTTAATTACATTTTGTTAAACAGAAAAGTCATAAATTTAAAGAAAAATAAGTTCTTTAAAACAATTAAAGAACTATGAATCGGTATGCATATTTTGTTGTAGCGGCCCCCAAATGGTCAATTTATATTCCCCCCTAGAGTCACTCCTGAAATTTGGCAGTAAATAATTCTGTTTTAGCAGTATAATTTAAGTAGTTTTCTTCAGATTTTGGAGGAGGTAGGGAGCACCAATATCCCACTCAGATTCTCACCTTTAAAATGCACTTAAATGCACACAAGAACAATTTTAGTAAGGGAAGGGACTATTTTGATTAAAATAATGGAAATGGGAGTGCTCTGCCTCTCATATGCCTCTTACACCTATTCCTGTTAAAATCCTAATTTTTTGAAAACGGCTGAGAAATGCCAGCCATACCACTTTTCTGTGATATTACTAAATAGCCTGCAGCTATCCAAGACTTCAGAAAGCTAGGTTTGGTACCCAGTCCCTTTGAACTGTCTGCAACTTTTACAATCAGTTTCATTTTCAATATTTGAAAACTATATTTTTATAATATGAAAATGTCTCGCATCAGTCATAATTCCATTCGCAGTTTATTTAATTTTCTTAATTAAACTGTGTTTAAAACAGCTTTATTTCTCAGTCTCTTGGGGCGTTTTGGATGGGCTAATTTTTTACAGAATTTTGGCTTCCTTTTAAATTATCTTATTAAATTTCTTTTAGTTTGATTTATAGAGATATAGATTGATGCTTTTATTGAGCATCACCTTTAAAACGGACAGGAGGATTACTTCTAATTAAAGATTGACAGAAAAACTCGTAATTCAACTTTCACGTTGAATTCAACTCCTGTGATTTCACGAACACGTCCATGTAGTTTTCTGGACAACAAACAGAAGCGAGCTGCATATTTACTCAGCTTTCCTGTCTAGTTTTACAGCACTAGTTCTCCTAGTACTCCTTAATAGTCTCTCATCCAAGTATTAACTAACCCCAATCCTGATTAACTTCCAACACTAATAGTAACAGGTGGGCATGGCAATATAAATGGAATTAAATGAAGCTTATATTATGGCATAGCCTAAATATACTGCCCCCATTACAACAAATGGGACTATTGGAAATCTGACATTATACTGCTTTTCGTGTTACTTGGTCCTGTAAGAGCAGACATGTCAAACACAAGGCCTGGGGGCCGGATCTGGCCCGCGAAGCCATCCTGGAAACAGTGAGGGAATGGCCCCCACTGCCTTGGCCCTGGCCCAGAGACCCTCCTCCTGCCAGAGACCCTCAGATCTGTCCCACTCCTGCCCAGGCCCCCATAGGCACCCTTGATGGCAACGATGTAGAGCTGGCCACGCCCACCCAATAGGCCACACCCACCCAGGCCACACCCACCCGGCCCCCTGAGGGCAACCGCAATGCTGATGCGGCCCTCCATGAAATTGAGTTTGACATCCCTGTGTAAGTTTAGGAAATCCCCACCTCAGAACGTCTCAAAAAGGCTTAAAGCAGAAGCGCGCGCGCGCGCGTGTGTGTCAAAGAATCCAAATCCTTTTTAAATCCTTTCCCCAAATTTTAAAAAATGGTTTCACTTGCTTCAAATCACACCTTTCTCCTGCTGAGAAAATTTCCTTTGTTAAGGAAAAAAAGAAAGATGGAAGCTTGTTTTCATTCTTTCAAAAAAAAGGGGGGAAAAGACCCGTTTCCACTTCCGTCCTACCAGGCGGCGACTAACTCCAAGCAACCACCAGAAGGCCAGGCTCGTTCATCTTCACTCCCAAAGTTAGATCGTGGTTTAGTTCTAGCGTATCTGGGTGCAAACTTTTAGGGATGCGAGGGAACTCGTCTTCTGCAATAGGCGGCAGGCAGAGCACAAGCCGAGGAGCCGCGTACCTGAGATAATTTCGGGGGAAGGGCTCCTCTTCCCGACCCGTTTTTCTCAGCCCCCTTCTTCCCTCGCTTGAATCCTCTGGGCAAAGGCGACCCTTGGCAGGCAACGCCTTTCCCCCATCTTAGACGGCTAGGGCGGGCAGAGCCATTCCGTCTGGAGTTCAGCGAGCAGACGTATGACCGCCTTTTCCGTCCTCGCAGCGCAGGAGAAATTACCCTTCACCTGCAGGGAGCAAAATGCAACTGGCATGAGGACGGAGCTCCATTACAATCCATTCCCTTGGTTTCTTCGGGCCCAGCTCTTCCCCCACCCACCCCCGGGCCAAATTCGTTTCCCCCAGCCCCTTTCGGGCAGGGCAAGAGGATTTTGGGGGCTGCCCTGAAAAGGCTGCCGTCCTTCGCGCCCTTACTTGGAAGCCTCGGGAAGATTCTGCCGAAATTCCCGTTGGGCAAATTCCCCTCAGGCAAACCGCCAAGCGCGGGGGCCCTTCTCCTGCCCCACCCACCCCCACCCTTCTTCTTCCAAAACCGCACCGCTCCTCTCGAGAGCCCCGCAGCCGAAGCGCGCCCGAATCTTTGGGCAGACTGCCAGGGACGCATGCGCATTTCCCAACTGCTCCGGCAGTTTCGCTTTCTTAGGCCGATTTGCACGAATGGAAGATGGCTGGCTCTGGCCCGAAAGCCGCCATTGGCGGGGAACGTTAGCTAAATGACGTCGAATTGCGTTCCACGCCTGGCGATTGGCTAGAGCAGGGGTCTTCAAACCTGGCCCTTTTATGATTTGTGGACTTCAACTCCCAGAATTCCTCAGCCAGCATGCCTGGCTGAGGAATTCTGGGAGTTGAAGTCCACAAGTCATAAAAGGGCAAAGTTTGAAGACCCCTGGGCTAGAGAGACAAAAGACTCGCGTTCGGTGTAGTGTCACTTCTCAGAAGAAAACGGACCGAAAGACGCTGCTCTATGGTTTCCAAATCTATTTCTAGTTAATATCCCGCTGAGAACCAGAAATGACGTAATAATATTATGGAATGTGTTTCCTCTTCGATCAATAGTTCTGCCCCAGCCCATTTCCGGACGTCATGATTTCGCGCAAGCGCAGTTAGGCCTCACCGAATTACGAATCTTGGCGCTATTACTTGGAGAAGTCGCTGCCTTGTCTGTCCGCGTATGGGCGGGGGAACCGTCGTGTTGAGGTACCGGGAGGAAGATTTGCCTTGCTGTACAGATCGCAAGAGGTTTTTGATTGAGTCTGATTCGGTGCTAGATTACAGCTTTGTATACTTATCTCGGAGCTGAGTCCCATTGAATGTCAGAACACTGAGTAATCGTCCATAGGATTGCATGTCTAAAAGCAAATATAAATAGGAAATCCTTTGTGAAATATAATCCGTTGCATCTAATATAAAAATTGCCAGGCATGCAGATGATGAGAGAGGAAAAACGGAATAGGGTTACGCCATAGCGAAATATAAAAATGGCCTTTGGGAAGCCTAAAACGGAAATCTCTCTCTATAAGAGGAGAAAGAGTTGTGTTTTCTAAGGAATTTAATTACATATCTTTCATTGGTTTCTGTACGAAAGGTACTCAGTTGAAGTCCCTAGTGCCTACCTTCTTGATTCAACAGAAACAAGGTATTCTGGCTACATAAACACACAAGCATGTTATTTGGCTACTCACAAAACAAAAAATATATATATTAAAAATAGAATAAAATAAAGTGTGCCATTAAAATAGAACTGGACATAATCAAAATCAAGGAGACTGCAGAATTAAAAGCTGAAAGTAATTTTTCTGAAACTAGTTGTATGCTCCATTCTCTGACATTTCCGCTTGCCTCATCTCAAAAACAGCATATTTTTGGTTATGGGTTTTCGCTTAAATAGTTAAAATCTTTTGTGACAAATTTACAGTGAAAGACAGATTTATCAGTTAGCATTCAACATAGTGTTGAAATGGAACCATTATGTTTGAGAGAGATATCTCTCACTATGATGCTGGGGGAGAAGATGAAGCAATTCTGCTTGTGAATTTTCTAGAAGCATCTAATGACTTTGGGAAACAATATACTTGCCTCATTAGATTAATCAAGTGGGATTCTTGATATTATGTATCTTAGCATAGAAAAATGAAAGTCGTATTAGGGAGTAACACCAGCTGCCTGCAATTAGTGCAGGTTCGAGTCCCACCAGGCTCAAGGTTGACTCAGCCTTCCATCCTTCCGAGGTAGGTAAAATGAGGACCCAGATTGTTGGGGGCAATTAAGCTGACTTTGTAATAATGCCGCTTGGGGTGTGTGTGTGAAAGCCCTAATAAGCAGGCATATACATAGAATGAAGGCTACTGCTAACCTTGTAAGCCGCCCTGAGTCTTCGGAGAAGGGTGGGATATAAATGGAATTAAAATAAATTAAATAAATGAGCTCCACTGTGTTTATAGGTCTTGTTCAAAGAAAAACATGCATAAGACTGTAGTCTAAAAGTTTCAAATGTTGATGTGCTGTTATTTTCACAACTATGTAATAGTCTCTTGAAATTTAGACAAAATAAATCACTGGCTACCTAGGAAAGTTAATTAGTTTAGGGGGAAAAAGCTTATAGATTGTAATGCCATCTGCAAGATAAACAAGATCAGGATGTGAATAGCACAAGGAAGAGAAACTCGTGAAGTTGAGAAATCTGTCACTTTAAAGAAGACTTCAGTGTTATTTTATTTTCGATAGTTCCGTTAACTCCTGAGATAAAAGAAACTTTGCACTTAGCTAAAAGTATTGAATTCCTAACTTTTGTGCTTGGTTTTAGAAAAGGCTTTAAAACTGAACAATTTGAAAAATGTAAGAGGAAAAAGGAGGTTTTGGCATTGCCTCCTACATGAAGTCTTTCATATAATTTCTTTTAAGTTGTGAATGCTGATTTACCATTACGTTTTTTCTAAGAAGAGTGTATATATCACTAGAATAAGTTTCCTCAGTGCCCTCCACACCCCCATTCCACCCCAGCCCCAAAGTTTTGGTTATTTCTAATTCTTTAGATCTCTCTCTCTCTCTTTTTATCGTAAGCTTGTGAAATTTGTTAGGTTCTCCAAGAGTGATAGGCTAAAAGCCATTCTATAGGGTTTTTGTTTTTTTTGGAGGATTTAAATCACTATCTCTCAGTCCTGATGTTTCATTCCATATTCTTCTAAATATCTGACTTTTTTCTGGCATTATTAGCTAGCTGCATGTTGGCAATGACTTGAAAAAAATAGTGCAAGATATTAACTGAATTCCCATTTTAATCTGGTAAAGTAGAAACCTATGCACAGAAGTACAGACCTATACAGTTTGCTTCTCAGTGATTATTCTTAAATTTGTTTTCTATTACATTGCAATCCTTGGAGCTTACTTTTGAGTAGATGTAGGTATTACTGCTGTATAAATTCACTTATTCTTAGAGATTACTGAACACATTTGGAGACCCTTTTGTAGAAATTGCAGGATTTTGCACTGCCAATTTCTTGGCTACCTGCAATCCTAAAATATGTCTTAAACAGCTATTCTACTAAGCCAGCAGAAAGCAATTGGAGATAGGTCTTATGCACAATTCATTCTGGAGACACTGTGATGATGATTAACACCGTGAGAGTATTCAGCTGTAAATCACAGCAAGAGACAACATTTTCTGTGTATGTGCAAAAGAAGGGAAACGATGGACAGGATAATGTAGGAATCCATTGTTGGATCTCTGACTGATTAAAGTAGGGATGAATATGGTATAATTGCATCTCCCATCATCTCTCTCACTAGTGGATATGTATGGTTGAGTTGCTAGAAATATTCAGAAAAAGTGAGCACTTGTTTTTTACTCATTACTGGACCAAGTGGACTCTGGTTAATTCTGAAAAGAACCCCCATTATTAAGTAAAATGTGCTTAATTATAAGACAACAGTAATGCAATCAGTTAATAAAATTAGTATGGCTTAACAGTGAAAAATCCTGAATAGTTATTGTGAAATTATGTAATTTGGTAAACCAGGTAAAGGTTGATGTTCATGATGTTGTTCATGATGATGATTCTAAATAGACTCTTTGGAATTATGGTCAATCTATTTCTTCCTTGCTATAATGCAGCCTAGTATCATTCAAAAATATTAGGCTATACAGTACTGTGACTCCCAGGACTCCAGTAGCCCAACCATTATAGCATAGATATATTTCCTTTTGTAGGTATAATGCTGTACATGTAGGTGTCCATTAGATGGCACTGCTCCCATATTTCCTTTTTAAAAAAAATGTTAGGATTTTAGGATTCTTTGGATTGACTGTGCTCAGGAGCATATGACACTTGTCTGCAACACCCTTAAAGCATGTTTTGGAAACTAAATCCAATGTACATTTCAGTCCTATAAATTGCACTTCCAACTGTCTTCTCTAGGGAGAATTGAAGAAGAAACAGTACATGAATTAATTTTCTTACTAACAGGTCCCAACATGTGCAAGCTGGAACAAAAATTTCTAACACCATTTTCTTGAGCACAGGTTCTCCTCAGGGCTGCGTCCTAAGTCCGCTGCTGTTTACCCTGTTGACCCAGGACTGTAGTGCTAGGTTTGCCACCAACCATATTGTGAAATTCGCAGATGATACAACATAATGACAGTGAGGGTGCTTACCACAAGGAGGTTGAGGGTTTGGTGAACTGGTGTAAGGAAAACAGCCTAGTTTTAAATACTGGAAAAACCAAAGAGATGATTGTCGATTTCAGAAAAGGCAGGCACAGCGACACTTCTCTGTGCATCAATGATTCACCTGTGGGGATGGTTACCAGCATCAAATTCCTGGGTGTGCAGCTAATGAGTAGGCTGGGTTGGCCACTCAACAGTGAGAAACTGGTGAAGCAGGCACAGCAGCACCTGCATTTTCTGCGTCACATTGGAAAACCTCATCTTCCTTCCCCTGTTCTGACCACTTTCTACAGGGGGATGATCAAGAGCCTCCTGTCATACAGCATCACAGTCTGGTTTGGAAGCATCACTGCTTCAGACAGGAAGGCGGTGCAGAGAGTGGTGAGGATGGCCGAAAAGATCATTGGCAGTTCCCTCCCTCCCATCCAGGACATAGCACAGAAGCGTTGCTTGAGAAGGTTCTGCAAGTTTGTCTGCAACACTACACTTCCTCTTCACTTCACGATCTGTTTTCCTTGTTACCTTCTGGGAAGAGGCTCCGTGGTATCCGAAGCCGAACAGCCAGATTCAGTCTCAGTTTTATTCCATACAGTATTAATCTTGTGAACTCTAAAGCTTCCTCTTTCCATTATATATTCAAGATGGTTAGTGAATAATATTTATATGTTACTTATATGTAAGGGTGTAGGTCTCTCTCTCTCTCTCTCTCTTTATATATATATATATATATATATATATATATATATATATATATATATATATATATATATATATTGTATATAGTATGTTTTAAATGTGTGTTATGTATGTGTACACTTTGAGAGGAAGCAACTAAATTTCATTTTTAATGTATGCCATTGTGCCAACATTAAAAATGACAATAACGGTTATCTAAACGGTGGCTCGGTGGGTTAGGACGCTGAGCTTGTCGATCAGAAGGTTGGCAGTTTGGCGGGTCAAATCCCGAGTGCTGCGTAACAGAGTGAGCGCCTGTTACTGGTCCCAATCTAGCAGTTCGAAAGCACGTAAAAATGCAAGTAGAAAAATAGGGACCACTCCGGTGGGAAGGTAACAGTGTTCTGTGCGCCTTTTGACAAGCACTGGCTCTTCGGCTTTGAAACGGAGATGGAGATGAGCACTGGCCCCTAGAGTTGGAAACGACTAGCACGCATGTGCGGGGGAACCTTTACCTTTAATCTAATTTGTCTGATATTTGGAAATAATATTGTCAGTACTCTTAACACAGTTAAGAAAAAAAGATGCTATTGAATTAAATTAGGAATAAAATTAAAAAAATTAAGGGAAGGATGAATCATGATTACAGGGGAAAAAATTGAAGAAGGGAATAAAGAGTCAGAAATAAAAACCTGCAGAATAGCCAGGGCTTTTTTTGTCATAGAACGCTCAGAACGGAGTTCCGGCACCTTTTTTGGATGGAACCTTGTAGGATATGACATGTGTGAGTTCCGGCACCTTTTTCTTTTACAAAAAAAGCAGTGAGAATAGCGATAGCATTTAGACTTATATACCACTTGGCAGTGCTTTACAGCCCTTTCTAAGGGGCTTATAGAAGGAAATATTCCAGGGCAGGGTGGTAATCTGTAGGTAATTTTGCTCCGCATACAAATCTCTTTTGAAAACAGTACATTTCTTCTAAGTAGACACGCACTGGATTGTGTTTAAAAATCACAATCACACAGAGAAACTAATTTAAAGAGTAAAAATAGCATGTATTTTTATTTATTTGATTTTATCCCAGTTTTACTTTATAAGTAACTCAGGCTGGTAAAAAATACATAACTTTCCTTCCTCCTTTTTTTTTAACTCCTGCCAACAACAACCCGGTGGGGTAGGGTGGGCTGAGGGAGTGACTGGTCCAAAGTCACCCAGTTGGCTTTCATTTTTAAGGGAGGGAATTAGATCTCACAATCTCCTGGTTTCCAGGCCAGCTCCTTAACCACTAGACCAAACTAGCCTAGATCAAAATTGGCATGCTCTAGTCTAGATTTTAAAATCACAATGCAGTTGTAAAATTAGAATTATGAATAAAAAACTAATGCAGGCAGGAGATAGCAATTTCTGGAATACAGTTTTAGATAGTGTAGAACAGGGGTGTCAAACTCAATTTCATTGAGGGCCGCATCAGCATTGCGGTTACCCTCAGGGGGCTGGGTGGGCGTGGCCTACTGGGTGGGCATGGCTAAAGTGCATATGGCCTACTGGGTGGGCATGGCCAGCTCTACATCATTCACATCAAGAGTGCCTATGGGGGCCTGGGCAGGAGTGGGACAGATCTGAGGGTCTCTGGCAGGAGGAGGGTCTCTGGGCCAGGGCCAAGGCAGTGGGGGCTGTTCCCTCACTGTTTCCAGGATGGCTTCGTGGGCCACAAGAAACCACTTCACGGGCCGGATCTGGTCCCCGGGCCTTGTGTTTGACATGTCTGGTGTAGAAAGATGATTGCAATAACTTCTTCCATTTTGATCTACTAAGTTTATTTTTTTTAAGTTAGTAGCAGTTGCCAAGTAATTGCTAAAAAAATCTTAGAGGGATTAATAATAATGTCTTATGAGAGACGGTCTTTGAATCCTATGGAACTGAAGAGAGATTTTCTTTGCAATCAGATTGGTTTTTTACCCTTTGAGAATATGCATTATCAGTAGCCCAGGTTTCATATTTTCAGCCTTATGCTTTTCCCCAATCTTTGCCGCCGTCCTTTTGTGGGATAGGGACAGAATAACGGCATTGGCTGGCTGAGGAATTCTGGGAGTTGAACTCCACAAGTCATAAAAGGGCCACGTTTGAAGACCCCTGACATAAGGAGTATGCCTATAATGTTATAACAAGCATGTGTCAGATTGGGATGAATTGGAGGGTCAATATTGTTTGTTGTTTGGAGAGTTTGTGGTTGGTTTAGCTATCTTAAATCATTTCAGTGGGATTCCATCCATCCATCCATCCCTCCATCTTGATCTTTGCAGGCAGTGCATCTGAATATTTGGAACCATGGGAGTAACTAGCCTGTGGCAGATCCTGGAACCTGTCAAGCAACATGTCCCTCTCTACAGTCTTAAAGGAAAAACATTAGCTGTTGATTTAAGTCTCTGGGTGTGTGAAGCACAGGCAGTTAAGAAGATGGTGGGAATAGTTACAAACCCGCATCTTAGGTAGGTACAGTGCTGGTGATAACAAGGTACTGATATATAATATATAAGATATATTACTTCTCTTGGGTGCTTTACAAAATATAAGATATAAGGTGTAGTATAATTTCAATCTGGGGAATAATGAATTAATTTCACTGTAAGAGGCCCCAAAGAAGATGATTGAGTGCTCATA
Organism: Vipera ursinii; assembly: GCF_947247035.1. Classification (NCBI taxonomy): domain Eukaryota; kingdom Metazoa; phylum Chordata; class Lepidosauria; order Squamata; family Viperidae; genus Vipera; species Vipera ursinii. The sequence goes on along the minus strand of NC_139512.1, from coordinate 212,820,778 downwards.
GAAAGAATTCTGCATATGGTAATGCTCATTTTGCATGGACTTGGGCATTCTCTGCAAATGCTGTTAGGATTTACAATGTGGATTAAATAAGAGCCATGAGCTATCTCATACCATCTTTGAGAATTTGTCAGGCACGTGTCATTGATACCTTTATCTTTTAAATTGTTTTCTAATTAAAAGAATGATTTTGAGGGAGATACAATGGAAGCCAAGAATATACAGTTTCCTTGTATTGATAGTTTTGGAGAAAATGTCAATATTTTAGGCATGGGAATAAATCAATTGATTATTGAGATGTAAGATGAGGGGTATAAAGTATACTATTTAACTTCACTCTCTTACCGCAGGAATCTTTATTGTCGTGTCTCTTCTTTAACACTGATGGGGATCCATCTGGTGTTTGTCACGGAGGGAGATCTCCCAAAACTGAAAACCAGCACAGTGAAGAAGAGAATAGAAGCTCGCTTTGGACCATCGAAAAAGCCTGACATTGCAAAAAAAGGGAGATCCCGTTTCAAATCTATTTTGAAAGAGGCAAGCTATCACAGTGGGTTACGTTTACAGGATGCTGAATAGGGCCAGTTATCGGGTTCATACAGGAGAAGGCATCAATATTTAGTATGTTTTATTGAACCAATGCTAGTTTTTGCAGACTTTGTGTTGCCTGAGAGCAATCCAGTGGGATTAATTGGACACATGCTGCTCTCCTGCCTGCTTCATCAAGGCTGGTGGCTTATGTTTCAGTAGGTTTCAAAACCTGAAGTCCTTTGCCGGTCAGGGATTTTCTTTGGCTGCAGGGGTTGCCTATTTTATGTTATGGTAGTATGTAAGAAGAATGTTCAAAAGATTACCTCAGCGGGTTTTACCTCAGCAGGTTTTACCTCAGCGGGTTTTACCTCAGCGGGTTTTGGGGGAGTATATCTTCACATTTTAGATTTATTTATTTATTCAGTGTGTAAAGGAGAACCATTTGTCACATGCTTTTGATGTGAGCCACCTTAAAAGTTATACACCACCTTCTTACTGCATAAGTGATTCTATACCTTATAAGTGGAATACAGGTAGTCCTCGACTTACAACAGTTTGCTTAGTGACCAAAGTTCAAAGTTAAAATGGAACTGAGAAAAGTGTCTTATGAACATTTTTCACACTTACAATCATTGCAGCATCCCCATGGTCACATGATTTACATTTGAATGCAATGGGGAAGTCAGATTCGCTTAACAGCCATGTTTCTAATTTAACAATGATTCACGTAACAAACGTGGCCAGAAAAGCCGTAAAACAAATTTCTCTCTTAGCAACCTAAATGCTGGGCTCATTTGTGGCCGTAAGCTGAGGACTACCTGTATAGGCTGTCCCAATCTTAATGCATTTGGCCATTGAAATTTGTCAAGAAACCATACCAATGTGGCCCTGGCTACCTCAAACATTATTAGAAAGGGAGCAGAAAAGCAGCCATGAATTGTTCATCCCAATGGTATTTCTCATTGCTTCTTCCAATGGGATTTTTTCCCATTTCAGTGCCTTGAACTGCTGGAGTGCTTGGGAATACCATGGATTCAAGCAGCTGGAGAAGCAGAGGCCATGTGTGCCTATCTGAATGCAAATGGCTATGTGGATGGGTGCATCACCAATGATGGAGACATCTTCCTTTATGGCGCTCAAACAGTTTATCGAAATTTTACCATGAACATCAAGGTAATTTACTGGGCATTTTTTTGACGCATGCTACTTTTTTTTGGGGGGAAGTGTATTTTTTGATTAAATATTTTTTTAAAGAATAAGCAATACACATTTTGAAAGAGAAGAGCAAGGAAAAGAAAGTGATAAGTAAGTGGGGCGAAAGTACAAAGCGGAATAGAGAGAAGGAAGGAAAAGGGGAGAAAAGGAAAGGAAAACAAATAGTTATAAAGAAGTGGCTTCCATTCTTCTTAATAGATGTTACAACTACATTTATATTTTATCCACTCTAAAATTACAGCATAATTTCTTTATTTCCATAGTCTACACATTCTAATCAAACCCATGAATCACACAAGATCATTTTTTTTTTCACAGCAAAATGTCCTATAAGGGGTTTCCAGTCATTAATAAATGTAGTTATTATCCTTTCTGTAATCTAACAAGTCAATTTTGCTACACCTGAGTCTCTGATAGCCTTTGTCTTACTCAGAAAAATATTTTGACCTCACTCCCCAAAGCGCTGCTGTTTACTCTTTGTAACTATAATATTAAATACTCTTGGATAGATGTTTTCAGATCAGTGGGGCTGAATTTTGAATAGACATATTTGTGATTACTTTGTGTGCCTTTTCTCAGGATTGTGAAAGATTGAGCTAGTTCATCCTCGATTGCTTGAATGTATCCTGAAAAAAATTCTATGTTCAGCTCCTCTTTAAAGGCACCATAATGTCTGCAAACCATAGTTTGTCAAGATGCAGTTTTCCTTAGAACAAGTATTTTCAAACTTATTCAGTAATGGTTGTGGTATCGCTAGTAAACATATGAAAAATGAAACATTTAAGAGGGAGTATCACTATCCTACTCTATTCCGTACAGGACCCACATGTTGACTGCTACGTAATATCTGATATTGAAGAGAAACTAGGCTGCAGCAGAGAATCTCTGATCGGATTAGCAATTCTGCTTGGCTGTGATTATCTTCCTAAGGTAACTAAACAATCACATAAACAATCACATTAATGTTTATATTGCTAATTTAGGTAGGCAGGCAGACAGACAGACAGATAGATAGATAGGCAGGCAGGCATTCTCTGGGCAGCTCCCAACCAACAAGTAAAACAACCACTAAAACAACATAGCACATACATCTCTTAAAACCATAAATATAAACCAAAAATCATGAAGGAGAAGAGGTTCTAGAATCGTTTTACTCTACTACATTAAATGTTTTCTTATGCGGGTTTCCTGTACAATAGATTTATTTTTCCAGCCACCATGTTTTTTTCCTGCCAAGGACACTTGCTTGAAAGTGATTCCATACTTTCAGAAGGGAGACTGGCTGGATCTGAAACCTTCTGTTAACCACAAATCAAGAATCTCAGTTTCTTTGTGGAAGAAATTAGGTTTTTGGCAAAGCTTCCTGCTGGATTCTGTCTGGGTTTTCTTCCATGTGAAGGGATCGTTTAACCCTGATCTTTCTGACTGTTTTTTCCAAATGAAAGGAGTTGATAAAAGCAGCCCTCCCAGTATGTGTTCTTGTTAAGTTGACACATCTGCTTCAATTACATTTTTTTTAGGGCTTAGCTGCTACATCAGGCATATCAAACCCACGACGTCACGTGACGTCGTGCGACGTATCGGAACTTTTTCCCATTGCCGAAAATGGGATGGGTGTGGTTTCTCCGTGACGCTCCAGCCCATGGGCCGGCAGTTTGACACCCCTGTGCTAGATGTTCATTTCAAAATATCTTTGTCCTTCCCTTTACCCCAGGGCAGGGGTAGGCAACCTCGGCTCTTTTATGACTCATGGACTTCAACTCCCAGAATTCCTCAGTCAGCTGACTGAGGAATTTTGGCAGTTGAGGTCCATGAGTCATAAAAGAGCCAAGGTTGCCTACCCCTGCCCTAGGGCCTAGGCCAGGGGTAGGCAACCTCGGCTCTTTTATGACTCATGGACTTCAAGTCCCAGAATTCCTGAGTCAGCCATGCTGAGAGGAAAGTGAGAGGTTTCCAAGCTGAGCCATGTTGGCTCAGGAATTCTGGGACTTGAAGTCCATGAGTCATAAAAGAGCCGAGGTTGCCTACCCCTGGCCTAGGCCAATTTGGTTTAGGTTTCTTAGCAATCCCAGAAGAGCGCCCTAGTTTAAAACTGTTTCAGCAACACAATCAACTGGTTACATAAGAAAATTTCTTGCTATAATCACTCTTTGCACATTCTTTTTTAAAAGGCATCTTACCTTGACCTTGTCACAGTGTAACTGATGGCACTGGGGTTGTGGCAATATATCATTCTTATATCAGCGTGCTTTTGTGGGACAGTATTTGCTTTCCCCTTGAATGTCTGTGTTATTTTTGCGTGTTTGCCCTTTGTTCTTTTAAGTTTCTCTACAGCTAGGACTCACTGTCTTTCAAACTGGCCTGCTTTACAGAGTTTTTTGTGAACATAAAATGAAAGATAAACCATCTAAGCCAGAGGTGAGCCCTTACAAGATTGTTGGGCTGCAACTTCTATTATACCACAGCATTAGTCATGCTGACTATAAAATATTATTTCAGCAGTGTGTAAAGGAGAGCCATTTGTCACATGCTTTTGATGTGAGCCACCTTAAAAGTATCTTAAAGAAATAGGGTACCCCATATTTCCAAAAACGCTCTCCTATGGTACTGGTAGCTTGCAGTCAAACTCGGCTGCAATTATTTCCTTTGGTGTGAAGCAATATTTTTTTTTTAGTTAGTCCATGTTTTATTTATTTGGTGGTGGGGTTTTCTTGTTTGTTGTTGCATTTGCCTGCTATTGAATCTTCTGAGGACATTCAGTGGGTTTTAACTGACTTGTGCACACTCTGCAGACACTGGGTTTGTTCTCTGGATTTAGTGAGAAATACAACCAGTGACTTCTTGGGTCATTATTTCAGAGATATTTCCTCATCTTAACAGAGAAACAGAATGGTGGGCGAAAAATCAGTGGAAGCAGGAGCATTGCCTAACTTCTGTCTGTTTTCTGAATGAGTTTCCTTGTGGGAAGTTGGCCATGAGCATCAGAAATCTTCCTTCCTCCCTCCCTCCCCTCCCTCCCTCCTTCCCCTCCCCCTGCCCCTCCCCGCAGGCACATAAGTGGCTTCAGCCAGGTGTGGGAGGGAATGCAAAGGGATTAGCATAGGGTCCACCATTTCTTCATTGACTTTATCCCTACAAGCTTCCCAGCGAACTCCCCGTGTCCTCCCCTCCCTTCTCACACAAAATTCTCATGGAGAATTTTTCCTCAGGCATTGCTTATCCCTCTGTCTTCCCATACTATATTTGCTTTTTTTTCCCCTCTACTGCTTAAAATCACAGGTGGTCCTCGTGTTTAAGGGCAAAGAAATGCTTCAGATTATTTGCATAACACTGATTACAGTTGGGGGATATAGCAAGGCACCATTTTCCTCTGAATTTAGCACTTTTACTTTCAGATACGTATAAACGATCTTCACATTGTCTATATAACCTGACCATTCTACTCCCAGACTTACTTCTGCTTGTCTGGTCTGCTGAAGTCTTTGTTTTTATGTCATTTTGACTCCTGCATTTCAAATTTTCAGAAAAAAGGCTTACTTACAAATTTTCACAGTCCACGTACCTGTAAACCAACTTTAAAAAAAATCAGTTGTCCTGTTAAGAGGTGACCATTTTCTCAGCACGATACAGCTATGGATAATGTAGCATAAATATTTGGCAATTCATTTATATATATGACTTACGTGGCCACCCATTCATGAAGTGATATTTTACTTTTGATTACTATAGAAAGTATTCACCAAAACCACCATATGTCTTAATAATGTTTGCCCAATTACTTATTTCATAGCTTGATTGAAACCCATGGCAGTTTTGAAACTATAGTGTATATTTTATACATTTATCTAAACTCTGTCAAAATGCTTGTTCTTTTGGTTCTCAAAGGGAGTTCCTGGAGTAGGAAAAGAACAGGTTTTAAAGTTGATCAAAACTTTAAAAGGAGAGAGTTTACTGCAAAGGTATGTTTTATGTTATTTTTAAATTGTCTCTCCTATTTTCTCCTTTACGTTTTCTTCCAGGAAGCAAATCCTTTGCATGATTCAGATTTATAATGTGTGTGTGTATGTGCATCATGTGTACAGATAGCATTATTTTTCAGCGCTGTACATTCATCACCATTTCAATACTCTCTTAGATTTGAGTCCTGGAAAGACCATTTGCAATCTGGTGATGTCCCAGTATCAACAGCTAAAAAACCACTTCACTGTTCTGTGTGTCGTCATCCAGGTGAGTCAGTTCCTACCTTCAGAAAAAAAGATTCCGTGTATTGAAGTCTTTTCAATTAGGCACCCTGGTGTGTAAAGACTGATAGGTTATCATTAGGATGAGCTGTGATCACTATATCCTGTCTTCTGAAAAGAAAAATTAACAGCCTATGGTCAAAGCAGTTCCGTGTGGTAGAATTGATTTGGACTTTATATTCTGTCAGATGCTACAACAAACTATTGGGCTCCTGCATAATCAACAATAAGCTATAGTTTCATGCCTACTGTAGCCATATAGTAGAATTATGAATTAGCAAGACTTGTAAATGCTAAAATGGCATGAAACTACAAAGACAAACATCTAGTTTGGATAAGTAAGAGCAAGCACAAATCAGTTTCAGGTAAAAGAATAAACCATTTCCCTCAGACTAGAAAAAGAAATAATATATCATCCAGATGCTGCATTGCAGGGACTTCAAATAGTACAAAACTGTAGGTTAAATTATGTTACAAAAAAGTTTCCTGAGTCTTTAATTGATAATATTCAGATACTTTGGCAGAAAAAACTAAATTTTCTCTTTCAACATTGTATCTGAATTATTATTTGGATTTTCACACTACTCTGAACCATGATCTGCTTAATCATAATTTGTTGGATCTCATGTATGAAATAACTCATTGCTAAACCATATATTTGAATGAAGCACATGTTTATTTATTTGAATACTTTGATAAGTATGGCAAGACTTTTACTTTTTCAGAAAGCAAAGGAACTCGGAACAACCAATACAACCCTTTTATTTTAAATATACTTGTTAATAAAATTATTGTATTTAGTCGTATAGTCCATGTGCACATCAGAAAGATGACTGTTCATTAGTAACTGTTTCAAAAAGTCTGGGAGAATAAATGCCTTAGCCTAAAGCATGATTTACAGTGGCTGAGTTCAACAACATCTAGGCCCAAATCAAGCAAGCCATTATGTGAACCCACTTGAACATTGAACTGAAAAGTTTTGGCTTGACTGGTAATATTTTGCTCCCTTAAACAGTGTAGTATAGTGTAATGCTAGAGTTATTAGACTAAGAGTAGGTGATCAATGGCTAGGCTACCCTCAGTCAGGGAAGGTCACTGAGTGTTTTTGGCCAATTATTTTCCCTCAATCTCACCTACCTCATCGAAAGATTATTGGGTGGGGGGAAGGAGGAGAAAGCACTATGTAGCCCACCCTAAATCAAACTGGATTATAGGTCAAATAAATACATATGTCTTAATTTCTTTTGCTTGCACAAGGAAAGTGGCACTCCATTTTTTGCCAGTTCTGCTATTATACATACATCATGTAAATTATATATACATTATGCACAAAAATGGGACAGGTTTGTCTCTTAAGAAAAATGTTTAGCCTGTATTCCTCTTTTCTTTTTCTTGTAGGTTCTTATAAAGATCATGAGGACACAGGATGTCATATCTGTGGCAGTGTAGGATATTGTGAGCCCCAGGATGCTGACTACTGCTGCCCCTGTAACAGGCACTCGTCTGAGTCAAAGCAGCAACCAAGCTTAGTGGAGGAAGGTATTAAAAAGTAGGTGTGTTTTCATATAATTTGCTCTGAATTGCTTAAAGAAGGCTTCTTTGCCATTCACAGATCTGAGATGTGTGCATTTTATTTTCAGAAAAGCCATGGCATGTGAAGGTTTTCCCTTTCCTGAGGTAATTTTGCAAGTCATGCACACGCTTATCCTATAGCTATCTCCCTCAAGTATCTTATTCTATAAATGAAACAGATAATGAATGCCTTATTTTTCCTTTTCTTTGCTAAGGTTATCCAAGAGTATCTCATCAGCAAAGACAAACCAGTGAAATTAAATGGGTGCCAAAGGCCAAATTTATTATCTTTTCAAGTATGTATTAAGACCTTGCAAATGTTCTCAATATTGAACACAGTTTAGTCCATTAAGCCCAACCTTCTCTTGGTAAAGGAAACCAAATTAAAACATCCCCAAGAGATGATTGTACAGCCTCTGCTTTAAAACATGCATTGAAGGGCAGCTGTTCCCTTTCTTGGAAATTGCTTTCAGTGTAGAATTGCATGGTGTTCTACTGCATAAAGAAGCAGAGATTTAACTGCTATGCTTTGTGCTGATGGAATTATGCTGGTGTATGTCAATATCCTCAGTTTCAACTAAATAACCAGATATGACATTTACAGGTCTGGATGCCACCACTTTTTAGCCATGTGTGTATGTGTGTGTATGTGTGTGTGTCTGTCTATATATATTACCTATATATCTATATCTATCTAGGTAGATAGATAGATATAGATTATAGATATATAGCCTAACCTGAATAGAACGAAGGTTAGAAGACAAAGTTTTCAGCCAACCTGAAAGCTCTCCAGTGCAGATAATAGCTTTCCCCCAACTGAGATTTCCTGATGTTGGGCTGCTAACATTCCTACCTTCATTGACTGTTGTGACCAATATAAAGGGCACGAGTTTGGGAACAGCACTTCAGTGGATTTTATAGCCTGGTTGTCTTCAGACAGCCCTCTTGTTTTCCTCTGCTTTGTATTCTATGTCTACTTGGCCTAGAAATTACTTTAAGGTGACTGTTCTGTCCTTATGGCATTTTTTAAAAGTTCGTGACATTTCAAACTAAATGCGTCAACTCTTCAGGGAGAATCAGTGCTGCTGCTGTTCAGTAGATATTTTCATCTGTGTTGTATTTGTAATTTCCCAACATGTTTCAAATAGAGGTTCGCTGTCAAGAAAATGAACTGGACCGAGCAGTATGCCTGTGAGAAATTGTGTAGCCTTCTGACTTACTATGACATGAACAGAAGGAAGTCTGGTTATACTGATCCAAAGCATCTGCAGGCCCTGCGGTAACCCAATTTATAATTTAATTAGATTTCACCCTTTGTTTTGCTTTATATCTGTCCCTGGAAGTGGAAAACATTTTTGTTCTGTGCCTCCTGATTCTGCATTTTTCATTTTTGAATAAAATGACCTGCATACCGCATGGTATTTTCAGTAACAAACATTGAACATTAGAAGGAATTATGTAGACCATCAACCTGCTGATCCGGGCAGGAGTCCAAATGAGACTGTTTGTCTGTTTAATTGTGCTTTGAACACAGCTAGTGAGGTAATTAGTTCTATAATTAGTTCTTAAAGCCATCTCTCCCTTTGGTGTTGGTTGCTGCCTTAGTCCAAGAATGCCACCTGTGGAGTTAACATGCTATTGATATAGCTAAGAGTCCCCAGTGTGTCTGTTTTAAGTCTGTTGAAATACATTACATAGATTCAAGAGAAAAAAATATTCCACAATTCAAAACAACATTTGAAACCATTAAGGATTATAGTACACAGTTCAAAGATTAGAAATTCTAGAGTATCAACATGAGTTTCTGGATTCTGGCCCATTTTCCAAAGACTGCTAAAGAACAGCAAGATAAAGGTTGATGTCCGCAGTGATCCCAACAGCGAGATAGACTGAGCTGGAAAGTATGTCTAGGGGGACCTCAAAGAAGCTCTTCAGATAGCAATAGCAATAGCACTTAGACTTATATACCGCTTCACAGTGCTTTACAGCCCTCTCTAAACGGGTTACAGAGTCAGCACATTACCCCAACAATCTGGGTCCTCATACAACGTCAGGAGGATGGAAAGCTAAAGAAGGCAGATTTAGCAACAGCACTTAGACTTACACACCACTTCACGGTGCTTTACAGCCCTCTTTGAGCAGCATATTACCCCCAACAGTCTGGGTCTTCATACGACTTCAGAAGCATGGAGAGCTGAGTCAGCCTTGAACTACTGGCAGTTGGCAGAGTCAGCCTGTACTACTGCATTCTAACCCACTGCGCCACCACGGCTCTATCTATGTAAGGAAACATAGAGCGCAACTCATATTTATCCTGCTTGGCCATGTTAACTAACATAGATAATCATCTTGAATGTGTGGGTTGTGGCTATCATCCATGGCCTGTGGAACTCTGATCTGAGGTACTCTGAAGTGACACTTAACAGCAGTGGAAGGAAGGACGAGTTAGTGGTAGTCACGTTTTAAGTTATCAACACTGAATAATGCAAAGGTAATAATTGCATTGCTGCCCTTTTTCTAAAGACATCCTACGCAAACCAGGCATGTGGGAACCTTTTCTCTATGATGCTCTCTCATTCATGGTGACACACCTTGCTACAACCACATAGTCATCATGATTATGAGAGAGGGTTGATCAGGAGGCAAAGAGAAATGGTACATGTTTTAACCCACACAATTGTACAGTACTCCAGCTCATGGGAATGGCCAGAAAATGTTAAAGAACCATGGAAACAGCCCTTGTCTGCAGGATGGTCAAACACGGTGGCCTCTTAGTTCTTAAATGTCTCACTTCACTTTTCCACATTGTGTTTAAAATACTGCCATTTTCTTAACTTTTGTTTCTACAGGATAATCAAGACACGGATTAGAAATGGAATTCCCTGTTTTGAAATTATATGGCAAAAGCCAGGTTAGTAATTACTGGGCAATCTCTTAAGAGATGGGCATGTTGAGAAGTAGAGATATAATACTTCTCCATGTATAGTACCGGTAGTCCTCGACTTACAGCCGTTTGTTTAGTGACCATTCGAAGTTACAACATCACTGAAGAAAGTGACATAGCCATTTTTCACGCTTACAACTGTTGTAGCATCCCCACGGTCAGGTGATCAAAATTTGGCTGCTTGCCATCTGGTGCATATTGCAATGTCCCGGGGTCATGTGACCCCCTTTTGCGACCTGACAAAGTCAATGGGGAAGCCAGATTCACTTAACAACCGTGTCACTGACTTAACAACTGCAGTGATTCACTTAACAGACGTGGTAAGAAAAGTCATAAAATGGGGCAAAACTCACTTAACAAATGTCTCACTTAGCAGCATAAATTTTGGGCTTAATTGTGGTCGTAAGTCGAAGACTACCTGTATACATGAGAGCCAATTTGATCTAGTGGTTAAGGCACCAAGCAGGAGCCCGTGAATTCAAGTACCTGCCTTAGCCATGAAAGGCAGCTAGGTGACTTTGGGCCAGTCACACCGTCAGCATAACTCACCTCACAGGTTAAATTGTTGTGGAGAAATGAGGAGGAGGAAAGTGTATTTTTAATATGCTTGTCGCTTTGAGTTCTTTGTTAAAATAAGAGAGGTGGGTTAGAAATAAGCAAACACACAAGATTTGCTTAACAATGTGTAAATAATAATTGAAACTATAATAAAAATAAAAAACAGAATAATATCAAACTTGGGAATCTGTGTTCTCCATAAAATAATTCATGCAGGCTTTCTGGCTTTGCCCCTTTCTTGGTACAAGGTTTCTGTAGCCTAGTAACCCCAGGTTCAGTCCTAAATATCTGAATAACTGAGGGAATAATCTGTAATTATCTAGTAAAAGTATGTTCCTCTGCTTCATTGTTCCAGATCATTACGCTGCTGCAACTGAGGATCAGCCTGCAGATCCCTTTCTAATAACAATAGAAGAGTCAACTCTCTTTGAGGCTGCCTATCCTGAAGTGGTTGCTTTGTATCAAATGGAGAAGTTGAAAATTGGCAGAGAAAAAAAGAAAAGTAAGCTGAAAACATTGCATGTTTGGTTTTACTGTGTTCTATCTTAAATAGTCATTGTGTGCTTGCCAAGTTGCCAGTTGTTCTATAGAACTTTCTGCACCCTGATAAGATTTAAATGAAACCATTTAGCTTACAATAGCCTGATTACAAAATCAAAACCACGCTGCTTCTTTAACTTCATCTCGAATTTTGAAAAATGGTTTTTAACAAGTTGTTTGTTTTTGTTTTTGCTGCTGCTGCTTTAGGTAAGAAAAAAACTAAAGAGAAAGAACGCTTAGCAGGGGACAGCAAAGTAGAAGATACTTTTTCTGACCTGAACTTGCAACCTGCGTGTGAAAATAATCCCAGCCAAGGTTCAAAATCTGATTTTAGGCTTGTTTTTGAAATGCAGAAATTTCCCAAAAAGAGCTGTGAATCTCTGTGTTTACCAGGCTCTGCAGATTTTTCTACTGCATTAGGAAAGCCAAGCAACTTCTTTTTTGCTCCACAAAATACAGAAAATGAACATAAGCCTTCTAATTCTTTAATCTCACCAACAAAATTATTTGCTAAGGAGCCTACGGCTTCCTCTGCAAATATTGATCTGCAGCTGAGTGGCATTGACTGGGAAGGGACATCCTTCAGCATTTCTCCAAGGAATGTTAATCTCCCTTGGTATTCAGAATCTGAGTCTGGCCTATGCAATAATTCTTTAAAGCTGTGCTGTCCACCGTACAGCAAAGTAGCCAATATCCTCACCCAGCATTCAGATTCTGAACCACATGATCCCAGTCTGTTCAGTGGTGTAGATTACTCTGTTTCAAATACAGACTTTCCTAAAGAGAAGAATGATATGTCTTTAAAAGATCGAGCCACTATGGAAAGTTTAGAAGCTTTCCCCAAAGCTAAAGATGTGCCTTTGTTAAACGCCATACAACTGCAAGAACAAATAAAGAGAACTTCCAAACCTGGAGAAGAATTTTCGTCTCCTCCTAACAGCATTCAGGAAATTGAAAATGTGATGTTACTAGAAAAACATCTGCAGGGGCTAAGCTTGGAGAACTATAAAGAAGATCTCCAAAGTTCTGAGAATCCACAAAGTGCAGCAGATAAAGTCCTGGATTCAGGAAGTTCTTTCAGGTTGTGCACTGGAGCGCTAAAAGTGAGTTGCTTAGAAAACGAACGGCAAATTTTGCCATCTAGGTCAAATAAAGTCCTAGATAACTGTCAGACTGGGAAAAAATCTGTGCCAAGAATCATGAAAAGCTTCCTTAAGAAGAGTGTGTGCCAAAATGGTTATCGCACTGAGGACAGCGATAGTGAAAATGCGGAAGGCAGGTGGAAGGGTCACAGGATCCCAAAACAGCAAAGAGAGACTCATGTGGTTGAGCTGAAGGACAAGTGCAATGGCAAAAGGGACAACAAGAAATTGGCATTTGAAATTCAGCCAGAAGCAGAAGGCCAAGATGAGCACGCCCTTAAATTACTCAACACTGATTTATCAACAGAAGAACATCTGCTTCTCCCTCTTTCCAGTTCTCCAAGTTTCTCCAAATGTGGATTCGATCCTTGTCTTCAGGAGACCAGAAGCGATTTGGACATGTGGCTTGAGAGTCCGCTGCCTCTGTCTGAAAGGCTAAAGCAAAGATTGAAGAGCAGTTGAGAGCTGCCTGCTCCCACCTCCCTGATGTCTTCATCTGCAAACGTCTCAAATGTCTTGATACGCTTTAAATGTCCTCTAAATTAATAAGTTCCATAATTGTGAGTGGTAGAAGATTGAAAGAGGGCTTGTGCCTGAAATGAAATGACTGGCAAATTAAGTTCTTCAAGCAACTTGTCTGTAGTGACGTGCTCTAATTTCAACCTGCTGTGAGTTGGGCTGAAGTCTTCCTAAATAATTTGCTCGAGTGGTTGCATCAGTCGTACCACAATAGCATGAACTCAAGAATAAATACATCATAATGTTGGGGTGTTTTTTTTTGCAGAGTATAAAATATGGAACAACTTGCTAATCAGTGGCAGTGGCAAAGCTGCTGACATTTTTACACATACAGATTGGTTAGTATATATGTTTTTGTACAATTCTGCTACAGATTTTCAGGTCCAAATTAAATAGTACTCTAGATCCGGTCTTGGAATCAATCTCTACATATGCAACAGAGTTTTAAGTAGCAGAATTACGAAATGGTAAAATGGGGTCAAAATATCAATTTAGAATTATGCTTGTAAGATACCTTTAGAATTGAAATCTAACTTAGAGGGGACTGCTACAACCTAGTACTTTGTCTGCTCTTTGCTTTCTCTTTTGCCCAAATTTCTAACTTGGGATCACATGGTCTTAGAATCATAAAGATTTTCATTTGTAACCGTATGTAATCTGGTTTTTAAATAGACTTTCATATAGCCTTTTTAAAAACATGCAGTACTTTTAAATAGTAGTAGTTTAAATGAATTAATTAGATGCAAATACTTTGCAACAATATTTATTCAATGAGTTAGTCCAGTCAAGGGGAGTTTGTCTCTGTAAATAGTTGTGTTTAAGAATGCCTTCTCTTTAAATAACAGTATTTGTAATGTTAGTAATTTTCCCTGATTCTGGGTACTATATTATTTCTAATCTTACTTAGATCAGCTTTCTGTCTTTTGTAGATAAGCTCTGTTTTTACTGGTAAAATGCATGCTTTCCATGCCAAAAGTACCCAGTTCAAATTGTGGCCTTTTACTTCAGGCTGGAATGGCCCCCAATGGCCGTTCTAGAGACCTGTTGTTGGTCAAGATATGGGACTTGAGCGAATAGACTTGGCACACAGTGCAGTGCCTAATATTGATGGTGATCACACCAAGGTGCAAATCATACCAATTTTCTAACATACACAGAATTGGAAGAAATGCATCTCTTTGGTAACTGTTGATTCATGAAAAGGGTGAAAATGTTAATTCACAGGGTTGATGTTTCTTGCAGTGGAATTGTAAATGCAAGTGACAGTCTAATCTACATATTTTTCACAATATATGAGCACATAAATTATTAAAAAAGATGCAGAATCTGATTTCACATGTTGTACTATGTCGTCTAATTTGTCTGATTTAATGCAATCTATAAAGCCAGCCACTGTGGTTTGTTTAAAATATTATATTCAGCTTAGCATGTGAGTGTAGCTCTTTGTAAGTCTGTTCTATAAAGGTAAAGGTTCCCCCGCACATGCGTGCTAGTCATTTCCAACTCTAGGGGCCGGTGCTCATCTCCGTTTCAAAGCCGAAGAGCCAGCGCTTGTCCGAGGACGTCTCCGTGGTCATGTGGCCAGCATGACGACGCCAAAGGCGCACGGAACACTGTTACCTTCCCACCGTAGTGGTCCCTATTTTTCTACTTGCATTTTTACGTGCTTTCGAACTGCTAGGTTGGCAGAAGCTGGGACGAGTAACAGGCGCTCACTCTGTTACGCGGCACTCGGGATTCGACCCACCAAACTGCCGACCTTCTGATCGACAAGCTCAGCGTCCTAACCCACTGAGCCACCGCGTCCCTATAAGTCTGTTCTATAGATCATGGTTAAGACAAACCATGGCTAAATATGACAATCCTAACCAACTGCAAAATTATTTGAGCCATTTTGAATTTCTACTCAGTTCATTAGATAAATGGTTGAAAATATTCTCACTGAATTTATTTATTTTTTACTGAACGCATGAGAGAAAAAGTACTAGAGTATAGCTGAATTATGTCCCAGGTTCACAAAGCTAATGCCAAATTCATAAGATTTTTCTAAAATAATGCAAGTGTATCCCTGCAATACGACATGGCATAAAAAAGATGTCGAGACTCTAGAAAGGGTACAGAGAAGAGCAACCAAGATGATTAGGGGGCTGGAGGCTAAAACATAGGGAACGGTTGCTGGAATTGGGTATGTGTAGTTTAATGAAGAGAAGGGTGAGGGGTGACATGATAGCAGTGTTCCAATATCTCAGGGCCTGCCACAAAGAAGAGGGAGTCAAGCTATTCTTCAAAGCACCTGAAAGCAGGACAAGAAGCAACGGATGGAAACTAGTCAAGGAGAGAAGCAACCTAGAACTAAGGAGAAACTTCCTGACAGTTAGAACAATTAACCAGTGGAACAACCTGCCTCCAGAGGTGGTGAATGCTCCAACACTGGAGGCTTTTAAGAAGAGACTGGACAGCCATTTGCCTGAAATGGTATAGGGTTTCCTGCCTGAGCAGGGGGTTGGACTAGATGACCTCCAAGGTCCCTTCCAACTTTTTATTATTATTATTATTATTATTATTATTATTATTAATTATTATTATTATTATTATTATTATTATTATTATTATTATTATTATTATTATTATTATTATTATTATTATTATTATTCTACTTTCCTGCTGTATGAAACAAGGCCACTGGAAAAAATAGCCACGGTAGAGAAACCTTTTTCTATTTAGTTGTAACATGTGTTAGCCTGAAGTGGCAAGAAGGAGATAAAATACTGCTTATCCCATAGGTTTGCAAATTACAGTGATACAACAATGCAGGAGTCAGTATATCCCCCTTCTAAATGTGATACACTGTTGTAAATCAAGTGCTATTTGACACTTTTAGAAGGTGTTGTTTCGATGGACTGTCTTGGGATTTATTTTTTTAAAGAAGCAGGCCAGAAGCTAGGAGATCAGGAGTTCTAGTCCTGCCTTAGGCCCAAAGCCACCTCTCTCAGTCCTTAGGAAGGAGGAAAGGGCAAACCATAAAATGGATGGATTTTAGTGTGTGTGAACATAAATACGACTTTAATTTTCATTAAAGCAATTAGCCTAAGGCTGTGTAATATTGTTTCCAGTTCAGGTAATAATTTCATGAGGAATACAATACTCCCTTGCCAAAAAGAACGTTCTTTTTAAATTGGAAAGATTAATATGAGTAAACCCCATGTCATCCCAACCATTTCTATAGGCTAAATTTGAACAGCCAAATATCAATATAGCAAGATAAATGTAGATTTCATAAATCTGTCAAGGTGTTTGTAGTGCACATTAGACTGCAGAATATTTTCCAGTGGTTACTTTTGTTGAAATTATTAAAATATATCTTAAAAAAAAAGAATTTGACATATTTCAACCTAAAGCTATATCGATTGTCTTAAATATGCATAAGTATATTACGTACAGTTAAATAATGCTAAATAACACATCATTCTTTGTAACTCTATACATTATAAAAAAATGCTGTGACCTTTTTACCCAAAACAGAAAACTGCAGAAGAATTAATCTTGGAAAACAGGAGTGCAAAATAACAAATATTTTATTAACATGCCAAGAAAACTTCTCAGTGAATTTCTTAACCCAGTTTAACTGAGTTTTGTTTGAATACAAATATAAACCTAGGGAAAAACAATATCAATTGTTAAATGCCTATGATTTTTTGTTTTGTTTTATTGTACAGGTCCATGATTTTAAGCTGTAAATTTTGGTGCTCAACAACAAAGGAAAGCTTGAATAAAACTAACAGATAATAGCTGCCTCCTCATTTAAATAGTGATAGAAATAGAAAGTATTTGTTTCCTGATGGGCAAAGTGCTAAATCTAGCACTGTGTTTTACTGTTCACCAGTAGCACTTAGTCTATAACAGATCTAGTAATATTGTTAACTGTGGTTTCCTTTCATCTGTTGATGCAAAATAGCAGGGCTTCACACTTCCTTAGACATGAAAAGATTTTTACCTTGATTGTGACCGCTCCTCCATTAATCTTCCACTTTTTATTCCAACCGTGCTAATGCTAAAATTCTCAGCGATGGCTTCAAGATAACCTCTTTATAAGTAGAAATTGGTCACAAGATTGTTTTTCCCTTTGCAAATTTGAACAACTTGTTTTTTTTTAAAAAAAAAAAAGTGGATGATTATTTCCTCTAAAAGATACACAGTAAATATTTTGCAAGTTGCCTGTTCCCTTAGGAATAAAATGGTTTATCAGATGACTAAAAAAAACTGCAGTTAGATTTCTTTTTATACCAGTGCAGCAATAAAAGACATAAACACATAAATTCCTTCCATAGGAAGGAAACAAAGAATCAATTGCTCAAAAAGAGTAATTCTCAGATTTGTTCACTGTTTGTAGAGAGCAAAAATGCCTGCTTCCAGAAGTGGTTTTCTTCTCTATTCTAGAACTAAACTATAAAAAGAATGGAAATGGATCAAAATCATGAGAAATATGATGCCGGCAGTACTGCAGTGATGTGTTAGGATAAGGGTAACAATGAAAGAGAACAAATTAATTTTGCATCTTATTTGTATATTGGTACAACTGTTGAAAGTCAGTGATTTTTGTGTGAGTGCCAGCAAAACAGGAGAAAAACCTACCCAGCTAGGCAATGAAGGCTGGATTTTGGGGGACAAGGGCGAAGCCCCCATAACCAATAATAATAATAATAAATCCACTGGGCATTGTGTAAAAAATACGACTTGCCTGTGTCTGAAAAGACATGGGAACATAGGGTGGAAAAAGTTGTCGAGAATGGGAGGGTGAAGATCTTGTGGGACTTTTGAATACAGATCACCATTTGGAACATAACACGCCAGATATCGCAGTTGTAGAGAACTGAAGCATGCAGCTGATTGATATTGCTGTACCAGGAGATGCTAGAGTCGAAGAAAAAGAACTGGGGAAAATTACAAAAATCATGACCTGGCCATTGAAACTGCGTGAATATGGATGAAACGTGTAACAATGATACCCATTGTCATCGGGGCACTGGGAACTATGTCCAAAACCTTTGCAAAATACAGTACATCAAGAAACTGCAGCTTCCTGCAATAACTCCAGCAATGCTACAAAAAACTGCGCTACTTGGAACATCTTACATTTTAAGGAGGTACCTGGTTGATACCTAGGGTGCTGGTAGCAACCCCTGTCAACCAGCAGCGCCAGTCAATTTGAATGTTCAGTTGACTGGTTCATGTCTAATGAATTATTATTATTAATAGTAATAATAGTAATAATAATGTTGGAAGGGACCTTGGATGTCATCTAGTCCAACCCCCTGCTCAGGCAGGAAACCCTATTCTTATAAATAAACTGCAAATATTTGATAAGGCTGATATTGCTCAACAAAGGTGCTTTTCAAAAAGCAACTGGATTTTCTTGGTTTTTTTCCTTGAAAACATTTGCTTCTTGGATGAGAAGCAAAACGTTTTTCAGGGAAAAAAGCAAGAAAGTCCAGTTACCTTTTGAAAAACACTTTTGGAACAGCCAGGATTTGGATGATTGAGAATCTTCATAAACACACTGCTCAACACCATATTGAGGTTTTAACCAAGGTGGCCATATCAGTATGTACAGAACTATACTCATTTCATTTATCTAGAGTTTACCATAAAAATGGTGCTTATCCACAAGTAAAACAGGGTTATTTAAGGAAGAGGTTGAATGACTGCCAAATTATCTCCATTCTTAAGTAACTATTGATCATAGAAAAATGCACTTTGCATTGCCACTACAGTATTTTTCATGTCTACTGCATGGGTTCTAGTTTTCTGCATCCTATGTGCCCTTAAAAATCAACATATATTTCCCAGAAGAATCGCTAAGCAACTTTAGCTTAGCAAATTTAAACATTGCCTCTTAACATTGTGCTCTCCTCTCTAGCCAGTTGAGCTGAATGGATGGGTCCCTGATTTCCAAGCAATGAAGATGCTTCTGAAACTCCCCCTCCTTTGCTTGCTATAGTGTAGGTCAGGGGTAGGCAACCTCAGCTCTTTTATGACTCATGGACTTCAACTCCCAAAATTCCTGAGTCAACTGACTCAGGAATTCTGGGAGTTGAAGTCCATGAGTCACAAAAGAGCTGAGGTTGCCTACCCCTGGTGTAGGTTCAGCTGGTAGAGGAAAAAAATCACTCAGTGGTACACAGACCTTTAAAATTATTGATCTTTGGGTCCTAAATAGTGATATGTATACACAAACCAGTAAGAATGAATTGGGATTTCTTCTTGGCATGCATGTTAACATAGAGGGGGATTACACTGCAGATGTATTCCAGTTCCTTAGAAAGCATCTTATCCCAGAGCCATGGCTGGAATAAAAAGAAATAGTAGTTAGATTTTCTTTAAAAGATCATATACTGTGTGGAGGCAATTGAGAAACTATATACAGATGTCTTAACTATAAAAGTGAAATTTGCTTCCAGCTTGTAAAGATATCTTTAAAGAATTATATAAGTAGATGTATATTCATGGTTACACAGATTGCTTTTAGCTATATTAAATAATTCAACAAAATACAGAAGGAACCTTTTTTTAAAAAAAAAATCCTATCTCTATATTTCATAGCATTTTGGAAATGGATAATACTTTAGTATAAATTACAGCCTTCCTTTATAGCTTAATACCTACAATCATTGTATTTTCAGCATTCTATTCTATTCATCAGTTGTCCCCAACAGTTATTGGTAGGTGACTTGACAAATTTAGGGAGAAATAATTCTTGACTAATAGACTCCCATCCTATTGTCTGACTAAATTGGGAAGGCAACAACTCTAAATAAATGATAAATATGTTGTCTTTGGCCTTTCCTTTTCAGCCTGCTCAACCTAATTTGAGTCTTTGGCACCAATGTGTTAATGCAAGGTTTGTTCTCTTCAACATGATGGCAGGTGACTTGCATTTTAGAGTCTGATAGATTTATAGTCTTTGATCTTTTAACCAGCTTCGCAGCCATGAAAAGATCAGTTCCTCTTCAGAGCAACCCTGCAAATTTGCATTCAGCATCCCCAAGCATATTTATTAGGTAATTATATCAGGGTCAACATTTATTTTCCATTCAGTAATGTCAGATTAGTAGCAAATCACAATTCTATGTGTTTTTAGGCAGAAATAAAAATGGAATTATAAACCTATCTTACTACACTCCACAGGGATCTACTTCTGAATAAATAGGTCTAGTCTTATGATTAAGAGGTTATCATGCATAGCATTGCAAAATTAAGGTGATTTATAGCCAACAAAAGAACAATATTGTAAATAATAAAATCCTTCTCCAAAAATACATTGTGATAGAATAAACCACACAAACAAAATATTAAAACCATTTCCAAATATTGTTGCTCTTCAAATAACAACTGAAGGTATGCTTCAAAATACAAGATCTTATTTGATTTCTATTTTTATATAATTCCAGACTAGATAGAGAAACCCAAATAGCTTCTTTGGCAAGAATATTTGGCATCAACAGAGGGATAGCATGAAGATCACGAGAAGCTATACTACAGTTTTATACAGCATTAGTGAGGCCACACTTGGAATATTGCATCCAATTCAGGTCACCGTGATTCAAAATAAAATGCTAAGGCCCTAGAAAGAGTGCAGAAAAAAGCAACAAAGATGATAAGGGGTCTGGAAACTAAACTGTATGAGGAATGGCTAAAAGAACTAGGTCTTTCTAGCCTAACAAAAGAGAAGACTTAGGGGTGACAGGATAGCTGTCTGCCATGAGGGTCTCTCATAGATAAGAGAGGGTCATCTTATTTTCCAAAGCACCAAAGTGTAGGGAGAAGAAGCAGTGGGTGGAAGCTCGTCAAAGAGAGATCCAATCTGGAACTCGCAAGAAATTTCCTAACAGAGAAGAATTGATCAATGGAACAGATTGTCTCCTGGAATTATGGGTACTTCATTGCTGAAGGTTTGCAAGAAAATATTGGAGAATTATTTGTGCAGGATGGTATAAGGTCTCCTGCCCTGATTAGAAGACCTCCAAGGTCCCTTCCAGCTTTATGATTCTATTCTATTCTATTCTATTCTATTCTATTCTATTCTATTCTATTCTATTCTATTCTATTCTATTCTATTCTATTCTATTCTATTCTATTCTATTCTATTCTATTCTATTCTATTCTATTCTTATTCTATTCCAGTCTAGTCTAGTCTAGTCTAGTCTGTCATAAAGTATCTAGTGCCAGTACCCCTTTCTAATATTTTTAATATCCACTTTGAGGAGATGCTCTGCATGGGGGTGGGGGCTTTCTTTGAGATTGACCCAGAGTTTAAGTCTGATTTGAACTGGAATGTTAATTCAGGGATTTCCTAAGTGCCAATGCATCCTATATATTATCAGTGAAGGCCTATAGAGTACAGAAAAGGACATTTTCTATTATTGTATCTACTCTAACTTTCATCAAGAATAATGAGATGCTCTGGGTTCTGTCCTTTGGGAGTATTATCTGGCACAACCCAGAGATTAAGCATGCCTCAAACCTGCTGGCCTTTTGTAAGACCTGGTGTGTTACAGAGTCTGGTTTGTAGCTGAGCCCATTTAATGGTTGTGTTGTTATTGATTGGCTTTCTTAAAAATCTTACCTGCTGTATATTTTATTCATTATTATAATTTTCAAGTCTTGTTTTAAATCAGTATACAGTATATAAATGGACTGAATCAAATCAATCAATCAATCGTTCGCATCTTTCAAAGATATATCTCTGTGTCAGGCCTGCCTGTTGGCTGATAAAGTTTTGTTGATTAGTTTCATTTGCTTTATATTAATTATTTTATTATACATTCTTCACAGTTTAGAAATTATTAGAATGATATGCAATTTAAAATTTGTTTTAAAATATATTGGGAGCCTGTAGAAAGCAGAACATTGTGTCTATATATGAAAAGATTAACATTTCTACCTCAACCTCATGGAATAATCCAGAAGACCTAGTGGAAAATATGCTTTTGATTCTGTTTTCTTCCTTCCTCTATTATGCACCCATCTAACTGATCATCTACTAAATATTCGTATAAATCCCAATGAATATTTCCAAAGTCCTGCAAGATTTTGCAAGTAGTTTTTCCAACACCTGGAAAACTGGGATATGTTCTCAGTTCTGTTATATATTCTTTTAACCCTAATTTTTGGCTTATTTAGCCTAGTAGCACTTTTTTTCTGCACAATTTCTTTCAAAGTATGCTTCTGGAACATTTCAGCTGCTAATATAGTTGATCTAAGACTGCTGTATGTGTCTGTGAGATTTCAATTTCAATTGTTTTTGAAGAAAGAAGTTATGATTACATGCCCACAGTCTGATGTGTGAGTTCATCAAAGCTTGAGAGATCAGATCAAAAAGAATAAAATTCAGGTTTCCTTTTCTCTCATTTTTCCCTTGCTGAATACAATATTAATATTAGTCAACTGCATTTGGTTGAAAATCAAGTTTGTAGAAAAACCTAGAGCTTTTAAAGCAGGGCTGCATAGACCTGAATGACCACAGGAAGGCAGCAAAGCATTGTAGTTTTCTGCATCTCTTTGCTACCACCTACTGGTCATTTGGATTTTTGGAGCCTAGATGTCATAACCTTAAAAGTAATTATGCCAATTGTTTCCAAGTACAAACACTAGGCCTAATTATAAACTTCTGATTATTCCATCCAACTTTTGAGCAGACATTTAGTTTCTGCTAGAAAAAAAGAGCAGGACAAATAACACCTGAGCCACAGCAGCTTTGTCCACTGTGGCCAATGACTGTGCTGGTTAAAAAATTGTAAGCTATAGTACCAATCATCTGGAGAAAATCAAAAACACCAACCAGATTCACAAAGGCCCATGCCAGATAGATGAATAATAGCAAGTTGTGTCATTGCAATGGGACCCTACAGACATTTCTGAAACTCAAGCCAGAAATCAGTTTTAGAAGCCATCCGATTCCAGGAGGAATCCCAATTTCCAGCATGAAATATCAGATTCATTAGATACATTTTGGAAACCTGCTTTTTAAAATATATACATATATTTTAAAATTGATCCAGTCATCAAATTAGCTCCTGTGGCTGATAAGAAAAGCTTCTGAAATGCATAAAAGAAAAAAATATTATTCCAAACTTGAAGTGTCATGTTAAAAATAAATGGATGACAGATGCATTTTAAAATGATACAGAAATAAAATTATTGCCGTGTGAAAGGCAATAAATTACTGAAGTCGTAGACCTATGGAGAAATCACTGTTTCTTTGTTGAAATAATCAGCATAAAATAACATTTTTATATTAAGGGAAATTGCAAAGTCATGGGATACTTGTCTGCTAAGTTATTGGTTCTGGCAATGAAAACAGATTCACATATACTGTTCAATTCCTACCCCCTGCAGTTTTCCAACATCTAATGTGTTGTGTACATTGGGGGGGGGCGCCTTCCTTAATTCTTGCAAATAGGTGTAGAATAGCCTTTAAGACTTGGCTCATACATCCCTGTGCCATTGCTTATTGTGTGACTCCATTGAAAAGATCTCTAGAACCAACTTCTGCTTTTCAGCCTCAGATATTGCCACTATAGAAGCCACCACTGATTCAGGCTTACTCAGATTGAGTTTCTAACACTACCTGCGGTTCCTGAAATTATGTCTTATTGTTGCTAAATAAGAATAGCAAGAACTGGTTTACCTAAAGATTACTGCTCGGGCTTACGACTGGTAGAGGTTAAAATGTTACATCATTCAAATATTGCCATATGCTAAATGAAATAAAATAAACTCAAGTATTCAGGTTATGTTAAAGGAGAATGAATGAGCGAATCCACCAGAGTTAGCTTTTTAAAATAAAATAAAATACTTATATCACTGCACACATAAACAGCAAATCCTAATACATTCAATTTACAGCTCATTTTTTGAGAAATATTCTGGACTGTAGCCTACTTGGATTATTTTGTGAATCAGTAAATGTTACAGATTACTGTTCATATTAAACGTATTAAGGCAATGAATTCAATCTTCTGAAACACAGGTATTCTATTTATTCTCTGGATTCTGGTACTAAGAACAGAAGACAGCCCCATTTTGGTAAAATGTACGTTTTGGTGATCAGCTAAATAAAGAATAAGGAAGACTAAACTCTTCAGCCATTCCTTTCTCTTTTCCGCTAATTGAAATGAAAAGCAAACATTAAAGACCAACCACACAGCATAGTATCCTTTCAACTTCTGTTAACAGGGGTATTAAAAAAGGCCTTCCCCAATATCAGCTGGAAAACACCAAGTCATAAAAACCCTACTTAAAAGTAGAGGTGTAAATTCAGCACATGGGACGGTTTTCATCTAGGGAACCAGTTGATTAGAGGCCAGATGTCTTAATGAATTGGGAAGTTACTGTCACGTCTCAGCTAGTTGAGATTGTCACTTCTCAGAGGATCAAATGTTCACATGGAAGGGTTTTGAAGAGCATGTGATCTTACAAGTGTGTGAACAAAGCATACCACTTGTACAGGACACCCCTCAGCACAATACTGATGCTGCTGGGTATGCAGTCAGTGACTGCCTTAACTCTGCTTTTAGGCAAGTGCCAACAAAGTCAATACAGATTTGCCTGCTTCACTGCAACCTGAAAGACAAAACATGCATAACCAATTGGGATTCATTCATGTATTTGAGACCGGTGGTTACACAATAGCTAGCCTTTTTCCTCAATATTCGTATCAAACAATCTCATGAAAGAATCCACACATCTTGGAGAGTGAAGTATGTTAGGGCCCTGTATTTTCCAGCTCTGCTGACGGTCAGTTTCAACATGCAGGCATTCTCCAGTTCAATAAATATGGTGACCTTGCTTCACAGATGGTTCAAACTCAACCTCCCTCAATCTGGTACCCTCCAGAAGTGCTAGATGTCAGTTCCCCAATCTTTCAAAACCTTGTCTCAGCTGTCAAGATGATCATGAATGACAAATCCGGACACTAGTAGCAAGACTGTAGATTGCATTCTCAAGAAAATTCATATTGCTTCTGTCTGATATGGATGGCTAGCTCTCAGGTTGAAATGGTTTAATTCTAAAGGGACGGTAGAAATAAATGAGCTGTGATTGCTTGTTAAGCCGTTCATATATTGTTTTGCATTTTAACTTTTACTGATCAAATTTATCTCGTTTTTATTTAACAGCTCATTTCCATTTTGGCTGCTCTGGATCAATTCAGAATGCCTCTAAATAAATAAATAACAATAGAAATGATTAAATATGTGTACCCAGGACAAGTCAAAACTTATTTTATGCTGAAAATCATATTTGACTAAATAGACTAAAGGAATCATGAATAGAAATTATAGTTTTATTACGGGGGGGGAAATCAGGGCAATCTTGTTTGATGCATGTTTTCAATGGAATTCCCCCTCCCAAAAAGTGAATTTGACACAACGGTATCCTTCTTTAAGATTTAAATTATTCAGTAGAGATGTATGAAATGCATAAAACAAATCTTTGTTTTCATTTCAAAAGTATCCATTTTTTCTGTTACTAAGAAAAGCATCTGCTTCTTCCCTGTAGCATTTTAAAGAAAATGCTGCTCATTAGTAGCATTTTACTATTGATAATTATTTATTTTAGCAACCTACTTATGCATTTGGAATTAGGACGAAGGAACTCATTATCAACAGTGAATGAAGATTAAATGTCTGCCTTCAGATTGCTGAATAAATTAATGGAGTGAAAAATAAAGCTGCCATTCAGGCAGAAAATGCCTTTATCATTTTTCAAAGTGTCACTGAACAGACCTATAATATTAGCTCCATAACTCAAATAACCTTCAGTGTTATGGGATTACTATATGACAAAAATGATCTTGCCCAGATTTGTATAGGATGGAGGAAAAAGTAGAGGTCAGGGATATAAAATTGAGCTTTTAAATTTGCTAAAGTAATACAGTATGTACAACTTACCCATTTCGGCTATTTCATTTCCTGGACAGGCCAGAAAAGTGAACAGTTCCATGAATCTATCTACAGTATATGAGCAATTAATAGTGTCCTCCATTTGTCACTATGCTAATATATTACTAATGTAGATGGACATTATTGGACACTCCCACCATAAATGTATGATAAAGCTGTAAATAGCTTCAGTAGTAGGGTTTGTATCTTATTTCTTCTTTAACAGCATGGAGAAAAATTAATATTCATTTCTGTAATACAAGCAGCAACAATTTACCTCACAACTCTACACTTGTCAATATTACATCCTTTCAAACGTGTTTGCAAATAGGCCTTAACTAATCTAATCAGTAAATTAAAATCCATAAATAATATATGTTTACCAGTTCAGATATAGGAAGCCACTTTCTACCACCGGAGTGCTGTAACCGGTAAATTGTCCTTTAATTCCTTAGACCTAAATGTTTCAATCACAAATATGAAATGCAGGAATTAGCTGGTAATCTTTCCAAAAGCAAAAATGTGGAGCTCCAAGTATATCTCAAAGGTATTTTTAGTAATATTAGTTATAAATTGTGTATTCATTTTCATTACATACCAGACTTTGAAATGACATAATTTTAAAGAGAGCCCATTTCTACTTTTTCTCCCACTAATTAAAAGAACTGGCCTGTGTCCTCAACTGTCCATCCAGCAAGAGAACAATACAGTACTTATATTAGGAAGAACCATCTCTCTTGCAACCTCTGCATGGCCATCTTAATATCCACCAGAGAAATCAGTTTTGTGGGAAGCACAGAAAGCGCAAAAAGGAATCCAAAAACGGGATTATCTGTGGATGTGATGTTGCAGGCAGCTCATTACTTAGTCATTTATAACACTATTTAGTAAAGAGACCTGTATGACATAGAATACCTTTGGGTATGGTAAATAACCAGCTCTATTCACAAACTGCCTAAAAAGATACTTCTACTAAGCCACTTTCTCTGATAAGCAAGAGGAAAAAAGGAATGGAAAATTAATTTTATTCTTACTAGAGCTGAATAAAGAGGTGCTTAGGATGCACAGGGGCTTTATGGTCGTAAAAGAAAACTGTCCCTGCTCTGCATTCTTTTTGAAATGTCATCTATCTTCCAGGAGCAGGAGGAGGAGGAGGAGGGGGATGAGGAGGAGGAGACAGCCTGACAGCAGGTGGGACAGGATTTCATTAAACTGGTGATCCTCTAGGCCAGGGGTAGGCAACCTTGGCTCTTTTATGACTCATGGACTTCAACTCCCAGAATTCCTGAGTCAGCATGGCTCAGCTTGGAAACCTCTCCCTTTCCCCTCAACATGGCTGGCTCAGGAATTCTGGGAGTGCCCAATAGTCCAGTCCTAGCTCCACTACTGAGTAAGACAAAATAGCTTAACTACAGTATTAACAGCCATTAATTGGGGTCTCAAGTTTAAGAAGCTATTCTACTTGCCCTTCCCAAGACTTGGAGACCACTGCATTCCTCCTTGCCTATCAGAACTCTCTGGATATGTTTCTCTGGATTCCTTTCATTCTAGAAGGAGAGTTTACCAAAACATTTGAAAACTAGACCACTGAATATATACTAGGAGAGAAACATGCTGAGATAATAAGAGGAACAGAAAAGGCAGAGATGAGGATTTTGACCTTCACATCAAGACTGGTAAAATTCCACATCTCACCTGACACACTCCTGGTGTTTAAAATTTGATGACACATCCTTTGGGAGGAGTAAATTATGCTCAAAAATTTTAGTGCCACTTTATGGAACATCACTTCCTGCTTAAGCCAGTTTATATATGAGACTAAATTAAATAACATTTCCTTCACCATACTCTTGAAAATATCGCTTGGAGAATAACTAGACAACTATAATGGGAAATTATTAGTCTTTTCACAAAATTGCACTTCATATTGTTCCTTGGGGAAGCGAGGATATTGAAACTCATTTTAAGCCATTCTTCAGCTACAATACAGAAATACCCTTATTCCTCTTTCAATACAGTACTATGTCATTTTTCATGATCACAATAAAAGAAGCAAAGGGAAGAATGAGAAAAAACAAGAGCCATGAATATGCCTTAGAAATTAAATACTGAGTTTAGCTCAATGCAATGTGGATTGAAAATCTTTTTTCACTGTACAAAAAATGTATGAAAACAAGTACATAAAAGACTATGGAATTAAAATAATACATCATCCTATAATATCTACAATAACTAAGAAATTGTTCTTAAGAGCAAACTGCACATTAAGTTGAATACACACTTTTTAATGCTGTTTAAACTGGTATTTAATTTGAATAAAAAAAATTGTCAGCCCAAAGCACTCTTGATCCCAAACCAATTCCCATTGGAAATCATTGATTTCTATTTGCACTAATTATGCTGATTGTAAGCCTTTCATAGCCTTTACACAGATAGTTAAAATATTTTTGTTACCATCAGATTTTAGTGCAACAAAATGTTTAATTTTCATAGCTATGGCTCTTGTTCTTAATTCTTCTGACATTGAATGTTGTGTTCAATTGTATTCCAATTACATTGTTATATATGGCTTTGAGACCTTTTTATGGAAATAAAATAAAATATTGAACTAAAGGGCTGTGATAGTTCCATATCAAATATTTATATTTGGTGGTGGTGATTTCAACATTAATGTGAATTAAAAGTAAAGGGAATACTGTCCACAGAATGCTACACACAAACTCTGAAGATGAAGGCGAGGGGGGGGGGGAAAGAGAGAGAGGAGTCTACAGAATAAGCAGAACTTCACTTGTGCAATGTTGGATATCACACTATACACTCCAGAAACACTTCCTTCATATACAAATTAAATGGGAAAAGTGTAATCAGAGATGCCCATGCAAAATATCAGAGCAGCAAGAGATATCAGAAATAACAGCCTTAGCTACGATTGTAAGATTTGCAGTCGTGGTGAATATCTGTAGCTTGGGTGTAGAATGAGTGAAAGTTCGTTCTCTGAGCTTGTGGGTTGGTTTCCGAAACCTTTCGTCACCAGGGTAGGTAACATCTAGAAACTGAAGATGTTACCTAGCCCGGTAACGAAATGTTCAGAAACCAACCCACAAGCTCGGAGAATGAACTTTCACCCTCACAATTATAAGGCTTTTGGAATATTTTCTTTTAAAAGTATGGGGGTGCACTGTGTATCTTGCAAACTCATTCAGTTTTATTTATCAAATTTTGAAATGTCCCATCTCCCTCATAGAGAAACTCTGGGCAGTGTGCAAGTAAAATATTTTTTAAAAGTGTATAAAATTTAAGAGGCAAGGTTGAATAAAAAGTCAATATTAAAAGGTAATTAAAAGGTGGGTGCTAACCAACCCCATAGCTGAGTTGTCCTGTGAGCCCCAAGCAAGGCAGCAGAATCATTTTTCACATCTTTCTAGGCCAGGAGAGTGGGTGCCTGCCTTCCCATGAGGTTAGCACATGTGATGTTGGATATGGCCAAGAAGATACAGCACGACAATTTCCTTAATGGGATATTGGTATCAGTGTGAGGTTGAAGAGGCTGTAGGCAAAAGGCAAAACTTTCCTGTAAAACAGTATGTGGTTACAGTGGGGAAGGTCTTGACCAGGAGCAAGGGGACCCAATCCATCACAGAAAGCCACTTGAGAAGCAACCTGGAACTAAGGAGAAATTTCCTGACAGTGAGGACAATCAACCAGTGGAACAGCTTAGCCTCAGAAATTGTGGGCGCTTCATCACTGGAGATTTTTAAGAAGAGACTGGACATCCACCTGTCTGATACGATATAGGTTCTGCTCAAGCAGGGGCTGGACTAGAAGACCTCCAAGGTCCCTTTCAGCTCTACTCTACTCTACTCTATTCTATTCTAGATTTGGGCCAACTTACACTGCAGGATGCTTTTGTGGGGAAAAATGAGTGGGGAGAGCCCTACGTATGCAAACTTGACCTCCTGAGAAAAAAACAAGACGAGACACCAGTACGATATACATTTTAATGAAATAACTTTGATATCAACTAAAAAGTGCTTTACTAGAGCACAGGTAGAATAAATAATACCCAAAGCCCCCTTTTCATGTGCTTCATCATGTGCTTTGATTCTTTGCTCTCTTTTTTTAAAAAAAATGTTCATGAAACGTGCAGAATTCAAGACCGTCAGCTTCTCATGTGCTAGGAAAGTGAGATGCATTTAGGCGAGGGGCCGCTAGGAAAAAGGAGAGAGACCCTCTTTCTTTCTGACTTGAAACAATCCCACACGGGATGTTTTGTGCGATGCGTTTCCCCCGCCAAATCCCCCAGGTGGCCCGGTTAACATATCAAGCAGCCCTAGGCCGATGGCCTTTGCCAGGCGCTGCTCCTGCTCCCTGCCTGGGCCGCCCCCTCCTCTTTTTCGCCCTCGCCCGCCACTGAGCCGAAATGGCCTTTAGCCGAAGGGCGCTAATTATCCTAGCGAAACGGAGAAGACGCCGGCCGGGGAGTTCATTTGGGTCTCCCCGCTCTTCATTTGAATGCCCGCCACTCCCTTGGCACCCTTTGGTCGCCAAGCCCCCCCCTCCCGCTCCCATAAAAGCCTCTCCCGAGGCCAGGACCCCCGACGTGGCTTGCATGCGGCCGCGGGCAGGACGCCGTGTCGCCTCGCCTGCCTAAGCCTCTGCCTCAGGAAGGGCCGACGGAGAGCATGGACGCCGAGCCCCCTCCTTTCTTCTCCTCCTCCTCCTCCTCCTCCTCCTCCTCTCCCTGGGACTGGAAGGCCGCCGGCGGCGGCGGCGTTGGGGCTTTGGAGCTGGGCCAGAGCTCGCCCGCGCAAAGCCTGTCGCCGTCGCCGTCCTTCGACTCGTACGCCTCTTCGCCTTATCCCCTGCTGGTGGACGTACCCTGCGGCGCCGGCGGCGGGAGCGAGGGCGGGAGCAGCCTGAGGGGATACCCGCTAGAGGAGTTTCCCTCCGTCTATCTCTCGCGGCCCGGGCAGGGCCAAGGTCAGAAGGGGCCCAAAGGGCGGATGTCGGTGCAGCGCAGGCGAAAGGCCAGCGAAAGGGAGAAGCTGCGGATGAGGACGCTGGCGGAAGCCTTGCACACGCTGCGCAATTACCTCCCGCCCATGTACACCCAGCGGGGCCAGCCGCTCACCAAGATACAGACGCTGAAATGCACTATCAAGTACATCGGCGAACTCACGGATTTGCTGAACCCCGTCAAGCAAGGACAAATGCCTTGAAGGTTTTGGGGAGCTTTGCCCTCTCTGGAAGGCAACCGTCTATCAGATTCCACACACACACCGCGCTCCACTTGACAGGCTTCGGGGGTCTATTTTTTAAAAGTGACATTTTTTACGAACAAATGTGGTCAAACCCCTTTCCAGTGGAGGACGCAGTCGTGCGGGTACAGAAGTGGTTTGCCCATTGCTTTGTTCTGGGATGTGTCTTTTTCGTGGACTTTTTGATCTGCAGTCCTGGAATTTCCTCATGGTCTCCCCTCCAAGTGCGATTCCTACTTAGCTTCCAAGATGGGTCAGCTATTACCAGTTGCCCAGAGTATGACAATTATTGTTCAAAAGACAATTGTTGAAAAGACAATCCCTTATTCTAAGGGGTAGCTAAATGACAAGGGTTTGTGGTATTTTGGGATGCTGCACAAAAGGCTCACGTTGGACAGGCATTGAATCAAACATAGGTGCTGATGAGACTTTCTTTAAAAAAAACTGCAATTATTGTTAATGTGCCAAATTTCATCTAATTGGGTATGCCTTGAAATGGCAACCAATGGATTTCTTAAAAGAAAAATACTTCTCAAATCCCTACATATTTTTTGGTTATGTCTATTGTTTGATAGGCGCTTTATATTAGCAGGAAGAATATGTTTATGCTTAACATACATTATGGTATTTTTCAGTAATTTCAATGAGAAAGTCCTAAAATGTATAAAAAGGTGATTCTGATTGGAGCTATATGTGTTACAAGCCTGGCGTAATTGAGTTGAGTTTACATAGATGTAAATTGCATTTTTGGTCAAGTAATAATCACTGTGTTTTTTAGTATGGGACATCATCAATCTGGCCCCAAATAGTTGTCTTCATAACATGGAGGTCAGTTTTAATGTAGATGCATTTACTGTTTTTGTAAATATAGAACTATTTTTAAATTGATAATTGGGGGTTGCTCAATCTCTCAATTATCAGAACCAGGGGAAAGTAAGTTGTGGGTGGGGTGAGTTTTTTTAAATAAATATAAATAACCCATATAAGGGATATACTTTCAGTGTCCTAAACTGAATACAGTCCAGCTAAGATTAATCCCAATGAAAGCAATGAACTTAATCATGACTGGAAAAAAAATCACTGACTTCAATGGAAATTATCTACAACTATTTATTTTTTTCCTACACATTTTTCTATAAACGTTAGTGTTTGCCCAATAGCTGGTTATAACACCCTTGATGTTTCTTAGCATGACAGAAGTCATATAAATTCATCTGATATGCTTCTGTAGGGGAAACTGTGAAATCCAAATCAATATATGTGATTTCAGCTCATGTGCAGACAAATTGTGGTTCCTTATGCAAGGCTACATATGCCATGCACAGTTGGACCTCATGGGCACTGACACATTGATTGCAGACCGTTCTTAGATGAAAACACCCTTTGAACAGGAGCATTATCAAATCTGAAGCAGCCCATCTTGGTAATTTGACTGGTGCTTTATTAGTTGTAAGGCATGTATTCAGTATATTTTCTGTGTGCCTGAGGATATGTTAGACGGCAAATGCACGTGTTAAATGCCAATCAGTGGTTGTCCTGCTCAAGTTCAATCTGGCCATTGCTGAGTGACCAGGACTCCCTTGATGGAGAGTTATCAGTCCAGCTGATCTGGCAGCAGCTCATTGCCTAGGGGAGTTCATTGCACACATCTCACTTTGAAAGATAACAAACTTTCAGCATGATTCAAATAAGCCATTTTCCCCTTAGCCATCTGGGGTAGGCTGGTGTAGATATCAGGAGATGCTGAGATCTGTGCTACTGCATTTAAAGTATAGTGTATCTAACTCCGGTCTTTTGGTTCCCCTCTGAATGTAATTGTTATTTTTCCAGAGAACATGCTGGCAGGTTTTCTACAGTATTACAAATGAAGGAGAGGAAAGTAGATTTGCATACTCACAAATCATGTTTTATTCATGTATATTTCAAAAGCATCTCAGAGCTTTGGGGACGAGCATAATCAGCTGGAGAGAATAAAAGAAAGAACAGAAAGGTTTTGTCTTCTTAAATAAAACATCATATAATCTCTTAGTCTTGATAAATGATTTCAAGGGATAGCAAAGCTCTGCCATGGCCTAAAACCCGTCATTACAATGCAGAAATTCTCTCTAGCCTAACAGCCAGCTTTCATTTCCAAAATCATGCCCTTAGCAAAGGCTGTTTTCTTTTTGGAAAAGCTGTGTGTTGTTCCATCGCATGGAGGGAGAGTGCATTTCCCTGCTTTAGGAGCGGAGTGACAGTCTTAACTCAACATAACATTCAGGAAATCAGTGTCAGAGGCTACATACTGTACATCACAAGGGAAAAAGAAAAAAAATGTACATTATCAATTTTGATTGAAAATAGATTGCATTTGACCTCCCTTCCACCCTCTCATAGCAACCAAAACAGACGAGAAAGAAGAATTGGTGTGCTGCTGCAATGCAGATGGAAACTGAAAAATAAAAGAAAGCAAGTTTACCTTTTCCTTTTCCTGGAACAGAGAAACAGTAGTCCCACATTATACAGTCCACGATGTGAGATGAATAAAGAATGATTACAAATAATGATACAGAGGGATAGGTTTTCCAGTGTCTGATTTACACTACTGGCACATCCAATGGCATGATCAACAGTTTGGGTTATTTCACTTTCCTTTTACTTTTTTTAAATATAGGTATAATGGGCATATTTATGTGTTTTCTCCTTTTATATGTTAATTACAAACATCTTTTAAAAATGGGTTTAAAGAAAGGGAGCTACAGTCATTCTTCCCCACTCTGACTTTTTCATTGCATATGGGGTTTTTCCTCAGAATATTAGTAAGTATAGGTTATTATGATGTACCAAGAAATAAACTTGAAGGATGCTTTTCTAAGGCACACACAACATTTTTTTGATTATAACTAAGGAACTGTATCCACCAGTGGAACTTCTCTGCAAAGAATCCAAATCTGCTTTCGAGCGGGGTGTTGTGGGTCATTCAGAGGAATGAAGGGCTAAGCATGGGGAGCTACAGGAGATACACACACACACAAACACACACACAAAGATGCTGCGGTCCTAGAAAGTGCAAAGAAAGATACAAAGATAGTGAAAGGGGGTCTTGAGTCTAAAACATAGGATGAATGGTTAAGGGAACTAGGTATGTTTAGACTAATGAAGAGAAGGCTCAAGGGAGACATGACAGCAGTCTTCCAATACTTGAAGGACTGTCACAGGGAAGAGGGAGTTGATTTATTCACCGTCCTGATGGGTGAAAACTCATCCAAAAAGATTGAACCTGAAAATAAGGAGGAATTTCCTGACAGCAAGAATGATTAGTCAATGGAATAGCTTGCCTCACCAAGTTATGGGTGCTCCATCTTTGGGGGTTTACAAGAAAAGATTGGACAACCATTTGTCCGGGATAGTATAAGGAGTCCTACTTTGGGCAGAGGGTTGGACTAGAAGACCTCTAAGGTCCCTTCCAGTCCTATAGTACTATTTGGAATAATGTTGGATTTGCCCCAGATTTCAGCAAAGGTTGCAGGACGGGGGGGTGGGGGAAGTAATATTGATTTATTTATAACATTCTAGTTTGTATTTTATATATTAAAAAGTAATTCTGTAGGGAAGAATACAATAATAAAACAATGCAAATGTCAAGAATTAAAACAACGCACACACCTAAACTACAATACTTTATATCAAATTACAAATAATAATAATAAACAGGACAGGTTAATAATGACCAAACTACACTGTAGCATACTGAGTATGAGTTCAGGCAACAAAAGAAAACAAATAGGTACAAGGATCTCAAAACAGCCCAAGGAGGATGGGGAGGGGGGCAGTGGATGGGCAACCTAGAGAAACTGTCTTTTTGGGTGGAAGGGAACTGGGGGAAAGGTATGGAAGGAGAAAAGAATTGTCCAGAAGGAGGAGAAGGAAGGGATGGAGCATGAGGAGAAAGAGGAGGAGAAGGAGAAGAAGAAAATGAAGAGGAAAAGGAAGAAGAGGAAGAGAAGGAGAAAGAGGAAGATGAAAAGAGGAGGAGGAAGGAGAAGAAAGAATCCATGCTGCAAATTTGTTAAAGTTTCCGCTTGTTAAAACTAAACTAACTTTGAGGCTCAGATGGCATTACAGTGGCTGTACAGCTACAAAATGGCGGCTGGAAGTCAGCAGGTGAGTATCAAAATATTACAAAACACCCCAAATCTGCAAAGTTGGGAAGAGGGGAATGAAGAAAGAATGAAAAAAACCCTTCAAGATAACTTCCTTGATTTAATAAACATTTCAAGGAGGATGAAGCATGCTCCATGTTGCTTGGTGGGAGGGGAGGAGTGACAATTGACAAAACAGCAGATTTGATCCCCCTGCTTAGCCCTTTGCTCCTCTGCATGAATCACAACACACACACACCCCGCCCCAAAAGGCAGATTTGGGTTCTGTGGAGAGAAGTTCCACTGGCGGATGCAATTCCTTACTTGTAGTCAAAGTTTTTGTTATGTGTGCCTTAGAAAAGTGTCCTTCAAGTTTATTTCGTGGCACATCATGATAACCTACACTTACTAATATCCTGAGGAAAAATCCCATATGAAATGGAAAAGTCAAAGTGGGAAGGAGTGATGTATCCCCTTTTTTGGGGGGAAGGTCGGATTAATCTGAAAGTGAGCCTGGCTGTCTATCTGAAAGGACCCCTCAAGAGGCAAGCTGTCTCTCCGATTTTTTTCTTTCTTTCTAAAAAGCTCAAATAAGAAAAAGTAATCAGAGAGAAGGCTTGCCATCAGTTTGAACCCCATCTTTTCACTCCCTTCTCTGGTGCTTTCCAGACATGTTTTTGGGCTGGCTGGGGAAGACGGGATGTATAGTCCAACAGATCTGGAAGGCCACAGGCTGGGCAAAGTGAAATGATCTGAATTTCTGCCCCTGTACTATACTGTACTAAAATGAACGACTGTCCCTTTAAAAACACTTTCAAAATTAAAACAGAAATGGCATCTCTTCCCCCTTCCCTCAACCACAGAAAGGGAAGTGGGGAAAGGAAGCCACTGGTACCTTTGGCTGAAATTACTGAAGGTGCCCTCTAGGGGGAGCCCCATATCCTTTCCTATTGGGGAAGGCAGTTTAAAATGACTTAGGGATCTGCCTAAAAAGAAGAGGTAGGATATGGGATGAAGAGATAATCGTTCGTAATCATTGAAGGAATGAAAAATCACTACACTTTTTAATACTTGTGATGAAAGTTGGAAATAACTTCTTTATGTATTTCTTTTACTGTATTCTGTCTTTTTTTCTATTCTTTCCCTCTCATTTTTCCTTGCACCTTACATTTAAAGTCAAATTTCCAAAGATGGTTTTCATTTAAGATTGTCTGACAATAATGTTTCCTTTTACAAAATGCTGTTTTTCTACACAGCTGCTTGTCAGTTATCCAGCTAGGACCTTACACTTATTTTAAATTCCTAAGGGCTATGTTACATTCGTGTTCCAAATGTAGTATTGAGGTATTAAAGTAGAAGCAGATCCATAAACCTGCTTCATAGCACATTGATTAAAGTTACAGTACTGATAGTTCCCACAGGTTTGATTTCTTTCCTTGTTGAGGACAGTTACAAACGGCAACATCTCGGCATCTCCAGAAAGGTGTTCCTAATGATGGGTTATATGCAGTGCTTTTTTTGTAAAAGAAAAAGGTGCCGGAACTCACACATGTCATACAACCCGCCTTGCCTACCCCACAAGGTTCCATCCAAAAAAGGTTCTGGAACTCCGTTCTGGGCATTCTATGAGGAAAAAAGCCCTGGTTATATGAACATTTATACAACATATCCAAGACCCAGAAGTCGAAAAAGGACCAGCATGCTCTATCTAAGAACGTCTTTCTTACCAGTCAAGCCCCTTTTACAAACCAGCAAGATACTTAACACACTGTTTCCAAATTCCAAAGAACACCAGCTTTAGCTTTTGTATTTAGAGAGCCAATACAAAAAAAGTCCCTTATAAGTTAAGTTTGTGCCCTGTGGACAAGGGATTGTTTAAACTGCATCTCATGTCCTTTTAAAGTGTATCCTCTATAAGGACCCAAGGACCTCTATAAGGACTTAAGTACTATATCTCCTTACCTGGTAAAACATCAGGAAAATTCTAATCTTTTTAATGTACAGCTGTTATCAGTTATCAGTGTGATTCAGTATCTTTAAATTTTGAAGCTAAATTTTGTTATACTGCCTGTAAAATTAAGCACTTTATTATTCACTGATGAACTCACCATCAGTTGTAACACTTTATCTTGCTTTGTTTTTATTTATTTTTTTAATGTTTTTTTACAATTCTGGTCAGTGGCCATAATTGAAATATTCCTCCATTCATTAACAGATAGAAACTGATATAGATGTTACGGTGGCAACTGTAGATATAAATACCTAACGTGAACTTACAATAGAGAGCCTTTTTGAAGGAATAGAATATAAATCTCAGCAATAAATTATATGAAAACCAATTTGGTATAATGGCAAAGGCACCAGGCTAGAAACCAGGAGGCTGTGAGTTCGATTTCTACCTTAATCATGAAACCAGCTGGGTGACCTCAGGCCAGTCACTTTGTCTCAGCCCTTGGAAGAAGGCAAACCATTTCTGAAAATTTTGCCAAGAAAGTTACAGGGGCTAGTCTAATTACCAAGAATGATTTGAAGAATGGTTTGATATGCATCCATGTGCATGGACACACACACACACACACGCACACTGACTGCAGTATCAGGAGCTCTGCTGGTTGCAAAACTTCTCTGGCTGAGAAACCATCTGTAGCAGTATAATGACCAATTGTACAACAATGAAAATAATGATGCCAGCTGGGATTTTTTACAAGTGTCTGCTTAATTGCAAGGTGCAAGCAGAAGAACTCTTTATCACCCAAAATATTCTATCTCATTTTCTCTGAATTAGTTTACAATCTCCTCCAATGAGACTCAATGAAATATCACATGGAGGCTTCCTAGCCAATGATGATTACACAAAATCAATAAGATGATTTTCTCCATACTTCCCCCCCCCCCACTCATCCCTAAATTGTAGGTTTGTCCACTGACACGCACTGCGGGGATAGATGCTGCTGGTGCTCCATGGCTCTGTTTTCAGAATATCCCCCATGTATAGATTGTTTTATACAGATTTCAGCCTTCAATGAGTGGCAAGAAAAGAGAATTTTATAGCACTTAGGCCAATATTTCCAGGAATGAAACACTGCAGATTAAAAAAGGAAGATATGATAATTTATAGTGGTTCCTTTTGTAATACTACAGAATGAAAAGATAGTGATGTTCTTGCAAACAGCTTCCTTCTCCAGCTTGATATCCAAAAAAATATTCTGGCTGGAAGATGTTGCTAATTGTAGTCCAACATACCTGGAAGATATCAGTGAAGTGACTGATAAAGTTTGAAAAATGGGCCCCATGTTAATCTGTCCCACCCCCCCAAAACCTGAGTGTAATAGGGTCTCTATATATGTTTATTAATGATGCATGATGACTTATTACCGTACATCATTGGATTCTGTTGCAAAATTTACAAATAACAATGTAACAATATAAATTTAAAACTTAGCACAGAGTTCTAAATCCTCTCATTTCTCAAAACTGTTTTTGTTAATTAATTTCTAAAGTTACAGTGATTCTAGCCAGCCAACAGATTAAAAACAAAACCCACAAGTTGAAACAATTAAAAAATTGAAAGTTGGAGAACAAAACATAGATCAGAAAAGAATAAACGAAAAAAGAAGTTTAAGTTAAGTTTAAGGTAAGGTTAAAGGCAGCATGTGTGTTGCTGGTTCCCCCCCCCCATTTGTTTGAATATCTGAAAGAACAAAAACTCAAGGTGGCATTTCTCATCACCTAATTTTACTGAAATGAACTATACTTTTATAAATTATAGGCATATCATCAGCTTTTTTTTGGAAGTCACTCAGTTTTAAAATGAAAGGCAAAGCATACTGTAATTATAAATGTATACAGACACCCAGGAATTAAATATGGGTTTTGTAGCAAAACTGCTGAGCCCATGGAGCGGAGGGCTGGAGATCTCCAAGCAGCCAGGAAGTTCTCAAGAATTTCACTCCCTGGCTTCATCTCCTGCTTTGCGGTAGCAGTTTGATAGTTCCCACTACCTCTTCTAAAGGCCTAGTTTAGACATGTCAAACACAAAGCCCGGGGGCCGGATCTGGCCCACGAAGTGGTTTCATGTGGCCCGTGAAGCCATCCTGGAAACAGTGAAGGAACAGCCCCCACTGCCTTGGCCCTGGCCCAGAGACCCTCCTCCTGCCAGAGACCCTCAGATCTGTCCCACTCCTGCCCAGGCCCCCATAGGCACCCTTGATGCAAACAATGTAGAGCTGGCCACGCCCACCCAGTAGGCCATACGCACTCTGGCCATGCCCACCCAGTAGGCCACGCCCACCCTGGCCATACCCACCCGGCCCCCTGAGGGCAACCGCAATGCTGATGCGGCCCTCAGTGAAATTGTGTTTGACACCCCTGACCTAGTTCAACAGCATCTTCTCCCTAACCCCAGAATGTGAGAGGTAGGACTCCCTCATATTGTTCTTTATGACAATAAATGTTGCAGCTGTAGTTAGGTTTCTGTTTTGTGGTTGTGCCTAACTACAAAACCTAAACCTAACTACAGCTGCAACATCAGCCACTTTAAACCCCTCCAAACCACACAATAAGCAAACTGACACCCACTATAAAAACATGGCACCACCACAAACACGAAGCCGAACAAAAGCAGCACAACTCACCAGCTCAGGTCTGGGGCTGGCAGCTGAGACCAGCCCATCCACTCAGAACACACCCCCACCCAATCAGAACACACCCACCATTCAAAACACACTCCCACCCAATCAGAACACACTTGGTCCCCCACCCAATCAGAGCACACCTCCACCCACAGAACACACACCCTCTGGCAGTTTAAAAAAGAGGAACAAACAGCCACATGCTTCTCCCAGAAGAAGGAAGCTAAAGCCACCACACTGATGATGACGGATGGGATTCCGTCGAAACGTTGCGCCTACACCTTTAGTTCCACGTGGGGAAAAACCCAAATAACCAAAGATCCACATACAAACACCCGCGAAAACCTCAGAAAACACACACACACACACACACACACACACACACACACACACATATATATATATATATATATATGTGTGTGTATGTAGCATGTTTATATGTGTGTTATGTATGTGTACGCTTTTGAGAGCAACAGTTTCATTTTTAATGTGTGCCAGTGTACCCACTGTAAAAAATGACAAAGTTTATCCTAACCTATCCTATCCTATGTTACATTACCTTATCTTTGTAGAAGTTGAAATAATTTTATATTGCATTCTCTGGCTGCATGGCTTATAAGCAGTGATTAAAGATTTCAGCCCATTTCCCCCTCTTTGAAACCTAAACCAATCAATACCAGGACTAAACAAGACCAAACCTTATTTTCAAAAGACGAAGATAAAAAGTCTGCAGTCTGAAAGAGGAGATGTTTATTGGCAGTTTATTGCAGTTCTTCTGACTGGCAAGATAACTATATTCGTAACAGATTCATGAGTGAATTAACATTGTACAATCAATATTAATTGATATTTATGTTATACAGTGTTAACAGTATTAATTGGTTATATTAAAATATTACTTGACAAAAGATGGACATAAAAAGTGATATGATAGTGGTTCTATAGTTAAAAGATGCCCACTTCAATGATCTATACAGTGGAGACATGAGCTACCAAAAGATTTTGGTTCCAACTAGAATGTTGTATAGTACTTAATGACTGAACAAAATATAAGAATGTGCTGAAGTCAATGCTTTGAATATCAACACTCTCTAGATAAAATAAATATCAACATTTTATCTGGATGGTGATAACATAATAATGTGTTATAATACTTATAACACCTGAGTTTTAAGTTTCTTGAACACCCTTAGTAAATGTTACCATTTCCTATTATTTGGATTCCTAACATTATACTTGGATGCACCTTCATATCCAAGTTTAATTCCAGAATGACAACAAAATGCAACAATGCTTCAGGCTACACATTAAGTCAAGGATCAACAATATGCCACTTCCAGGCACTGCTATGCATATAACACTGATGTGCACCAAGTTCCTGGTCCCATCTAAACCTCCCTTTAATAAAGGTAACTACATAAACAAGAAGCTAGTGCACAGCAAAGCAAAATACAGTCCCTTAGCATCTTATTTTCAAAAATGTTTTTGAACCTCATGGATAGCAGGTAACATTTTTGGAGGGCTAATTCATCTACTAGTACTTTGTGTCAGTAGCCAAGGAAGGCAGTAATTTTATTAACAGATAACTCTTACAGGGCAGCCATTTTACACTAAATGCCCACATTTTGAATGTGCTCCTATCCCTAAAAGATTGCTTACTATCACCGCTTGCTTACTTATCCTCTAAGAAGCAAGAGAATATGTAAACCTCCTATGGGAGACTCAAATGGGCATTAAGTGTGTGGTATAATGCTTGAATTTATTTATTTGTATCCTGCCTCTATTAGTTTTTTTAAAAAAAAAATAACACAAGCAGCAAACGTATCCAGCACACTTTCCTCCTCCTATTTTCCCCACAACAACAACCTTATGAGGTAGATTGGCTTGAGAGAGAGAGAGAGATTGGCCAAAAGCCACAAAGCTCACTTTCATTGCTACGACAGCACTTGAACTTACAGTCTCCTGCTTTTTGGGTGGTGCCTTAACCACTAGACCAGGGGTAGGCAACCTCGGCTCTTTTGTGACTCGTGGACTTCAACTCCCAGAATTCCTGAGCCAGCCATGCTGCCTCAGGAATTCTGGGAGTTGAAGTCCACGAGTCATAAAAGAGCCGAGGTTGCCTACCCCTGCACTAGACCAAACTGGCTAGTGGACTGACATTGAGAAGAAGACAAAAACTGAAAGCCTTTATTTGGTGATTTTGGGCCAGTCATTCTCTCCTTCAGCACAATCCATCTTGACAAGTTGCTGTGAAGAAAAATTGGAGCACAGAATGCTACATATAATGCTTTTAGCTTCTAAAGGAAAAGCAGGCTTAATAGTGAATCAATATTAAGTGATGGGACTGCATCCCCCCCAAAGACATGTGTGAAACTAAATAGCATGTCAAGTTTGAAAGATAGATAGTATGTGGAAAATACAGCTAAAATTGACCAGAAAATCTTTTCAATTTTCCATCCTCTTTTGTTTTTGAAGAGTTCAGAAAAAATCACAGTGAGGGCCTTTTCTGAACTCTTACAACAACCCAGCATCCAGTTCTTGAACTGTGCAGTGCCTATTATAGCAAAGATACAAGAGGAAAATCCTTTCCTGCAATCCTGAAATGTAGCATATTTCTAAAAGAATGCTATCTATGCTACATGAGAGAAATCCAAGTTTTCATTCGTGATTGCTTTACTCAGTGATAGCAATAGATCATAATTGGTCTCTCAACTAAGGGTACAGCACTTAAAGCTCATTGTGTATTCCAGATTGATGCCGAGCACTGCCACAATAGTCCCAGGCTGCTCTCAATAACAGTTGTGAGATGACATGAATCCAGCAGTTACAAAGAACCCTCTGCAATTCGGCAGGAGTCTTTTTAGAACTTATTATGGCAGGGATATCTTTGGCTGGGGGTGGTGGGGCGGGGTGGTGGTGGTGAGGGAATTGGGGGAAAGATGAGAGATAGCAACCAGATTGATTTTCTTCTTGAATCCTTTCTATACTTTCAAGGCTATTCTCTTCAGCATGAGCTCATCATTCTCCCTTCCATTCCGTGCTACAGCATGCCGAGGTTCACTGAACCATCATTCATCAGTGCACAATTATGACTGAAACAGAAGTAAATCTAGCAGGTGTTGGAGGGGTTAATCTCAGGGTATCTCCCGGGTGTTTTGTTTTGTGGCAACCACAGGAACTGAGTGGCAAACATGAGAAGAGCGCTGCTGGGGTTGGATCAAAGGTCATAGGGTCCAGCATTCAACCTGTGCACTCAACCAGGTGTCTCTGGGAAGATCCTAAATAAGGTATCATCTTCTGCAGTTCTTATTTTTCAGCATCCTCGGCAATCCAGGCCTGAAACTAATGTAGAGCACTTGGGAATACTGCAGTAATCATGGATAGGCTTATCTTCATGGCATATGGTGGCTCAGTGGTTAGAATGAAGTATTGCAGACTAACTCTGCCTGCTTGCCAGCAGTTCGATCCTGACTGGCTCAAGGTTGACTCAGTCTTCCATCCTTCCGAGGTCAGTAAAATGAGGACTCAGATTGTTGGGGGCAATTTAGAGAGGGCTGTAAAGTACTATGAAGCGGTCTATAAGTCTAAATGCTATTACTATGTACAGTATCTGGTTCTTGAGAGCTTGTATGATGCGGTGGTTGAGATCTTGGACTACTGTAGGTTTGGGAGATGCCAATTCAAATTAATCCTCTGCAACTCAGTTGATTAGTCAGACCAATCACTCTCTTTGCCCAATCTCCCTTTCAGAAATGTTGTTGTTGTAAGGCTATACTGAAGGAGAGTCCCATATAAGTTTCTTTAATTTCTAGGAGAAAGGTGGAACAAAAATAAGTTCTCTTTAAAGCTGTTGACTAAGCTGTTTAACCATTCCAGCAGGCGACTATCACTATAGCTTGTGATCTTGAATTCAGTCACAATATATCCTGCACATTATTTGTCACTCTTATGAGATAGGCAGTCATATAAATACAAGATATAGATAGATAGACAGATAGATAGACAGATAGATAGACAGATAGATAGATAGATAGATAGATAGATAGATAGATAGATAGATAGATAGATAGATAGATAAAAAACCAAAATATCTGTTGGCAATTTCTTCTCTGTGTTGGTTTGCTACTTTGCTCTACTTTGCTACTTTCCTCTGTTAATGATATTATTTAAAAGCATAAAGATAAACTCTTAGTATTCCTTAATTGTTCCTCCTTCTTCAAATTTCTAGAATATTGGTACAAGAGTAACACATCAAGCCTTGGAACATGGAAC
Organism: Vipera ursinii; assembly: GCF_947247035.1. NCBI lineage: Eukaryota > Metazoa > Chordata > Lepidosauria > Squamata > Viperidae > Vipera > Vipera ursinii. The sequence continues at coordinate 212,776,296 of NC_139512.1, read as the reverse complement.
CAGGAACATAAAGCTTCAGCTATAACCACCACAGTGCAAGGTATTATGATACCATGTTGCTGGGAATTAATTATGTAATACTAAATGCAGTTGCAGTTTAGTTTTAATTAAAGAATGTAAGACTGCCAATTTTTAAGAGCCATTCTTTTACTTATATGCTTTTTTCCTGGATGAGTCTTACTGTTCAGAATGTTTCAGTGGGAAATGTGATTTATTTTAGTGTAACTTTCAGTATGTGTTTATTTTTGTACTGAGTTTGTTTATTGTTGTGATTATGTTTTATTTTACCATTGGCTTTGTAATATATGTTTTCTCCCCTTTGCATAATAATACTTATCTTAAAAGGGAATAATGTGACTCATATGGGTGTATATAGGTATGGAGAAGTTTTTGTAAATAATAATGTTGCTTGAGGCAAAGAGCAAGACGCTTTCCTCAATGTCATATTTGGTGGCACCAAACCAGATTGACTACTGAATCTCAATTCCGTAGTGCATGCTGTCAAATTAAAAAAATGGTTCTGATAAGAAAGGATTAATTAGTTTATATATATATATATATATATATATATATATATATATATATATATATATATATATATATATATATATATGCATGCATGTATATGTGTGTGTGTATGTATGGTATATATGTATATATGTTAAATGTTAAGTATTTAGAATACCTTGCTAGGCCCCAAACACGGGACAAATCTTATCCCCCCCAAAAAAATTTACACACACACATATACATACGTGTGTGTGTGTGTGTGTGTGTGTGTGTGTGTTTGTGTGTATATAGATTGCATATCCATCTTCTCACCAAAGTCTCAAAGTCAGGAAATCACGCATAAGGTTCATCTTGTACGCACAAAAGAGTAACATGGCCCATTCTATACATTTTTAATGTATAAATGATTTATATTCCCAATGTAGGCATGTATCTCGATTGTATGCAAGTTCACACAGTTAATTACCCACAGTTGCAACCTCTTTAGACAGAATGAGGGCATCAAAATAGGGCTGAATCTCTGCACATTTCATTTTAATTATTACAGAGCATTAAAGCTTTTGTGGTTTGGCCTGATTTTCGTTGCTAGCCTCCTGCTTCTAGGATTGAATGAATGTTGTTTTGCAGCCTCATACCCTTCTTTATAATGCTATAACTTATTGTTTGTGTCTTTCTAACTAAGCATAAAATAAATGTTTGATTTTATTGGAGGTTAATATATGGATTAAAATCCCCTTTGTGTTCAGATGCATTAAACTACAATTCCTGTTACTCCAGAATGAGGGTGATAGCAATTTAAATCCAAGTAGACAACCTGTGATTACTGGGTTTATTCTTTTCACATATAATATAGCGGGCGCCATTTTCGTTCTCCTCATGACCCTCAGAACTGCCCAGGAATAGCATCTAGATACATCTGCAAGACACTAGATAGGGAAAATCTGGCTCAGTGTGACATTTGATAGAAAGTCCAAAATATGCAAATGATTCTTGGTGTTCCTTGAATGTCAGGATGCAGCTGTGGTGACTGCATTTGCTCTATGGGACAACCTCCCTTCAATGGCCAGTAGTTGAGTATATTCTGAAAACTGGTGAAGAAATGTTCAGGGAGTTTTCAGAGAATAATGGAGTAGATGCTTTTTTGATTTTGGTAAGTTCAGTTTCTATTGCCTTTTATACGTTGTTTTTTTAAAAAATCTATTTTTGCTTTATTACATTTTCTGATGTTAACAGTCAAGCTTCTAGTGTGTCATTGTAGCATACAAAAACATGTAAATAAATGTTATATGATTACAGCCTAACTGGTTGGGTTGGCAATATATAAGCCATGATTTGTAATGTATTGTATCCCTTGAAATGTGTAATGATTGGCCAACGCTGTGTTCATTCAACGGCCATAAGAGGGAGCTAGAGACATAGCTTCTCTCTCTGTGTTAGTTTGCTGATGATTGTTGATTGTGGTTTTACTACTGTTTGCTAAACCCGAAGAACTGTGTTTTTGACTTTTGGACTGGTAAGACGACTTTGTATTGGATAACTCTTGAACTGTTGATATCTTCTCTGTACCCGTGTATGACCTGGACTGTTTATTCTTGACTTATGCTACTCCTAAAAGTAAAGTTTTTTCCTTTTTTTACATGCTTCAGTGTATCAGTGTGGTTGCTGTGCAAACTCAGTACCACTTCTTTTGTGCATTCTCCTTGTTGGCTCAGGAGATATTATGCACAAAACCTGTCAATAAAGATTATTTCTAAACGAGCAATTCCTTCAATGGATGGGATGAGATCTCCACCATGGGTCTATAGTCATTGGTTTGGGACGCTAAATTGTGACTGTGGCTGGTTCATATAAAATACTAAATCATGGTTTGTTTCATATATATCTTTGTTGAAGAAGTCTCAATTGTCTGGTTCTCACAGGCTACAAAGCCGTAACTCGGAATTTACTACCACAACAGCTTGGTTTGCACATAAGCCATAATGTGGTTTGTTTGGTTTTGGCTGAATGTACTATGTGAATCAAGTGTTGTTTGCAAATCATGATTTATGGCTCAGGGTCTTCTATGACCCCAGCCAGTTGAAGTTTAGTCCATAAAACTTAAAGAAATTGTATCAATCCATCCAGAATTTATTTCAGTACAGAATGAAACTACAAAGGGTATCATCTATATCTTTAGGATCTTTTTAAACAGGAAATAAAGGAGAAATAAATTGACTCAGATGTCTAGCATGCTGGATCTTTTTCCCCTACTGTGATCCAAATAACCCTGTATGTACTTCTAATTGCAAGCTATTATAACATTATCCAAATTGCCCTCTACAACTACACATTTGTGCAAGCTATTAATTCTTCTAAAAACAGATGTTTCAGATTTGAGTTGTATCAGTTAAAAACATTTGTATTAAGACTTATAAAGGCATTATATTGATAACATCCATGATAAACAACAACCAAAACAGGAAGAACCTGGAAGATTTTTTTAAAAAAAAATTGGAAAGAGATAGGAACAGAATTGAAATTGAAAGCCATGCCAGCTGATTGACTTTGGGCGGGTCTGTCAGTTCAACTCACCTCACAGGGTTGTTGTTTTGGGGAAAATAGGAGGAAAGAGGATTGGATATCTTTGCTGCCTTGTTTATAACAATAAAGGCTGGATATAAGTAAAAATATGTATAAAAATTTTAAAAAAACACTGAAGTACAGATAGTCCTCGAGTTCCAACCATTTTTCTGGTGACTGTTTGGCACGGAAAAGTGACCTATGACCAATTTTCACACTTACAACCATTACAGCATCCCTGTGCTCACATCAGAAGTGCTTGACAACTGCTTCATATTTAGGCAGTGTCCCCAGGTCATGTGATCATCCTTTGCGACCTTCTGACAAGCCAAGGAAATGGGGAAGCCAGATTCACTTAACAACCGTGTTACTAATTTAACAAATGCAATTATACACTTAACAACTGTGGCAAGAAAGGTTGTAGAATGGGGCAAAATTCACTTAACAACTACCTTGCTTAGCAACAGAAAATTTTGGGCTCAATTGTGGTCATAAGTCAAGGACTACCTATATAAATTTGGATCTATTTACCACAGTTGGGGCTACTCTGTCTGCAATAGCCAAATGACTACTAAATAATAATAATAAAACTGCAATTAGTGCAGGTTTGAGTCCCACCAGGCTCAAGGTGGGACTTCCATCAAGCATTCCATCCTTCCGAGGTAGGTAAAATGAGGACCCAGATTGTTGGGGGCAATAAGCTGACTTTGTAATAATGCCGCTTGGGGGGGGGGTGAAAGCCCTAATAAGCAGGCATATACCGTACATAGAATGAAGGCTATTGCTAAGCACATTGATTTGTGCTTAGATTGTAAGCCACCCTGAGTCTTCAGAGAAGGGCGGGATATAAATGGGATTAAAAAAACACAACTTGAACTCTACTGGTTGTCCAGATATATGGACCTGCCATAGCTACTCCTAGGAGTTAAAAGTTTTGTTTTATCTTTTTTTTCAAGGTTGTCCCTCCTTGCAAGCTGATGCTTGGTTTTTCATTTCATAAATCCATACACACAGCTGACACTACAAAGTAGCTTGTAACTCTCCAGCCTATGCCATGACCCTGAACAGGAGAAACACGTAGTAGTCTAACGTCTGCATCTCTGTCCAGGGAAATAGACTATATAGTACAACTGAGTGACCTTGTGTGGCTCACTCTCTGCCTCTTTCCCCTAGATAAGAAGAAAATAGGGGGAAACGAGAAACTGCCGTTATTTATTAGAGACTAGCAAATCCACTAAGTAATCTAGGATCCAAACACTTCAGCCTCTCCCCAATCCAATCCGCGCTACTTTGTAGAACACGGAAAAATGAATCCCAGATTTTCATCTTCTTAAGCTTGGGAGCGTTCTAACCTGCAGACTTCAGTCCGGGTCTTGCTTGTTGTGAACCTGGAGCACCGCACAACCACCATAAAAATTGCAATGGACGGAATAATCTTTCTGAAGACCGTTAGCTCTAAAGCACCAGCCTCCAACTTTTGGGGCGCCAGGAACCGCTTCCGTGGAGAGCGGTTTTTCCGCGGAGCGGTACCGGGCCGGAGAGCGGGGGGGGGGCTTTTTTCGCGCGCTGCCTGCATCCCGCGCGTGCGCGGACGGGGCTTTACTGGCTTGCGCGGCCCGTCCCGCGAGCCGAGGGTGGGGCGGGGGGGGGGGAAACACCTGCTCTAAAGCAAAAGAGAAATGAGCTCCGACGGGCAACGTACTTCAGTGTCGGCTGTACAAAGCAGCTCTCCTGACCTCACGCCCTCCAGAACTGTTGGGTAAGTTTCCAATTCCACAGCTTAGGGATGATGAGATGAAAGAAGTTGAAGCACATGGAGGGAGGCTGCCAAGTTATGGAAGAGTGGAACAAATTTCAGGAAGTGCGGGGAAAAGCTGGTTGGAATCTATTTGTACAATCTCTGATTCGTTTGGCAACCTGAACATTTTTTTAAGCAATATTAATATTTTTAATCTGATGGTGAAAAACAAATGCCGAGGCATAAGTCCACATACTCCTATTGTTCAAAACAAAACTAAGTACAGTACCTTAAAGCGTTTTTCTACAGGTGGGAAAGGCCACTGGGTCCCTCCCAATGTGCCCTAAACCCAAAGCCATTTACAAAGTTGGGCACTGTTGCCTCAGGTTGGAGAAAAGCCTTTCTCAGCCCTACTTGCAGATGGTTGGGGAAGACTTTGATCCATTCTACGCGCAACCCCATCTTCTTCCACTGAGCTACTACGGTGGGAGCTTCCAATGGGCATTCCCCTAGCACAGCGTTCATTTTTGTATCGTTCGCAAGCCCTGCCTTTTGTTGCATCTTTCATGTCACCTTTCTCGTTATTTGCATCTTTTATTTCACCTTTCCCGGTTAGTTTTATTTCCTTTATTATATTGGAGTCGGGGGTGGAGGGAAGAACGTAACACCAACAAATCAAGGAGAGAAGCAACCTAGAACTAAGGAGAAACTTCCTGACAGTTTGAACAGTTAACCAGTGGAACAACTTGCCTCCAGAAGCTGTGATTGCTCCAACACTGGAGGTTTTTAAGAAGAGACTGGACAGCCATTTGTCTGAAATGAGCAGAGGGTTGGAGTAGATGACCTCCAACTTTATTATTATTTCCCATGTGGTTTACTGTTATTGATAGATCCTGTGTAATTCCAGATTGTAGTAGAAAATGTCTGAGATTTATGAGAGGATCCCTGGTGCAAGGGAGAAGGGCACGTGCCAAGGAATTAAAAGGCTTTGTGCCAGCTGAATTGAACAAATAGTTGTTGGAATTTCTAAAAGAAAAGTACACGTAGTCCTCGACATACGCCTACAATTGAGCCAAAAATATCTGTTGTTATGTGAGACATTTAAGTGGGTTTTGTCCCATTTTACAACTTTTCTTGCCACAGTTTTAAGTGAATCACTGCAGTTGTTAAATTAGTACCACGGTTGTTAAGTGAAGCTGGCTTCCCCCCATTGACTTTGCTGGTTAGAAGCTCACAAAAGATGCTCATATCAACCTGGGACTCTGCAGCGGTCATAAATATGAGACAGCAAGCATCTGGATTTTGATCATGTGGCCATGCAATGGCCATTAAGTGTGAGAAACTGTTGTAAGTCACATTTTTCAGCATTGTAACTTCGAATGGTCAGTAAGCGAAGCATTATTTAAGTCGAGGACTTCCTGTAACGATTCCCACACGAGGAGTCTGATCCCTGCTAACTACGCACAGATTTCTACGTTGTTTACCTGGTAGCAGTACAAAAGTGGTAATAACTTTTAAGTTTTGTGTTTGTTAGCCGCCCTGAGCCCCTCGGGAGATAGGGCGGGATATAAATCCCATTAATAAATAATAAATAAATAAGTAAGTAAGTTACCGGGCACCATTTTAATATCTAGCAGCCTTCCCACACCAAAAGTCCCACGCGCTGGACTTCAACTCCCATCATTCCCGGCCCGCCAACTTGTTCAGCCGCCCGCTCGCCACCGAGCAGCGCTCCCCACCCGCCGCGGCGTTGCAAACACCGCCCGGGAAGGGACTTCTCACCTGAGCTCCGGGAGCTGCTCGGGCGCGCTTCCCGCAGGGACGACGACGGCGGTGGTGGTGGTGGTGGTGGTGGTGAACGCCACACGACGGCGGGAGGGAGGAGGCCCCGCGTTCCTCAAGCCCGGCCCTTTTCCCTGCCTCGCGCTCCTCCTCCCCCCCCCCCCCCCCACCATCACCACCTCCAGTGCTGCACCGGGACGTCTTGCAAAGCTAATCCGCCGCGGCGCCCGCTCTCCGCTCGATCCCGCGGCGCTCTGCAGGTATTTTGCGACCCTCTCTTTCCCCCAACGTCGGCCGGAGAGGTGGGCGCTCGCTCTCCCCCTCCCTCCCTCCCCCCAGCCCAGCCCAGCCCTCCGTTCTCTGGCTGCTGGGCTTTCCGCAAGCCCAACCTTGCGGAAAGATAGATAGATCAGAGTTTCCCAACCTTGGCAATGTTAAAGACAACGGGACTTCAACTCCCAGAATTCCCCAGCCAGCCACGCTGGCTGGGGAATTCTGGGAGATGGAAGTCCAGCCGTCTAAAAACATTGCCAAGGTGATAGAGAACGGCCAAGTTTCCAGACCGCCGCTTCAATCCTCCCTCTTCCCCACTTCGCCGCCTCTCTCCCTCCCTCCCTCCCCCCCCCACCCCTTCTCTCCTATCCGTCCCGGGCCAAAGGAAACTTCGCTCGGCGCGCTGCAGCTCGGCGCCCTTCTTCGCGGCTTCTGGTGCTTTCCAAGTTTTCCCGGCAATCGGCCAGCGGTAGAGACCGGGTGTGTGTGTGTGTGTGTGTGTGTGATTTTTCTCGGTTTGGGACATCCTTCTTTTTAACCCTGTCATCAAACGGCCTCTATACCGACGGAGGAGGAAAGGAAAGCAGCGTCCGGCGGGGTTTATACCGTGCTAGCTAGCTAGAGCAGTGTTTCCCAACCTTAGGAACTTGAAGATGCGTGGACTTCAACTCCCAGAATTCCCCAGCCAGCTACGCTGGCTGGGGAATTCTGGGAGTTGAAGTCCACGCATCTTCAAGTTCCTAAGGTTGGGAAACGCTGAGCTAGAGAGCGGAGCCCTGCCTGGACGGAGCATCTTACGACTGGGGGGTCTGAAATCTTCAAGCTCTGACGGCCTGGATTTGGTTGGGACTTAGCCCCTTGCGTTGCAAAGTGCGCGTTGGCTTATACTAGAGAAAGAGCGGGCTGCAGGGTAGCGTACTCGAAACTTCGTGGGTTCTTCCCAAGGCTGCGTTTTAGCTAAGTTATTCGTATCTTGAAGCAGGATTAAAAGGCGGCGCCGGAGGGGGAGGAGTGCGAGTTTGAGATGGACAAGTACCGTACAGGCTCGATAGCATGGCAATAAAGAAATTTGTGTGTGTGTGTGTAGAGGCAATCTAAGAAAATGTTTCTTTTACTTTGAACAGTGGCGATCCTGTTCCTTGCAAGATATTTACCTTCTGACTTGAAACCGCTCTAGCCAGCGACATATCTGACATATTGGACTGTACCTATTCTGACTGTGCTTTGTAGAGAGAAATGTTTAGGATTTCCAGCAAGAGTCTGGTGGTTCCTTCTGCTATTATAGCTCCTGACAGGTCTGTTATTTCCAAGAGAAGAAGTCACACTGTGGAGGTCTATTGTGTTTTTCCAAAATATATATTTTAATATGAGTTTAGATTGATTTCCTTTAAAGCGTTGTTTACAACTGCAACGGTGCACTGCTCCTTAGCCTGTTGGATGTAACAGTACAAGTATTGGAACCTTAGAACCAGAATATCCTTTTCAGATCAAGAATTTCTTAGCTTTTTAGAACATCTTACTTGAATTTTAAAAGTGTGTTTGAAAGCATTTAATGTTTTTTATAGTTCTTCCCAGAAGATGGAAGGAGAGTTAATCAGCAATAAACATGCCAATGGGCAAAGTCTCACGCAAAGAGAAGTATGGGAGCAAATTTCCAGAAGCAAAGGAGCAAAGCAGGCGGAAAATTCAGATGCATTAATTATGGACTATGGGATGAGCTTGCTGTACAATTTATATTTCTATCAGTAAGAAATTGCAGTATCTTGTTTCTGCAAATATTGACTCTTCTTCTGCCTTGCTGTACTGAATCTTAGTCCAGTTTGTCAGCAAAAGTGGAAAGTCATTAATTATAAGAGTACAAAAATATATTTCCAATTCATTTTAGCAAGAGAAGGAACAAGGGGGGGGGTAAGAGCTGGATTGATGACTGCTGTGGATTTGTACCTGGGTAGCTTATGTTTTTATTACTGCAGATGCTTTATATGCCCATTTAAAAGCAGAATAATTAAACTGCAACTTATATGCTTTATTGGTAGAACTCAAGTGCAGTAGAATTGGAAGGGATTTCTAAGGGCCATATGCCTTATTACAGTAGTAGTATATTGTTGTGCTTTGCCAGTTCTTAAAAAGAGCAGTTGTGACGTGCATGTATTCATGAGGAATCTGAAGCAATATTGTAGCCAAAAACATTATCAAAGGGCATTTTATGGGAAAAGAACACAGGAGGGACAAATAAAATTTGTTCTCATCACACTGTGGTCCTAGTTTGGGCTCTTGCCCATTCTTATACGCTGGCTCCTTTTGGATAAGAAAGATCAAGCTGGACGCCCCCCCCTTCTTCCTTTACAGATGTTGAGTTATAGTTTTGCCCAGCATCTGGGACTGGTTTCACTGTCCAGTATGAAGCTAAAAGTCAAAGTTTGGGTCTTTTAGAAATTCCCAAATGGCCAGCAGTAATTTTTGTGAGTTTTTAACATGCGCCTGAAGTTTTAGTGGGTGACATAAAGTCTTTACCCTTATTGCAGAATTTGTCATGGAAAATTGACTTTACAGGTAGCTGCATAAGATGGCTTATTGCAGGCTGTCTTGCTGAACTTGCTTTGTGACCAGTGATGACAAGCTGAGAAATTTTTGCAAGCTCATCTGCAGAGTTATGCAACCTGCTAACCTTTGGATCAAGGATCCAGAAATGACCAAACTTTGCAATGAGACATTCCTTTTTACCTTCGTAAAAAAAAATTGAAAATGGATTGTTTACATTAGGCTACAGAATGCATTTTTTGATATACATTGAACCAGGATTCTATTCTACTTCCCCCCACCCCAGAACTAACTTGAGTCCTTTATTCTCTACAAAGGAATTCAGTAATTCCAGTTGTATACCTTTGGGTTTACTTCTAGAGCACTACATATAAATTTAAGACTCAGGATTCAGTCATACATAGCTTAAGTCTAATAGTAGATGAGTTTAAAGAGTGAAATGTAGATGTGTTGTTTATGCAGGTTTACGGGGCACTATTGTTATTTAAATGTGTGAATGTACCTTAATGCAAGTGAAAACATTTTCACTTACACTGCAGTTGAAATTAAGAAACTTATACTTCACTTCAGAAAATAAATATTTAATTGGCTCTTTCCAGAGTATGCAGAATTAAGTGTATTCTCTTTAGAGCAGGGGTCTTCAAACTTGGCCCTTTTATGACTTGTGGACTTCAACTCCCAGGATTCCTCAACCAGGCTGGCTGAGGAATTCTGAGAGTTGAAGTCCACAAGTCATAAAAGGGCCAAGTTTGAAGACCTCTGCTTTAGAGTCTAGGGCAGGGGTAGGCAACCTTGGCTCTTTTATGACTCGTGCTGGCTCAGGAATTCTGGAAGTTGAAGTCCACAAGTCATAAAAGAGCCAAGGTTGCCTACCCCTGGGGGAGTACGGGTGACAAGTGGGCCCCAAACAAATGCCAAGTTCTTTTGTTGTGTAATTTCATTGTATGTAGAAGCAGTGAGAAGCCAAGAATAATCTCAGCCCCTTCTGACTGAATACTTAGGTTTGCTTCATGCACATGTTTGGATACAACATGTATCCAACTTTAAGTATACATTTACTATTTTTTTAAAAGCCCAGACATTGAACATCCCCCAAAATGTGTAAGTGATTTAACAACATCCAGAAAGTGTCTGTAATGGTAGGCTGGAATTATTTCTTAAAATGAAATGAAAAATAATATAATGCTATAGTCCTACTGTATATATAATATACTCTGTGGGGAATAAGTTTCATTCAGCTCCACAAGTTTCTTAGTAATAATGATATGCATTATTAACATTATAGAGTTTCATTATAAACCTTATCAAAAAAGAAAGAAAAACAACAATAGTGATCTGGTGTCAGAAATAAATTTTACTGAAAGGAGAAGAAGGGAAAGAAAAAAAGAGTGGTGATTGAACGAGCCGGTAGAGATGTTTCAAGGATTCCCTTCTGACCTTGTATTATTTACAGTACTTTTCACTGTATAACAATTTGAAATCTGTAGTAATAACAAGAATGCTAATGGCTTGTAAAACCAGGATTTCTCTTATAAATAGAAGGTGACCTTTAGAAAAGATGGGAACATCTGATTTGAATAATTCTTGAGAGACAAAAGTACAGAGGACACGTCAGTTTTTGCCCTATATTGACCCCCCCTGAGACACACCACTTTCTAACAGAGAAACATTCCCACAATCACATTTGGAAACATAAGCCAGCATGGCCCAGTTGAGGAAAATGGGGGGGAGGGGCGCTGAATGAATAATTGGCATTTGGCCCTCAGGGTAATCCTAATTATTTAATACAATCTCCCAGAGCAGTGAAAAAAATCATAATGGCCAAAATCAATGTCACCTGGGAAGTGTAATCATGTGAAAGCTTTTGGCTCCAATTCAGCTTTTGCTGAATCACTTTGCTCAAAGAGAGTCTCACTGCAGTGATCTGGAGGATTAGCTGGGTGACTGATGATATACAGTAATGGCTTTGCAAGAAGTCCTCGCAGGACTCCAAAGTGAAAACAGGGCTGCCTTAGACATTCTACCTTTTCTCTGACAAAGACTTCCCCCTACCAAGGATTGCCCCTCTTCCTCCAGCCTGTAACGTGTGGGTTCCACTGAGTCAGAAAGGCTGGATGAAGCTGCCTGCATAACATCACCCATCAGCCAATATCAAATCACTGAGTAGCCAGACTAGAAAGGACTATTACCAAAGCTTACATGTATTTTCAATTGCTCTTTGGTTGCACTGCATCTGTAGAGGCAGGGCTTTTTTTCTCATTGAACGCTCAGAACGGAGTTCCGGCACCTTTTTTGGATGGAACCTTGTAGGGTAGGCATGGCGGGTTGTATGACATGTGTGAGTTCCGGCACCTTTTTCTTTTACAAAAAAAGCACTGTGTAGAGGGATTGATACCATTTAGGCTTCCCCCTAGATGGGTTTGTTTGCTTTGGCTATATGTTTTTTCAGCAATTTCAATGGTCTGTGCCAAACTGCAGCTGCAAGAATGTTTTCTCCAGCCCGGCAGGATTAAACCTGTACAAATGATCTCCTTGTTGTATTGCTATAAATATGGAAATTTCTTAAGCAAATAACATTCAGTGTTCTCTGTTTGATTTTGTAGAACGGGGTAATAAAACAGGTTGAAGTAAATGTAAAATGTGTTTTTCTTCCTTTTTAAAAGAAAAATTGATGCTCACATTTGAAAAGGAGACATTTTGCACGTTTTGCTCACAGGGCTGAATAAATTGTTATTCTTGGGTAACAATAAAAAAAATTCTAAATTGGAAGAAGAATACTTTTAAATTGAACCTAGAAATCAGTCTACTCAAGGATTCATTTTGGCACTGGCACTTTCCCAAACCACCTTCCTTTTGCTTTGTTTTTTCCTCTAAAACTGATTTTAATACAATGCTTTGTGATTGTGACTTGTAAATGCTTGTTAGAGTGGTACTGTATTCTTCCACTCTAATGTTCTCACATGTGGGAATTGCGAAGTCTGGCCTTCTGGATGTTTCAGAATTTGGCTGATTGACAGAAATAGGGATGATGGCACCTGCCAGAATTTCAGATAGGCAAAGATGTTGACCCATCATCTAAATAGCTGAGCAATGCTCCTAAAGTAATAAGATGAAAGGGAAAACAAGTAACATAGCTTCGGGATCACAGCTAGTAGGAAATGTGTTAGTTTCAACCTGAGATCCAGAATGAGAGCAGAGAAAATGGGGGTTAAAGGAAGGAATAGGTATTTGCAAAATGTTCTGTGCCCAGAACTGCTCATGTCCAAACTGGACAGCCAAGCATGGATTGCAGCTTGTTTATGCATGGATTTAGAACACATGCATCTGGTTCACACACAAACCTGCTGTAGAGTTGTTCTGAGGTTGAAACAGTAAGAAAAAAAAACCTGCTGGCAGGTGTGAGGCAAAGAGGTTGGGTGGGGTTAGGGTTAGCTTGCAGGATTGTGGGGTTGAGGGAAGAGAAACATTTCAAGAAGGTAAGGAAAGTGCCACATGGGTTAAGCAAGTATGCTGTAATCTTTTTATTCTAACTCCCAAGTCATTACTCCAAGTTATTAAAACTTAGTGTTTTTAGAATCTTTGGCCATGGTCTTCAGGATGAGAGCAGAAAACCTCTTGAAGAATGCCAACTCAACCATTCCACGATCCATTTAGACAATTTAAACTTGAATGGTCCATTTAGTACTTTAGCTGAAGATGGCCACCTTAGAGTTGGTGTCACGTGCTAGCAATAAGAGCCACCACTTGTGAATAGTCTCAAGTATAAGCTTTATTGTTAGTCACCTATGTTACAGGAATCTCACCAAATTCACTAATTCCCTTGGAAATGTTCAGATAAGGCTTCAGGGATTCTGGGGGAAGATAAGGCCTGTCCCGTATTCTGCAATGCAAGGTCTCTAAGCTCGGTACCTTCTTAACACCTCCCTCCAGTCTAGCTGGAGATTCTGCGACAGTTGGTGATAGAATATCCTCCATAACTGAGAGTTCCTTTGATGGAGTTAGATGTACGGTATGTCTTTTTCTTATATTGCTTAGAAATCAGCTAGTTTTTTTATATATATTTTGTGTGTAGTATTTTGCAACCTGGAGAATCTTCCTTTGCTACCAGTATAGGCGTGAAACTGTATTGCAGGTCTCCTTGGGTGAAATTGCTGCTGATTGGGTTAGAATCCACTTGATAGTAAATATTTTTATTGCCATTGAAGTATTTGGGGACAGAGATGCATTGTTACTCTTGACTTTAGAATCATTCTTGAGAAAGAGTTATAGCTGTTAAACATTAGGTTCATATTGAATGGTGGAAAGAGGTTAAAGAGGTTTAAAGATTTGGATGGCTGCCCATTTTAAAACACAACACTGGGTAGCTCACAACAACAGTAGAACCTCAAATTATATAAAAAATATAAAACCACAAAACACCATAAAATATCTGGTGATATTTTGTTCTTCATTAGTTTATTAAAATTTCCATAATCATAGTTTTACACATTTTTATTTTTAAAAAAGACAAATTAGTTGTCCTTGGTTTGCCTACATCTTTGTTGGCATATTACTTGTGGAAGCTACTCGATCATGTTCTACACAGTTGAATTATGATAGGATTGAGCATCCATGCTGGATGGTGTTTCAATCCCAATGCAATGTCTTTTGCTAAATTTATTGCTATGTACACTTCCGCATGTGGCTGAGAGTAGATGCAAAATTGATTTTGGGACAAGTAGTCCCAGTTACTTAATCTTTCCTATTATTTAATGGTCCTGTTGTTGTTGTTAGCTGCGAAGTCGTGTCCGACCCATCGCGACCCTATGGACAACGTTCCTCCAAGCCTTCCTGTCCTCTACCATCTTCTGTAGTCCATTTAAGCTCACGCCTACTGCTTCTGTGACTCCATCCAGCCACCTCATTCTCTGTCGTCCCCTTCTTCTATTGCCCTCGATCTTTCCCAGCATTAGGCTCTTCTCCAGTGAGTCCTTCCTTCTCATTAGGTGGCCAAAGGATTTGAGTTTTAGCTTCAGGATCTGGCCTTCTAAAGAGCAGTCAGGGTTGATCTCCTCTAGGACTGACCGGTTTGATCGTCTTGCAGTCCAAGGGACTCGCAGGAGTCTTCTCCAGCACCAGAGTTCAAAGGCCTCAATTCTTTGGCGCTCAGCCTTTTTTATGGTCCAACTTTCACTGCCATACATTGCAACTGGGAAGACCATAGCCTTGACTATACGCACTTTTTAATGGTCCTAGCTTGCACTTTTCTGAAATACCTGTTCTGTACATTGCAGATCTCCCAACCAGTCAAAGAATTGCATTTGATCATAGTGACTGTCTTCAAGGCAAAGGTTGGAGAGGAGTCTAGTATATAACAACCTTCTAATTAGATACACTATGTTTTAACCAAGTGATCTAAACTGTCAGGATTTATGTCTCTGGAGATTCTCAGTCATTCAGGTCATGGTTGTCCCAAAGGTGCTTTTTGAGGAGGCAACTGGACTTTCACTTCTCATCCAAGAAGCTTCTTCAGCTCTGACTGGATAAGAGGGGATCCTTCCTTTCCCCACCATTCAGTCAGAGCTGAAGAAGCTTCTTGGATGAGAAGCGAAATGTCTTCAAAGAAAAACAAGAAAGTCCAGTTGCCTCCTGAAAAAAGCCCCTTTGGAACTGTCAGAATTTAGATCAGAGTGCCTAAAGCTGTGTTGATTATTTCGGTCCAAATAAAACCAGGCTGTAGTTAAATCAATACATACGTTTTAGGTGACTGAGCTTCATACAAAGCATCATAGTGAGTGTCTGTTTATGGTATGTTCTAATGTTCCCTTTTTAAACTGACAGTTGCATGTCTTGCAAATTTTCACATTTTGTGGAATCAACCTTGTACTGTTGGAGGTTGAACAAAATGAAGCTAATGATCCATTTATAAATACAGTGAATTGTCTTAAACAAGCTATTATACTACATTTTTCTTTTACTGCTTAGCAGTCCATTAACCTTAAAAGGTAAAGGTAAAGGTTCCCCCGCACATGCGTGCTAGTCATTTCCAACTCTAGGGGCTGGTGCTCATCTCTGTTTAAAAGCCGAAGAGCCAGCGCTTGTCCGAGGACATCTCCGTGGTCATGTGGCCGGCATGACTAGATGCCAAACGCGCACGGAACGCTGTTACCTTCCCACCGTAGTGGTCCCTATTTTTCTACTTGCATTTTTACATGCTTTCGAACTGCTAGGTTGGCAGAAGCTGGGACGAGTAACAGGCGCTCACTCTGCTACGCAGCACTCGGGATTCAACCCACCAAACTGCCGACCTTCTGATCGACAAGCTCAGCATCCTAACCCACTGAGCCACCGCGTCCCTCAATTAACCTTAATTGACCTTTTTTTTTTTAAAAAAAAAAAAGAGAAATACTTTTTTTTGGTATACCAAAGTCGTACAATGTAATGTTAGGGTTTTTTTTGGGGGGGGGCATCCTCTGTAGGTGCTCACTAATCTCTTTATAGTATAGGTAGTCCTTGGCATATGACCACAGTTGGAACTTGCATCTTGGTCACTGAGTAAGTAGTCATTAAGCGAGACACCCATGTGTACTTTTCAGGATTTTATTTTTAATATCAAAATAAGACACTTTGGATCATTTTGGGAATAGCATAAGACATTTCTATAGGGTTATTTATTTAGCATAAAGCATATCATACATGGACTAGTAATATATATCAACATTTCATCTAGAGGAGTAGAACACAATGAAATATAAATGTTAAAAAGATCTAAGATTAAATGCCAAGGTCTAGACCAGGGCTTTTCAACCAGTGGTATGGGTACCACCTGTGGTACATTGGCACCTGGCAGGTGGTACGTGACCATCCTAGAAAAGTGGTAGCGGGGAAGGGGAATGAGCTGAACCAGTGGCAGCACCGCACAAGCCTGAGCGAGAGATGGCTGGAGCTGCAGGACTGTCAGGGCTCAGCGGAAGTGCCAGGATCAGTGCCGCTTTCCAGCTGATTGGCGCTTCTTCAGGGCTGTCAGGGCTCAGTGGAAGCGCCAGGATCAGTTCCAGGCTCCAGCTGGAAGAAGAAGAAGAAGAAGAAGCAGAAGAAGCAGAAGAAGAAGAAGCAGAAGAAGAAGAAGAAGAAGAAGAAGAAGAAGAAGAAGAAGAAGAAGAAGAAGAAGAAGAAGAAGAAGAAGAAGGAGAAGAAGAAGAAGACGAAGAAGAAGACGAAGACGAAGACGAAGAAGAAGAAACAACAACAATCAGCTGGAAAGCAGCACTGATCCTGGCACTTCTGCTGAGCCTAGAAGAAGTGCCGATCAGCTGGAATGTTGCAGCATCTCCATGGTCTTATGATTTGCATTCAGATGCTTGGCAACTGATTCATATTTATAACGGTCACAGTGTGCCAGGGTCATGTGAAGTGTCCAAAACCTGCTGCAACTACCCAGCAGACGGGGGGAATAAAAACTAAACACCCCACCCCTGCTACCAATCCTCAACAGAAATGCTCACAACAATGAAAACCTTGGACAGGAGGAAGAGCGCCGCCGGGCAGGCAGGCAGGTGTCTTCCTTGTCTGTGGCTTGGGGGGCACTTTTTCCAGTTTTTGACACCTTGCTAGGCGACTGGTGGTACTTGGATATTGCCATATCCTAAAAGTGGTACAATGAGTGAAAAGGTTGAAAAGCCCTGCTACAGACCATCTAACCCAGACATGTCAAACACAAGGCCCAGGGGCCAGATCTGGCCCGCGAAGTGGTTTCATGTGGCCCCCGAAGCCATCCTGGAAACAGTGAGGGAACGGTCCCCGCTGCCTTGCCCTGGCCCAGAGACCCTCCTTTTGCCAGAGACCCCCAGATCTGTCCCACTCCTGCCCAGGCCCCCATAGGCACCCTTGATGCCAATGATGTAGAGCTGGCCATGCCCACCCAGTAGGCCATACGCACTCCAGCTGCGCCCACCCAGTAGGCAGCGCCCACCCTGGCCATACCCACCCGGTCCCCTGAGGGCAACCACAATGCTGATGTGGCCCTCAATGAAATTGAGTTTGACACCCCTGATCTAACCACTGAAGTGAAGCATCATTTATATTTTAAAAAATCAGATACCAGACCGGTATATGCCCTCAGTTTACAATCAGTCATGATGTGATCTACAGTTTGATGTGGGACGCTGCAGTCACATGAGGGGAGGATACTATGCCCCATTTATAGAGAGTCCCGGCAGATGCCATGTGAGGTGCAAATTCTGTTCAGGATTGTCCGTTGTTGATGTGGTAGTTCAAAGCCTGGCACCTTTTTTTGTGGGGTCATTTATGTCAGATGACACTGTTTTTGACAAGTCAGTGTTCTCTATCACTTCAACATACAGACACAAAATAATAATTAAGAATTTCCCTTCCCCCCACCCTTTTTACTTTTGTAAGGAACTCGAAGATGGCAAACATCTATGATATTCCTTTTAAGTCAAAAGAAGACAAATTTCATTGAATGGCAAGACCATTTTCTTGAGGACCCAGATTGTTGGGGGCAATAAGCTGACTTTGTAATAATGCCGCTTGGGGAGGGCCAAAGCCCTAATAAGCAGGCATATACATAGAATGAAGGCTACTGCTAAGCACAATGATTTGTGCTTTAAATTGTAAGCCGCCCTGAGTCTTTGGAGAAGGGCGGGATATAAATGGGATTAAAAAACAACAACAGTAACACCATTTGGAAGGGAAAATCAGTTAGTCAGAGAAATATCGTTTGCTGGACATGACCAAGCAGACCTTAAATAGTCATATATCACAAATACTTTCATCTGAATGATTGCATTGAGTATAAAATTGGATTTAATAACCTCAGTGGCCCCTACCAACACTCAGAATTTATGATGACTATCAACGTTTGTATTTTTGTGGAGGAACCTGGGTTGTAGCATCAACTGCTATTGGTATTTTACTTGAGTATCATTTATGTCATAATAAATTAGAATTACAGAGTAGTGAAATTAAGAAGAAGCTACTACTGAAATTGAACTCCCATTATTGTTAAAGTTTAGAAAGGAACTTTAAACATATTTACCCAGAACTTTTAATGTTCCTCGTTTACTCTAGGTTTTTGTGTCTTTTAAGCTTTTAATGTTATTGTCATGGACATTTTTAGTGATGGTAAGTCTTCCAAAGCCAATGAGAGATTGGGCAGAATGTAAATTTTCTAGACAACACTTAGTTGCTGTGCCTAGCCATAAAATCTTTATAATCCTGTTTGTTAAAAAAAATGTCCAGAGAGATCATATTTTTATTAAAGTATAGTAGTATACAAAAGTGACCTGTAAATGAATAAAATAATTTTAAAATACAACTTGAAGGGTTTTCTAGTCCATAGGTGAGAGTTATGCTAGGCAGAGTGTTAAGATATAAATCACCTTAGTAGAGGGCGAAGGACCGTGCTTCAGAGAATGCATGATGTGCATGAAGGAAGGAAATAAAACACGACGCATAATCTTACTAAATACCTTTAATTACAAAAATATAAAAACTAAAATAGAGAAAGAGCATATGGAAGTTTGAGTCAGCTAGTAGAACCACAGATTGCAAGAGGAAACCTGGAAGTACCATAGAGGCAAACACTGATTACATTTCTGACTTGCTCCATGTTGACCCCAAAACCTCAACCATCAAATCGCAGATTCCAGAGGATCTGAACTGCGGATACAGAGATGTGAGAACCTGTGACTGAACTTGGATTTAGGGATTATTTGGGTTTGTTATGGCTGTACTGTCCTCCCTGCTGCGCTGTGACATTCCTGCCTGATTTGGTGCTGGGTCTCCAGATTGATAATCTTAAGCAATTTCAGCTTGCCCTCATGTGGCCTTGAGTTTTGGGATCAGCTCAACAGTTCATGGTCCCAGTGGAAACCAGGGATCAATTCAGAGGTCATGAAACCTCTAAACATAAATCTTCCGTAACCACATTTCTTATCTCTCTTTTTTTTCTTACCAACATTGTTTTCATCACCACTTGTCTCAAAAGCTATGCGGGTAATAAAATAATCATTACCTATTTTGTTTTGTTTTGTTTTTTTGCCCTCAGGTATCTTTGAATGTATTTTGAATGGTGCAGAAGTTGGCAGCTTGAAAGTCGCTTCAGTTCTGGTTTGGTTGCAGCACATGAATGCTTGTAGATGCAATCTGCTGCAGTAGGAAATGCTCCTAGAACTGGCAAACGCCTTAAGAAGAGACTTTTTATCTTTCCTGGTAAGTAGCGACATAAGGATGGGCAGAAAACAAACAGAGGGGGGGGAAAAAAGAGAACCGGTTATTTAATTAATTAAATAACTGAATTAAAATGTCACTATTAAGTACTCTCCTGAAGAATGTGTATTTGCTTGTTTTATAGATATTAGATGAGACACTATCACGTACCAGATTAATATCAAAAGCAAATAACAAAGACACGTGGATGCTTAAAACAAGTCTTTGTAGATTATAAAATTGTACCATGTGTGTGTGTGTGTGTGTGTGTGTGTGTGTGTGTGTGTGTGTATGCAGTGCTTTTTTTGTAAAAGAAAAAGGTGCCGGAACTCACACATGTCATACAACCCACCTTGCCTACCCTACAAGGTTCCATTCAAAAAAGGTGCCGGAACTCCGTTCTGAGCGTTCTATGAGAAAAAAAGCCCTGTATATATGTATGTATGTATATGTATATGTATATATATATATACATATACGTGTGTGTGTGTGTGTATACATACATACATACATACATATATATACATACATACATACATACATATATATATATATATATATATATATATATAGAGAGAGAGAGAGAGAGAGAGAGTATATATATATATTTTCTCTATCATATATATATATATATATATATATATATATATATATATATATATATATATATATATATGTAGGTATATATATGTAGGTATATATATGTAGGTCTACATATGTAGGTCTTGTAGGTCTTGGCATATTCGGGTCTTTTCCCGTGTAAGATTGAGAGTGTCTTGGCGACGTTTTGACAAGGTCCCACTCGTCATCTTCAGGCTGGTGTCTTCGGTTTCGTGCTTGTGCAAGTAAAGCGCGATCACGCTTTACTCACACAAGCACGAAGCTGAAGACACCAGCCAAGCCATCTAGCTGTTAAAGGTTAACTTCAGCCTTTTGGATCGTCCCTGAAATCCTACTTGAAACTAATACAGTGACCCCCCCAACACAAGCATTATATGGTTCTGATCCACCACCATGTGGGTATCTGCACTGGACACAATATCAGTTTCTAGGTGGATTTCCAAATAACACCACATAGAACGTGTTGCAGTAATCCATTCTAGTTGTGGTGAGTGTGAGTTGTCAAGGTCTCCTGCTTCATATACCCTGGCCATGGCATCCACCTGTCAGTCCAGCAATAACTGGGAGTCTTCCAAATTTCTGATCTGCTTTTTCAACCGAAGTGGCTCTTTGTCAGAATTAGAACCGAAAAAAGATCAGGAATCAAAATGCATTCTGGATTGATTTTTTTTCCTAGCGAGAAAAGGAAAACTATGTGGGCCTGGAAAAGACTTTAAAAACTTATCTGAAAGATTAATATTAATTAAAATGATGCAACTGTGAGAGCAATAAAATCACTATTTTGTATTTTAGATAGGTGAGTTGATGCAAGAGCCGAGAGAGTGTTAAGACAATTCTTCATTGTATTAAAAAAAACCTGCTGCTTCTGATCTAATTAACTGTCTTTTAAGTAATTTAACAGCACTTCATTGAAAACATCTAGCACTGTTCATATTTTTCTCCCTTTCTTTTTAAATAGACTCAGTTGCAATGAACGCCAGGCTAGACTGGATCACCAACCTGCGTTTTGTGTTGCCTTTTCAGGTGCAGTGTAATATTATGTGCCTTGCAAGCAGAGCTCACAGAGGTCAAAATGGTGTATGGTGAATTCTTCCACAGACCAGGACAAGATGAGGAGCTTGTCAATTTGAATGTTGGTGGTTTTAAACAGTCCATTGGTCAAAGTACATTGCTCAAGTTTCCTCATACGAGGCTTGGGAAGCTACTCAGGTGCCACTCAGAAGAGGCTATTCTGGAACTCTGTGATGATTACAGTGTGGCGGACAAGGAGTATTACTTTGATAGGAACCCTTCTTTGTTCAGATACGTGTTGAATTTTTATTACACAGGTAAACTCCATGTTATGGAAGAACTCTGTGTCTTCTCCTTTTGCCAGGAAATAGAGTACTGGGGGATCAATGAACTCTTCCTTGATACTTGCTGCAGTAATCGCTACCAAGAAAGAAAAGAAGAATCTCCTGATAAAGAATGGGATCAAAAAAGCCCAGGTGGAAGCCTAGATTCCTCCGATGATGACACGTCTTCCATATTTGAGAAGGAGCTTGAGAAATTTGACAAACAGTGTTTTGGAGAGTTGCGCAAGTATATATGGATCAGAATGGAGAACCCTGCGTATTGTTTATCCGCCAAACTGATTGCTGTTTCTTCCCTAAGTGTGGTCCTAGCATCTATTGTGACCATGTGCATTCACAGCATGCCAGAGTTCCAGAAGGTCGGTGTCAATGACAAAGAGGTTGAAAACCCGATTCTGGAAGTTGTGGAGCTCATATGCATCATTTGGTTCACCTCTGAGCTTATGATCAGATTAGCTGCTGCCCCAAGCCAGAAGAAGTTCTGGAAGAACCCACTGAATATCATTGACTTCGTATCTATTCTTCCATTTTATGCCACTTTGGCTGTCGACACCAAAGACGAAGAAAGTGAAGATATCGAAAACATGGGGAAAGTGGTTCAAATTTTACGCCTAATGAGGATATTCCGCATATTGAAACTAGCAAGGCATTCCGTTGGATTGCGATCTTTGGGTGCGACCTTAAGGCACAGCTATCATGAAGTTGGACTTTTGCTTTTGTTCTTGGCTGTTGGGATTTCTATTTTTTCTGTTCTGGTCTACTCAGTGGAAAAAGATAATGACAGTTCAGAGCTGAGTAATATCCCTATTTGCTGGTGGTGGGCCACAATCAGCATGACCACCGTTGGCTATGGGGATACCTTCCCAGTTACCCTTGGAGGGAAGATTATCGGCACAAGTTGCATTATCTGTGGAATATTAGTGGTAGCTCTTCCTATCACTATCATTTTCAACAAGTTTTCAAAATACTATCAAAAGCAGAAGGATATTGATACCGACCAGTGCAATGACACTCCCAACGAAAAGACAAACGATCTCCCGTATTTTAACATTAGGGATATTTATGCAAAAAGGATGCACTCCTTTATTTCTAGCCTTTCTTCAGTAGGAATTGTAGCCAGCGATCAAGATTCAACAGATGCTTCCAGCATTCAAGATCTTGATGATGTTTATAACACAACATCTTTGCAGAATGGTACAGGAAAATGAGTTGAATCTCTCTCTATTTCTTTACTGTTTCCTTCTAATATCAGCACAGCTTTTATAAAGGCCACCTAATTCTCAGGGTATTTAACTCTCTGCCATATTAGGGCATTTTTTTTGCTCTGAAGATGTCGCACATTCTTTACTGTTTAGATGAGGCTTAAGGATAGACAGATGGTGGTTTAGCTTTTACATGACATAGGAAAAAGGCATTGAATGTTTGTTTCTGGACTTACATGTATTAAAGTATGGTTTGGATTGATGTCTCCAGAGAAAGGGAGAATTGTGGGCAAAAAGGAAATGTGCTCCAGTGAAATGGAATTCTTATATGCAGATATTCTTGGAAATATATATAAGTTCAGATGAAAACCTATTAATGTGGGTGACAGATGCTCTTAATATCAATCATGGGTACCTGCTAGCACAGAAACCCCTATTCCAGAAAGGGGCTTCATTTCTCAGCCATACCTTTGTTAGGATTCCTTAAACTTACAAAAGCCTCAGGTGTTAATCAACAACCCCAACCGAAGAGATAAATTTCTGCTTCCCATTTATAAAATGCAATTTATAGCTTCATATTCATCTTGCGATGTATAGGCATCAAACCTGCATGCCTGGTCATAAGAGATTGATAACTTATGTCTCCGAGGCAGCCACTTGGGCTTCTATTATGCTGCTTGAATCTGCTTTCTGAACCTTGTGAATCAGATTGTGGTAACAATGGGAGTGTCAGGTTGTCAGTTCACTGACTTTTCTTTACCTAGGATAGCTATAAGGATCCTCAAAGCCATAGTTTGCTTGCTAATCTGTACAATCCAGATCAATTCCTCAGGATTACTGAGAATAAACTACGTAGCATCCTTTGAATCAGCAGACTAGAACTGTAGAACATAAGGTGAATTTCACGACTCTCACTGACCCACTTTAAAACCTCACCTTCCCATCATATTCCTTTAAAAATTCCCTTTTTTTCAACTGTCTCCTTCATTAATTTTACAGGAATTTATCCACAAATCCAAATCCTGTCCACTTGCTTCACAAGTGTGCGTAGCTGCTAGCAGGTTGCTCATTCCTGGGTTAGGAGAAGGGTGGTTTTAAGGCAGGACTTCTGGTAGGTTTTCAGTTAGTAGTCTAAACTCTGAGTCAGGGATGTCCAACCTTGGCAACTTTAAAGACTTGTGGACTTCAACTCCCAGAATTCTGGCTGGGGAATTCTAGGGGTTGAAGTCCACATGTCTTAAAGTTGCTGAGGTTGGATGCCCCTGCTGTGGATCTTTCAAGCAAACGCAGAAAGAGCATATATATAGCCTAGATACAACTCATTTTTCTGTAGTGAGTTGTTTAAGAGTTCTCACTTAGAAAGAAGTAAGCTTATTCAACCATTAATAATAGAAGCAAGATTAAGAACTGGAATAGATGACTTTTGAGACCCCTTCCAATTATGCCTTTATGACTTCTTGTGTTTTAGATTGTAATAATCTGCTTCTGCAGAGACCTTTTGTGCTATTTTAGATACAGGGCATGCTTTTGAAATGCATATGAAATACAGGGTTCATTATATACTACATTTATTTTGTGGATGTAACTTTTAAATTTGTTTTGTACATATGAACAGATGGAAGTTGTAAATGGTTCACTGGGAATGGGTTCAGTTTTTAAAAGTAGTTTATCACTTCCTAGGACCTAGATTAAAAGAGGTTTGCTTCTTCTTAACTCAGTTGGTCTGTCAGTCTGAAAATGCAAAAAGCCCTCTGGTTTCCTTTTTTTTAAAGTGAGTTTGGGAAATTTGACTGAGAAAGGCAATGCAATAACTCTAGCTTCTTGAATGCAGCAGTTCCCAGCACTCATGCATAATCTCCTGTGCTTTTACAGGAGATGTTGAAAAAGACTGATATCTACTAAAACTCTGAAGAAAGTTTTTTCAGAAGAATTGATAGCTTTTTTAAAAAACCTATTATCTCATTTTTTGATCCTCTTGCTCTTTGATGCTCTCTTTTTAAATGGCCTAAGTAACCACATTCTGCAATTTGAGTAACTTAACAGGATTTATAAGAATTCCTGTGGCTGATGTGAAAGGATCCATTGGGTATGCCTCTTAGCATTATCAGTCATTTAATCTCAATGAAATGAAAATCATTAAAAAGTTAGCTACTTCCTGCATTGTGATCACTTTTCTAAGATCCCTTTCTCTTTCTGTTGTCTTTGAACTTTTAGGGTTAAAAGTCATTTTATCCAGTGGAATTAATAAATCAGAAGTGTCCTGCAGTAATATTTGTTGTAGAAGCATATAAACCTGAGAACAGTCTTTTCAAAAGAGGCTGGGGAAAATGATCTAAAATGTTGTATTTTAGATCTGTTTATATTTTTATTACATTTTATTAATATTATTGCTTAAACTGTTCTTCATATATGTTGGTACGTTGTTTGGAATAACTGCTGTCAAGCACCGGGGAAATCAGGAGATCCAGGCAGTTCAAATAGGATTAGGATTAGGATTTATTAAGTTTATATGCCGCCCTTCTCCTAAGGACTCAGGGCGGCTCACAACAATAAAAATTAAGAGACATAAAATACAAAAATTAAAAAAGAATTAAACAATGAATATAAGAAATACGGGGCAATTTAACACAATAAAAACCAAATTAAAAACCATGGTCAGTCCAGGCCCACTTGTTGGAACAACCATGTCTTCAGTTCACGGCGGAAGGATCGAAGGTCAGGGGCCGTCCGCAGCTCCAGTGGCAGTTCATTCCAGAGGGTCGGTGTGCCCACAGAGAAGGCTCTCCCCCTGGAGGTTGCCAGCCGGCATTGCCTGTCCGACGGAACCCTGAGGAGGCCGACTGTGGGAGCGAACTGGGCGATGGGAGGTTGACATTGGCAGCAGGTGGTCTCGCAAGTACCCCCGGGCCTAAGCCATGTAGGGCTTTAAAGGTAACCAGCACCTTGAATCGCACCCGGAGGGCAACTGTAAGCCAATGCAGCTCGTGCAGGAGAGGTGTAACATGGGAGTATCGAGATACTCCCATAAGCACCCGCGCGGCCGCATTTTGCACCAGCCGAAGCCTCTGGGTGCACTTCAAGGGCAGCCCCATGTAGAGAGCATTGCAGTAATCCAGGCGAGAAGTGACAAGGGCATGGGTGACCGTGCATAGGGCATCTCGGTCCAAAAAGGGGTGCAACTGGCGCACCAGGCAAACCTGTGCAATGGCCCCCCTGATCACGTCGGTTAGATGATCTTCCAGGTTAAGCCATGAATCCACGAGGACACCCAAGTTGCGGGCCCTTTCTGAGGGGGGCAATAGCTCTCCCCCCATCAAAAGAGATGGAACATGTTGGACAATGCGAGATGCTGGTATCCACAGCCACTCGGTCTTGGAGGGGTTCAGCCTGAGCCTGTTCCTTCCCATCCAGACCCGCACCGCCTCCAGGCACCGGGACATCACGTCAAGGGCATCACTGGGTTGGCTCGGGGTGGAGATAAACAACTGGGTATCATCCGCATATTGATGATACCTCACCCCAAAGCCACGGATGATCTCACCCAGCGGCTTCATATAGATGTTAAACAGGAGGGGGGAGAGAACCAACCCCTGAGGTACCCCACAAGAAAGGGGCCTCGGGGTAGATCTCTGCCCCCCTGCCACTACAAACTGCGAATGGCCCAAAAGGTAGGAGGAGAACCACTGTAAAACAGTGCCTCCCACTCCCAACCCCTCGAGCCGTCGCAGCAGGATACCATGGTCGATGGTATCAAAAGCCGCTGAGAGGTCAAGTAGGACCAGGACAGAGGAGCAACCCATGTCCCGGGCCCGCCAGAGATAATCTACCAGTGCGACCAATGCCATTTCCTTGCTGTAACTGGGTCTGAAACCAGACTGGTATGGGTCCAGATAGTCCGCTTCATCCAGGAAATGCGGAAGCTGATGCGCCACAACATTCTCAACAACCTTCGCTACAAAGCGAAGGTTGGAGACAGGACAATAGTTATTTAACGAGGCCGGGTCCAGAGCAGGCTTCTTGAGGAGGGGCCTCACCATCGCCTCTTTTAAGGCGGAGGGGAAGACACCCTCTGTCAATGAAGCGTTGACAACTGCCTGGAGCCAGCCCCCTGTCACCTCCCCAGCAGCCGAAACTAGCCAGGAGGGACATGGGTCCAATAAACAGGTTGTAGCGCTCAGACTACACATAATCCTGTCCACATCATCCAAAGACACAGGGTCAGACTCGCCCCAAATGGTATAACCAAGACCTGCCCTCTCCACTCTGCCAAATTCCGCCTAGTCGGAGTCCAAACCAGTCCAGATCTGAGCAATTTTGTCCTGCACATACTGTACAAATTCCTCAGCCCTACCTTGCAAGAGGTCATCCCTCGGTCGCTGATTAAGCAGTGAGCGGGTCACTAAACAAGGCGGCTGGGCGGTTATCTGCAGATGCAATGAGAGCGGAAAAGTAAACACGCTTTGCCGCTTCCATCACCACTAGGTAAGACAAGATAAGTTCTTAGTTGTGTTCAATCAGATTTGGATCTGCTGGACCTCCAACAGCTCTCCAAGCGTCTTTTCCGGCGCTTCATCTCTCGGAGTCCCTCGGTAAACCAGGGGGACACCCGGGATCTGCAACGGGTCAGAGGCCGCAAAGGCACAACTCGATCCAAGGCCCCAGCAGCCACCCTTTCCCAGGCCGCCACTAGGGCCTTGGCAGAATCGTGGGCAAGGGAAGTAAGAAATGTCCCAAGCTCCGTCTGGAACCTCTCAGGGTCCATCAGGCGCCTGGGGCGGAACCACCTAGTCGGCTCCGCCTCCAAGCGGCAAGGGGTGGCGTACTGAAAGACTAGCTGGAGAAGGAAATGATTGGACCATGACGGGTTGGATGGTTAAATCTCCCCTACCCAGACCATTAATCCACTGCCCAGAGATAAAAACCAGGTCAAGTGTGTGCCCTCCATTATGAGTTGGGTCCTGAATTATTTGAGTCAGGTCCATGGCCGTCATGGAGGACATGAACTCCCGAGCCAACTCAGATGCCTCACCCATGGAAGGCAGATTGAAGTCCCCCAGAACTATGAGCCTGGGGAACTCAATCGCCAACCCATACAAGACATCGAGATGTTTGGGCAGGGCCGCTGACACGCAGCTGGGAGACAGGTACGTAATCAATAGGCCCAACTGAACTCCAGGACCCCACTTCAAAAGGAGATACTCACACCCGCCTATCTGAGGGATAGTGGCCACTCACGGACAAAGACTCCCTAATAATAACCGCCGCCACCCACCCCCTCCCCTGGGCCCATGGCTGTTGAAGCACCCGGAAGCCTGGTGGGCATAATTCCGAGAGGGGGACACCCCCCTCTTGGCCCAATCAGGTCTCCGTGATGCAGGCCAGGTCCACGTTCTCAATGAGATCATGTATGAGGGGTATAAAGATTTATTTAAATGGGTATAAAAATTTATTGCAAGTGTAAACTCTCTACTAGAATCTGAACTACTAATGGTCCAAGCAAATTGGTGGTAGATAAGGAATTCAGGGTAGGTGCAAAGGGACTTGAGAGTGATGATGTGTTTAACTCCCCCCTTCCTCTGGCTCAGCCTGGTCATCTACAACTTTATATGGGTCTGTGACTACCATAAAAGAAAGTTGTTTTAATAGGAAGGCTTCAGATGTCTTCAATCCTATTAATAAATTAATCCATTGTTAAATAGTGAACTATTTTTGCATTTTCATGGAAAGCATGGGGGAATTTTCTGGAAGACTCAGCCTGTACTGTGATATTATTATCAACTATTATTCAAAGTTCCTTGTCTTGTTATGGGGCATTTATATATCTTGTTTGAACCTAGTAGCTGTGCTGTCCTGGGAAATCATGCATCTAAGTTAAGTAAAATACAACAGTGCACTCCTGCCTGTTCCATAGTGCCCTGTTGCACTGTGTTGGCTCCTCCTGTAACTGCATATTTTTTTGTGTTTTGTGTGATTCCTGTAAGCCCAGGAAAAGATTAAAAGAGGTGTTGACAACATGGTCTGAACATCCAAACCTACCCTAAAGCTTCTTTTTGGCTTCAAATTCAAAGCACAGTACATCCCTATTTCAGGTTTACCTTAAAAAAATCTCTCTTTTTTTTCTTTTCATGAATGTACTTGTTGAGTACTGCATAGCATTTGAAGTATCTTCATCTCTCTGTAGGTCCACCACAGTGGAGCTTTATTTATTTAGGGCAGGGGTAGGCAACCTTGGCTCTTTTATAACTCGTGGACTTCAACTCCCAGAATTCCTGAGCCAGCTATGCTGACTTAGGAATTCTGGGAGTTGAAGTCCACGAATCATAAAAGAGCCAAGGTTGCCTACCCCTGATTTAGGGTTTTAAGACTGCAATATAAGCATAAGGTTTTGAGAGAATGGGAGAGGATACCGCACTGGAAAGTATTTAGGAATACATTTTTCACCATTTTTAGCCAGTGATAAGTAATTGTTTTGTGAATTTGGATACTGCAGTAAAAGTTATTTATCTTTTCAGCTCATGTTAACTGACTCATTGGATAGAGCCACGTTTATCTCATAACGCATTAGGAAGAAAATACTTATGAGTAAATTATGATAGAATTGGTGCCTTTGTCTG
Source organism: Vipera ursinii (assembly GCF_947247035.1). Classification (NCBI taxonomy): domain Eukaryota; kingdom Metazoa; phylum Chordata; class Lepidosauria; order Squamata; family Viperidae; genus Vipera; species Vipera ursinii. Next base: position 212,746,895 of record NC_139512.1, on the reverse strand, counting down.
CAATTTTTTCTGTTCTGCTAGTTGTGTTTTTTTAAAAGATACTGCTATCGCTGTAATTTGACAGTAGAAAGACCGTAGACATACTCTTTGAAACTGAATGTCAGAAAAGTAAGTTTTTGTTATGTGCGGTAAATGTTGCTATACATTTTTTCTCTTTCCCTCTGCCCCCCCCCCCCCACAGAGACAGGCACACACACATACATACCTATTGCTTTCTTGCTTCAGAGGTTCTAAGTTGTGTATACAACCAAGCACAATAATTTAATTTAATTTAATTTATTAATATTTCTATACCGCCCTTCTCCCTGAGGACTCAGGGCAGTGTACAGGGCAAGAATAAAACATAGAAATTTACAAAAACTAAAAGATAATTAAATGCATGCCCGATTAAAATACAATTGATACATAGTAAAAAGCCCCAATAAAAATAATAAAAAACCCCACCAATCCCCCCTCAGGCCAGGCCGGCTTGCTTGAACAGGTATGTTTTCAGATCGCGGCGAAAGGAGCGCAGATCGGGCGCCGTCCGGAGCTCAACCGGTAACTGGTTCCATAGCTCCGGAGCGCCCACAGAGAAGGATCTCCCCCTGGGGGTCACCAGTCGGCATTCTCTGACCGGTGGCACCCTGAGGAGGCCCTCTCTGTGGGAACGCACAGGGCGCAGGGAGCTTGATGCCGGCAGCAGATGTTCCCTGAGGTACTCCGGCCCCATGCCATGGAGGGCTTTAAACACCATTACTAGCACCTTGAATCTCACCCGGAAGACAACTGGCAACCAATGCAGCTCACGGAGCAGAGGTGTAACATGGGAGTATTGGGAGACTCCCAACACAACTCTCGCGGCTGCATTCTGTACCAGTTGGAGCCTCCGGGTGGTCCTCAAGGGAAGCCCCATGTAGAGAGCGTTGCAGTAGTCTAGACGAGAGGTCACGAGCGCGTGAGTGACCGTGCATAAATCATCCCGGCTTAGATAGGGCCGCAACTGGCGCACCAGGCGAACCTGGGCGAAAGCCCCCCTAGTCACAGCCACCATGTGATCTTCCAAGGTGAGCCGCGAATCTAGGAGGACTCCCAAGTTGCGAGCCCTATCTACGGGGGGTAATAATTCACCCCCCATAGAAAGAGATGGAATATCCGAATAGACCCGGGATGAAGGTATGCAAAGCCACTCGGTCTTGTCGGGGTTGAGTTGAAGTCTGTTCCTCCCCATCCAGACCCGAACCGCCTCCAGGCAACGGGACATCACGTTGAGGGCATCACTGGGGTGGTTTGGGTTAGAAAGAAAAAGCTGGGTATCATCAGCGTACTGATGATACCCAACTCCAAAGCCACGAATGATCTCACCCAGCGGTTTCATATAGATGTTGAACAGGAGACGCGAGAGGACCGACCCCTGAGGAACTCCACAAACGAGAGACCTCGCGGTCGACCTCTGCCCTCCTGTCAACACCGACTGCGAGCGTCCCTGGAGATAGGAGGAGAACCACTGTAAAACCGTGCCTCCCACTCCCAATCCCCTGAGACGCCGCAGCAGGATACCATGGTCGATGGTATCGAAAGCTGCTGAGAGGTCTAATAAGACTAGAACAGAGGAATGACCCCTGTCCCGAGCCCTCCAGAGATCATTCACCAGCGCGACCAATGCCGTCTCCATGCTGTGCCCGGGCCTGAAACCCGATTGGTACGGGTCTAGATAATCCGCTTCATCCAGGACCAAAGGGAGCTGATGCGCCACCACACTCTCAACAACCTTCGCAAGAAAGCGAAGGTTGGAGACTGGACGAAAGTTGTTCAATACAGCTGGGTCCAAGGCAGGCCTCTTGAGGAGGGGCCTCACCACCGCCTCTTTCAAGACGGCAGGGAAGCTACCCTCACTCAAAGAAGCTGATATAACTGCCTGGAACCAGCTGCGTGTCCTCTCCCGGGCTGCATAAACCAGCCAGGAAGGGCACGGGTCCAATAAACATGTGGTGGAGCTCAGTCTCCCCATAATCCTGTCCACTTCCTCCGGAGTCACAGAATCAAACTCCTCCCAAGTGATATCGACAAGACCACCCGCGTCCTGATCGTCAGACTCTGCCCAGTCAGAGTCCAGACCGGTCCGAATCCGAGCGATTTTGTCCGACAGATAATTGTTAAACTCCTCGGCACGACCCTGCAAGGGTTCCTCCCTCACCTCCTGATTAAGGAGGGAGCGAGTCACCCTAAACAGAGCGGCCGGGCGATTATCTGCGGACGCGATAAGTGTAGCGAAGTGATTAGACCTCGCCACCCTTATCGCAGCAAGATAAGACCTAATATGGGTTCTTAGTCGCAATCGGTCGGATTCGGATCGGCTGGACCTCCAACCGCTCTCTAGGCCCCGTCTCCGGCGCTTCATCTCCCGGAGCTCCGCGGACAACCATGGAGCTCGACGGGATCTGCATCGGGTCAGGGGCCGCAAGGGTACAACTCGGTCAAGAGCCTCAGTGGCTGCCCTTTCCCAAGCTTCCACTAAGGCATCTGCCGAGCTGTGAGTGGGGGAGGCAGGTGGGGACCCCAGCGCTGCCTGGAACCTCGCGGAATCCATTAAGTGTCTGGGGCGGTACCATCTAACTGGTTCCACACACCCACGGCGGGGGGTGGCAAAACGGAAGACCAGCTGCAGGAGATGATGATCGGTCCATGACAGGGGCATAATAATTGGGGAGCCCCCACTAAGATCATCTAACCACCGACCAGATAAGAAAACTAGGTCAAGGGTGTGGCCTCCCTCATGAGTCGGTCCTGAAATTACTTGCGTCAGGTCCATGGCCGTCATGGAGGCCATGAACTCCCGAGCCAACTCAGATGATCCTCCCAGAGATGGTAGATTGAAGTCCCCCAAAACTATAAGTTTCGGGAACTCAACCACCAACCCAGAGAGGACATCGAGAAGCTCAGGCAGGGCTGCTGCTGCGTGACTAGGTGAAAGGTACACCAGCAGCAAGCCCAACTGCGCACCAGGGCCGCATCTCAAGAAGAGAGACTCACACCCGACTATCTGCGGAACGGTGGCCTCCTGCGGAGCTAAGGTCTCCCTCATAACAACAGCCACTCCCCCACCCCTACCCTGAGCCCGAGGCCGGTGTAGCACCCGGAAACCTGGTGGGCAAAGATCAGCCAGAGGAATACCGCCCTCTGGGTCCAACCAAGTCTCCGTGATGCAAGCCAGGTCCGCCTGCTCACCCTCGACCAAGTCACGGACGAGAGGAGCTTTATTAACGACAGACCTGGCATTCAAGTACACCAGCCGGAGCTCAGGAGGCTGCACATCCTCACTCCCGGGACCTCGGGGCAGAACAAGAGGGTCGGAACGCCTCACCGCTTGCAAGTAGCGGAGAGGCCTTCCCTGAGATCGATACGGCCCTCTGTTCCTGCACCTGCTGCCATTCCCTAACGTCGTGGGAATAAACATTCCCACGACTTGCCCTGGAGCCCCGGGGGCGACCGACCCCCGCTCCTCCCCTCCGCGATCAATCCCGGCCCTGGCCTGAACAGTGGTTGCTGGACTGCCCCCCGTATCCGAACAACCAAAAGAAGTTCCCACCCCCCTCCCTAACCTCCTAAAAAAATTAATCAAAAAACTAACCAGGGGCCTCTTATTTGGCTTATATAGGAGGCCCCTACCCATGCCCAGCCATCTCTCAGGGTCCCAACACTCGGGCCCTTCATCAAGAGGAGGTGTAAAGAGTAAGGCGGGTCGCTCCCAGGATGGGGGGCCCCCCCTGAGAGCGTATAAGGTCGTGCTAGAATAAGTCAGACGCATGATCTTAACAAGTCCGACAAAAAACAGCAAGGCAGACCAGATCAACATGGGAGGATCTCAAAATAAATAAATCGAAGGCAAATGACCAGAGAGCCAGCCCAGCTCCACTGCCACTAGAGCTGGGAAATCCCGGGACAGATCGAATCCCGCCCTCTCACGGCGGTCAAAGCCGGGGGGCAACCTGGTACATGCAAACCGGGGGAGCAATACCCCTCAGAGCTCTCACCTCTGGGAGGCAGCAGATGTAAAAACTTAACCACTCTCCCACAGTGGTTACAACCCGGGCCTTCTATTATAAGGGAGGGGGGAGAAGGGGAGGGAGTTAGAGCAAAGAATCTATAAAATGCATCAGGATTAATAAGCCGGCATGGTCACAAAATGGTAGGAGAGATTCCGATTATATAAGTCACTTCCATACAAAACATAGTAGAATTTTTAAAAAATCTGGAAACAAAACAAACTATATCAGCACAAATTTACTCCAGCCTAATCACCAAAGATTGTCTGGAAAAGCCAGGTTGTGACTCTTCTCCAGAAGGCTACAAGAGTCAGTATCGTTAACTGGTATACTAGACAGGCTCTCTGAGTAGGCAACTGTATAGCAGATTTTAGTAGAGGCATGAACACCAGAACGTTTTTGCACCCCTGATCACAAGCATACGAGTATATCTGCTTCCCAGCTCAAGAGTTCTCTTTGATCACCATTGGTAAACCCAATTTCCTTTCATGTAGAGGCTAAAATGATTTATCATAGTTTTAAAAAGCGAAGATGCAGATTTTGATGCCAAGAACCCAAGAGAGCTGTAGGGGATTGTCAAAGGCAGTCTCCAGTTACCAACATTTCCCCATTTCTGGCATAGGATTTGTCCTGAACTCTTACATAATTCCGTATTCTTTGTGGTTGCCTTCTATGTATAGACTAGGGATAAATTTTCCTTGGTGTGCTGAGGTTGCATATGTACTGTAATTAATGGATCTGGTGCTCTGTGGCTATGGAACCCTTTCAGCTCCCGGAATTCATACATTATGCAGTATCTTCACCTCCTAGCCCTAAATTCTATGAAAAATGTGTTGAAACCCTACACTGGTATGACTAACACCCAGACATTTTGTTCTAGAGACAGAACATCACCACTATCAAATCCCTATTTAGATTTTAAGGCCCTTTTTGCAGGCTGCTCTCAAATTGTTCCTTTCTGCTCCTGAAATAGAGTTGATGGGTTTCTTATAAGGATTTGAAGTGTGCCGTTCTGCATTATAGAAATATTGCAGGGAAGCACAAGGTTAGCACAGTGTCCCCACAGTAGGACAGCCTTTACATTAGTGGAGGTCCAGCTGCTTCTAAAATGCCACTCTTTTCATTCCCATAGCTGCAGATTGCAAGTTGCTCTGCCCCGTGTGTCATGTGTTATCCTACTTATATCACTGGAACTTGTTTTTTTTAATCTGCCCTCGATGCTTAGCATTGATAGCCTTATTCATTCTGAAATTATACTGAGATAAATGCCTATTTAAATGGCAGTCAAAAGTGTTTTCAGGAGATAGAAGATAATCACTGAAGGGCTTCTGAATGGCTTGAAATGTTGAAAACAAGGACTAAAAATCACTGCACACAGTGCTGCAGTTTCTAAATTTAGAGGAAAGCAGTGAATAAAGCTGTGCTTAATTGTGCACTTTTTTTCTTTAAAAAATTTATCAGTTTTAACCTCACTGGTTGAAAGAAGATGGCAAGAAGAGCCTTGGTGGAGCAGTGGGCTAATGCCTCCTTAAGTAACACCAGCTGCCTGCAATTAGTGCAGGTTTGCATCCCACCAGGCTCAAGGTTGACTCAGCCTTCCATCCTTCCGAGGTAGGTAAAATGAGGACCCAGATTGTTGACTTTGTTTACAAAGCTGACTTTGTAATAATGCCGCTTGAGGTGTGTGTGAAAGCCCTAATAAGCAGGCATATACATAGAATGAAGGCTACTGCTAAGCTTGTAAGCCGCCCTGAGTCTTTGGAGAAGGGCGGGATATAAATGGAATTAAAATAAAATAAATAAATAAAATTATATTTGCACACATACAATCTGTATGTACATTCTGTCTGTCTGTCTGTCTATTATCCATCCATCCATTTTAAAAGCCATTCCTAATCTATAGAGCTGAAGAAAAGCAAAACTTCTCCTTGTTTTCAACTCTAGGAGTGAAGTATCTGTGACTTTTTGTGATGTTGCTCAGTCACAACTTCCAGGACCTGTTAACATTGCTCATAATGGCTTAGAGCTGCTGTTTAGCAATATCGGGCAGGCCCCAAGTTACTTATTACTGCTGTAGCCCCAAGGCTAATGCAGTGTCTAGTTGGAAAGCAAGCTGCTTTCCTTTGTCTCTTCTCTGGTTAGCAGATGGCCATGATGTCCTTCGCAGGAGATAGGAAATAACAACCTATTGTTTTATTTTGGGTCCAATCCCAGGCAATTGGATTGCTTAAAGAAGGGATGGGGAACTATGGCCCTTTTACGATCTGTGAACTTCAACTCCCAGAATTCCTGGCTGGTTCAGGAATTCTGGGAGTTGAATTTCACAGATCATAAAGGCCATAGTTCCCCACCCGTGGTTTAAAGGATAATCTCTTCAAATAATGATAATACTACATTAGCAGTAACAACAAAGGTTAATACTTATTGTTGCCATGGTTCTGGGTTTCTCCTTTCTAGACTACTAAAGTGTGTTGGTGTATCTATTCGGTAACGCATGTCATGTGGCCCACTGTTTTGAATAGACTCTGATTGGATAGCTGTTGATTTGTCATTACTTCCTAGAAAAGTTGGTACCTGAGTTAATGTCTGCTAATGTTGAAGTGCTGATCAGATCACATTAGAAAAATGCATGGTGTATTCATAATAGTTAATAGTTATTTCAGATGTAAAATGTTTTTGTGAACAGAATAGACACCTGTGATCCCAGAAAAGAAATTTTGAAACTGTTAAATGCAAGTGAAAGAAAATGGCCTCTTTCCTTGTCAAATATCATTCTGATGAGACTATTTTTTGAACTGTAGGATTTGTGACCCTACAAACTGAATACGGTACTGCACTTCAATGTTTGGGCCTATTTGTGCAGTTTTAAGTAAGTGAAACACAATTAACAATATGAGCCACAAATGACGCAGGCCTGGATTAGATTTGCTGCAGAGATTTACTTGCATTATTGTCAGGTATGTATGTATTTGTGTGTGTGTGTGTGTGTGTGTATTCAACGCTAAGAACATCCGTTGTTAGGTCGCCCTGACCCCACACCGAAGCAAAGGATTGCAAGGGTCGTAAAAAGAAGAAAAAAAATGTCAGGCATACATTCAGTCTGCACCCAGATTAGTGGTTTAACCATCTGCAGTTGTGGGTGATTTTTCTCCCCACCAATGTCAACACTGCAACAACATGAATTGAAGCCATTTTCACTTCATTTTCGGTTGCCACATGTTGTATACTGTTATACACAACTTTAAAGTTGCCACAACAATAGGAAGCCTCAGAGACCTCAGGCTAATCCAGGGAAACCCAAATGCGGCAGCCATTGACAGTTGACAGCTTTCAAAAGGCTGCCGCAAGCAATCGCACATGCGCCAGGACCGGCCTCAGCTGGTAGCTGCCAAAGCTGTCAAACGCCGGCTGAACACATGCCTCGCCGCAGCCGGCTGCCTTGGCAGCTGTCATTCCCTGGCCTAGCCGCGCAGGCGCAATCATTCGGGAGCTGTCAAGGCTGCCGGAAGGCTATTGGTCGCCGCCCTTGTGGTGGGAGATTGCCCTATGCTGATTGGTTAAAACGGTTGACAGCTCCTGTATAAAAGCAAGGGTTTCTCCGCCTGACAGCTGTCCGGAGCTGAAGCCAAATAAACATCTGAAACCCAGCCTGCCGTCTCCCTCATCATTGCTGGACAATCCACCTGGCGACGAAGGTGGGATCTGCGGTTCAACAGAGCTAGTCACTGAGCTAAGTCACGAGCGGAAGGAGTTCCAATCCCTCCAGCCGCTGTGGTCACTGCTGAAGTCGCTGGCTGAGGGCAAAGGGAGTCCTTCAAATCGCTCATCAATACCGCGGACCCAGTCAGAATGGCCAACCTCGGACACATCAGGGAGTTTGACGTCCGCCACCCCGAGGGATGGGAGTCGCACTGGGGGCAGGTCGAAGGGTACCTCGTCGTGAACAAAATCACGGAAGACTGCCACAAGGCCGCGGCATTACTTTGCCTCAGCAGACTGGCCGTCTATGACATTGCTGTGGGATTCTGCAGCCCGGACCCGGTCGCCACCATACCGTATGCTGAGCTGACCGAACGCCTCAGCAAGCACTTTATGCCCAGGCGGTTGGAGTTGTACTGGCAGCTCCACTTCACTCGCCGTTGTCAGCAACCGGGCGAGTCTGCTACAGCATTCATCACGGGGGTCCGTCACGCCACCCGCAGATGCCAATTTCCGGACCTGGAGGATCGCATCAGAGACCAGATCATTGCTGGACTACGAAATGAGCGGCTTCAATGGAAGCTTGTAGCAAAGCCTACGATGGATCTCGCAGAGCTCACTCTGGAGATTATGGCGTATGAAGATAGCCATCGTGAAGACTCATCCTCGTCAGGATGCGGCCCCAGCGGTTCGGTCCATCAGGCCAGAGAGCTCGACATAGGGGCCCCCGAGGACGATACCAGTGTGGACGCGATCATCCCAAGATTCAATAGAATGGCCGCAGGCCGTGAGGGAAACCGTAGACCGACCAAGCCAGAGGGCGCAAGCCCAAACCCCAACCCCTCCGGCGCAAGGACCAGGTGTGCTAGCTGTGGTGGGGCGCACGGCAGGGCCTCCTGCTGTTTTAGGAATGCGAAGTGCCACGGATGCGGGAAGACCGGGCACATCCGCTCCGTGTGTCACAGCCGAAATTGGGAAACCCTCCATGAACTCGAAGAAATTCCATCAAGTAGGACCAAGCCTTCCCGCCCACCCCAAAAAACCCCACGGCCCTCAGTGTTATCCATCCTCTCCAGCCAGACGCCCCTGGAAATCCATCACCTACAACCCAAAATAAAGATCTGGGTTAAGATCCAGGGGGTCCCATGCGAGATGGAGGTGGACTCAGGGTCCTCCGTTTCCATCATATCCTGGGACACCCTCCAGAAAATCAGGTCTAGGAGCAACCGCCACATCCCCCTTCAGCACTCCTGAGTCTTACTCACCGACTTCCAGGGAGCTCCCATAAGCTTAAAGGGTCAGGCCAAGCTGAGAGTAGGATTCAAAAAGTTTCAAGGGTACCTCGTGGCCCAGGTCACTGAAGGAGCCCGAGCCAGTCTCATTGGCCTGGACTGGTTCGAGGCTTTGGGCATCCATTTAGAAGGAACAAACCCCATCCAGTCACAAACCCTGGAAAACGTCTGCAAACAGTTCGCCGACATTTTCGATGGGACATTAGGCAAATACACAGCCCCCCCGATAGATCTCAAACTCAAACCTGAGGTCGCCCCTATCAGAATCAAAGCCAGGAGGGTCCCCTTCGCCCTCAAACAAAAAATTGAGTGCGAACTAGACCGACTAGTTGCCCTAGGGGTTCTTGAACCAGTGGACGGAGGAACCTGGGAAACCCCGATAGCGACACCTGTCAAGCCTAACGGGGACGTAAGAATCTGCGCGGACTATAAAGCGACCCTCAACCGCGCATTGAACCCCCACGCTTACCCGGTCCCCGCCGTTAAGGACGTCCTGTCTGAAATAGGCTCTGGCTCCATTTTTGCCAAACTCGATCTGGCGCATGCATTCCTCCAGCTCCCTGTCACTACGGAAACAGCTGACGCCAAAACCATCGTTACACACCGCGGGGCTTTCAAGGTAACCCACCTCCAATTCGGCATTTCAGTGGCTCCTGGCATTTTCCAGAAAGTCATGGAAAGAACTCTGAAGGGAATTCCAGGGGTTTGCCCCTACTTCGATGACGTCCTCATCGCAGGGGAAACCAAGAGCACATTAGCAGCCAGACTGCATGAATTGCTAACCAGATTTCGTAGTGCAGGGTTAAAGCTCAAACGAGAGAAATGCTCCATAGGGGTTCCATCCACGGAATTTCTGGGCTACAGGATAGACTCCCAAGGAATCCACCCCACTAATTCTAAAATCCTTGCCATCAGGGCCGCCCCGGCCCCCCAAAACAAAACAGAGCTCCAAGCATTCCTTGGGCTCTTGAACTTTTACCATGCCTTCCTCCCCAGGAAGGCAACAATAGCGGAACCTCTCCATAGATTACTGGACAAAGGAGCATTATGGCAGTGGACATGAGTCCATGACGATAGTTTCAAAAAACTCAAACAGATGCTGTCAAGTAATACTACCATCTCCCATTACAGAGAGGATAAACCCCTCTGCATAGCATGCGATGCGTCCCCGTATGGGATTGGAGCAGTTTTGAGCCACCTGCTAAGCGACGGGACACATGCGCCTGTTGCCTATTACTCTAGGACCCTCTCCAAAGCTGAAAGGAACTATGCCCAGATCGATAAAGAGGCACTGGCAATCGTGGCGGGCATTAAAAAATGCCACGATTACTTATATGGCCGTCCATTTACGATATTCACCGACCACAAGCACTTGCTAGGGCCATTCACCTGGGACCGGCAAACCTTCCAAATACTGTCCCCCAGGATGCTGTGGTGGACAACATTCCTCTCAGCATACTCTTACCACTTGGTTTACAAGCCAGGTCGGCAAATGTGCCACACAGACGGCCTCAGTAGACTGCCCCTATCCCACGTAGACCCAGACCCAGCCCCGGCTGGTCACATCCTAGCCATCCAGGAGCTCCTGGAGTGCCCTTTAACAGCAAAAGACATCGCTGCCACAACCTGCAAGGATAAAATCCTCAGTAGGGTACTGGCGTGGGTTTCTTTGGGGTGGCAGGCCATTAGCCCGGGCACAGAATTTCAACCCTATTTCACGAGGCGCAACGAATTGACCTCTCACCTGGGCTGCATACTTTGGGGCAGCAGGGTGGTAGTGCCGCCCCTGCACAGACCCAAGGTTTTACACACATTGCATGATGGGCACCCTGGCATCGTAAAAATGAAAGCCTTGGCCCACAGTTACGTTTGGTGGCTGGCCATCGATAAGGATATAGAAACGCACGTAGCTGGCTGCTACTTATGCCAGCAGACCCGACCAGCACACCCCCAGGCCCCCATTCACAATTTGGAAACAACCCAGAATCCATAGTCCCGGGTCCACATTGACTTCTCTGGCCCCTTCCAGGGACAGATTTTCCTCATCGTAGTGGACAGTTTTTCCAGGTGGTTGGAGGTTCTCCCAGTTTCCAGCATGACGACGGCTGCCATCATTCAGGGACTCAGGGGGATTTTCGCCACACACGGCCTTCCCGATGTCTTAGTCTCCGACAACGGCCCACAATTTACCTCTCGTGAATTTCAGATCTTTGCCAAGAACAACTGTATTAGGCACGTCACGTTGGCCCCCTTCCACCCTTCGTCTAATGGTCTAGCAGAGGTCATGGTGAGGACCACCAAAGACGCTCTCCAGAAGATCATCGCAGGAGATTGGCACCGCCGCCTGGCACAGTTCCTCCTGGCTCACCACGCTATGCCCTGCTCCACCACCGGGAAATCCCCCGCGGAGCTGCGTTGGGGCCGCCGGCTAGTGACAAGGCTAGACAGAGTACACCCTGACAGGCCGGCGGCCGAAGACGACCATACTACCCCACCCAGCACATTTGCCCAAGGACAACACGTCTGGACAAGGAACTATGGGGGAAGGGACAAATGGATCCAGGGAGTCATCCTGGATCAAACTGGTCCTCTATCCTACACGGTGGACATCGGGAAGGGACTTTTCCTCTGCAGACACACAGATCAACTCCGGTCCAGAAGTCTTCCAAACCACCCCTTGCACTCACCCCACGTCTCAGAAAGCAACGAGCCGCTAAACGGTGACACCCCTGGCATATTGGAACCATCCCAGGACTTGCACCCACCACCACTGGCACCTCCAGAAGAAACACCGGGAGTTCCACACCTGGAGGAGGAGGTCCTCCTCCGCCGCTCCAGCAGAGCCAGCCGGCCCCCCGCCTACCTTGCGGACTTTGAATGGGCAGGAAGCACGCCGACGATCAACAGTTCAGTTAAAAATGTTTATTCCGACAGTTCAGTTAAAAATGTTATTAAAGGTTCTCGGGTTGGGGGGGGGGAAAGGGGTGTTGTATACTGTTATACACAACGGTAAAGTTGCCACAACAATAGGAAGCCTCAGAGACCTGAGGCTAATCCAGGGAAACCCAAACGTGGCAGCCGTTGACAGTTGACAGCTGTCAAAAGGCTGCCGCAAGCAATTGCGCATGCACCAGGGCCGGCCTCAGCTGATAGCTGCCAAAGCTGTCAAACGCCGGCTGAACACACGCCTCGCCGCGGCCGGCTGCCTTGACAGCTGTCAGATTCCCCGGCCTAGCCGCGCAGGCGCAATCATTTGGGAGCTGTCAAGACTGCCGGAATGCTATTGGTCGCCGCCCTCATGGCGGGAGATTGCGCTACGCTGATTGGTTAAAACAGTTGACAGCTCTTGTATAAAAGCAAGTGTTTCTCCGCCTGACAGCTGTCCGGAGCTGAAGCCAAATAAACATCTGAAACCCAGCCTGCCGTCTCCCTCTTATCATTGCTGGACAATCCACCACATACTCAGAAAGAAGCAAGAAGGGGCGTAGTTCTGAGTTAGCCAAAACAATTTTATATATGGGAACCAAGGTCATTACTGACAGCATTTTGGCAGGCTGGAGAGCTAGGAGGAGTGCCTGTGTTTTCTATTAATTGGTGAATGTGATTTATGACATCGAATTGGGGTGGGAATTGCATCTTTTAACTTGGTAACCTAGGGGAGGGGAATTTAGTCTTGGGTTCACCTTTGTATGTGCCGTTATTTTGTAGCCAAATAAAAATGTTCTTTGAGGAAGAATCCCTTGCCTTGAAGTTCTTTTAATTGCTCTCATCTGCCGGAAACCATGACATTAACCCAAGACTAAATTCCCCTCCCCTTACAAAGTTAGAAGTTGTAGTTCCCATCCCAATTCGATGTTCAGGTCGTTGCTACCCACAAAATGCAAACTTTAAACAGTTTGTGAAAATTCTCACAGTCATGCAGCGCTAATCTCTAGAAATAACCAACTCTTTTAAAACTTTACTTTGTTAACTGCTTTGAAAATACTCTTATTTTTAAGCTAAACAAATGTTTGGGCAGTAAGGATGAGGAGATGTCTGCCCAGAATTATTTTCAACAAAAATAATTACTTTTTGTTTAGAATAACTCTGTGTGACACTCCATTTGAAGTTCCTGATTTACTTTATTAACTGGTAATTGTTTGAGAGTATACTGTAGTTGTTTGAGAGTATAGTTGGAGCTGCCTCATCCTAGTTGTCACGTTCCTTTCCCCCCCAGGTAAGGAGAAACATCGTTACAGAGGAATACCATCTGCATGCACGAAGGATTTAAAACTCCTGATCATGTAGCATTTGAATCATAGCGAAAGCCCGTATGCACAGAATAGTCTTTCCTTAATTAACGTTTCTCTCTGCTGTAAGTATGGAGGTGTGCTAAGAATGCTAATGCCCTCAATCCTTCCCAGACTTCAAAATAGGTCCAAAATGTTCAGTCCTCCCCATTCTTGAAGGGCCTAAAGGGAGGCTTAGGAGTTGCTTGCAACCCAGTCAATGTTTGAAGGGAGGAAGCCCAGTTCTTGGAGGTACCACTGTGCTGACAGATGCTGTCCTTGATACCTACTGTTTAAACAGGTCTTTTTAATTAAAGAGATTATTTTGATTTTAAAAGCAGGTAGATGTCATGCTATAAGGCTAAACATGAATCTGTAGCATAGTGTTTATTTGCCACATACAAATATTATCATAGTGGAATGGTATAATGCCTCTGAGGATAGGACTAGTTTGACATGTAGTAAATTGGTATTTTGTGTTTTAAAATGCCAGTCATTTTGTAAGTAAGTCTCTGTGCTAGCCTTTTCTCCATGAGCCAGTCAGAAAATTCAAAGTGGTCTTGTGGTCTCCCCAAAGCGTCTACTTTAAGCTAAATGTTTTATTCTTCCTGCATATGCTAATTGATTAATGAAGTTAAAGACTGTTGTATATCCAAGTGTGGATTGGGTATGAATTTAGCTGGCTGAATAACAGTCTATATTATGTGTGGGAGTAGAATATGAATGTGAAAGGGGAGGTGGAGATTGTGATAGTAGATGCAAGGCCAGTGGACTTAGACATACTGTTTCCCTCAATAACTGTATGGAAAAAAAGTCTGGGTTGAGTTATATTATCTATCATAACATAACTATCATATTATATATCACAATATAACTATAATCTATCAGCTTTTCCCAACCGGACACTTCCTTGTTAATGTATACAGGGCAACTCTTGTACAGTATTTGTAGCTTAGAATTCTAGAAGCTGAAGATCCAACATCATCTCCTCCTCCTCCTCCTCCCCCCTCCCCCCCTGCAGGATCCACTTCTTTTTTTTCCAGTCAGGTCCCTGAAATTTCTCCAGAGAAAGCAGCCACCGTAATATTGGATTGTTGCACTGTTCCAGATACTGTCTTGGAAAGAATTTGCATAAGTGTAGAGCATATTCTCCAGTTTTGTTTTGCTGTAGGGAAAATGGAGTTTGTTTTGAGTACAAAGAGAAAGAGTGAATAGCATCATTTCCATCTTGGAAATTTCCCACCGATGCAAAAACCTCTGATGCAATCACATTTTCTGCTGATTGTGAGCTCTTGGTAAGAGAAATAATTTTGGAACCCATCTCATTTTAGATGATGCCAAAATAGCCATTAGTATTGTTTCCTTTTATCATTTAGGATGCACAGGGAACTTTTGCTGATTGCCAGCAAGATTCCTGCTTCGCTCCTAAGCTTTTCATTTTTTAAATCATGTTGTTATGTTTGTTTTTACATCATCATCAAAACAAAGGCATTGTGGGCTGCAACTTGACTCTAAAATGAAAAGAAAGAAAAAGGAAGACAATATTTGCATATTTTTTTATGTAGGCAAATATAAGTATGATTTCAGACCAACAAATCATATTAATTTAAATAAGCGAAAATAAATATATGAAGAATACTTCTGATGACTTCTTAGAACTGTCTTGGTTGGGGGCATGAGCATACTATAGGAGTACTAATTGAAAATAAATCTGTCAGATACTCTAAATTGTTGGGTTTCACAAGGAAAATAAATGATTTTAAATGATACATGTAGTCCTCACTTAACTACTCTTTACCAACCATTCAGAATTATGACAGGACTGATAGCTTTACAACCAGTCCTCACATTTACAACAGTTGCAGAGTGTCCCAGCAGTTGTGTGATCGACACTTGCAAGTTTCACAGCTAGGTTGTGATAGGCAGAGCCAATGGAGAAGCCTGCAATAAAACTGCAAGTCATGATTACAAGATGACTTGCTTCACGACATTGGTTGATTCACTTAACAACCATAATTGCTTAATTGCTGCATCATTTAGTTACTGATTTGCTGGACCCAATTGTGTTTATTAAGCGAGGACTACCCATGTATAAATGATGAAAAAGTAGAACAAATGGATAATTATGTGTACCTTAGTACCTTGCTAAAGATGGGGAAATGGATATAAAAGCTTTAAGACATGCAGACATGGGTAGAATAGTAGTGATAGTATTGAATCTGTTGTAAGGCATAAATATTTATTGAGTGAACTATATAACTATCTGTTTCTGCCCATTTATCATATGGAACAAGAACTGAATATGTCAGAAGCAACATAAAAATTGGAAGCAGTGGGAGTAGACACTCAATGTGTGTGTCAATGCAAAAACATCCAATGTTTTTGGTAAAACAAGAAGAGACGGAGTTAGGAATGGATGGATGCAGAATATACATGGGCTGAATACAAAATAAGGCATCTGTCTGAAAGATACATACTGAGGTGGTTTGGTCATAATGAGGGAATGACCAAGGACCAAAAACAAATATAGAAGAGTGAATGGGTTAAGAGGAAGGGGGAGAGCTGAGAAGGTTGTAGCTGGAGGGACTTGAGATATTCAGGAAGAAGGAACACAAGGCAATACATGTCATGGTATATAGATGTGTATTGGGAGCAAGATGATTCCCAAGAATAGAAATGCATGGAGAAGTACAGTGCATGATATGATAAATTATATCTCCTTAGTGCAGGTAGTCCTCGATTTACGACCACAACTGAGCCCAGAATTTCTCTTGCTAAAGCAAGCCATTTGTTAAGTGAGTTTTGCCCCATTTATGACCTTTCTTGCCACAGTTCTTAAGTGAATCATGGCAGGGCAGCTGTTAAGTTAGGGACATGGTTGTTAAGTAAATGGAGCTTCCCCATCGACTTTGCTTGTCAGAAGCTCACAAAAAGAGATTGGACAACCAATTGTCTGAAATGGTATAGGGTTTCCTGCCTAAGCAAGGGATTGGACTAGATGACCTTCAAGGTCCCTTCCAATTCTTCTGTTCTGTTCTGCTCTGCTCTACTCTACTCTACTCTACTCTACTCTATTCTTGTTCTGATTCTATTCTATTCTATTCTATTCTATTCTATTCTATTCTATTCTATTCTATTCTATTCTATTCTATTCTATTCTATTCTATTCTATTCTATTCTATTCTATTCCATTCCATTCCATTCCATTCCATTCCATTCCATTCTATAAGTGAACACATGATCCCAGGATGCTGCAACCATCATAATATATGAATCAGTTGCCAACCATCCAAATTTTGATCACATGGCCATGGGGATGCTGCAAAATGTGAAAAATGGTCATGGGTCACTTTTTTCAGTGCTGTTATAACTCTGAATGGTCGCTAAACAAACATCATAAGTTGAGAACTACCTGTAGTTTATTTACTCACCAATTTCTTCTGCAATTGTTTATCTGCCCTATAATCTGTAGTTGGTCCCTTACATAGACCCTGCAGAGGTCTATACTAGAGCTTGCTATCATGCTTTTGTTAACTTGTGATCCATGACTAATAAGGGCTCTTGTTAATTACCTGAATTACCTGGATTCATCTAGTAAAGACCCTGACCTTTTAACCAAGCGTCCAACATTACTATGGCATATTCTAGGTGGAATATGTTTTTCTTAGAAAACAGACCATGTAATCATATATTTATTTAAATCTGCTAAGGACCAATTATATGTATCATTTCTGTATTCAGGTGGCTGGATCTCAGTATAACTGATTATCAGTCCCTGTCAGTCTATATTTATCTATGCAAAACACTTAGAAAAGTGCTTTGAAAAGCGTAGTAGTACAGCTGCAGCTTTGTCCTCAGAGCATTAAAGCAGCCAAGGTTTGCACAGCTGTCTCGGAGGCCAGACACCGGCATTTTTCTCAGCAAAGCAAAGAGGTTCTGTATGCCTTTGCAGGTGGAGGCAGCTATGAGCAGCTTTTGCAGCTGTGAGCCAGGGAAAAGACACATTTGCATCAACACTTTGAAAACTAGTATTTTATACATACTGCCATATATTAAAAATATGCATTGACCCAGAGTTTGAATGTAACAATAGAAGGGAAGCTGCCAATAGATCTCAGGGCTGAACTGTGGGGTCCTTGGTGCTCTCTGAGCTTGGTGGTTTTCTTGCAGACGTTTCATTACCAAGCTAGGTAACGTCATCATGACAATTACCAGCCCCAGCACCAAGGACCCCCACAGAAGGGTTGCTAGTTAGTGACCTGTCCTTCCAGAATGAATGACAGGAAATTAGACTGTGCTTTCCCCTTTGAAATAAACGTGAAGTTGTTTTTTCTTCTTCTTCTAGTGGAGATGATGAGAATGAGAATGAGTTGGATTGCTTTAATTCAAGGAATCTTCCTTAAAGTAGGGTAAAGATAATGGTTAGTAGTTTTTCTGGGTATGAAAATACTATATATATGTTTTATTTTTTATTTATTTTAATTCCATTTATATCCCGCCCTTCTCCGAAGACTCAGGGCGGCTTACAAGCTTAGCAGTAGCCTTCATTCTATGTATATACCTGCTTATTAGGGCTTTCACACACCCCCAAGCGGCATTTCCCATTTTTTGGCAATAAAATAATGATGTATCTTGAACTAAATCCTCAATTATTCATTCTCTCTTCCAGATGAATTAATATTTTATTGTATTTTTTTAAAAAACAAAAAACATAGGAAATAGCATACAAATTTTTTACAAAGTTGATATACACACATCCCATCCAACAGTTATGGGATATATGCACGTCCCATTTAATTACTTATTAAGTTATTGTACCCAAAAGACAAATTAATGGATATAAATCTGTTAAATATATCTCTCACAATATAATTTGGTTTTATGCATAAAACTGTTCTTGTAAAACATAAAATTTGTGCCAAAGGGAAACAGTGTCTTTTTTAATTAGTAGGAAAAAAATAGCATTTTCAAAAGCTATGATTTTTTAATCTAGACTTTGTTATAAAGAGCAGTAATACTTTTGTAGTCTCCAGTATGTCTCTTGGGAAGCAAAACTCTAAAGAGCCACTAGGTGGCTGGCAATAAAGGATTATAATTTTTTAATCTCTTTGCTGCCATCTGGTGATCATTTAGACTTTTTATAGCTCAGCTTTGATAATCTTATTGAAAAGGGGAAAATGTGACTAGTGTGTTGTCCATTGCTTTCTTTTTAAATGAAAATATATTTAGGAAGAAAATTTTAATGTCTCTAATGTATGAAAGTCTGAAAACACCATTTAAGGTGAGCAAAATATAATGACCAAAAAATTATGTGTGATTAAATGTCTAAACCCGTCTTTTCTCAGTATTTTTCTTAACATTTACTTAGATTAAGTACCTTACATGTCTAGAAATTAATAAAGACCACCATTCTGCATGACAAAATTGTTAATAGAGACAAAAAGGGAAGAAAAATGAGTGACTAGCATCCCATAAATATTGCTGTAAGATTTTTAAAAGATATTTATTGTTTAGATGTTAGAGGATTTCCTAATAAAAAGGTGGGATGAAGAAATTTATCACCCTTCCTATGACTTTGAGAACTTAGTTTTAAATAAATGTCACACAGGACGTGCATTTTATGCAGTCTGTGAAATTTTGACGGATAGAGTTTTGCACTCTATTGAATCAGCACTTACAAGAGCTAAAATTGTCCATAGGATAAACTGGAAAATTGCTTTGAAATTCTCATGGCTGATGACAACTCTAAAATTAGGTTCCAATTTGTTCAGTGGGCTGTGGTTATGGCCTGAATAGCTTTTTAAATTTGAAGTTCAGAACCAGGGCACTCTGTTACATGTCTGAAACTAAGTAAGAGGACTTTAATCTTTGTCTCCCACAGTGATTCCTGCTCGGCACTGGATATTTTCATTGAAGCTCTAAATCAAACAAAATTGGAAGCTTTTCCAATGCAACCAGGAGGTGTAAGGAACTTAAGACATTCTAGAACCTCAGTAGTACACAAACTGCATGCCGCTGTAGTGCATTAGCCTCTTGCATTTGCTGTTTGCTTTAAAATTTGTAATGTAAGTAGTTTTTCACCAAATTCATTGGGTTTTTAGCCTGAGGAATATTATTATGGTTTGTCACAGAGTCAGCCAGGTGTTTGGATTGAATTTGGCATTTTTGTCTTGCTGTTGAATCCTTCCCAATTAATATCGCCATTTTGTATACATACTTTTCGTTTCATTCAACTTAGTTAAATCCTACTTTTAGTCTCTTAGTAGATACACAAACATAGCCAGATATTACCTTGCCTATACTGAATGCATAGTTTTGGGTTTTTTTAGTCCAGGTCTTGAGTCTGCAAAGAACAACAGCCCAAGGTTAGCATTGCAAGGTTCATTCACCCTAGAATGTATTAGCTAAAGGCATACGTACCCATGGCCCAGACCAAGATTTAAGGCACAGAGCACAGTTTGTTTGTTTATTTATTTATTTATTTATTTATTTATTTATTTATTTATTTATTTTTGGGACTTATATGCCGCCCTATCTCCCGAAGGACTCAGGGCGGCTTACAACAATAAAAAACAACAATACAAAAATTAAAAAAGAATTAAATAACAGCCCCAAAATAAATTAACTACAGTT
The DNA here is from genome assembly GCF_947247035.1 of Vipera ursinii. Classification (NCBI taxonomy): domain Eukaryota; kingdom Metazoa; phylum Chordata; class Lepidosauria; order Squamata; family Viperidae; genus Vipera; species Vipera ursinii. Next base: position 212,726,978 of record NC_139512.1, on the reverse strand, counting down.
AAAAATTAAAACATATTTAAAAACCCATCATCAATCCAGGTCAATAGTCAAGGACCTATGGATGAAGCAATAAAGCACTCTCAGGTTGAAGTATCAAGTGTCAGGGCTTCCAAATGGCTGGGTAAAGTTAGTAGATAAGACAGAAGAAATACAAGAGGTTGGTTATGCCAGCATTTACTGTAGATCTCTAAGCAGAGGCTCAGATATTGGAATTTTTAGGTTTTGATCATAGTTGTGAAAGAAAGGCTACTCAAGAGCAAGAATCTATATCCAGGTTGGTCACTGCTCCCAAAAAGCTCTCCCTGCAGCAGTCACATTGTGGGGATGTTGTGCAGAATCAAGCTTGTCCCGGGACCCACCTGGCCTCTGCTCATCTTGTTTGGATGTAGCTCTATCCCCCCAAGTCATGACATTTGGAAGAAAATGTCTGTATTCTTCTCTGTTTTTGGTACTCAGTTCTGTTTCTATATCATGGTTGTGCAAATAGTTTCATATTAGGGATGGGCAATGTTTTGGAATTCCAAATAGTTCTTCATAGAAAGAAGAAGGTATTATCTGCCTGCAATTTTTAAAGCAACTGCACCTTTTTCTGGGATAAAGATCCTAGGAAAAGATACAGCTGCTTTAAGGAGTTGCAGACAAGGTGTTACATAATACAGTACAATTAACCACTAGAATGTTCCTTCCTTCCATCCATCCATCCATCCATCCATCCATCCTTCTTATCACGCTGCCATTCATTGTGCAATCTGATGATCTTGGGAATCTTCAGTCATCTCGTACTCTGATACATACTGGTTATGATTAGAAAACAAATGGAAATAGAAGTAAAATGCTAGGAACAGTTTGTGTAATAACAGGTATTGTTACCAAAGCCAGATAGACTTTTAAAAGTATGGGGATGAGAATAAAACCACTGCTGCTCTCCAGTTTGATTCTTGCAGTTTCTTCCGCTCTATTTGTGTTCATCCTGCTTCTGCTGGCAGAGTGGTTGCACAATATAAGACCAGGTCTTGTACAATTGGGGCTCCCAAAATTAGTTTTGCAGTTCTCAGCCTCTCCTACCCGATAAGAAGTGATACACTGATTTCAGACAAAATAAATGGGTAGCGGGCGAATGTTCCAACTTTTGCTTCATTCATAGCTCTCAGATCAGACTTCAAGAACCATTAGTCCAACAACAGGGAGAAACACGGAAGGTCTCTGTGAAAGACTATATTAATGATCACCTTCTGTGGTCAGCTAGCTGATCTGTGATAGATAGAAAACATGTTGTCAATATAATGTATGCTGATGTAGGCTAGAAAGGAAACAAAATATAAGATCAATGGCAATCAACTCATGAAAACATCACCTGTGGCCATTTTGATGTGGCTGAGTTATGATTTCCAACAAACCCTGCTGGTGTATGGCAAATAAGCAGAAATCCTAAGAGTTGTAGTTCAGTACAGGGTGTCCCTGCTTAGTGATTGGTATGAGTCTTAGAAAGGCTGATTTATGACTCGTAATCTCTTCTTTGCAATCTTCTCTGCCAATTTCCCCAGAAAGTTACCATTACAGGGGAGAAAGCACCGAGTCAGAGAGATAAGGATTTTAGCATACTAAAACCTCTCTGCCTCTCCGTGCCTGCACACATATTTTAGTGCGTTAAAATTCAAAACCCTTCTCTCCATGCCTTCTCTCCTTACTACTTCACGCTTGTGCAGGAACGGTGGTGGGGGGAGTATTTTAGCTTAGCAACCTATGAGTTTGCTTGACAATTACAACTGGGATTCTGGTCATTGAGTGGTCACAGGATATCCCACTTAATGACCACTTTGCTCAACAACAGATTTTGGTCCCATTTCTCAGCCTTCCATCCTTCCGAGGTAGGTAAAATGAGGACCCAGATTGTTGGGGGCAATTAAGCTGACTTTGTAATAATGCCGCTTGGAGTGTGTGTGAAAGCCCTAATAAGCAGGCATATACATGGAATGAAGGCTACTGCTAAGCTTGTAAGCCGCCCTGAGTCTTCGGAGAAGGGCGGGATATAAATGGAATTAAAATAAAATAAAAAATAAATAAAGAGAAGTCTAAGCTGTAATATCTTAGGCATCACTGTTTGATTCTACTTTTGTGGCGTTTTCTGTTGTTCCTCCTCTTTTAAAGGATGATTGGAAAGTCCACTGATGAACTCACTTAAAACAAAACAAAACAAAAGCAGAAAGCCTAGATTCCTAATATTCTGCTGTAGCTGTAATCAGTCAAGCAGGATGCTGCATGTCAGGATAAAACGTTGAAAAGTTCCATGAATTTCAGTGGGAACAATTAAGCATCTGTTGAATTCTCATCCTGAAATCAATAGAATTTGAAATTGTTTTTCAATATGAGAAGTAATGATGATCACACATTATAGATCCAATATTAAAAACCTTCCAATGGGGTTGCTTGACCAATGAAAGTCATTTGGAAAAATATGAAATTCTTAATATAAATACCACACTGGACAAATGAGCATGAATAAAACTATGCCTAAAGTTGTTTGATAGGATTCTGGATTCCCCTACACACACACACACACACACACACACACACACACACACCCCGGACAGGCAATGTTAGGAGCATACTTCTTACTCCCATCCTCCTCCTCCATTCAGCATAAGCATTCTGATTTGGAGCCCAAGAGCTTAGTATCAAATGAGTAAGGAACAAGGCATAGGGAACATTAACACATTTTCAGTTTATTCTTCCTTCTTTCCTCTTGTCCATCATAACACAGTTGGTAGTTGATGAACAATAGAACCAGGAAGGATTCCTGGACTGGATTCAGCTGATCAGAAGATGTCTGATCAGTAGTATTCACATGGAGGAGAGGTTTGTCTGACGAAATAACAGTATTGTGATGCAAGCCTCCTCATTTTCCATGTGTGTAGCAAATGTCACACACACACACACACACGTCCCCAAAAAGCAAAACTTGCAGTGGAATGCTGCAACACTGTTTTTGTCAGAATAATGAAAACAGCAAGCTTCTGCAAATGGCCCCTTCATCTGATTTTAAAAGGCATAATCTGATCCAATATTTCATAGCTGAGTTTTGGCTATCTTGCATTATTTTGTGGGGAAAGTGAAAGGGGACAGACCTGTGCAGAAGGGCTTCATTATAGCATTGTTCTAAACCAGCATTTTAGCTGCTGTGGCCTTCCTGAATTATTGTGTTTTTAATGAGGAAAAAAACCCTTGTGTAACCCTCTAAAACCCAGGCAGTCACTAGAAGGAAGGAAGACTGTGGGGTATTCCTATTCCTTAGGGATGGAGGGAGTGGTGACACAGTGAGTTAGAATGCAGTATTGCAGGCTAATTCTGCCGACTGCCAGGAGTTCAATTCTGACCGACTCAAGGGGAATCAGCCTTCCATCCTTCCAAGGTCGGTAAAATGAGGACCCAGATTGTTGGGGGCAAAATGCAGACTCTGCAGACTGCATAGAGAGGACTGTGAAGTAGTATTAAGTGCTATTGCTATTAGCACGCCAGTGTGTTGCTTCCAAGCACATCATTGAGTTGTGTATAAAAAGCTGATTTTGAAGAAACCAAACATTAACATTTATATATGTATATATACACATGTATATATGTGTGTGTGTGTTTGTCTCCCTCATTTAGAACGTGCATCCTTAGTCTGTTCGAAGACCCATCTGTGACTGGATCTATAGCCTGATGGTTACCTTGGGCACTAAGCACAGCCAAATGAATCCATGTATTGTTGACGAGACGCTTCAGCAACCCAACTAAATCAGGATGGTTAAAGGAGCTCTCTCTCTCTTTCTCTCTCTCTCACAGCACTAGGGGAGAAGCAGTAAGTGGCAAACATGAGGCACTATTAGCAAATTTCGCGACGGCTTACTGTGCATTTGCTGCTGCGGCTTCTTGCCAATCCCCATTTCACCCTAAGCAAGCCATATGTACCATCAACAGCCTCATTTTATACTATGGGCCGGGTGGGGGGAATTTATATGGAACCCAGCTCCCCCACATGGTCTTCTTTTCATGTCCCCCCCCCATGAATTAACAAAGCACCAGCCCTTCAGATCCCTTCAAACGCTTCCCCCCCCTTCTCCCCCCATCATAACCACTGCCATTGACTTTGGCTGCTGGATGACAACGACGACACTGAGAACAATGTATTTGCTTGCTGCTCTTCTGCTTGCTGTAGTTAAACAAATGTCAGTAAAATGGGAACTTCAGCAGGGCAACTCTGCAACTATCTCACCCGACTTCTTCACAAGAAAGGAAGGCTACCTCAACAGTAATAAAAGTTTGGACATGACCTGTTTTCCTCGATGAGTGTGCGTATTCTTGCTTAATATTTTATGCCGAGCGATGAAAATTTCTGTGGAGGCTTTAAAACATATAATCCAGAAAGTCCAGACTAGGCAAATGATTGAATTCAGTGGCTCAGCAGGCAGCTTGTAAAAATACAAAGGAGTCTGAATTAATGGTTTGTTTTCTTGTCTAGCCACGATATTCTCGGGTTCCCAGCCTTTAAAAATGCCAATATTCTTTCTGTCCTTAAAAGCCACTAATAAAAATACACATTGTATTTGTGCGAGGATGCCATGCACATTTCATCAATCGCCTTCGCTGTAAATATCCAGGCTAAGTACAGGTAGTCCTTGACTTACGACCACAATTGAGCCTGAAATTTCCGTTGCTAAGTCAGACGTTTGTTCAGTGAATTTTGCCCCACTTAACGGAACTTTCTTGCCACAGTTGTTAAGTGAAACAATGCAGCTGGTAAATTAGTAACATGGTTTTTAAGTGAATCTGGCCTCTCCATTGACTTCGCTTGTCAGAAAGGTAACCACATAACCCTGGAACACAGTGACCGTCATAAATCTGAGTCAGTTGCCAAGCATCTGAATGTTGATCACATGATCATGGGAATGCTGTAGTGGTCACTTTTTTCAGTGTTGTTGTAACTTTGAACGGACACTAAGTGAACTACTTGTGCATTGCTCATCCTTCCAAGGGATGCTGGGAACTGAAGTTCAGCAATATCCAGAGTGCCATTCTATGATGAGCTCAGCCTTCAGCTGAGGAGACAGTCACTTGTCTGAGATGTTACAGGTCGGGGGTAGGCAACCTCGGCTCTTTTATGACTCATGGACTTCAACTCCCAGAATTCCTGAGCCAGCCACGCTGAGGGGAAAGGGAGAGGTTTCCATGCTGAGCCACGCTGGCTCAGGAATTCTGGGAGTTGAAGTCCACGAGTCATAAAAGAGCCGAGGTTGCCTACCCCTGGTATAGGTTCTGCTGCTTGAGCAGGGGGTGGACTAGATTAGAAGACCTCCAAGGTCTCTTCCAGCTTCTATCCTATCCTATCCTATCCTAACTGCAGAAGCTCATTTTGTGACTTGAGTAAGTCAGCCTACCATAATAGGCATGTTTGTCTTGAGAAGCACAATATTAACAATTTTGCATACGCCTCTGGCTCTTATCTACCTCAAGGAGAAGGCTAGCAACAAAATTCAGTTAGGCTCCTCTGAAATAAGACAGCTAGGTGATCTAGACAGTACAGCACAATTTTATGTTGAAGTAGGAAGAGCAAAAATCTCTGAATGTGTCAACAATATCCAGAAGTTTTCAGTCATTTGGTGGTATCCACTCGGAGGGGAACAGCTCTCTCCCTAGTCCAGGGGTAGGCAATCTTGGCTCTTTTATGACTCATGGACTTCAACTCCCAGAATTCCTGAGCCAGCCACACTGAGGGGAAAGGGAGAGATTGCCATGCTGAGCCACGCTGGCTCAGGAATTCTGGGAGTTGAAGTCCACGAGTCATAAAAGAGCCAAGGTTGCCTACCCCTGACCTAGTCAATCCATTTCTGTGGGGCAGGGAGGTCTCTGGAAGAAAATTGGGAAACCTGGAAGAAGAGTTGCTCCCCCCTCCCATTCCACCTAACCAGCCCAATTCTGCAACATTGTTTCTGCAACAATGGATTTAACTCATTGTCACAATGGGAGGCTCCTATTGGATCTTATTAGAATTTTATTTTCACATTAGTTATCAAGTCACATACATCATAAAGAGCAGGCAAACAACATTTCAGTCTTATTACAAAACATGCCCATAGGCAGATGGTGCATGACCACTTAATTGAAAATTGCCTTCTGTTTTTTAAATTTGCATAATACTGGAGGATAAATAATTACAGCAGCTGACTCACTTTGTGTTATATGCAGTTGCTTTTTGGAAAAATCAGCTCCATTTCTTTAATAGCTTTAATTCAACAATGTGTTCATTTCATGACTATTTTGTCTGAGTGTTGAAAAACCAAGATTGCGTACTTGCAAAGTTTGCTTGCTACTAAGTTAAACCAATGTTCTTCAATCTTGGCAACTTTAAGGTGTACGGATTTCAACTCCCACAATCCCTTGGCCAACGTGGTCCATAAGGAATTCTGGTAGTTGAAGTCTGTATCTTAAAAGGAATAGTTTCAAAACGTCACACCTTAATCTGTAATTCCAAAATACACATTGCAATTAATAAAGCTACCATGTAACAGCCTTTCATAGAGCATTTGATAAAGGTTATTACACATAGCTGTCTTACAGTGATTTGAAAAGTAGTAGCTGTCTATGTGGGTGATTCCAACCAAAAGTTTTGGATCTGTGATGATGTAAAGTTTTATTTGTGGTTCATTCTTATATGAAACTCAATTAGTTCCCACAGTTTAAGAACACCACATATTTATCATGAAACTCCAAATTATTGGCATCTGAATATGTAAACTGGCTCAGTTGCAAAATCAGAATTTGTACTGTTGCAAAATCAGAATAACAAAGTTGGATGGGAACTTGGAGGAGGTGGAATAGACAACCTCACCACCAGATGGGTTTGTAGCTGGCTGACAAACCGTACTGAACAAGTAATCCTTAATAGTAATACATCCACATGGAGAGAATTAAGCAGTGGGGTACCACAAGGCTCCGTCTTAGGCCCAGTACTCTTCAATATCTTCATAAATGACTTAGATGAGGGAATAGAAGGGGAACTCATCAAATTTGAAGATGACACTAAACTGGCAGGAACAGCCAACACCCCAGAAGACAAGCTTAGGATCCAAAAGGATCTTGACAAACTTGAACAAAGGGCCCTATCCAACAAAATGAATTTTAATGTGGAGAAAAGCAAAGTTTTACATTTTGGCAAGAAAAATCAAAGATATACGTACAGATTAGGTGAGAGCTGGCTCAAAAACAGTAACGGTGAGAGGGACCTTGGAGTCCTAGTGGACGATCATTTGACTATGAGCCAGTAGTGTGCAGCAGCAGCCAAAAAAGCTAATACAATCCTGGGTTGTATAAACAGGCATAGAATTAAGATCATGCAAAGTACTAATACCACTTTATAAAACCCTATTAAGATCACATCTGGAATACTGCAACCAATTTTGGTCACCATGCTACAAAAATATTTGAGACTTTGGAAAAAGTTCAGAGAAGAGCAACTAACATGATCAAAGGCCTGGAGATTAAAACATATGAAGAACGGTTGGTTGCAGGATTTGGGTTTGGCTAGCCTAAGGAAGAAGTGGCGGTGACATGATAGCAGTGTTCCAATATTTGAGGGGCTGCCACAAAGAAGAGGGGGTCAAATGATATAGGGTTTCCTGCCTGAGGAGGGGGTTGGATTAGATGACCTCCAAGGTCCCTTCCATCATCATCATCATCATCATCATCATTATTATTATTATTATTATTCAAAGTACCAGAGGACAGGACAAGAAACAATGACTGGAAACTGATCAAAGAGTGTAGCAACCTGGAATTAAGGAGAAACTTCCTGACAATGAGAACAATTAACCAGTGGAACAGTTTGCCTTCAGAAATCGTGGATGTTCACTGGAGGTTTTTAAGAAGAAACTGGATAGTCACTTGTCGGAGATGGTATAGGTTCTCCTGCTTGAGTAGGGGGCTGGACTAGAAGACCTCCAAGGTCCCTTCCAGCTCTATTCTATTCTAGTCCAACCCCCTGCTCAGGCAGGAAACCCTATACCATTTCAGACAAATGGTTGTCCAATCTCTTCTTAATAACTTCCAGTGTTGGAGCATCTACAATTTCTGGAGGCAAGTCGTTCCACTGATTAATTGTTCTGTCAGGAAATTTCTCCTTAATTCTAGGTTGTTTCTCTCCTTAATTAGTTTCCATCCATTGCTTCTTGTCCTGCCTTCAGCAGATAACCACTAGATCTTATGGTCAGGAAAAACTGCTTGTACTGTACAGGACATGTTAAACTCAGAAACTCAGTTAATGCACATACCGCTATTCTCTTTCACAAATTGCATTTAATAAAGGTTGGAGGCTTCAATAATTTGAAGCTGAAATAGCTTCAGTTTGGGATTTGTGCAGCTACAATCTCCACTTCGTGTAAATCCATAATGTGATTGAAGTTTGAACAGTAGGGTAAGCCTCAAACTGTTATTAAAACTGTGAAACGGAATAAAATTGTGATGTATTCACTACTGGATTCTTTTATTTTGTAAATAAAGTACAAAGAACCCCAAATGACATATAATTCGCATGGATGCCCAAGATGTATGACACAATTACCCTTATGGCTATTGCTAGGCAGAAAATTCCAGACGTTCTGAGGAAAAAGGCCCAGCTAAATGATTTTCAGAAAGCAGATAGTACTTCCTTTCACCTACCGTACTTTGTGCACAAAGAGTTAAACTTCATTTTTAGAAAACTACCAATATAAATTTTCATGAGATAAAAAATCTAGCTACGAATACCTCCCTGTATATTTTTCTTGTTTCTGCCAATTCAACATGAGTTTGTGTGCTTATATCTCGTTCTCTTGCTTTCTGCTTTCCTCTCCCGAAAGAAAGGCTTTACATTCCTTGTGGAGAGATTTATCATCTTCTGTCTCCATTTGTATGTACATCAGTATGTACATCAGTGGCACAGAACACCTCAGAATACGGAAGCTTTAAACTTTTAAGTTCCTTCAAGGATTTTTTTTTTCTGTCTGCAAAATGAAGATGCAGAAGTGGGTCTGGCTGGGTATGGGATCTGGACTCTTTCAAATACAATCTTGAACCTGTCTTTGAACTATACCATGCACATACAGGTCATCCTCGACTTATCACATTTGTCTAGCAACTATTCAAAGTTATAATGGAACTGAAAAAGTGACTTACAACAAATACTTGTGCCCATGACCATCACGGCATCTCCACAGTCAGGTGAATCAAAATTTGGGTGCTTGGCAACCAGCATGCATTTGCGACAATTGGCAGTGCTTGGGGTCAAGTGATCGCCATATGTGATCTTTCCAGCTGGCTTTTGACAAGCAAAGTCAATGGGGGAAGCTGGATTCACTGAACAACCATATGATTCACTTAACAACCAACCTGATTTGCTTAGCAGCCATAGCAAAAGAGTCATAAAATTGAGCATGACTCAACTACTACCTGGCATAGCAACTAAAATTCTGGTCCCAGTTGTGGTTGCAAGCCAAGGACTTTCAGTAACTATCTTGAAGGAAAAGCCCATTTTAGTAAATGAAAGTGTAAAGAGAGAAGATAGCAGGAGAAAACACTGCACTTATTGTTAAGGCCAAGAAATTGTCATATGGTTCAGTAATCAAATGAAATTGCAATGACAATGCAAATCAAGTTCATCCACATATGTTGGACCATAATTCCACTTCCCCCGCCCCCAAATAATCCATGGTCATAATGACTAAATATGATGAGAGTTAATATATTTATTTTTTATTTATTCATTCAATTTCTATAGCTACCCACCTCAGTCAATGACTCCAGGCAGCTTACAGTTCTAAAAAACATATTACAGTTAAACCACTAAAAACATTTTACAACAATAAAAAACAATATACAGGTAATACTAGTTCTAGAACAACCGAGCTAAAACCATTTAACTGCTTTTATGCTTTGAAAAAGCTTGCCACTTTTAGTGATTTGCGGCACTCGGCAGAAGACATTGCATTGGCTTTTTATTTATTGGCTGCCATCTTTTACCTTCAAACTCACCGTTTTTATTCTCCTTTATTCACATTTCCACTCCCATCTTGCTGACAGAGGAGACAGGTGTGATTTCTGTGGAGGACACAGTAACGTTCCCTCTGAAGTTATTGTGTCATAGACTTGAAGTTTCATAAACGAAAGGTGTGTGGTTTGTCATAGCTGATCAGCTTAGATGGTAGTGTGAACAAAAAAGACAAAGATACAGAGGAGGGGAACCACAAAGGAAAGAAATGGGGAAGAGAATACAAATCTTTGATGAGTTGCTTCGTTTTTATAATTACTTCATTTACAGGGGTGTCAAACTGCCGGCCCGTGAGCCGGTTTCATCATACCGAAATCGGGCCCACCCCATTGCTGGCAATGCAAAAAGAGTTGCGATACGTCGCGACACGTCACGTGATGTGGCGAGTTTGACACCCGTGATTTACAGTATTCAAATTTGGAAAAATTACTTTCTGTGTGAATGAAGTGGGGGGGGGATGCAGACTGGCTGTGTTTCACACAGATTCAGAGAAATCGATAGGTTTTAAATTAGTCGCGACTGACTGAAATTCCATTGATTTGAGTGAAACTCCTAAATTACTCCCGTGAAATTTGGAACCAGCCCACTGACAGGAGATAATATTTTAAATTTAAAAGACAAAATGGTTTCTTAAGTCTTACGGAAATACAATAAACACATAAACCCCCGGATGGTACAGATAAACCCCATGTGGCCTCAATAGCTCTCAGAGAAAGTACTAACAACCAGATGATTCCAAAGAAATATAATCCTTCCACTCCTCCCCCAGAACATCCTGTCAGAACTAAATCTTCCTCCCCCCCCCTCCATCACCATCCAGGCAGAGCTGATGAAGCTTCTTGGATGAGAAGTGAAACATTTTCCTCAAGGGAAAAAGGCCTAAGCCAATTGCCTTTTCAAAAAGCACCTTTGTGACAACCATGATCTGGATGACTGAGAATCTCCATAGTCATATAATACTTTAACACTTTTTTTTACAAAGGGAAGAAGGGAGAGAAAGGGAAGAAAGTGATGAGGGATCAAAAGAAATTGTGACATTTCAAATTAGGATTGTTTCAGTGCTTCAGTTTGGGAGTACATGGAAAATTGGGGGTCTTGACAGCTACATGTAGTTCCAATGGAATATACAAGGGCAATTTGGAAATAAAACTCCGTTTGAGCATGCGCGAGAAATAGGCGGGGATAGCAACGCCCGTCCTGTGGTGCCATGTTCAGTAGGCAGTGAGGAGTGGAAGGAGAAGATTGTGTTGCAGTTGACTCGTCCACCAGATCAACTGAAAATAAGCCCTGCCATAGAAAATCCCGCCAAATGTGAAGTGCATGCAGCAATACGATTCCTATGTGTGAAAAAACCATTTCCTTTCCTGGTTTATGAATTAATTTAAAATTGTATGCAGACAAAAAAATAGACCATCTCAACATTCTTGGAGATAGTATGTGGGGGGTTTGTCTGTTGTGAAAAGTCCCAACAGAGGTTTGTGGTCAGTGTAGATAGTGAAATCCCTGCCATATAAATAATCATGAAATTTTTTAACTCCAGCAACTATGGCCAGGGCCTCTTTGTCAATCTGTGCATAGTTGCGCTCAGCAGAGGACAAAGTCCTTGAGTAAAATGTCAATAGGAACCTGTTTCCCATTTTTATCTATGTGGCTTAAGACTGCCCTCACCCCATAGGAAGATGCATCACATGCAAGACATACAGGTTTAGACCGCCCTGAGTCCTTCGGGAGAAGGGCAGTATACAAATAAAATTAATAATTAATAATAATAATAGACTCTATGTAATGAGTTACAGTGGACTTTTCTGACAGAAGTGCTTTCAAATCCTGGAAACTTTTTGTGTAAGTTAGTCCATTTCCAAGGAGCTTTTTTGTCAAGCAGCCTGTGGAGGGGCTCTGCTATTGCTGCCTTATGAGGTAGGAATGTGTGATAAAAGTTTAGGAGACCCAAAAATGCTTGCAGCTCTCCTTTTGATTTGGGCCTAGGAGCCATTTTAATGGCCCTCACTTTAGAATCAGTGGGGTGAATGCCATTAGCATCAATGCAGAAACCCAAGAATTCTGTTGTTGAAACCCCAATACTACACTTGTTCTTTTTTAATTTGAGGCCTGCTTCGCGAAGCCTCTGCAAAACAGCCCTGAGCCTCCTGGCCAACAATTCTGGGGATTCCCCAGCAATAAGAACATCATCAAAATAAGGGCAGACGCCCTGGATACCCTCAAGTGTATGTTCCATAATCCCTTGGAAAATACCCGGTGCAACACTGACTCCAAACTGTAAGCGTTTGACTTTGAATGCCCCTCTGTGAGTCACGATTGTTTGAGCCGTGGCTGTGGCCTCATCAACCGGCAATTGCTGATAGGCCTGTGCTAAATCAAGTTTAGCAAAAATGGTTCCCCCTTGCAAAGAGGCTGAAATATGGTTGACCACTGGAACCGGATAAGCATGCTGCTTGAGGGCCTTATTCAATGTGCATTTATAATCAGCACAAATGCGAATTTCCCCGTTGGCCTTAAGTGGAGTGACAATAGGAGTTTACCACTCCCCACCATCAACAGGCTGTAACACGCCCTGTTCTAAAAGTTTACCAATTTCACAATCTATTTTATGTTTTAATGCAAAGGGGACCCTGTGAGGTTTAACCCTGATTGGGACAACATTGGGATCTAACTTGAAAGAAATTGGCGGGCCTGTGTATGTCCCTAGGGTTGAATCAAAAACATCCATGTATTCTTCGCACACTGACATGAGGTCTGCCATTTGCGTCCGGTTTATGCCAGTAATCTGAATACCTAAGGCATCAAACCAATCAAGTCCAATGAGACTTGTTCTCTGGCCCCCTACTACTATTACTTCCAGGTGCCCTCAAAACTGTTTAAATTTTACCAATACGGTGGCTTCACCCTTAACCTTAACGTGAGCATTTTGAAAATCCGTTAAAATGATATCTGAGGGTCTTAGTTTGGCCCAATTGTTACTGCGCCTACACACAAAGTTGTATGTGTCTTGCAAAATGATTGAGACTGCAGAGCTGAAGTCAACTCCATCTTACATGGAACTGCTTGTAGCTCTACTAAGAACTTAAGTTTGGGCTTGAGGGGGTGTCGAGCCCCAGTGCGGCAAACGCTTCTCTGTCTTCTGAAGAATCCCACACTAACTGGACCCTGGGCCCCAGTACCTCTCCTAGTCGGTTCCTCCGACTGGTATTTGGGTGGCCGGTCTTTCTGGCGGTCTTTGCAAACCACTGGGATCTGGCCTGTTCTTCCACAAGCTCTACACGTGGCCGAACGAAATCTGCAGTTGGTGCAAATATGGTTGCCTCCACACCCCTTACATCTCAGTAAGAGAACTGCCTTGTAACCGTCCTCTTGCTGGTGGCTGTTGCGGTGTTGCACGTTGGGTTGCCTTTGGAGTTTGTTGATTTCGGGTTCTTCTTCTTCTGATGATTCTCTGATGCATTTGGCGACCTCAAGATGGACCGATTCTTCAACTTTTGAAGATTTGGTGGGCTGAACTGTCTGCACTGCACCTCCGGTGGCTTCGTCGGCCATCATCTCGTCCTGTGCCTCGGAAAACATTAAATTGGGTCTAGCAAACAGTCTCTGCTGAAGCGTTCTGTCCCGAAGGCCACGGACAAGCCAGTCTCTTAGTCATTCTAAGTTTGAGAACTTGCAAAGGCGTGCGGCCTGTCTTAGGCCCGCAATGAACTCCGAAGCTGTCTCCCCGGGTAGCTGCACTCTTTTGTCAAATTTGAATCTCCAAGCCATCTCAGACATCTTGGGCTGGAAGTGCCTGGTTAGCTTCTTCTTAAGATCTGTGTATGAGACTGCTTCGATGGGCGTCAGCGCAAAAAGTTTCTCTGCCAAGTTGAAGGTTGCTGGGCTGCACATGCAAAGCAACATTGCAGCCTTCAGACCTTCCTCCGCAATCTGATTTGCTCTCAGATAGTTTTCTACTTGCAAAAGGTAAGATGGCCATTCTTCCGGATGCTTCACGTCAAATTCTCTTAATTTGCCGACCTTCGGCATTCTTCCTTCAGATTCCTGCGATCTTCGGATCCTGCTTCTAGGCTCAGGGAATGCGTCCGCTGAGCGCAAGGCCGCTAGTGTGGCTTGCTAGCCGGCCTGGGGGGGGGAATGCCTCTTCCCTCCAGCGTGTGCTGTCAACCCCTCATTGACTTCAGCTCTTAATTGGAGAAGCAGGATCTCACCCTCGTCACCACTGTTAAGTAGTGGGCTCTTGGGTGCAGGAATGACGACACGAGGCTGAGTACAGGATAACTCATACTTTATTCTTACTAGAACTGTACTGAAACTTGGGCTGCAACCAGCCACAATATATAGTCTAGCCCCTAGGTGGCAGCCAATAGGTTTGAACCCACTCTTGCCGCCTGGGGCTAGCCAATTGCAGGACAGGAGACAGCTAGTCTGGGTTGCTGGAGAGCCGTTAGCTGCTCCAGCAACGCACGTGGTGTGTCACCACAAGCCCAGTACATAACAGTAGTGACAGAAAATTTGGGATACCACAAGTTCTGTGCTTGCTGGGTACCAAAACTCCTTTCTGAGGAGCACAAAACACCCCGAGTGGATTCTGCTTTGGATTCATTCCCAGGCGGGCCTTTTTTTTGCAGAAGGAATTTCAAACCTTGTAAGATGTTATGACAAGTGCCTCAATTTGAATGGCGATTATGTCAAAAAGAAATGTAATGTTGTAGTTTTCTAATGTGTATAATAAAAGTTCTCTATATGCGAGGGTCTGTCATTGATAATCAAATGGAGGTTTATTTCCAAATTGCCCTCGTATATAGCTCAGAGTTGAAATGTGGAGTCCTTAGTGCTCTCTAAATTTGGTTGTTTGCTTGCAGATTTTTCAAAACACATCCTCTCCAGCAACCCACCACAGCCCACCAACATTTGGAAGGTAAATTGCTGTGAATAAACAGAGAGCTACACTCACTAACACTGATGATGTTACTTAGGTAATGAAAGGTGGGCAAGCAAACAACCAAGCTCAGAGATCACCAAGAATCCACAGCTACATGCACCTTTGAGTCACAGATGGTCCTCAGCTCTGCTTAAGGTTACATGTTTGTCTTTCTCTTGAGGATAATCTGACTACATTTAGAGCTCAGCTTCTCAAACAAATGTTCTCGCACTTAGCATATGAAAAGTCAAAATAACATTTTCCAAAGATCACATTGACTGGGTGACTTACGTAAATAAATAAGTAAAGAAAAACCTATTTGCTTAGTTGTAGGCCATGGCAAAAAGAACAAAACATACACACAGACTTTAAGCCATGAAAAAACCCCAGTAGTATATCAAAACATATATACTTGTGTACAGTCCTGAAACTCAAACCATTTTGACCCCACTTCCCTACTTTTCCTAACCATCAAAGCTGCCCGAACATAGTTAACGATTTGCTGTATAAGAAGAATAATTTTATCCCTCAATAAATAAGCCTTGTAGAATTTAGACTTTCTATCTGGGCAATTCAACATTAGTAGTAGAAAAACTGCTACCTTTATCTCTATAAAACTCACAGAACAATAGGTTCTGGTTTATGGTCTGCTTCTCTGTGGCCCATGAGAGACATTATGCGTTTCTCATGTGCTAGCTTTCCCAAACTGCAAATGGAAAATGTCACATTTAACCAAAAGAAAGCATTAATTTCATACAGTTAGGGGTTATCCAATTAAAAAAATAAACTGTTGATTATTTTCTTTCTTAAATGTCTATGTGATCCTTTAGCTCTTGCAAAATGATTTTGATATTCAAAATATGGTATCTTATGTTTTACTATTTTCATACAACCCCTCCCAAGTGCCCTTCCCAATCTATGCCACCTCACCTGCACGACCCTGCATGCCTTCCCCAATCTGCGCAGGACCTCTTGAGCACACACAACCTTCCTGACCTGCACTGCTCCCCATGCTCTGTCCCTGATCTACACAGCATCTCTCACATATTCTCATACCTGCAGGCATCCTTTCCAACCTGCCCCACCCCACCAGTAAGTCTCTGGACTCTACTCTACTTCTGTACAGGTAGTCCTTGCTTAACTACAGTAATTGGGACTTGCAACTCTGTTATGAAGTGATGATTGTAAAGCATAAAAGCAATAGCACTTAGACTTATATACCACTTCACAGCGCTTTACAGCCCTCTCTAAGCAATTTACAGAGTTGGTGTATTGCCCCCAACAATCTGGATCCTCATTTTTACCGACCTCGGAAGGATGGAAGGCTGAGTCAACCTTGAACCAGTGTGAATCGAACTGCTGGCAGTGAGCAGAATTAACCTGCAATACTGCATTCTAACCACTGTACCACCATGGCTCTCATAATGCCACATGACTATGCTGACTTATGACAGCATTTGCAGCAGTCCCACTTGCTATTGTTAGGTGACTCGCATATCTGAATTGTGATCATCTGACCGTGGGGAAACTTTCCACTGCAACAAGAAGGAGTGTCCCAGGTTCCCTTATTCGGTGCCATTGTAAGTTCAAACAGTTGCTGAATGGTTGCTGAACAAGGACTACCTGTATGGTTTGGGAAGCAAATAAAATGAAGCCATGGATCTTGTTGTGTAGTGAGTTTTTTGGAGGCAGTAAGCGAGACAAGAGGTTGCAAACAGGAACATTGCTTTATTGAGGCAATCAGGAACAGAACTGAAACAGAGGCTTCTGCACAGCTACTTACACGGTTGGCCACTAGGCAGCAGCCAATAGGTTTAAAGGAGCCCATTCCCACCCTGAATCAAGTAATGATCTTCTTGGAGACAGCAAGTCTGGCTTAGTCAGTGACTGTTTCACAGACACTCCAATTGAGCAACCTTAAGCAGCATTCAAACAAACACGTGAAACAGTTCAGGTAAAATCCCAATACATTAAAGATCTACAAACAAATCTGAAATTTTAGAACTGAATAGTTTGGGCCTGAAGCATGATCTTAGTAGAAATCAATAACTAAAAGCCATAGTTTGGATTCAACTAATGCCATTTCTGCTTCCAGATTTATAAGTCCTGAAGAACTGCATTTTAATACCCTTGAATGTGCCTTCAGAAATTTATATACTACTAAAACTGTCAGGTCTGTAACCTTTAATTGGGCAAAATGATGCAACATAGGCCAAAACCTTGTCAACAAATGTACCTCAAATAGGCTAACTTACATTGCTCCTGAAGGATGCAGTACTCCTGAAGGAATAAAATTTAGGGGAAGATGTGGCTGTTTCAAGCTACTACCAGGCCACTGCTGTGGTCATGTGATCCTAATTTTCAATGTTCTGTGACAGTTTCCCACCCACTTGAGCAATCCCTCACTCCCCCACCCAGCAGTGGCCACCTACTTTATCTATCTGCTGGGAAAGGAAGGGGAATGCAGGGAGGGAGGGAGGAAGATAGATAATGACAAAATGATGGGGGAGAGGAAAAAGGAAGAAGGAACTCCAGCACCCTTCCTGGCCCACACCATCCTCCCCATGTGACCCCCTGCAACCAGCACTACCACCTACACAACTTCCCTGATTTGCGTGACACCTTTTGCACATCCCCATGCATTCCTCCTGACCTGGTCTGCTTTACACATGCTGTCCCTTATCCACAGAGCACCTCTTGTGCACTCCCAAACATCATTCTGACCTGTGACACCCCTTATGTGCCCTCCCTGACCTGGGCAGCTCCTTTCTGACTCACACTCATGATTCCCATGCCTGCTCCCCTGCACATCCTTCCTGACCCACAGAGCACCTCTTGTGCATCCCCCATATGCCCTCCCCAACACTTACTGACATGCACATCCCAACACAAGCAGTATTTCTTGCACACCATTTCCAACCATCATCCCTGTGTAATCTCTCATTCCCTGTACCACCTGGCAGGAGCCATTTACCTGCTTGCCTTGTCATTGCAACTTCCTGTTGGCTTCCCCACTGACTTTCTTCCTACAAGCTTCTCACAAGCAAAGTAATTGGAGAAGACAGCTGGCATTTGAGGAAGGGAAGGAAGGAAGGAACAGAGACAGATGGAGGAATACTGAGGAAATAAGGGAGGGAGGGAGGGAGGGAGGGAGGGAAGATTTCTCATGCTCTCTGCCAGTTCCCCACAAGCCAGCAGGAAGCCAATGGGGAAGCCAGCAGGAAGTCAAAAGTCACTCCCCCTCTGTGGTCATTCTGCTTCTGTTCAGGTAAGGAAACATCTCTGACATGATATCCCAATGGGGCACTGTTTGTCTAGTATGAACTAAAACTTTTCCTCTATAGTTAAAGATTCTGGAACAGTATGCCTTTAGCAATTAAAATATTGAAAGAGATATACAACGTATACAACACACCTACACCAAGGTAGGAAAAAGAAATATAACTGCATACATATTCTTAATTTGTTTTCTTGGCGGCATATTTCCTACATGTTTCATTTGAGCCTGAAGCCTGATGTATTATAAGTTTTTAAAATTGCCTGCTGCATACATTTTTCTTCATTCCATTTGCGCCTCTTCCTACTTTTAGTAAAAATAATTATCTTAATGTTTTTGCACTTCATTACTAAGGGTTATTTCTTGAAGTAGGTCACCAATTATCTAAACAAGCTTCTTAAACCAACTAATACAGAGCTAGAGTTGTCACCTCATTAGCATATCGCAATCTGACACCCTCGAATGGCCTTGGGTTTATGAGCAACAAAGACATTCAGCTTTTAATTTCTTCCTTGCCCAAAATTCCTGAATAATAAAATACAAGTGCTCGAATGTTCAAAATCATTTTTAAAAGTTTACACATTAAAAAAAAATTCTCACCTTCTTTCTTGACCATCTAGCTATGCTCCAGGAGAATGGAGAGGCGCAGATCATGTTGAGTCTCCCAACAGTTGGATTCTGAGTTTGAAGCAAGCTTTTTATACCATGTTTTTATACTCTGTTTAATAATGCTCCTTAATGGCTTCCCACAGCTGTAATCTGCCCCTGGGGATGGGGTGGGTAGGGGTGCAAAAATATGATTATGCCAAACTAAGGGGATCAAGAAGCCTTGGTGGCGCAGTTTTTAGAGTGCAGTATTGCAAGCTAACTCTACCCACAGCCAGAAGTTCAATCCTGACAGGCTCAAGACTGACTCAGCCTTCCATTTTTCTGGGGTCGGTAAAATAAGGACCTAGATTGTTGTGGGCAACATGCTGATTCTGTAAACTTTTAGAAAGTGCTGTATAGGGTAATATATAAGTCTATTGCTATAAAATACAAATATCCTCATTATGGATCTTTATGTTTTAGATATAAAATTTCAGGATCTAAAGAGAGATGACAGACTATTAATGTCTTGCTTGTATCTGTTAACTTTTTCTAAATCAATTAATCTTGATTTAGGACTGCTGTGTATGATAGCCATACCAATAGCACTTAGACTTATATATCACTTCACAGTGCTTTACAGCCCTCTATAAGCCCACAGCAATCTGGGTCCTCAGTTTACTGACCTCGGAAGGATGGAAGTCTGAGTCAACCTTGAGCCAGTGAGAACTGAACTGCCGAACTGCTGGCAGCCAGCAATCAGCAGAAGCCATACTTTCAAGTCATAATCTCAACTTTAATCATGTTGAGAAATTGTAAGTACTGAACATTTTCTGGTGATTCAGTGGGATTTTTTTTTTACAAATTTTATTGATTTTCTAATATTACACTTACATATTTGAAAAGCAGCATGGTGGCTGGGTAGTAGTAATTCAATTACATGCAAATATCATTAGTACAGATTTCAGATTGCTACCATAAACATTTCCTCTCTTTTCCCCTTCATATGTTCTGTCTATTTGTGAATTTAAAGACAAGTTTTATCCTATCCATCACATAAAAAATAAATTTCTTACATATATTCATAGTTTTTAGTTTACGCATATTCTAGTTGTTTTAACATACAATCTTTAAGACAATCAATGGCCTAATAAATTTTTCAATTTTAATTTCCACTAGCATTTAGATTTAACGTTTGATATTAATCATTCCCAAAATTTTTAATATACTCCCAATTCATCTATCACCATTCCTCACAAAATCTAATATTCAAAATACACATCCCATTTACTTAACTTCTCACCCTCTATGTCAACAAATTGAGGATACAATATGATATCCTTCCTTTTTGCTAATTTTCAGTTTTGTTTTTTAAGTAATAATCAAAATTTCTTTTTTATTTCAGTATTTAATACTTCCTCTCTTCCTCTTTACATCTGCTATCTCTTACTTAAACTGATAATTTTTGTTTTTAACGGTCCATATAGACCTATTTATTACTTTCAACAATACGTTTTTAGCTTATCTATATTATTCACCTTTACATGACCTTTATGCACAAATCTATATTCAAATTAGCTATTAGTATTTATACTGCTAAATTTTAATGACCAAAAAATTTTCTTTATCTCAGTTCATAACAATTTCTTGTGTTCAACATGCACATCTTATCTATTTAAGTACATTCTGTTTTAGATTTCAATAAGATGGTCAAAACTCCATTCTTCTTGAGTTTTATTCTGGCTTTTTTCCTTTGCCAAATCATCTTCCATGTCCTTGTTTTTGGGTCATCGAACCAATCTCCTTGTAATATCATGTATATTAATTGATGTTGGCAAAACCATCTAGTCGCCATTTTTTTGAGAGGATTTGTAGGTCTAGTGGGTCGTCTCTTTATTCTTCCATATTGATGTGGTTGTTCTGAAGTGTTTGTCTTCTCATCCAACTGTTCTTTTTCTAGATCCTCTAGTTCCTTCTATGTTGTATAAGAAACCTTTTCCTTTTTCCAAGTTGTCGATATCTTTTCTGGATTTTCAAATATCATTATTTGTTGAATTGTAGATTCTTCTGTCATAGTATTTGAAAGTTTCATTTTTTCTATTGTATTTTGTATAGATGGTTCTTTAGTTGTGGTCAAAGTTTGGGCTTTCATATCTGGGCTGTCTTCTTGTTCCTTCACATAGTATTTCATTGGTAGTGGTAAGAGTTTGGATTAGTGTTTTCAACATAGCGAGAGTTTGTTGATCTTCATCTATAAAGAAATTTTGTTCCTGGCCTTCTTCCATATTGGTATTTTAAGCTAAAGGCTTTACACTTACAAAATCCAAAAGAGAGAATTTTTTTTCTCTAGGTAGGGAACACAAAGCCTTTCACAGCTGTTGTTTCAAAGTTCTCAAGGTTATGTATCTCATCTATTTCCCTGGACAGTCAGCCAGGCCCCTTTTAAAGTTTCTCTTTGAGTCCCAAAGTTGTCTTAATCTTTTCAGTTTTTCTTTTATTTTCATAAGAAAGAATCCAGATTTCCAACAGAAGTAGACAATGAAAAATAGGAAATAAAAAATCTTTCAATCCACATGCTTTGAGAAATAAAGTTCCAATTGGGATTCAGTTACTTTTTCAATGTTTAAAACGCCCCTGGGTATTTAGTCGCCGCTCTTTCTGGAGGGACGGCAAAAGTCCCCCTTCCCTCACCGCAAGGGGGGAGAATGCTTAGCAGCTTAAGGAGGTACAGAAAGTAATTAGGGTGTCAAAGAGGTAGATCTCACCCAGTCTCTTCCACGCTGCTTTAAGAGTTGCCTGGTGGAAAATGTGATTTCGGCTGTTCACAGACTAGGGACGAGCCATAATGGCCGGTCCTTTCATCCACCAGTTCGGAGGGATTGCCAGGTCCAACAGGAGAGTTGCGGCTCTCCTGCGATCCAGCTAGCACCCCTCCTTGCTGGTCACCTATTTGGGGCCACTTTTACCCTTTTCAGGGCCTCCCTGCAATGTGAAACTGGATGGGGGAGAGAGAGCAAGTCTCCCAGCCGTCCATAGCGGCTGCGTGACAAACCCGAAGTCAATGCAGTGGGATTTAATAGCATCTTCCTTCCACATTTGTTGTCATCTGGAGGAATCTCAGCACCCATATTATTTCCTTGTGTATCATAAATGTCCATTTTCTTATCCAGGTATGCAGAAGTGGACTGCAGTATGCACTTCCCACAATTTACAATATAATGTTCAGTTGCCCATTCCTCATCTTGCAAAAAAAAAAAAAAGGATTTTCTTCCTGGTATTATGTTACTCCTCAGCATAATGAAAGATTTATCGCTGGAACAGACAAATTGGGACAGACCTCCTTTTCCATTTCAGGAGAACTCTAAGTTCTGAAATGATTTTCAAGCAACAGCAGAATCTGAAATGCAGTATTTCACTGAAGGTTTTAATTATTAATCTGAATCCCATTCTGGAATCTACTCATCTAGTAAAGGAAAGATTGTAAGCAAAAGGGGACTGCTGTTTAACCAGACTTTATACATTTTTTTTCAGAAGAAAGATTGTTTTGACAAATATTTATCTTATTCCTTATAATACCTTGGAATTTTAAACAGCTCCCATAGTGCTTTAGCTTACAGTAATTATTTTTCTTATCACAGCTCTAAGGGTTTGTTTAAACAATGCCAACTTTTCTTCCAAGCAAACCATTTGCAAAAATTGCCCTATCAGTTGTGGGACCAATGACAGAACAATTAATCTTCCATCAGTATTTGTATCCCCAAGTCTAATCGCCTGACCCCACTTTTTCCCATAGATAATAAGGGGTGTGTACCAAGCCAGGGAAGCTCTTCCACGTCAGACAATTTCCAGACCACAAACATCCTGAAGTAAAAGGAAAAGATTTTATTCACCTCAAATCTTTTTTGTCTTTTGTTAGGCAAGGGAGCCGTGGATTACTGGCATAAGGACCTGCATGGTAATGGCACTTCACCCCGAAGTTCATGAATTTTAATGCCTCATACATTTATTTTAGGATTTCAAAGGTTAAACCAGTGTTTCTCAAAATTGGCATCTTTTAAGTGTGTGAACTTCAACTCCTAGAATTCCCCAGCCAGTATGATCTAACATCATGCTTCTTTCTTACAAACACTATTTGGAAGACGTGAATAGCTGTCTTACAGTATACATGATGGCCATTTACAGTTTGTGCCAGAGACACAGTCACAAGCAGCTCACACCCAATCACAATGGAATCAGTCGTTGCATCATCCTAATAATGGGATTTAGATTGCCTTCCAGGTCAATTTTTAATCCTAGATGATACAGTCAAGATCACTATCTGATTTTCATGAGACAGAATTTCGTAACTTGACAAGGAATTAGAATATCTGCTGTCAACGAGTCAAACACATTCACAACATATTCAAGTCTAAAGAAGTGGCAAGATCTGTGATTTTGTTTTAAATAACTAGATTTTTTTTCACCTAAAGAGCTGCAGTTCTGGACTGGCTGATAAATTATTTAGAAAAAATATTGTCTTTTTTTGATATGGTATGGCCTGAAGGCCTAGGCATGACCCATCCTCATACTCAGTGGCCATTAGCAATCTATCTGAGCTATTCTTATTCACCATCAAGGGTCTGTCTTAAAGATTGGGCATCAGTGCTACTTAACTCCTGTAAATTCCTATCCAGCTATTGACATTATTATTATCTTTGTTTTGAAGAAATATTAGAGGAGGTGAGAAGGCACAGAAATTCGTATACAGAATCCGACCACTAGGAACTTTTTCCCCCTAGGCTATCATTATTTAATTATTGTTAAATGATTAGTTTATGTATTGACTATTGCTCAGTCTGAGAAACTCACATACAATATTATAAAGTTTAAGAGAATGGAATAGGGGCAGCTGTTGGCTAAAATCTTGTTTCCTTTTATGGTGTTTATTTTGAAACAAACATGTCTCCTGGTTTTCCCCAAAGCTAATCTCTTAGAGTCTTCTTAGTTTAGGACTGAAGGGCATAAGAGAAACATCTCATATTTTTCACGGAAAAAATTCCTGCGTTGTGTTAGCATGGGCTAATTAGGTACAGAGAGAGCTTCTTAATTTTAGTTTTTATTGCCTGAAGGTAAGTAATTATGCTCTGGGATGCTGTCGATATCTTCTATGTATTTCAAAAATTTCCCCAAATAAAGTACTTTTTAAAAGAACTCTCTGCAAGTGGAACTCTCTCTCTACTTGCATTAGAGGCTTCACCTTGGTTTATTTATTCAGTTTGTCCTCCTGCCTGTCTCCAAAAGCTGCCCTATATCCCATTGCTCCCTCCCCAGTAGATTTGGCTCTGTGGTCTCAGGAGAAGAGAATGAGTGGAAATTATTTTTATAGCTATATACTATCTTGTTAGGAAACAGGCAATAATCACGACCATTCTCAGCTATTGACTATCCTTTTCCTCCCTTTATCTTGCTCCATTAACTATGAGTGATGATTTTCATTCGAGGTGAAACAGTCAGCGGCAACTAAAATCTCATCCTTGGGCTTCTTTCCAAGTCTTCTACTCAGCATGGGGGGCTGAGCCAGTCAGGCCAGAGCCACAAGAACATGTAGCAGACAAAGAGCGCCAATTGGGTATAGCCAGTTCCCCAACCTTTATTGCCAGTGAATCCAACTCTGCCTCCACTATGGTATATGTGACTAATTCAAAGAGCGTAGACATGGAGCTTTTATTCTGGCACAATATCATGCCCTCCTTTCAGCTGCCCTACAAGGCCCATACAAGAAGATTCCTTACCAGAGTGATAATGCCCCTGTGACTGGAGTTTGGACACACAGAAACAACAGAGCACACGCTCCTCCTGCATACCTGTATTACAGATGTATTTGCATATTTACTGCGTAAATGTCCAGAGAGCACAGGATAATTGTACATTTCCTTGCTGCTTTAAGATACCAACCGTGCACAACATACAATGTTGCCAGGCCCTGCTCACCCAGCACTCAAAATTCAGAAGATGAAGACCTGTGCCATAAATTAGACTTAATGAGTATCTACTTCTCCATAAAAGGATGCTGTGTAATTTGATAGATAATTGCGGCAGACTAGGACAGCAACAGCGAGTGTGGAAGTGTTAAATGAGCAGCGAGAGGATTATTTGCGGCAGGATGAATACTCCCAATGGGCGGGGTGAATGGAGAGAGGCAGAGCGCCTAAATTCAAACAGACGTCAGTGTGCTTGACGGAGACAGGATGCAATCAAAACAACAACATCCAGACTTCTGGTTTTGCGTTGCGGTGAAACAGATGCAGGGAGGGAAGGCTCTGCCTTCCGAACCCGATTTCGCCCTGCAGGGGGCCTGAAAATGGCCTAAAGTCACCCTGAAGAGGCGATGAAGAAGGAGGGGTGCCTGGTTGATCATGGAGAGATGGTGGTCTCTTCGTTTGATCCAAGGAAAGCCCTCTAAACTGGCAGGGGAAATGTTTAATATTGCGGAAACCGTAACTGATAAAGATATTTTAAATACTGATAGGAAATCAAATTTTGACAAGAGTACGAAAAAAAGGATTAATGAATTGACATTATTGATTTATGAATTGATATTATTATTTGTATGATATTAGTAAAATATGATGAAGATGCTTATATCTAACTTTGTATACATTAACAATACCAAAAATTGTAATGGTGTAATGAAGGGAAAATGGAAAAAAATATGGAGAAGAAAGAAGGATGAGGGAAAAAATACTGGATTGTGTAGTACTGAACAGATTTATATTGAAAAAGTTAGTGTTAAATATTTGAACCCAACAACATGTTGTTTACCAAGCACTAAAGACTGTAATTCATAAAAATTAATAAAACTTTAATATAAAAAACACAGCAACATCCAGACACTAATGGCCATGTAGGTGGAGAATTATGGGTTTTGAACTCCAATGCATATTAAGGACACCTCCATATGGATGGCTGCTTTACACCTAGTTTTGGAAATTATTTATTTATTTCATTTTGGCATCCTAGTCAAGAATGTTAAAATAATTCTCTTTAGCTTGCACAGGAAGTTCTTGACTTACAGCCACAACTGGAATCAGAATTTCCATTGCTAAGCAAGGCAGTTATTAAGTGAGTCTCATCCAATTTTATAACCTATGGTTGTTAAGCGAATCACTGCAGCTGCTAAGTAATATCTCACATAGTTGTTAAGCAAATCTGGCTTCTCCGATGGACTTGGCTGTTGAAAGCCAGCTGAGAAGGCTGCAATTGGTGATTCCATGACACCGAGCCACTGCAATACATTGCTGGTTTGCCAAGTGCCTGAATTTTGATCACATGACCGTGGGGATGCTACAACAGTCATAAGTGCAAGGACTGGTCATAAGTCCCTTTTTTCAGTGGCTTTGCAACTTTGAAAAATCACTAAATGAATGGTTGTAACCTGAAGATTACATGTACCAAGGAATGATGACCAAGAGTCTCAAGCATTAGATATTCATTGCCTAAAAAAGATCAGCAGCAGCAGCAGCACTTTTCCCACAGATGCAGGAAAATTGCTGCTCTTGGGGTCAACAAGCACCATCTTGTGTGAACAAATGCATCATCCAGGTTCAACTGGGCATTTTTCATATCCTGCATTTATTGTATCTGGACACCTTTGCTTTAGCCTTCCACGTAGGCGCTTGCCATCTGTATTAAAGTGGGAAGCGATATAGGCAACGATGTGGAGTGTTGTTTGTAGACCATGGGTGTACCACTGTAGGTGTTTCTCTGATATTGGCACATTGCCCATTTGCTTGTGAACTGCCACAAAAGAAACAAAACAGTGTCCAGGGGGAAGAGAGAGAGGGGGGAAGGGATCTGTATCTGTATCAACATTTATCAGTTTTGCATAGTTTAATTTGTTGTACTTTTAGCAGATTACCCACAAGAACACAATCAAAGAACGGCATTCTGCAGATGCATCAACTGCCATCTATTTTCTCTTATGGAGCACATCTTTAAATCAGGGATGGGTTGGCACAGACGACTAGAACATCTGGATAGGACCAGATTGTCTGTTCTTGCTTTAAAACATTCCCAAGATATATGACATACCAACTATGTTGTTCTCATTAAAGTATAAGTTTTATGTAATAAACCTTTACTTGGAAAGGAGGTTGAACAGTGGATACTTTATTTTCCAGCAAAATATGTACTATGTTTGCTTAGAAGCAAGCCCCGTTTACTTCAGTGAGACTACTACTACATACTGGGGAAAACCTATAGAAAGCTCAGTGGGGTAGAAATCTTTCTTATGCATGCAGGATTGCAGTGTAAGTCATACACATGTGCTAATGTTTGGCCTACAGAGCTTTGGGGTTTTTTTAAGTTGCAAGTTTTGTATTTCTTTTGGAAAAATTTTAAGAGATAAATACAATGGTGGGATTCAAATGTGTGAACAACTGGTTCTCTGTGTGGATGCCGCTTCTGGAAGTCCATTCTGGGCCTGGGCAACAAAAAATTAGCTACCGGTTCTGCCGAAGTGGTGTGAACCGGCTGAATCCCATCACTGGAAAAAGGAAAAGTTATATCATTATGACCAGTAAAGAGCCCTGGTGACGCAGTGGTTAGAATGCAGTACTGCAGGCTACTTCTGCTGACTGCCGGCTGTGACAGTTCAGAAGTTTGATTCTCACCTGCTCAAAGTTGACTCAGCCTTCCATCCTTCCAAGGTTGGTAAAATGATGACTCTGTAAACCAGTTAGGAGGGGCTGTAAAGTACTGTGAAGCAGCATATAAGTCTAAGTGCTATTGCTATTGCTATATCTGCCTTCTTCAACATTGGGACTTCAACTTACCTAGCCACAGAGATGATAGGAGATCAAATCAAGGTATCGGAAAGCACCATGTTGGAGAATTGGGCATAGAAGAATAAAAAAGAAGGTCCAACGATTTGTTCCTGAGTTAAACCCCTAAATCTCATTTCCCTCAAAGTTATGTGCTAAGATTATTTTTCCTTGTAGCTAATAGCTGTTTTGGGGCAATTTAAAATGATGGTTGGTAAATGTGAGGAGAACTGAAACCTTCATTTCCAAGGTAAGCTGAAGGTGGGGAGGGGGGGAAGAACAGTATGAATTCTGGACCACAAAAATTTTCGTCTTTGTTTTTCGAAAGGGACTCCAGTTAACTAAGGACCCTGTGCAAAAAAACCCCCCTCATATAGCTTATCCCCATATATATTCCCCTTATTTAGAATCCACAGCTATTCCTGTCTTACAGTAGGAAGTTCAGTGTTTCTGATATAATAAATGTGTCTCTATGGTACAGTAATCCAACTAAGCATCCGTTTTCCTCCCAGAGACTTACACAGTCCTGTCTTCATGGCATCATCACCTCAGAAGTGATAGAAAGCTCATCCTTATCATTGTTACTTTGGCCCAGTAGTGCTTGGATGACTCTAGAAGATGCTGTAAGTCAGCAATGGGGAAATATAAACAACATATTTACCTACAATGGGTAGATTTAGTGAAAATTATCTGATTCTTCATGTCAGAAGGGAATATCTTTAGCTCTCTGATCTTGGTTGTTTGCTAACCAAACTTTCATTACCCAGCTAGGCAAAATCATCAGTGCTAGAAAGGAATGGGCTTTGGTCCGTGTTTATATACAGTAGCTTGGCCTGCCGTTGTTCATGGGGGTGTGATTTTTTTCCTTGGCAGTTCCTTGATTCTTCGTACTAGATTTGGGGTAGTATGGGGAACAGGCTTTGCTCACAGAGAGCACACAATGTTTTTTTCCCCATGCTTCATCCTATATGTTTTTCTTTAAAACCTTTAGAAGACAGGAAGAGGATTGAGTCATTTGTATTGACTGGCATCTTTCCTATAGTATTCCTTAGGCAACACCTTTTTTTTATAACAAACCCTTTCACATTGATTTTTCTGCTCTCAAACTTTGCAGGGGAAATGCTTAGACTCACCATTGCACGGCTGCCTAATTTCTTTGAAGCAGAAGAGTGGAGGGGGCATTTATAGCCAAGGAGTGTCGAAAAGTCGTCTCTCCCCCTCCCGCCCCAGGTTCTCTATAAACTAAGGTTTATTTCACTAGATGAAATAAATGACTTTTTAAAAACAAAATAAAGGAATGGAAG
The DNA here is from genome assembly GCF_947247035.1 of Vipera ursinii. Classification (NCBI taxonomy): domain Eukaryota; kingdom Metazoa; phylum Chordata; class Lepidosauria; order Squamata; family Viperidae; genus Vipera; species Vipera ursinii. The sequence continues at coordinate 212,698,027 of NC_139512.1, read as the reverse complement.
ATAACCCTAGGGAGGTGCAAGAAAAATACAAATGAGTTTGGAAAATGAGTTGTGGGTGACACTAGGGCCTCTGCTTAACCAAAACAGACTCCATCTAGATAACCAAGCTTGGAAGAAACAGCTAGGAAAACAAAAGGGAAGTCGTTAGCTTAGGGAAGCAACCTAAGGAAACAACAAGGATTTAGAGGTTTAAAAGAGCCTTGGTGGAGCAGTGGGCTAATGCCTCCTTAAGTAACACCAGCTGCCTGCAATTAGTGCAGGTTCGCATCCCATCAGGCTCAAGGTTGACTCAGCCTTCCATCCTTCCGAGGTAGGTAAAATGAGGACCCAGATTGTTGGGGGCAATTAAGCTGACTTTGTAATAATGCCGCTTGGGGTGTGTGTGTGAAAGCCCTAACAAGCAGGCATATACATAGAATGAAGGCTACTGCTAAGCTTGTAAGCCGCCCTGAGTTTTCGGAGAAGGGCGGGATATAAATGTAATAAAAATAAATAAATAAATAAATAAATAAATAAATAAATAAATAAATAAATAAATAAATAAATAAATAAAATGAGGCCAAAAGATTATTCGAGGGAAAGAAAAGAAAGCGGAAAAGATTTAAAATGAGTGAAAGATTACTGACTTATGAGTCAGTTTAAGAAGTCAAAAGGGCGAGAAACGATAAAGTTAGGAAATAAAAGATTACTTATGAGTGAGGGGGAAACCGAGAACCCACAAGGCTTTCTGACTGTTGGGTGTTTTGCTGACTGGCAGTTTTTGGATATGGATCAGTGAGCAAGCCACCTTGAAGGAAATCTCTAAAGGGACCTATAACCTAACCTGTCAGCTGGAGAGAAGATTGAATTTGAGAAAGTAAAGAAGGGGGGGAGGGGGGGTTGGAAGAACTGATGAGCAGCTGACCTGGTTTTGACTGGGGCCAGTGAGGAGGAGATGCTGGAGGAATCTAGCAGAGTCAAAAAGAAAGGAAAGGAAGTGCTTCATAATACTTTTAGGACCAGTTAGGACCAATGACTAAGAACATTGTGTGATATTATATTTAAGATTTAAAATGTAAAGGTTTTTAGCCATTGGGTGACAAGAGACTGCATTCACCAAGAAAACATATTAGGGGAAAGCATGTTAGGCAAGTAGTGGGGAATTCATTCTCACTGACTTCAAAAGCTTTTGTTGTATTACATCACTCTTGAGTTTCCGTACAGGTAGTCCTCAACTTACGGCCACAATAGAGCCCAAAATTTCTGTTGTTAAGTGAAATGTTTGTTAAATGAGTTTTGCCCCATATTACGATGTTTCTTGCCACAATTGTTCAGTGAATCACTGCAGCTGATAAGTTAGTGACTGGTTGTTAAATGAACCTGGCTTCCCCCCATTGACTTTGCTTGTGAAAAGGTCGCAAAAGGTGATCACATGACCTTGGGACACTGCATCCATCATAAATATAATCCAGTTGCCAAGCCACAGCAGGGTGGTGGACTCAGTTACAGCATCAGTGGGTACACTATTAGAAGATCTAAAGGACCATGTTGGAAAGAAGTCTATTTATGTGATTGCTAAGATTCAATACCAACTTGATGGTGCATAATAATTCTATCTCCAAAATAGAGTCTCTTCTCAGAGTGAGATGGGTGCCCTGTTAAATAAATAAATAAGTCCCTGGATATGAATGCTTTTTAAGAGCTGTTGTGGTGCAGTGGCTAGAATACAGTACTGCAGGCTAATTTTGCTGACTGCCAACTGCCAGCAGTTCAGTAGTTTGATCCTGACCAGTTCAAGCTTTAATTTAATTTAATTTAATTATGAGACTTATATGCCGCCCTATCTCCCGAAGGACTCAGGGTGGCTAACAACAATAAAACAATAAATACAAATATTAAAAGAGATTAAATTTACAAAGCCCCACTAAAAACCAATAAAAATTAAAACAAAATTAAAAAACCCATCTTCAGTCCAGGTCGGCCAGTTGGAAAAGGTATGTCTTTAGGTTGCGGCGAAAGAACCAGAGATCTGGGGCCATCCGAAGTTCTCGGGGGAGCTGATGCCAAAGGGCAGGTGCCCCAACAGAGAAGGCCCTCCCCCTGGGGGTTGCCGGCCAACATTGTCTGGCCGACGGCACCCTGAGGAAACCCTCTCTGTGTGAGCGCACAGGGCAATGGGAAGTCATTCCTGGCAGCAGACGGTCCTGTAAATATCCCGGGCCTAAGCCATGTAGGCCTTTATAGGTAAGAACCAGCACCTTGAACCTCACCCGAAGGGCAACCGGCAACCAATGCAGCCCATGCAGGAGGGGTGTAATATGGGAGTATCGGGAAGCTCCCATCACAACCCGCTCGGCCACATTCTGCACCAGCTGAAGCCTCCGGGTGGTCTTCAAGGGCAACCCCATGTAGAGAGCGTTGCAATAATCTATACGGGAGGTGATGAGTGCATGAGTGACCGTACATAAGGCATCTCGGTCCAGATAGGGGCGCAACTGGTGCACCAGGCGAACCTGGGCAAATGCCCCCCTGGCCACGACTCCTATATGATGTTCTAAATTGAGTTGTGCATCCAGGAGGACGCCTAAGTTGCGCGCCCTATCAATGGGAGGCAACACCTCTCCCCCCATAACCAAAGATGGTAAATCTTGGACAACACGAGATCAACAAGGTTGATTCAGCCTTCCATTTTCTGAGGTCAGTAAAATGACCCAGGTTGTTGGGTGCAATATGCTGATTCTTTAAACTACCGCACTATGAAGCGGTATATAGGTCTAAGTGCTACTGCTATTGCTATTGCTATTTTCCATCTGAATCTTTAACCAAGGAAATAGTAAGACAACCTTGGACTCCATGTAAGATGAATGGAATACAGTCTGCCAATTCTGTTATATCTGTATTTTCTATGCCTATTTTGAAGGCGATTTATAATGCAGTCTTCAATATAGTTTCTTATTATTCTTTAGGCTTCTTGGTCTGTCTTAATTCCACTATTTGGAATGAGAAGAATAAACTTTCTCAGATAGCTATTGAAAAAACTGTCAGTGGTAGATGTCGTATAAAAATGAAAGATTTTTGCAAGAACGTTATATCATGGAATGGATAAAATGGATGGAGTCTATTTAGGACAAGTATAGGGTTGAGAAGTATTATATAGTATTTGAATAATTCTTTTTTTCCTTTTTTTTTCTCTCTTCCTATTTTGGGGTTTTTTTTCTCGTTTTTAATGTATATTTAATATTATTAAGGTTTGTTTTATTCTATATAAGCTAGAAAGTGTTTCTTTGTTATTTTAGTTTTTTTATATATATTTAATATTGCTAAGGTTTGTTTTATCCTATATAAGCTAGAGAGTGATGGATTTTAGAATTTATAGTTGTTAGTACATGGTTGCTTATGTTTGCCTTTCTTTTTTTCTTTTTATATATATACCTTGTATTCAGCTCTGGGAAGTCGGAAGGGGGAGGGGGGGAGGGGGGGAGGTAGGGGGGGGAGGAGGGAGGGAGGGTGGGGGGAGGTAGGGGGGAGGAGGGAGGGGGAAGGGGGGTTTTTTTTAAAGGAAAATTGTATTTTAAAACTTTTCAATAAAAAAAAAATGAAAGATTTAGAGAATAAAATGTGTGGCTTGCAGCAAGGCCAGAGCACAGCTCTACAATCTGTTCTTAATGTGAAAAAACAATCCAGTAATATATATGAAATAAAATGAAAATGAGGAGGCTTCTCCTCTCCTAACTATAAATGAATATAGTATTCCCTCATCAGAGTTCCTCAACCTGCCCATTTCTCAGTAGATGTCATATCTACTAGCTGCCAGGGATCTGACATAGTTTAATAAGAGCTTATAATAGGTTATTAGACAATGAAACACATTTTTATCTCCAGCTAGATATCATTTCTGAAATAAGAAACTTTGGATGATCCAGAAGTATGAGCTCCATTCAGTTCTGGACTCAAAGAAACCTCAAACCTCTAATTTCTTTTATTCCTTTCAATAAATCCTTCTGTCCCCTATGATACTTAAATAAGCCTTGATTCTTAGAATATTTAGCCCCATGTCAGGAAGGAAGGAAGGAAGGAAGGAAGGAAGGAAGGAAGGAAGGAAGGAAGGAAGGAAGGAAGGAAGGAAGGAAGGAAGGAAGGATAGAAAAGGAAAAAGAAGGATGGATGGAAGGAAGGAGATAAAAGAAAAAGGAGAAAAGAAGGAGGAAAGGAAGAGAGGAAAGGGGGAAGAAAGCGAGGGAGGGGGAAAGGAAGGAAGGAACTGTTCTCTTAGGAAGCTCTTTCACAGAGCCTTGTTGATCAGTATTCCTTCTGCCTTTCAGACAGCCTAGAAATACATCAATATAAATTGTGCTGGTGCCACAGCCGAGCTTTATTGTTCCTCAGCAGCAAAGCTGGTCTTAGAGGCTTAATACATGGTAGTTTTGTGCCAGTGTTTGGTGAGATTTCCAGCTTCATTTCCCTTCCCACCAAGCATTGCCTGCTGTGGGAAAAGCAGCCGTCCTTTGCTCTCTCTATCATATAACAATCTCTTCCATTTTATCCTGCCCCTCCCCCTCCCGTCATATACCTCAATGAATAAAATATGTTTGTATAAAATTATACTGCACTTTCAATTCCCCCATGCCTCAGATAACCCAAAACAACTCATATCAGGAGCCTGATATTCCCTTATAAAAAGCAAACAAAAAAAAGCAGAAATTCGGGTGTGGCGAGGAAGTAAAAGAAACAAGTATCAGGGTGTCAGTCTGGACAGAGCTTCTTTGCAGAGCTTCACCCACTTTCTTCCTCCTATTCCCCTCTAGAGCTCATTCTTCCTCTCACCTTGCAATCCATTAAACTTGCTTTCCTTAGGACTATTGATCTTGCAGGAGATCATTAGGTCTGTGGGAAAGCAATCCAGTCACGTATACAGAGGCTCAGCAGGAGCAAACTTTGTGGTTCTCCAGTTCCAACTTCACAAAAATAACACGGTTTGTTTCCCCCCTTCTCATGCTTTTGTGTTCATGTAAGAACCATTAATCTGCTGACGCCATTGGCTGTTCTCCTTTTACTCCTGTACGGTAGTGGCTGCTATCGCCCTGAGTTGCTGGATATCAAACATTTATCTTTTCGTAGCTTCCATTTAGAAAACTGGCAGTCCATTTAAAGTTTTAGGGAGTTTTAGGACACTGAAGAAAGAAATGAGAAAAATCCAATATAGAGCTTGCTTTATTTGAAACCCAAACAAAATGAAACTAACTAACAAATGCAAAACATTATTTTGATTTCTAATTCCAAACTTCTGAGAAGCTGTTACAATCCCAGACAAACCTCAGCTAAGATGATCGGGTCCCTTTGCCTGGAAAGTTGGATCGTCATTGTTATGTATGCAGGCACCTGCATAGCAACAGCCACCAGGGGGCGTTGGCCTGGATGGTTTCGGCGGGAAACCCAGTTTCGGCGGGAAACCTAGGGCCAACCCCATTGGCTGTCCGCTTACCTGGCTAGGTATTTAAGGAGGCCAGATAGCCCTCACTCCCCAGTTCACTACCCCCTTCAATAAAGAGCTGAACTCACACACCAGCTGGCGTCTCTTCCTTGCGTCGGACCCACTACACAATAGTCATTGCTGCTCTTTTGTTCTCATATATTTCTTTTTTGTAACCCTAATGTGAATAAGCAGTGCTTTTTTGTAAAAGAAAAAGGTGCCGGAACTCACACATGTCATACAACCTGCCTTGCCTACCCTACAAGGTTCCATCCAAAAAAGGTGCCGGAACTCCATTCTGAGCGTTCTATGAGAAAAAAAGCCCTGTGAATAAGAGTGTATTAGAGAGGAAGCCAAAGGGCATTCTACTGCCACAGATCTCCTGGTTTTTTTTTAAAGAATATATGTGACACACAGTGTCACGTAAGCATAAATTCCCTTCTCTTGTCTTTATTCTGCCCCTTCAAATCTGCTTCAAAATTCGTCCCTCTCTCCAATTTTAGAATTGCAGTGTGAGTTATAGAGGGGAGGAGAACCTATTTCCCACATGGTGATCCATTGATAGAAAGCTATCTTTGGGATAAAAGGGCTACTATGGAATGGAATCCAAAGATAGAAGAGTCTTTCTAATAAAATATTTTTACTATTTTTAATAATATGGTTGAAAGCAGAGGAAAGTCTGCTTTCAGTTTAGGGGAAAAGTTTCTATCTTAAAAGTGATGAACATAGATGTCTGGCGTTATCCTTGTCCCATCCAAATAAAAATACTGAGTATCTACAATAGATACTCAAGTGAGTTAGCACTCTGGAAAACCAGGATCCGATCCTTAGTTGCCTGGAATCTTTCCTTGGGTGGAATGTTTTTTCTCTGAAGATATCCAGAGAGGAAGCAAAGGAGAATGAGGCTAGTATTGTAGTAAGTTCTGCTGATACTAACCTAGCCCAACATTTACTTCAAAAAGATCACCCATCTTTGTCTCATACAGACAGGGCTTTTTTCCTCATAGAATGCTCAGAACGGAGTTCCGGCACCTTTTTTGGATGGAACCTTGTAGGATAGGCAAGGCGGGTTGTATGACACGTGTGAGTTCCGGCACCTTTTTCTTTTACAAAAAAAGCACTGCATACAGATAAGTAAATATTGTTAGGAGTTTGGCTTTAAGTTGACTCAATAAAAATGTGAGTTTCTTTTCTATGTAACGTAATACAATATATCAAATCTCTCAAATCTGTCTTCCTAATTGGGAATATAATGATTTTCCAAGCATATACACAACACTATTTTCACCTTTGAAAATATAATGGTTCTTTCATATAGTGCATTCACCAATGTTATAATTACTACAAAACATGAGTGCCTGAATGTCACTGTTTGAAAGGTAAGCTTCTTCTCCCTCTCATTTTGTTTTAATTTGTCTTTCAAACAAATCCTTAATGAATCCAATAACGCATAGGAAGACAGTATGGTGCCCATGGATATCAGCTTTGGTTTCCAACGCCTCATCCATTCTTAAATGAGAGCAAAAGAGCAGCAATGACGATCCAACTTTCCAGGCAAAGGGACCCGATCATCTTAGCTGAGGTTTGTCTGAGATTGTAACAGCTTCTCAGAAGTCTGGAATTAGAAATCAAAATAATGTTTTGCATTTGTTAGTTAGTTTCATTTTGTTTGGGTTTCAAATAAAGCAAGCTCTATATTGGAGAGCCTTCAGGGTTGGAGGGAGGCTCTGATGCACTGCAAGACTCTCAGCCTGGCCCCTCCAATCCTGTTCCTCATGAGGCTCAGCTGTGTGAGGAGGAGGGGTCGGACTCAGAGGAATCATAGCTGAATCTGTTCAGAGATGCTAGAAGCAGAAGGCAATCCAGCAGAGCAGAGAAAATCTATGAGGCAACTCAGTGAAAGTAGGAGAAGGCATTGAGAAGCCACACCTTGGGACAGATAATAAAAGGGGAAGGTGTGGGCGGTGCTGGTTTCTGAAAGCAACCGTTTGGAGACATTCAAAGAGAATCCTGGTCTATTCTTGCTAATCTGTTTGACTCTTGTTTGATGTTTTGAATCATTTATTGAAGAAAATATTCTGCTGCTTTTTTGTTTGAAAGACTTTATCATTTTGGAACTGTAAATAAATTTGGATTGTTTTTTTTCCAGCCTATTAATTTGTCAAAAGGAAAAAGGGGTTGTTCCTGTCACACAAACAGGGCTGGTCATAGGCTGGAACAAAACAAGAGTATTTTGACTTGAAAGCAGCATTTACCCAGGAAAAAAAATGAAGGAAGTTGCAAAGAATATGCATCCTGGAGTCTTCTACTGGCCTGCTGCAGAACCATTTCCTTCCAAAATCAAAATACAATACGTGAGCCAACACTGCTGTTTGCTATTCTTCTCATGGTACACTATTCTTCCTGAAAAGAAAAGGACCAGACTGCATCACAGTTGATAGCTTGGCTAATCTGCACAGTCCTGACAGCTCACCCAGTCTCCCTCCACAGACACACATGCATGGAGTGAATGCAGGATCAGACTGACAGCACATACCATAGAGTGCTGGAGAAGAGTAAGCAGGGTTTGGAGAGATTATATACCCTACGGACAAGATCCTTGCAGTAGGGGACTACTGAAAGTTCTTCTAACCCCCTTCCCCCCAAAACAACTTATTTCTGAAGGGTGCTGATCTTCCTTCTTTGGTTACATTTGACAGTTGCTAACGTAATAGACCTCACCTACTGTATATCAAATTTTCCTGTCTCTGTTATAAAAAATAATAAAATGCAGCTCCTTATAACATAATGACCTTTTTTCAGTAGAGGATAACATCAAATAACACTGCCTTTAGCTCTTATTATATACGTTTTAGCTCTGATAGAACAGTCCAAAGCAATTAATTCGAGTAAACTGGCTCCAGGTTTACAAAAGTCTAAGAACAAAATGTTATAGTCCTAGTAAAGACCAGGTTATTTGCCCAGGCATATAAGAAATTCACAGACCAGGTTATTTGCTCAGGCATAAAAGAAATTTTCTAGAGTTTCATTTTGTTTTAGTGGAGATTCGAGCAGAGTGTCCCTGTGAAGCTGTTTCCCGAAACAGCATAGCCTGCTAAGAGTGAAATGATCACATTGCGTTATCTTACTCTGCTTTCCAGCGACTATTAATCTTTCTCTGAAACTTATGAAAACCCCAGAAGAGATTCCTGCAGATATCCAGAATCCTCTTTTGGTTTTGAGGAGGGCTGACAGAGAACATTGAGAGGGGCACCCAATGAAGGCTTCCCTTCCTTTACAGCCTCTCCTTTGTGGGAGCACTTCCCCAACCAGAGGAGAACCCTTTTTCACCTTTAGCAAGAGTCAGCCTTGAGGGGAGGCTTCAGGATGACCTGGTGAGGCCAACTGCCTTGCTTCTTTGCATCAGCAGAGTGACTCATATTTCCTTCAAGGCATATTTCCTTTGTCAGGATCAATATGTGTTGACTTGCACAGGCATAGAATTAATAAAGCAGGGGAAGGAGCTGAAAACATGGTTGAACTGAGAGCCATGGGAGACTTCACACCAAAAGAGACGTTTGAGAAAAGTGGGTAAGTTCCAAAAGAGCACTTAGAACACTGTTTTGCTCCCAAACAAAGGGTCAAAGAGTGGAAAGGTCAATCCCAACAGCAAACTGCTAAACTAATGCAGATATTAAATAATCAGGATATCAACTCTATGAACGAATTTGGCTGAAGCCATTTTCCCTTCGTTTTCAGTTGCCACAAAATTGGGAGGGGGGATGAGTACTTTTTAGCTTAGTCAAAACAATAAATTGTTCTGTGGGAACCAAGGTCATTGCTGAATGCATTTTGGCGGGCTAAAGCTTCTGTTAGAATGCCCGCTCAAGTAGTTAATTGGGGAATGTGATTTATGACATATTACTGGGCTGGCCAGTTCAATTTTGTAACATTGTAACCTTTGGGGGGGACTTCAGTCTTGGTTTCACTTTTGATCCTGCTGATTTTATGTAGCCAAATAAATATGTTCTTTAAGGAATATTTTTGCCTTGGAGTTCTCTTTTACTAGTCTCATCTATCAGAACCATGACACAGGATATGAATCAAAGGTTTTGCAGTCTCAAGGGACCAGAATCTTGTGGACCCAGCCAGTTTCTAGATTGTTTATTAGTAGTTGAATGTCACTCAGTTAAATAACCAGCCATACAATATTTACATAACTTTAAGTGTGCCCCAGCTAAAACAATGTATTAAACAGTTATAAAAATTGTAAAACTAAGAGCTAAATGGGAAAGTTGTAATGATGGGTATTGTGTAGTGGGTCCGACGCAAGAGAGACGCCAGCCGGTGTGTGAGTTCAGCTCTTTATTGGAAGGGGAAGTGAACTGAGGAATGAGGGCTACCTGGCCTCCTTATATACCTGGCCAGGTAAGCTAACAGCCAATGGGGTTGGCCCTAGGTTTCCCGCCGAAACTGTCCAGGCCAACGCCCCCTGAGGGCTGTTGCTATGCAGATGCCTGCATACATAACAATGGGGTTGTCACAAAGGGAAATTTAGGTGATAAAAAGAAAAAGGAGAGCAGCAAATTCTGCCTAAAATAAAACTGTATGTGATGTTGAGATTGTGGCAAAACACATTCTGAAATACTATTACAAAGGATAATCAGACTACAGGTAGTCCTCAACGTATGACCACAATTGAGCCCAAAATTTATATTGCTAAGTGAGAAATTTGTTAAATGAGTTTTTGCCCCATTTTTTTTCTCACCACATTTTTTTTATTTTTGTTAAGTGAATCACTCAAGTTCTTAAATTAGTAACCTGGTTGTTAAGCAAATCTGGCTTCCCCATTGACTTTGGTTGTCAGAAGGTTGCAAAAGGGGATCACATGACTCCAGGACACTGGAACCATCATAAATGTGAGTCAGTTGTTGAGCATCTGAATGCAAATCATGTGACCCTGGGGACGCTGCAATAGTCATGTGAAAAATGCCTGTAAGTCACTTTTTTCAGTGCTGTGATAACTTTGAATGGTCACTAAATGAACTGTTGTAAGTTGAGTATCTGTAATTTTCTTAATGTTTATACATGTTTCAGCACCTTTATTTATACCTGTTCTGCAGTTCTGTAGTCCAAGTGACCACTAAAGAGCATCAAACTGTACAGAATTTTTTTTTGTAATTTTCTTTTCTCATCACTTTTATTTATTTATTTATTTATTTATTATTTGGATTTATATACCGCCCCTCTCCCGAAGGACTCGGGGCGGTGTACAGGGCAACTAAAACACTATATACAACACATAATATACAAAAATTAAAATAAATTAAACCAAGTAGCCCTAAACAATAAAACACATTCTAAAATTTAAAATTTAAAATTTAAAATCTAAAACCCCAATCCCTCAGTCCAGGCCGGCAAGTTCAAATAGCCAAGTCTTCAGGTCGCGGCGAAAAGAGCGAAGGTCGGGAGCCATCCGGAGCTCAACAGGAAGCTGGTTCCAGAGGGCAGGCATGCCACAGAGAATGCTCTCCCCCTGGGGGCCACCAGTTGACATTCCCTGACCGATGGAACCCTGAGGAGGCCCTCTCTATGGGAGCGCACAGGACCATGGGAAGTTAACACCGGCAAAAGGCACTCCCGTAAATAATCCGGGCCCATGCCATTTAGGGCTTTATAGGTCATCACCAGCACCTTGAATCGCACCCGGAAGACAACTGGAAGCCAATGCAGCTCGCGGAGCAGAGGTGTTACATGGGAGTATCGGGGGACCCCCATCACAACTCACGCGGCCGCATTCTGCACCAGCTGGAGCTTCCGAGTGGTATTCAAGGGCAGCCCCATGTAGAGAGCGTTGCAGTAGTCTAACCGAGAGGTCACGAGCGCATGAGTGACTGTGCGTAGGGCATCTCGGTCCAAATAGGGTTGCAAATAACATCCATTAGCTATTATAATTATTTAGTTTTTAGCTTGAGGTCAATAGTTGTGTCCAAACATGTTTTTATTTTACACCCTCCTTGCTTTTCCATCTTCTGGAACAATTCGACATATCTCTTAGTGGAAGTGATGTCCTTTATAAAATGAATGTATTATTACACTGATGACTGAAGTATAACGACAAACTTGAAAAACAGAACAATGTCTGATAATAACAACTATACATCAAACTCCAGACAAATGATTTCATTATACTGTTAATCACTACCAAAGGCTAGGCAGTGTGAATATGCTTAAATATATATTTGATCACTTCTTATTTACATATCACCTTTGAACCATTTCAAATCTTTAAAATAATACCTTGGTGTGTTTGTGGGGCTTGTGTGCTCTAAGGAAGATAAGATCAATGACAGAGGTTCTACCATATTGGACAGGTTTCATCAGAGAAGCTCAACAAAGAGTGTCTCTCCCACAAATGATGTGGTGAGACATCATTTCCAGAAACCCATACTGGATTGGTCATTGCCTGGGTCAACAAGGATGACAATAGGTGTTGGAGTTCCTGAACATCTGGTGACGTCTGGTAACAAATGAGCTCCAGGACTCAGGACTGCATGACTAAGGTGTAACTCAGGGATCTTCAAACTTGGCCCTTTTATGACTTGTGGACTTCAGCTCCCAGAATTTTTCAGCCAGTGTGCCTGGTATAACTGAATATAAATATAAACAAAGGTAAAATGATGTGGTATTGCAAATCAAATTCAATAAGAAAAGGATATCTGAAAAAGAATACACCAGTTCTGAAAAGAACAACCTCCAGAATCAGAAGCATAGGGCAGAAGCTAGCAGATCATTGTCAATTTGTAATATTAAATGAAGTATCCATAGAAGCAGAACTGGAAAAACTTCAAAGGACTATCCAGGGCAAAGAAACCAAAGCCTTACCAGAAGTACCTCAGACCATAAAAGTAAATTAGAGGAAGCTGGCAGTAGAAGAAGCCAGCACAGCTACTGAATGGTATCTATTCCCCATCTCCTTAGAAAGAACAAAGCCCTCTAACTAAAAAACAATTGAAAGAAAAAATGAGCATCTAGAATAGCACAAAAACAACAGACAAAGTATTAAACAAAACAAACAGCAAAGAATTAAAAGATGCCAATATTGTAATATCAAATATAAGCACCAGCTCAGTGTAAGACGAAAACCTACTAATGTACGGTACGGCTGCAGTTACAATGGAATAACTTGAATCCAAAGTCATCAAACAAGAAAGAAAAGAGTCAAACAGTGCATCACCAAAATGGAAGATCAGGTTGGAAAATAAGATTAGTATCCTCAGATTAGGTGTAAGCAAGCTAGAGCCATTGAAAGAAAAGTGAATAACAAGAAGACCAAAGTATACCTGAACAAGGAATATCACTTAGAAACGAGGAAGATTAAGGAAGTATTGAAAATAATAAAGCAACAAATAACAGCTATAGCCAAAACAATCGACAGAGCTGAAGCTCGAATTGCATGCTATAGGCAGAATGTCCAATTTCAATTCAATCAGAAACCTTTTTACAGTCCATCAATGATTGCACAGAATGAGTTAACACAGTGGTGGCAAACCTATGGCATGCATGCCAGAGATGGCACTCAGAGCCCTCTCTTTGGGCATGCACGCCATTGCCCAAGCTCTGCCTCCCCCTGCAGCCCCCTCCTTACCAGCAGGCCCCTGGAAGAGAGTCGCCCCCAGGCACAGCCTGTGCAGAGCAGTGCAGCCAAGGACATGGCAGCTGGGCAGCGAGGACAAGACTCCACCCTCGTGCCCCATCATGTGCAGATGATGCTCTGGGGTGTAGGTGGAGGGCGTAGCCGCCATGGTGCTGCTGGGCCACTTGGGTGATGTGTGGCAGGCCATGGAGATGGTGGGTGGCCCTGCGGGCAGGCAGGATGGGGTGGGGCAGGGGGCCGGGTGGGGTGGGGGGAAGAGTGGGGGCGGTGGGGTAGGGCAGGGGCGGGTTTTGGGCACTCAGTCTCTAAAAGGTTTGCCATCACTGAGTTAACACCTGATAAAGCGGGGGGGGGGGGAAAGTGCAGTTCTGAATGCAGGTATGGGACAACAATTGGAATAATGGATTGGGCTCAAGCAGAACTAAAAGCCCTGGATAGAAAAAGAAGAGGAATGACAATGAATCCAAGCCCTTCATCCATGCAGGGAACTAGTTAGACCAGACATGTCAAACACAAGGCTCGGGGACCAGATCCGGCCCGTGAAGTGGTTTCATGCGGCCCACGAAGCCATCCTGGAAACAGTGAGGGAACGGCCCCCACTGCCTTGGCCCTGGCCCAGAGACCCTCCTTCTGCCAGAGACCCTCAGATCTGTCCCACTCCTGCCCAGGCCCCCATAGGCACCCTTGATGCGAACGATGTAGAGCTGGCCATGCCCACCCAGTAGGCCATACACATTTTAGCCACGCCCACCCAGCAGGCCACGCCCACCCAGGCCACACCCACCCTGCTCCCTGAGGGCAACCGCAATGCTGATGCGGCCCTCAATAAAATTGAGTTTGACACCCCTGAGTTAAACTCTACCTTCCAAGGAAAAAGATGAGCATAGAATGTTGCAAGTACATCAGACAGTTGAAGAAGAAAAACGGACATTGGAAAAATATTTAAAGGACAGTGAAGAAGATGCAGGGCTATAGCTATACACCCACCATGAAGTTTACTGAAGAGAGCCAACTGACTTGTTAGAAAAACCAAATGAAGAATAGAAAAGAGACACGGCAAGGCAAAGTTACACTGCATAGCCAGTACATTAAAAAAAGTAAAAAAGTAAAAAAAAAGTTTTTAAAGAAAGTATATAAAACAGTCAAACAGACAACAACTGGCAGTGTCTCAGAGCAGGAAAATTGAAGGAAGAGATGGAGGGGCTAATTATGGCTGCGTAAGATCAAGCCTTAAGAAAAATGCCTATAAAGCCAGAACTGGGAAGGCAGAGAAGACAGAACTGAGAAGACGGCAAATGCTGCTTCTGCAAAGAAGCTGAAGAAACAGGGACCACCTGGTTAGCTGTTGCAAGAAAATTGTATAGACTGACTACAAACAAAGGTATGCATGCCAAAGTAACAACAACAGTGCCTTGGAATATCAGCAAGAAATACCACTTCTCTGTAAACAAGAACCAATGAGAACACAAAATAGACAAAAGTACCAAAAAATGAAAAAGCTAAAGTGCTCTGAGACTTAAAATTCCAACAGACAAGCATCTGCCACATAATACTTCAGACTTAACCATGGTCAATATGAAAAAAAAAATCTGGATAGCGGACAGTGCAATACCTGGAAACAGCAGAATAGAAGAGAAAGAGCTGGAGAAAATAGCAAAATACAAAGACCTGCAAATAGAAGTAAAATGACTGTTGTAAAAGAAAGCAAAGATAGTACCAGTAGTAATAGGCTTCTTGGGTGCAATTCCAAAACATCTGGAGCACTATTTGAATACTATTGGCATTGACAAAGTCATCATGATTCAATTGTAAAAGCAGCTTTACTCGGAACAGCTTATGTCCTGTGACATTAACACCACGAAACAACATCTGCTTATTCCAGGTCCTTGGGAAAGACTTGATAAGTGGACAAAAATGCCAAATCGTCTAAACATCTGGTTGACTGTGCAACCAACCATTATAATTTGCTTGCTACCAGTAGATCTAAGCAAAATATTAAGAACACATGTTAGAGCTCAATTAATGCAAATAAGTTACCTCTTTATTTCCATAGTGACCCACCCCAGATGCAAATACCATTCAGAGGAGAGATAATTAAATGTGTGTATGGAACAGGAGGTGATAATCTTTACAACTTAATTAATATAGAGTGCAAGAGTTGACATTGCAGTATGGATACTTACTTCATCAGAGATGAATTACTCCCTTATTTTCTCATCATTTTAATTACTTATTTTATCAGGTGTATTTGGAGATTAATAATATTCTAAGGACTATAGCTGACATATACACATGGATATAGTCAAAAGCTGCTTTAAATATTTTTTTCAATTCAGATGAGGCAGAAATAGAACCCACTTATGCATTGTTCGTTTGCATTCAGGGAATAGCTACTTCCGATTCACTAATTGGAGGAAAAATTAACACAAACTCTTGCATAACAATGAGGAAGGACTCCATTCCAAAACAATGAGAAAAATGTAGCTTAGACAAACAGATCACTAAATCTGTTTTATGCATACAAATAAACAAGAATAAATATTCCCTTTTACAGAGGGGGGGGGGGCGGGAAGCAGCCTACTTCTCACCAGGATCTCTCTGATAAGCAAGGCAGTCCAAAACAGGACAAGAAAAGAGAGAAGGGAAAACTATATGTTTTGATTTTAATTTTTAATACAGCAAATATTTATTTCCGATTGTTGTGATCAGAGAACATCTTAAAAGAAAAATGCTGTGCAATATAAACTTCTTGTGAATGAAAGTAAAGAAACATTACATAGAACAATCAAATCAATGTACTTTTAACCACAGGTAATGAATGCATCAGGATGGCAGTTTTGGAGATCTGCACTATCTTTGCAGTGGTCTTTCAGCAGTTCCAGCAGTTCTTAATGACACTCAGAGCTAACGACCAGATGACTACAAAACATATAAATCTTTCCATTGCCCACTATTCAGTCAGAACTGAAGAAGCTTCCTGGAGGAGAGGTGAAAGGTTTTCAAAGACAAAGCCAAGAAAGTCCAGTTGTTTTTTGATAGCACCTTTGGGACATTTCCTTTCCCCAGTTATCTTCTAATTTAAGTTGTCAAAGGCCCTGCTTGTATTAGTTTGGCTCACTGGCAGAAAGGGCTTCTCAGTAGCAGGGCCTGAGTGATGGTCCCTCCAAAGAAAAATGTCACTAACTCCCACATAGTCTGCTTTCAGTTAGCAACTGGGCTAATCAGCAACTATTCAATCAGCAGGACAGCTACTGCAGCATCTGTCTTTTAGATTGCCTCTTATATTGCTTTATGCTTTTGAAATGAAACTTTTTTTTAAAAAAAAGGTTGATTTTATTGTTGCTGCAACGGTTCACATTATTCTGTAAATTCAGTTTCAGGAGGAAGACTGGCATAGAAATTAATTAAATGAATTAATGAACAAATTGAAACTTTATGGGAAGTTCTCAGGACACCTGATCGTCTGCCAAATTGATCTCTGCAGAGACAATTTACAAGTGCAAACACAACTTTTCAGCACACACTCTTTACGAACACTGCTTTCAAAGGGCATATTTTTAAAAAGTAAGTAATCCATCTGTTAAAGGAAATGGTTGGCCACCTAATCTCTACTGATTTATGTGACATAAAAAGCAAATACATACCACAGGTGTCTCAAATGTTTAATTATTTTTGTTGATGTACTATTAACAATTCCTCAGAGCATTCTGATAGTTATCAGAGTCATTTAGTTTTAGCTTATCTGTCTAGTTTGGAAATTCAAAAGAGTTATGTAAAAAACAACAGTTCAGCATAATCTCATGGCCTTTAAGCAAGCAGCAAACAGATAAAACTCCTCTCTCTTGACTTGTCCTCTCTCTCTCCACGCATTTCTTAAGAAAAGGAATCTGGAAACATGCAGAGAAGAGATGAGGAGAAGTCTGCTCATGACATTATGCAATCATCTAGGGACAACATCTGCCCACAACATCCATGTAGGTTCTGTTCCCACTCTTCCCTTGTTGATTGGAAAGATCTAAATTGGAATTCTTTTATACCATGAGAACATTTATTACCCTCATATGAAATGCTGGATGTAGGATTGATATGGTAAGTCTTGCTTCTTCACCTGACTATGTAAAAGGAGGGCTAGTCAATATTTGAAATGTCATCGCTGACACTTAAAAAAAGCAAAAAACTGTGTTTAATTTTTTTTTTAAAAAAAGTTGTATAAAATGTATTCCAACCCATAAACAATGCATTCAATTCTTGAATGCAATATAATTGGAGAAAACTCAGGTCCCAGAATAAAATCTGTCCAACAGTACTGAAGTCTACATTTTCAATTATCTCTAAAACCCACGGGATGTTGAGTATCAGAATATTGTCAGTGGGAATGATGAACAGAAAATTGTGAGGATGGTAGACAGAAGAGGTACCGTAGAACCATAAAGAGGAACTCTCTTGTTGGTCAATGTGAATGTACAGCGACATTTTGTTCCATGTTCTTCTTATAAATATCATTGGGGTGAATGAAAGTAAAAAATACATTGCTGATATAGATAGCACTACATAGTTTCTAGCCATTTTACAAATGGCAAAATGTCACTCATAACTCGTGGGAGTGAATCTTGTACCTTGAACAAGATCACTCCCTTGATTGTTAAGATGCAGGCAGCTTGTTAACTGCACATGAGGTATCTCAGGGTGGGGAAGGCCATAGAGGGCCTAGTGATGGACCAGGCTCCAAGGCCTCCCTGAGCCCCTAAGATACCTCATGCTTCCCTCTCCTTTCCTGCTGTGCTGGGCTCACCTTGAAAATATCCGTCCCTTCTCTGCCATGGTTCCTACTGCCACCCACATCTGAGGCTGGGGGATGCTTCTGTGGCCCTCCGGAAGGTGGATCCGGGCATCGGAGGCGTTTTCCAGGCCACTGCCACGTGGATCTGAGGCCAGAAGTCACTTTCACAGCCCTCCAGAGGCCCGTTTCTGGGTGGCAGCAGCCTGGAAAAAGCCTCTGGTGGCCAGGTCCACCTTCTGGAGGGCTGTGGAAGCATCCCCTGGCCTCAGATCCAGGTGGCAGCAGCCTGGAAAAGGCCTCTGGCGGTCAGATCCAGCCTCCGGAGGCACGTCAAAGCATCCCTGGCTTTGGTTCTGTTCTCTGTTGTAGAGAACAGAGGCCTAAAGAACCATGAGATCATGCAAGATCAGCAGTGTGAGATCTCACCCCACTGATCTCGCGTGCTCTTGCGTTACTTTAGGCCTCCATTCTCTGTGAATGCACCAAAGGCTTGGAGCAGCCAAGAAAGCGAAGGATCTCTCGATCTTCACAGGGTGAGTACCGAAGGCCTGGTGTCTAGGGAGACCCGGGGCGGGAGTGGGGAGGGAGCGAATAACCAGGGTGAATGTTGCAGTACCACTGTGGTTGCTCGTAAGGGTGAACAACCGCCATTGTGCAGCAACATTTGTAATTTTGGGACTTGCTCCTAAGCACTAGGGGGGTGCTCATCACATAACTTTGAACGAGCATTAAGTGAATGCTCGTACCTTGGGAGCTAAAGCAGACATACACGAATACTTTGAAAAAAATGATAACCACTTAATCCTTTCAGGGTTTGTACAATTGTATATTAAAGGGAAACATAGAGCCAATGCCATTTTGAGTTTGAGAAAATTTAAAGAAAGTACAGTAGATGCATTAAACCCACTACAGATTTAACATATCAATTTGAACCTCTTAAACAAAATTAGCAACACCCCTCCACCCTCACTTTGTTTTATGCTGCCTTCCAGGGATCACCACAATGGACGTTTTACTTATTAATTATGAATTGACACCTGTCCCCACAGCATTCTTGGCTGCCTTTTCTGAATTTGTACTCTTGAACATAAGTTAACTGACTGACTGAAAATTATTGAACATGTAGCTGGAAATACGAGATCAGAAATGACAAAAGAAGAATCTCAGAATATCTGCTACACCTTTATAACATGCACTCTTCCAATCTTTGACAGGATTTTCTCTCTCTCTCTCTTTTTAAAAAAAATATTCTTAGTATTCTTCTAGTTATTAGAATTAACCAGTTTTGTATAATAAATAAACTACTATCTGAGGAAGAAGGGCAAAAGAATTGATTTTTTTTCTATTCTTGTGATGGATTCATTGGAAGCTCATTGTTTAAGTTGAAATTGTGCGTTTGAAGTTCAATTTCTCAAGTCATTAGAGAAAGATAGGAAATTCAGAGGTCAAGGTAAGTGTAATAGAAATTTAGTTATAAGTTAATGATCCTTGAAATGCAATAGCCTATAGTTAATATGATATTTACAGTTTTCTTTGTGCTCCAAGCCCAACAATGGGTTTTCACCACAATTTACCGCTTTTATAAACTTCAGCGATTGCAAAGCTATTTTGGCTGAAAGATTACACTTATTTCTGTATTTGTTTAGCAATCCTACATTTGAAAGGAGAAAAGCTGCTCTGTACAAAATTTAAAATATACATTGGCAGGTGCGCTCAGAGAAGCAAGGAGGGCAAGAAAGACATCAGTCATTTCAAAATAAATAAAAATTGTAATTATGAAGCTCTGTTTGAAAGCAGTTTGTAAAATGCTGCTTTCCAGAACATTTTGACTGGATTCAACCATTATTTGTATCTGGTGGATGAATAGATATGGGAAGGGGAGCAGAAAATATTAATCACTCTGTTTGTGAAGCTATTCTTACAACAGTTTTAGAAGTCTTGCGTGTCATCTAGTTTGTGGGTGGACTTTTAGCGTCAAAGAGGCCCACTTCATTATCATCCTACTGTTTTCCTACAGGTGTAGGGTCCATTTTTTGGATCAATGAATGCCATTTCACGGGGTCAAACTGGATGATTTTCATGTCTGTGTTAGTTGTATTCTGACACCTTTGCTTTGTCTTCTGAATGAGCATTTGCCATCAATGTTAAAGTGGTTGGTGATGCAGGCAACAATGCGGGGTGTTGCTTGTAGAGCATGGCCAAAGACTTATGAGGCTGAAAAGCTACCACAGCCTTTTATACTGAGAACTGGACTGGATGGACCAATGACATCCAATTATGTAAATTGCTGGAGTATTTTTTTTTGTCTCTGTGTTTTCCCTGTGTAGCTCTGTCTGTGGAGCCTGTCGTAAGTTGTACTCTTCACCGCTTAACAATGAAGGGCAGAGTAGCAATTTGAATCAATCTGCTCCTGACTTTTGGCCTATGATTTTCCACTGGCAATTTTGCTAATGCTGCCTTTAAGCCACAATGTCGAAAGGAGTAGCTGCATTTGCTATGAAAAGGGGCTCCGTTACTGCAGTCCTCCCTCCCCTTCAGGGAGGGTGTGCAATTAATCTTTAAACACATTCAAAACAGACATTACTGGCAAATAGAAAGCATGCCTGATGAATGCTGATAGGATTTCTTTTTCTGAGACCAGAATGTCATTGTTTTTCTCCATGGCAAAACTTCATTGCTCAACTTCCTTTGTATCCTTTTCAGCCTCCTAATAAAATATTTTCAGAAATGAATTACAGGTAGTCCTCGACTTACAACAGTTCATTTAGTGACCATTCCAAGTTACAATGGACTAAAAAGTGATTTATGATCGTTTTTCACAATTATGGCCTTCGCAGCGGGCTTCCGGTGGCTGCGCGGCACCGGAGACAGCCTTCCCGGGCTGCCCGCGGCTCAGCTGAGTTATTTTCGCCCGAAACAGCGCCGATCAGCTGTTCGGGCGAATTTGAAGCCCCCTCCTCGGGAGAAGAGGAGGGGGTGAGCCCCCAGGTAGGGGTAGAGTTCTCCGGGGCCGCCTGAGCTTATGGCTTGGGCGGCTGAAGGATTGAGCTCCCCCGTAGCCTGGGTTGCTCCCAGCTGGCCAGCGCCTCTGCTCCTGATTCTTGGAGCAGAGCCAGGCGTCTGCGACCACCCATGACTATGGATTAAAGGAGCAGGCAGAGCGGTACAAGAGGAGAAGGTGAAGAGGATTATTATATTTTACTCTCGAGCTTGATGGACTTTTTTAAACTTGAAGTGAAAGTGCGTCACAATTGAAAGTAAAAGATGGCGGCTAAACCTCCCCCTAAAACTCTTCGGAGTGCTGGAACTTCTCCGGTGCAACAATCATTATTGCAGGCGTTGCATCCTCCTGATGTATTGACATCGAAGGACTTACAAGATGCTCTTGAAAAACATACCCAGGTAATTTTGAAACTAATTAATGATAGATTTGCACAGATGGAGGAGAAATTGGAGAAACTGGAGGAGAGAATGGAGGAGAGGATGGAACAGAAGTTCAGTGTGATGAAGGCAGACATCTTGTCTTCAGTGTATAAAGTGGCTGAATGTGTGGAAGATTTGGAGGAAAAAGTGGAAGACTTGACTCAAAAGAATGCTATATTAGAAGCAAAAGTATTGGAGAATGAAAATTTAAGAGACAAAATGGATAAAGAACTGAGTCTTGCTCAATATTACCAGATGCAGTTTGCCATTAGAATTAGAGGTTTAAAGGAGAATATTAAGGAAGATCTAAAGCAGCTGGTCTCTGAGGCTCTCGAAGTAGTATTGAATCAGCCAGCATCTGAAATAAAAGGAGGCATGGATAAAGTGTTTCATGTGAATTCATGGATTGCTAGACAGAGAAAGTTGCCCAGAGATGTGGTGGTTTATTTTGCAAAAAGGGAAATCAGAGATGAAGTTATACGAGCTGCTTATCATACTAAAGTTGTGATTGCTGATCAAGAAGTTTTGGTTCTAAAAGAAATTCCTCCAAAGATCTTAAGGAGAAGGAAGGATTTTACATTTCTTGTGCAAGAGCTCAAGCAACGAGATATAAGGTTCAGATGGGAGATCCCAGCTGGGTTGATGGTGATGCATGAAGGTAAAAGGTACCGTTTGGTTACTGTGATGCAAGCGCGTGATTTTTACAATAATGTTTTAAAAGCAACTCCATTAACACTTCTGGAAGCTGCAAAGGGATCTGGAGAAGGAGAACATCAAGAGGCTGAAGATGGACAGACAGAGGAGAATGGTGTTGGAGGAGATCAAGTTACAACTTCGTTGGATGATCCTATGGAACAGAGGGTGACGCGTGCTGCTTTAAAACGATCAAAAAAGAGAAAAGAATGAGATTAGCAGAAGTCTATGGAACTCTTACAACGTACTTATAGCCGAGTAGTGGGAGGTGGGAAAAGATTTGGGTGAGGAATGCAAAATTTTATACAAGTTTAAAATCTAAGAGAGAACTTTTACAAAATGTTTTATAGATGGTTTTTAGATCCTAAAAAGTTAAGTATGTATTTGAATTATTAGCCTAAATGTTGGAGGTGTGGTGATGAAGACGCAATATATTTTTACATATGGTGGACTTGTAAAAAGGTTGAGGCTTTTTGGATAAAAGTTTGGTGGAACATACAGAAGATTTTTAAATGGAGGTTAAAGTTTTGTTCGCAACCTTTTTTGTTTGGAATAATTACAGATGTTACAGTTGTGGACATTAAGTTGATGTTGAATTTAATTACGGCAGCAAGACTTTTGATAGCTTAGTACTGAAAGAGGAACTGCCGACTACAGAAGAGTGGATTTTAAAGTTTTCCGACCTGGCTGAGGTGGCGAAGATTTTGGTCAATTTGAAAGATTATTTGTAAGAATGTTATATTATGGAATGGAGAAAATGGATTGAGTTTATCTAGAACAAGTATAGGGTTAAGAAGTATTATGTAGTATCTGAATAACTCTTTTTTTTTCTTCTCTTTGTATCTTGGGTTTTTTTTGTTTTTTTTTGTTTTTTTTGTTTTTTTATATATATTTAATATTACTAAGGATTGTTTTATCCTATATAAGCTAGAGAGTGATAGATTTCAGAGTCTATGGTTGTTAGCATATGGTTGTTTATGTTTGCTTTTTTTATATATATACCTTGTATTTAGCTCTGGGAAGTGGGGGGGGGGAAGGGGGGGAGGGGGGAGAGGAAGGGGGGGAGGGAGAAGGGAGGGGGAGGGGGGATTTGTAAGGGGGAAAAATTGTATGTTAAAACTTTTTAATTAAAAAAAAAATTATGGCCTTCGCAGCATCCCCATCATCATGTGATCAAAACTGAGATGCTTGGCAACTGGTTCATATTTATGACCGTTGCTGAGTCCCAGCAACGGTCATAAATATGAACCAGTTGCCAAGCATCTCAATTTTGATCACATGATCATGGGGATGTGACCCCTTTTGCGACCTTCTCACAAGCAAAGTCAATGGGGAAGCCAGATTTACTTAACACTGGGTTACTAACTTATCAAGTGCAGTGATTCATTTAACAACCGTGGCAAGAAAAGTCATAAAATGGGGAAGAACTCACTTAACAACATAAATTTTGGGCTCAGTTGTGATCATAAGTCGAGGACTACCTGCTGTACTTTTCCAGCAGGCCACAGAATGGCACAGACAGTTTCATTTGCAGATTTGTTTTTGGAAAAGGACATTGGAGAAGAAGCATTAAACAATGCGGCAAGGACTCTCTGCGCTTTCTGATTTTCCTCCTGCTTCTTTGGAATGATCAATGGCAGTTTTGCTTCTTGCACATTCTACAACTGTAGAATAAATCTGCCAGCTCGTTGGAATAGTGGAAGCTAAGCTATTTTATACCCTTGGAACCTGTCCTTGGCTGATGTTGGAATAAGGAAGAAAATGCTACTTTAATAATGGACAAACTGAGGCAATGGAGGCAAACCTTTTGGGCTCGGCATGTCAAACGTTCAAAAAACGCCTAATGACTCTGCTGGCAAAAGTGAAACAATCTCCCTCACAATAGCAGCAGGACTTGCAGCGGTACGGAAACTGGGCCTGAAGTAGAGGCTTTGGCTTCAGCCTAGCACCTCTTCTGCTTCTCAAAATGGCGACCTTGTGCCATCCTTCAAGGGATGAGAGACTTGGGGACAATTTGACCTAAATCAATTCTAGGCCAAATTTGGGTGTGTGTGTGTCACTTCATAATTTCTTAGTTTAGTACAAGCAGCAGCATGAATAACAGAATAACAGAATTGGAAGGGACCTTGGAGGTCTTCTAATCCAAGCAGGAAACTCTATACCATTTCAGACAAATGACAAAGTAGCAACAATGAGACATTGGAAGATCTGCAAGAAATACCATTTGCCGGCAATCAAGAACTGGTGGGACCATAAACCAGAGAAAGTATTAGAAAATGAAGAAGCTAAAATCCTATGAGACTTTAGAATTCAAATAGACAGGCACTTGCCACATAACACCCCAGACTTAACTGATGACAAAAAAGAAAGACAAAAAAAAAGTCTGGATAGTGAACGTGGCAAAACTTGGAGACAAGCAGAATAGAAGAGAAAGAACTGGAATAGATAACAAAATACAATGACCCGCAAGTAGAAAAAGAAAGAATGCGGCAAAAGAAAGCAAAGGTAGTATCAATAGAAATAAGGGCCTTGGGCGCAATCCCAAAACAGCTGGAGCATCACTTGAACACCATCAACACTGACAAATTCGCCAGCAGTCAATTGCAATTTTACTTGGAACAGTCCTTGACTTATGTCCACAACTGAGCCTAAAATTTCTGTTGCTAAATGAGAGAAGTGAGGTTTGCCCCATTTGATGACCTTTCTTGCCAAGGGTGTTAAGTGAATCACTGCAATTGTTAAATAAGTAACCCAGTTGTTAAGTGAGCCTGACTTGCCCATTGATTCTGCTTGTCAGAAGGTCACAAAAGGTGATCACATGATCCTGGGACAGTAGAGCCGTCATAAGTATGAGCCAGTTGCCAAGTACTCAAATTTTGATCATGTGACCATGGGGATAATGCAACAGGTTGTAAGTGCAAAAAACAGTCATAAGTCACTTTTTTCAGTGCCATTGTAACTTTGAACAGTCACTAAACAAATGGTTGTGATCCAGACAAGGTCCAAATTATTAAACCGGGTATAATAGCAATTTAAACCTTCATGGTAAATGCAGTAAAACTAATAGTAAAAATAAGTCAATTAACATCAGATATCAAGGCAAACCCTATTTATCCTTTTTTAAAAATCAGGACACATTCTTTCTTCAGTATGTTTTTCTTTTAACAACAGCAATGCATCTGTGACTATTATATTGCTAGCTCTGTTTTTAAAATATACCTAAATATTTCAAAATAATGGACTTTATGCTATAAATATAAATGCCTGTCAGAATAGAATGGTATTACATTATTCATGTATTTTTCCTTGTTTTACCCTACCTCTTCCATAGCCTCAAAATGACTCAGAAAACATGTAACAGAAAGTTTTTCACTTACACAGTGCAAATGTTCAGTAATGTTGAGATGAAAAGCGGGGGGGGGGGGAAAGCTAGAGAAAGAAAGGAGATATTTCTATGGAATGGCATAACATGAGACTCATCTTCAAATCCCAATCATGGTATAAAGGTTCCTGCTAACCAGTTTTAAAGGACTTGCACCTTGGTATCCCCTTTGAGTCATTTCCAGCCCGCTAAGGAGGCAACTTACACTCCAGTTTAGTTACTCCATGTTTGAGTAGTGTTCTCCCACTTCTGACACAATTCTTTCTATATGAATTATCTAGGATACCTTCTTAACAATGTACTTAGGGGTTAGGATCTGATGAGCTCCAATTGCGTAGCTGCTTTAGCTTCTTGACCTCAAGCCCCCTGTGGGCTAGGCTCTCCACAGCCACTTGACCTTGGGCTGCAGGAGAGAGGGGTCATCTGACTTTCGCAAAGGCTTCTGCATAAGTAATGCTTGACCAGCACTTTCTAAGAGGTTGCTGGGCCTCATGCAGGCTCCTTACATCCATGGGCTTAACGTCTTTTGAAAGAGTGCTACACTTGTTGGGAAAAATATTTACTACTGTTTTGAAAGGACACCAGGCCTGTGCTTAACCCACCCACCCCTGCCCCCGCAGAGTCAACTATTGAAGGAATATATGTTAATGTAACTGTGGAAGAGTTCATATTGGTGATGTTATCAAATGGAGTTCATCACAGCAAATTCCTTTTGGATGCTGTTTTGAAACTGAAACTTTCCAAAGAAGCAAAATATCTTGTGTCCCCGCTCCGATAATATTTCAAAGGATTTGTGAATGAAAACAATCTTCCTTCCTTCCTTCCTTCCTTCCTTCCTTCCTTCCTTCCTTCCTTCCTTCCTTCCTTCCTTCCTTTTCTTTTCATATAACTAATCTACTATATACTGTATATATATATATATATATAGAGAGAGAGAGAGAAAGAGTAAGTAGGTATACGTAGTTATAGATAACTATACCTACTTATTTAAATTTCCCTCTCTCTCTCTCTCTCTCTTTCTCTCTCTCTCTCTCTCTCTCTCTCTCTCTCTCTCTCTCTCTCTCTCTCTCTCTCTCTCTCTCATCTATCAATAAAATGCAAAAGCTGAGAGAAGCATACTCTTTTTTCCCTATTTCATTTCTCATCAGTTCCTCTAAGGAATTTCTCTGCTTGAAATTATTTGACCAAGGGTGGGGGCAAAATCGATGGTTTACAATCCAAGTAATGGGAAGCATTGATTTAGTTCCATAATTTAGACACTGAATCAGCAGCAGCTAAGCAAAACTATGAGACCATAAAAGGATAGATAAAAATATGCCATAACTCGAAGAGAAAGAGAGAGAGAAAATAGAGAACAGAAACCTAAAGAAATTTACATGCCATCAGCTTGTCCTATTCCTCTAGAGCAAATAGCCTTGAAGGACAGGAGGAAGAGCCTCTGCCAAGACCGTGGTCAGATAAGAGGCACTTGAGCCCAGGCCAAGAAACCAGTTTGAGTAAGGAATGGGGAAACCACATTCAGACTTGCAGGATTCTGTTACTATAGTTGCTGCAATAAAGTTACAGTAGTCCTGACCTACAGTACATAGCATTCTGGTCTCTCTCTTGTTGTGCTGAGAGTTTCTCGGATTATCTGTTCACTGGAACATCAAGATAACAAAGTACGGTACTCAGGATTATGAAATTAAGCACAATGCTGAATTCAGATATTGAAGTTTCTTGGCATGAAGGTATCAGTTTCTATCTCTTTCTGGGTCAGCCCATCTCCTCCTCCTTCTTGCTAGTTTACTCATTCATTTATTCTCCCCCCCCGGATCCAATCTATGCAGAGGTTCCCCCCAAATTTTGTCTTGCACAGAGCAGCAAGTGGGACCACCCACTGCAAGGGTCATACAGTAAGTGCCTGCAGGAAGCAGAAGAACTGGCATACATCATCTGTCCCCCTCACTGGCAGAGAGAGGAAAATGAAATTATGAAGGTAGTCAATACAGGTAGTCCTCGACTTACAACAGTTCATTTAATGACCATTTGAACTTACAACGGCACTGAAAAAAGTGACCTATGTGACCGTTTTTCACACTTACGACCCTTGAAACATCTCCATGGGCATGTGATCAAAATTCAAATCCTTGGCAACTGGCTGATATTTACAGTATGATGGTTGCGGTATCCTGGGGTATGTATGTGTCGTGTGATCATCTTTTGTGACTTTCTGACAATCAAAGTCAGCGGGGAAGCCAGATTCACTTAACAACCATGTTACTAACTAACAACTGCAATGATTCATTTAATAACATGGAAAGAATGGGGCAAAACTC
Source organism: Vipera ursinii (assembly GCF_947247035.1). Taxonomy (NCBI): domain Eukaryota; kingdom Metazoa; phylum Chordata; class Lepidosauria; order Squamata; family Viperidae; genus Vipera; species Vipera ursinii. The sequence goes on along the minus strand of NC_139512.1, from coordinate 212,670,346 downwards.
ACTGAACAAAGGTCTTTGTAGTGTATGCGGGTTTTGCATACACGTGAGGGTCATTGAATTAAGGAGGTGGGGAGCTGGACAGCTCCAAGCAGGAACAGCGTTCGGCGGGAAGCCAGAACAAGGGGACAGCATTCAGCGGGAGAGCAGGATTTAAAGGGATTGGCTGACCAGCCAGCAGGATGCTTGGATTATACCGATTGGCCAGGCAGTTACTTGACCAGGTATAAGTGAGGGCTCAAATCCTTTGTTTCCCAGTTCGGCCATGTTCCTCAATAAACAACTTAGCTCCTGAACCTGTGTCGCCTCTGATTCTGGGTCCAACACAACAGTCTTGCTTAGCAACAGAAATTTGGGGCTCTGTTGTGGTCATAAGTCGAGGACTACCTATAGTCATTTTTAACATACTTTCATTTAACTTCACTGGACTTAGTGATAAAGCTGGCCTCATATTCATGTCATTGCAAAAACAAACAAAACACCACAAGGGTTGAACTCTGGTGGGTAAAGCATTCAAAGGTGGCATCTTGTAAAGCATGTTAGCTTTACAAGGTCCCTCCTTTGAATGCTTTCATTCTTTTGAATGTTAAAATGTCCTTCTTCAAAGGATGAGTCCCATACCCAGTGGTGGGATTCAGCTGGTTTGCACCAGTTCAGCAGAACCAGTAGCTAATTTTTGGTTGCACAGGCCCAGAATGGACTTCCGGAAAGGCATCCACCCAGAGAACCGGTTGTTCACATATTTGAATCCCACCACTGCCCATATCCCAGAAGTTTCAGCGCTTCCTTGGCTATCCTTTCCTGTACCTGTATACAAGCAAAGTGACAGGGTTAATGGTTCCAGCAGGAGTTAGCAAGCAAACACAAAGCATCAGAATAGCATAAGAAAAAAAACCTGCTAGGAAATGACCTCCTGATTGGCTGAAAATAGGGTCTTGTGCTCAGTCTTCACCCAACTGTCTTCTAAATGGCGTGTGATGGTGGAGAAAAAAAGAAACAAAGGAAGATGAGTTGTCAACATTGATACACACCCACTGGGACACGGCATCTGCACAAATGGGAAGAAAACCTCTTTGGGATGGAAAAAACAAGGCCTGATTGAAGCCAGGAAATTACACGTCCGCGAGGCTGAAGTCGAGTGGAAATGTCATGAGTTTGTGTGTGGGTGTGTGCATGTAATGACACATAAAAATGGCTGTCATGGAAAAACATCCCCAATGTTTCTGAAGGTGCAGATGTTAGAACCAGAGCAACCAAAGCAGGGGTCTTCCAACTTGGCCCTTTTATGGCTTGTGGACTTCAACTCCCAAGAATTCGTCAGCCAGGCACGCTGGCTGAGGAATTCTGGGAGTTGAAGTCCACAAGCCATAAAAGGGCCAGGTTGGAAGACCCCTGAAGCAAAGTAATGATTTTTTAATGAATGCAGGGATTTTTTCAGAGGGGAAAATGTTGGTGGAATTATACAGTCAGCAGGGGACTCACTGGTGGAATCAAAGAATCACTTGGAAAGCCGCCATGATTTCTTTATTGGATTTGGCAAGGGGAAAAAAAAGTTTTTACTCTCTGTGGTCAATAGTTTAGAAGCATCCCATTTCTTGTCCCATCTTTGCAATTGTGGACAACATCTTAAAAGGAAGTTGAGAAACAATACAATATTATGATATCTCATTCCCTTTTCTCTAGCAAGCCATTAGAGTGTGCATTTGATGCCAGGGTAAAGATATTGTATAAAGGGCTGGCCAATATACAACAGTAAGATACATGGGCAATTGATCAAAATCCACCTCAGCAGGAATCAGCATCTTCCTGATCTTGGCTGATCTGAGAAGCTAAACTGGTTGGTTCTGGTTAGTGTTTGGATAGGGAAACCACCTGGCAATTCCAAGGCTGTTGGCTAAACTAAGACATTTAGTTTAATATAAGCAAGGCTGTTCCTCAAATTCTATCAAGAAAATGGCTGGATTGGATGTTGGTCTTGATTTAAAGGTGTCTTTGCCTTTATCTTTTACCGGATGAAAATCTGGATAAGGAAACAAACCCCACATGGAAATTATGTGGAAGAGGTCATCTCTATCCAGCAATCTCAGCTGGGAGGACCTCAAGGGGGAGCAAGAATGAAGAAAGTACTGTTGCCCCATCACACCCCTAGTGATGGAGGTATGCCCCCATGCATGCTGCCCTTTTTTACGTGACATTGCATGATTATGCGAAGGGGGAGCAGGTCGAGGTGCAATGGTGTGATGCAGCCTTCAACATTTGGATGAAAACAGAACCTGTGGAAGCTCATGGCTCTACCCTACTAAATGCTGTGTAGCACTTCTAGTTAAAGAAGGGCAGATGTTCTTGTCTTGTCCAATTCAAAGCAGCACTAAAAAAAAAACTCCTGGTCAGCCACGACTTCTGCCTCATTCAGCAGGTGGCCCAGGAGATCTGGGTCTGCGAGAAGAAGACCATCAGCAAATGGCCTGGTGACATCCTGTCCTACAAGGAGCACCTGAAGTCCAAGGTGGTGGACAAAGAGCATCAGCTCACCAAGAGGATGCACAACGTTTGAGCCGCAGCGGCAGTGGCCGGCGGGGAGGCCCAGCCCCGCTTCTTCCTCTCGGACACGGGCACCGGCCTCCCCAAGGGAAGACAGGCAGGACCCCCGGCTGCACCAGGCCTCCCCTCGGCTTCTCCCCGTCTCTGCCACCCAAAGCCCCTGCAGCCGCCTAGCCCCAGCGGGGTAGCAAGAGCCGGCCCGGCTTCTTGCTTCAGATCCACAACTCCACTCCAACATCTAGAGCCTCGATTTGTTTTTAATAATTATTTATTAGTGTAATTGCATTCCTGCCTGAGAAGTATTGGCCAATAAAGAGAGGGGAGCTTCAAAAAAAGAACCTCCTAAGGAAAACTGATCAGTAATTGTCTAGGCACAGTCCAGTAAAGAAAAACCCTACCTTCTTGCAGACCACAAGCATCAGATACCACGTCATTGGAGTAGATTGACCAACTGGAGAATTAACCTCTTTTAGGCTCAGTGCAGTCCTGTCACTGCTTGGACAACCTGAAGGCCTTGGAAAATGTCGGTGGAAAATACTTAGCCCAGGTCTTAAGCCAGGCCTCCGTGACAGAAATCCCAAAAGGGTTTTCGACCCCAGAATGTGTGGGATGGTGGTGGTGGTGGTGGTAGGGGAAAGGATCACTCTCTTTTAGCAGGATCTGGGTGGTAATGAGGACAATTGGGCTTTCGTAGGGTAGCAGGCTTACATTTTAATGTGTCCGCTTGGTGAGAGCTGGTGGGATGATTAAATGGGGCTAGGATGAAAGTCTGCAATCTCCCTGCATACAAATAGGTTGGGTTTAGTAGGACAGCAGAAACAGTGATGGGGTAGGTTTGAAGGTACTACTGTGAGTGTGACTGAGAAGAAATGGATCCTCTCTTTCAGTAAATCACTTTTCCCCTGTAATTTGCTTTTCAATATTTTTACCCAACTGTGTTTACTCTCTTTCTCCTACCCTGTTTGCAGCAATTTTCTGTGGCTTAAGGAAATATTTGTGGATTGCTTGGGTGTGCTTTAACTGTCCCCAGCGGTATGTGTGTCCCTCGTCTAATAAGAGGAATAGAGGGAGATATGGTGGAAGGGGGGAGACAGATCTGGGAAAGGAGGCAGGACCTTTTAAATTTTGGTGGTTTGCTTCTCCATAAAGGTAAAGGTTCCCCCGCACACGTGTGCTAGTTGTTTCTGACTCTAGGGGCTGGTGCTCATCTCTGTTTCAAAGCCGAAGAGCCAGCGCTTGTCCGAGGACGTCTCTGTGGTCATGTGGGCGGCATGACTAGACGCCAAAGGCACATGGAATGCTGTTACCTTCCCACCGTGGTGGTCCCTATTTTTCTACTTGCATTTTTACATGCTTTCGAACTGCTAGGTTGGCAGAAGCTGGGACGAGAAACAGGCCCTCACTCTGATACACGGCACTCGGGATTCGACCCGCCAAACTGCTGACCATCTGATTGACAAGCTCAGCATCCTAACCCACTGGGCCACTGTGTCCCTTTTGCTTCTCCATAGAACAAGATAATTTAGAGGACTAGATCAAGTTACCCAAAATTTACAGTCTGGGGGACATCTTGAATTGACAATCACAAAATATTGTTCTTAAGGAGGATCTTTTCTTAGCGGTGTAGCTAGTAAGTCAACTGCATGTCCTGATAACCTCAAGATTATTGCAATTATCCTCTTTGTAGAAGGCCCTCCCAAAGTTCAATTTAATCTTTGTGTTGGTTGAATTTCACTTGTTCCTGATTTCCTTTGAAGCCCACTTTAAGGTGCTCACAATAGTGTGGAAAGTTTAGGATCAAGTTCATTGCACTTACTGCCAGCTCCATTGCAATCTGTCCTGTATTCTTAGATAATCAGGCAGGTACGTTTTACAGACCTCACCAAGGATATTTCTGATATCACTTAATTCTGTCTTCCCTGGATAGCTGTATGGTTGTTGTCATCATTGTATTTCTGTAAATTACCATAAATCATTAATGGAGTGAGCTGCATACAAATTCTCTAAACAAATCAATCAATAGAGTTTTTTTCAGCATTAATTATTTGACAATGTGGATATACATATCTTATTGACATGCTGCTTTTATAGTGTTACAGAATGTCAGAGTCTCCGTATTTGACCCTTCACATATTTAGAGATACCTAAAGATGTTTTTCTCAGCTCCAATTAGTGATACATTAGTTCCCTTTAACTGGATTTAAAATGCTTTTCAGTTTATTTTCATTTTATTGGGTTATATTTATGCAAAGCACTGAAATACAAACCGAGAGTGATATAAATAATGAAGTTATTATTGACACATGTGCTTTAATGATTTCATTATTGATTAGTCTGCTTTATATTTTTTTTAAAAGTATTTGGTTGCCTTGAGTCCATTATGTAGCTGTTTGGACTTTTTGGCACAACACAGCTCTGGATTATATATTATTTTTGAAATAAGCTCAGATATTAACCAGAGATAGTAAAATTTCAGGTAATAATAAAAAGAATAAGATCCTCCAGATGGCAGAGGTATTCTCTGTGTTCTGTTAACTTAAGAAAAGACAAGATAGCCAGGTCTGTCTAAAGAAAACCTCATCCTTTTTAAAATATGTGCAAATTTTTGATAGCATTGCAAATACTTTTGATGTGTTTGTGTGTGTGAGAGAGAGAGAAAGAGAGAGAGAGAGAAAGAGAGAGGAATTATTATACTTTAGAGATAGACACATTCAGTGTTGTTCACATTTCTCTACAGTCAGGAAGCATTTCTATTTTCCCAAGAGAGATGAAATATTTCCCTTCGACAATATATTCTCTAGTGGAATTCAAACTTTGATTTCATATAGATTAAAAATAATGTGCAATTTCTAAGTTAATCTTCATCTTATTGCAGAAATGGAACTGTAACTTGGCCAAGTGTTTTGTTGATTGTTTGGCAAGATCTCTGAATTTTGGTGTGAGCTGCCAAGTTGCACCTAGATGCAGCACTTTCCACATTTCCAGAAATATCTGCCGCAACTCTAGTGAGAAATAATAATTAATAATAATAATGAAGTTGGAAGGGACCTTGGAGGTCATCTAGTCCAACCCCCTGCTTGGGCAGGAAACCCTATACCATTTCAGACAAATGGCTGCCCAGTCTCTTCTTAAAAACCTCCAGTGTTGAAGCATTCACAACTTCTGGAGGCAGGTTGTTCCACTGGTTAATTGTTCTAACTGTCAGGAAGTTTCTCCTTAGTTCTAGGTTGCTTCTCTCCTTGATTAGTTTCCATCTGTTGCTTCTTGTTCTCCTTTTGGGCGCTTTGGAGAATAGCCTGAGTCCTTCTTCCTTGTGGCAGCCCCTGAGATATTGGAACACTGCTATCACATCCCTCCTCATCCTTCTCTTCATTAAACTAGACATACCCAATTCCAGCAACCGTTCCCTATATGTTTTAGCCTCCAGACCTCTAATCATCTTGTTGCTCTTCTCTGCACTCTTTCTAGAGTCTCAACATTTTTTACATCGTGGTGACCAAAACTGGATGCAGTATTCCAAGTGTGGCCTTACCAAGGCATTGTAAAGTGGTATTAATACTTCATGTGATCTTGATTCTATCCCTGTTAATGCAGCCTAGCACTGTGTTGGCTTTTTTGGCAGCTGCAGCACACTGCTGGCTCATATTTAAGTGATTGTCCACTAGGACTCTGAGATCCCTCTCACAGTTACTATTATTGAGCCAGGTACCACCTATACTGTACCTGTGCATTTGGGTTTTCTTGCCTAAATATAGAACCTTACTTTTTCACCATTGAATTACTCTGAGTAATTTAGTTAAAAGGGATGGGACATATCAGAGTGGGAAGGACTGGCAACACCCAGTTTTTATCATGGATCCAACTCCACTGTCCTTGGGACCTATCTGCCATCCCATACAATCCCCAACAATCTTCCACGGGGAGAGGAAGTTGTGAATGCTTCAACACTGCAAGTTTTTAAGAAGAGACTGAGCAACCATTTGTCTGAAATGGTTTCCTGCCTGAGCAGGGGGTTGGACTAGAAGACCTCCAAGGTCCCTTCCAACTCAATTATTATTATTAAAGCAAAAGAGATTGCTTTAATAAGAAATTGAATTAAGCTGAAAATCCAGTTGCCTTTGTAAAAGGAAATGAGAAGGGGTATTTTTTCCCTCTCTTCATTTTGGCTTTGAGTAAACAACAGCTTTTCACCATAGGTAGCTGTAACCCAGGCTCAACATTATCCTGCTCCACAGTTATGTATATTCTCTATCATGTTGCTTTTGTGCTGATTCCATTAACAAAACTCTGAGCAGCTCACAGTGGTAACATAATACACATGAATCATTTTGATCATATTTAGTAAATAATAGCATAATTAAATCATAATCACATGAATGGACTGATGTAGTTTACATGATTTCTTCTAAAAGGAAACAACAGGAAGAGGAATAGTAATGTAAAATAGCTTTCTGGTTGATCAGATGCTCATTGTGAAGATAAAATTTGCTCCAGAAATTGTTTGCATTGTGTGAATGAGATGCTGCTATTTAAACACTGGAAGACTCAATCAAAGTGACTACCCAATAGTTCACAGTCCATTTACAATAACATTATGTATTAACAATTGAAATGGGATTTTGTATTGTTTATTGGCAGGTTTGTTTAAAATTCCTAACACAGATGTGTTGGCTGTAAGCCGAAAATTGGAAATATACATATTTAATTTAGTGGCCCTGGGTCATTGCTTTATTTTAGCAGGGACAGTCAAATTAATACGCTCAAAAATCTATGCATCCTTTTCGGATGCATGAAAGTAGTGTTTTTATTATGTCTGAAAATAATTGGAGTTTTTAAACTAAAATTTGATTCAACTTCTGTTAAGGATGAGTAAGCTATTAAGGATTCCCTATTTAACAAGTGCTTGTAATGGTATGTGGGAAAGGCCTTGGGAGATGGGGCGAAGAGATGCTGCCTAAGGCAGCGGTCCCCAACCTTTTGGGCACCAGGGACCGGTTACGTGGAGAGAGGTTTTTCCACAGACTGGAGGATATGTTGTTTTGTGTGCTGCCTGCATCCCACAGATGGGGCTTTGCTTGTTTGTGTGGACCAGTTGTTGGCATGCCGCAGCCTGGTACCAGTCCATGTGCCGGGGGTTGGGGACCCCTGGCCTAGGGTATGGTCAGAGAAGAGACAGCGTAGCTGTATAGAACAAGAGGAGCAGGAGGGACCCTACCTAATTTCTTGGGTGAGGCAGGAGAACTTACTTTCAGACTTGTAAAATCCTACCAACGTAACTTACGATAAAGTAGAATTAGCTTCCTTGGTCCTGTTTCCTGTTTGGTCTCCCTGTAAGGTTGACAACGGCTATATTTTGGCTGCTTCTTTATTTGTGTGTGCATATGCATATATTTAGCTGCTTCTCTCGAGAGCCAACCAGTAACATATTAATTTCAGGAAGCAGGCCAACTTGAAGATAACATATGACAAAATATTGCCATAAATTTAATTGTTTCTCTTCTGTCATGAACTAGAAGAAAAACAAATTAAGAGACATAGGTTGTCAGTATATCTTATTTCCTGCTGATGCAGCCTTTTAATTGGTAAGTTATTGACCTCTGAAAAATTGAAGTACGTAATGAAATAGTGACACCTTGTAAATCAAGTGGGTTGCTTAGGTAGTGAGGATTGTAATTATGGGGACATAAATATTCTTCAGCTATTCCTTCGCAAGAGCAGAGGCAAGTCACCCGAAACCACTCTATGTCATGGAATTAACTATTGAGAGGAATGACATCCTTGAATTTTGGTTGTTCTGATACTGTGCATTCTCCAAGTTATCAAAGGTAAATACTTTGTTATTTCCTTGACATTTGTGCTTCACGCAAAAAAGAAAACTTACTTGTTAGAGCTCCTATTTAAATTGTGTTTATACCAATAATAACATCCACACTTAAAAATATAGGCAGAGTGAGGTCTTTCTTAAGCATTCCAATTTTCTCCGACGTCTTGAGTACTATTGAGAAGCAAGGGCTTTTGAAGATTCTAGCTTTTATCATCAGTCCCAATGATGTTCTGCTGTTATGATCAGAGAAAGGGACACCAAGACTGGATCCCCTACAAGATCACTCTTCAGTGGTGGATGGGTCTTTTGATCCACCATACAGCATCCAAGATATCCCAATTACTAAAGGGCTACAGCAGCTTATTTATCCCAATATTAAAACTAGCATAATGCAGTTGTCATGAGTTATCAAATATCATTGTTCTGCCATCTTCCTCTCTATAGAATCCCATTTTAGGTTCTAAAGCTTTCCATTCAGCTTTTAACGACCTTGCACATCTCAAAAGTTCACCATTAATGCACAGTAGCTAAATTGATTTCTTTTGGGTTTTCATTAAAAGAAATTCCCAAGCTTTGAGTCATTTCTGTCTTCATGATCAGGTTATTCTTACCATGTGTTCAGTATATGCACCTATGTATTTCCACAAAGTTTCTACCCCAAACTAACACTAGCGTTATTAATGTAGAAATATAAGAGTGCTACAAACTGTTAGAGAGTTGGGCTTGACCAGTAATTTTATAACAATTTAATACATAACCACTGAAAATTTTAATAGTAACTTTCAGTGGTTATGTATTGCTCAATAATGTGCAATTTGGTATAATTTACATGTAAGAGAAATAATGGAAGACATACACAGGAATTCCTATTTTCCATTAATACATTCATTGTGGAAAACAGAAACACACAAGTTTTTATGTTTAATTTATTGAAAAATGATCTCAAACAATGTATACCAACAGAATAGGAAATTCAGAATATATCTGGAAATTATTTTAATTATTAAATAAATTATTTCCAGGGTGATATATGTAATGATATTTTATGTAATAAACCATGTATTTGTCCATATCACTTTTTATTTTAATTTATACATTTTATCATTTAGTTTTCTACAGTTACAGTTGTTTCTTCATGGAAAAATATAATACTGTATTATTACAGAAAACAAAGGTAGGCTATATAAATATTGCCTTAAAATAAACAGTTCTTTTCTCATATAAAGCAACAAACATGAACAAAATTCTGGAGCAAGTGGTTATGTACAAATATATCTTTTCCACATAAGAAATGTGTTTCTATTAAACATTCAACTGATAAAGAACTTAGTCTCAACTTTTATACAAAACTACTGTTAGCTATGCTGTTTTAAACTCCAGTAGTTAATGTTGCAAAATTCTTTGCTGCTTTTGGAGACGTTATGAAAGAAGCAAAGTGCTGAAGGAAGGGGTCAGAGCAGGAAAAAGGGAACAAAAGGGCTAATAGGCTTTGGATATTCTGAATCAAGCATTTCCTCTTGTTACAGTTCTCTCCCAGCCTTTTCCCAGAAGAGGTCATGCCTTGAATTTGACCGAGAACCCTGCATGTAAAAATCTAGGCTATTTCAGAAGGCTTGGATTTCTGCCATCAATGCCCGAACAGCTGACCAAAGAGACTATAATATTTTGATAGTGCTTCAAAGTGTAGCAATAACAAACCCATGCATTTTATTCAGGTCACATACCCATATTTAAAAATTGTAGACTAAACTGTGAGATCTTTTCAGCGAAGAGCTGAAAAAGTGGCATAGCTGTATTTATTTTATACACCTATTATTGTGAACGTCGGTGCAAAAGTGACCATGACTTTTGCCAAGACTATTAACGGGAGTTTTGTTCCCGCAAAAATTCAGCCCTATTTTCCCCACAATCTTTCCAAAAATGCTCGACTTCGCTTACAGAATATAATGCTCATACAAAGAAATATTGCAAAGCTCTGCAAAGAATAAATTTAAGAAAGGAAACATTTGTTTATATCAAGTACCCCGATTAAAGGACACAGGTGGCTGCTTTCACCTGCATAATTTAATAGGCCACTGAACTGTGGCAGAGTGGGCAGAAGTTATAGTTGCTGATTTCTTGAGCTTGGACACAGTGCTTGCATATATTGCACATCCAAAACTGATATTCTGTGATGGGCCTTCCTGTAGCAACACATGTTGGAAGCTTTCCTTCTCCCCTAAAAAACATAAGGAAGAAAAATATTATCACAGTATGTCAACGTTATACAACTACATTAGTCATTCATTCAAATTTAAGATTACAAGCATGGATTACAAACATTTCAACAATATACAACAAAATAAACTTGCATAGCAATAGAATTATTTTTAAAATTAAAAATGCAATGTGCAGGTAAGATGAATGCTCTCAAATGAGTATTATTTCTAGATTAATTTATATTATGAGAGGGATTCCAATTTATATACGTGATAAATATTTCCAAGAAATAAAATTTTTTGTTTAGAAAAGCTGTATCATATGCTTACCTATTGTTAAGCATTAAATAATGAACCAACAATTAGTGTTAATTTTCCAAATTAGGCAACGCTGAATATACATATATAGCATTTTTGATTGGATGTTTTGGGGAAAATTAGTGGGCTATATAAATGTGAGACAAAAGCTAAAAATTTCAGATAATATTCTTTTGAACTGCATACCTAGTACTTGGAATTTAAAACCAAATAACTTAAATGGATTCTCCAAGCCCTTACAATGCCCAAATGACTTATACTGCAGCATTGGAAAGATAAAAATGACCCCTTAACTCAATGGATTGAGGACCCGACTGTACTTGCCACTTATAAGTTGGTGCCTAGATGTAGATCTTGTATGAACAAGTATAATAAAATATAGAATCCATTTATAAAAAAATACAGTAAGCTAAAAAATCAGGCGAGTTATGTACTGTATATGTACTGGGTTGCAAATTTACTTTTCCATCCCTGTCATAACTGTGAATGGTCGCTAAATGAGGACCAACCTGTATAAGAAGTCCTAAATGAGGACCAACATTGTATAAGAAGTCCTTTGCAAAGGGAGAATCTTCTTCTCTCCTTCTCCCATGTTTTTCCCCCTTAATCCAAATAGACTTTGTGAACAGGCAGAATTGCAGGGTAAAAGAGAATATCTACCACCTACAATGCTTTTTTCCTGCTGAAGCACTGATTTCCACCAAACCCAGGATATTGTAATGTAATTACAAGGAAGAACACCATGCTTACTCTTCGAGAAGGCCATCCAAGTCTGACTTTTTGCTATCTTTAGGATAGTGTTTTGTGAATATTTGCAGGGCAAGCTCTTCATATTGCTGCTTCTGGTCTGGACTAAGATTTTCTAAAGATTCCAGTTTAACAAAAGCTTTTGAACAGGTACCGAATGCTCTGTTAGCACATGCACAAAGAGCCAATAGGGAATAGATTTCTACTGCAGGAATAATGTCTTCGTAATCCCTCAAGTGAAGAGCTGTTAATGTAGAAAGCAATAGATTCAGAACATATCCATCTATTAAATTAAATAAGCAGTTTTGTTACGTAAGTACTGTTACGTTAATGTACTGAAATCATTAGCTGACACCCAACTGTTGTGAACCACAGTATGAAGTGGCTTAATGCAAACAACAGGAGAAGATCTACATACAAGAGAACTGTAAGATCTATACTAAATCCCCAAACTGGAAGAAATATGTTCAATACCTGGAATACAATAGTTGACTACTTAAGTCGTCAATAGCCATAAATCAGGGGTGTCAAACTCAATTTCATTGAGGGCCGCATCAGCATTGTGGTTGCCCTCAGGGGGCCGGGTGGGTATGGCCAGGGTGGGCGTGGCCTGCTGGGTGGGCGTGGCTAGAGTGTGTATGGCCTACTGGGTGGGCGTGGCCAGCTCTACATCGTTCGCATCAAGGGTGCCTATGGGGGGGCCTGGGCAGGAGTGGGACACATCTGAGGGTCTCTGGCAGGAGGAGGGTCTCTGGGCCAGGGCCAAGGCAGTGGGGGCCGTTCCCTCACTGTTTCCAGGATGGCTTTGCGGGCCGCATGAAACCACTTCGCGGGCCAGATCTGGCCCCCGGGCCTTGTGTTTGACATGTCTGCCATAAATGATTCAGGCTAACAGTTTTAGATCTTTACTGATTTCAGGAGGTTTCTTTTGAGGAAAGCCTTTTCCCAGATATACAGGATATAATAGGAACATTGAAAACATTGGCTTAAGGACTGGCTTAAGTAATGGAAAAATTGCCCCATGAATCCTAAGTGGAAAAAAAGGCAGCATCATACCTGTTTTCATTGCTGTATCCACATAACCTTCATACAGCTGCCTTTGGGCAAGTATGAAAAAATGGTAAGCCTCAGCTCCTCGCCAAGCATTATCGATCAGGCGACTGTCTGTGGAAAGAACGTCTTCCTCTAGCAAGCCAGCTAGGGCTGAAGTAGCCTGGGATAAAAGATGTCATAAAAGTAAAATAAACAAGTGATAGCACGCCCATTATTTACATTAAGTCTGTATGCATTTCATGCATTGTAACAATGCACTTCATGATACACAGCAATGTAAGTTGCACAGCAGTGAACTATCAACAGGAAAAGCTTTGAGAGGGAAGTAAGCCCATCTTTATTTCTTGAATTACACGTTCAGCATAAAAACCAAACATATTTAGCAACAGCACTTAAGACTTATATATTGTTTCATACTGCTTTATGGCCCTCTCTAAGCGGTTTTACAGAGTCAGCCTATTGCTCCCAACTATCTGGGTCCTCATTTTGCTGACCTCGGAAGGATGGAAGGCTGAGTCCACCTGGAGCCGGTGAGACTCGAACTGCCAAACTGCTGGCGGCTGGCAGTCAGCAGAATTAGCCTGCAGTACTGCATTCCCACCACTGAGTACCACGGCTCTTGGATAATGGTCCGATGCATAGAATGTATTCATTTCAGAAGGGGGAGGCCACACTGTATACAATCAAATGTCAGTTAACAGGGACCAAGAAGCTGCTTTACCCAAGGTTTTCCTCCTACTAATTAGAATTTTTCTTAAAAGGAGAAGTGTCACTGGAAATTCTGCGATTTTCCTTTTTTCTAGGGAAGATGTAAACAAAGGAAAACTCTGTGCGAGGAGCAGCATTGGCTTCTGCAAGATGGTGAAGTGTTTTGACTGTGCATCAATTGTCACAAGCATGCACAAAAAGGAGCAGGGCATGGTCCGTAATGCTGTGTCCACCACCTTGCAGATACTAACCTCTCACTCCAAAATGCTTATGGTGAGGTATATATCCTATTTTAACATATAACTTTGACTGGATCCATTTGTAAAACCATTTCCCAAAGGGTGTTCTAAATGTTTTTGGATAATGTGGAGAGGAAATATGAGTTGAAACATGAGTATTATGGAAATACTTCACAACTCTATCTTGATAGGTATTCCTTGCAGTCGCACTGGAAATGATGAAACCTCCTGAAACTTTACCTCAGAAGTCTTTCCTTTGGCTTTTCCTCTCTGAGAATTTTTTATTTGTTCGTGGTATTGTTCAACAAGTAAAGCCGACATGACATAGAGCTTTTTAACCCGTAAAGGTTTGGTCCTCTTTTTAGCTTCTTCATCTGCAATCTTTAAAAGACAAACATTACAAATTAGCTTTATTTTCTAATTACAATGCCATATACAAAACTAAGGCAGTATTTTTCACATCAAATAGATTTATATTTTACTCAAGACATTTGTAAAACACTGACAGTACACCAAGCTGTTTTCCCCTTAACAATTTTCTCTCTTGCCTGAAAGCAAAGGATTTCTTAATAAGAGTCTTTTTTGCGTTCTTATTAGGTTGAATATAACCGAGAACAAACACTGTTGCAGAATGGAAAACTAGGCATAAGATGGATCTCTTTGAAGGGAGTGAGAACATCTCCTTTTTTTTTTAAGTCAAGAACCAAATGCTGATTTGTATGTGAAAAGCAAATTTAATCAAGTTTCACATCACAGGCATACAACGTTTAATATACTGTATCTTCATAAGCCTTCATCCCAAAAAGAGCATATCAAAACCCCACAAGTGGCTAGTCTTCATGCTCAGAAAAATATAGGAAAAAACCTGTAAAATAGCTTCTAATTCAATACGATACAACTATTGCTGAACAAACAGATAAATGCCAATTACGTGCTCCAAATCTCCTTTAAGTATATAAAGGCTTTAATAGATAAAATACATAGTACGACAAGAGAAATATGTATGTTTATTCCTAGGGATAGAACCATCAATGGGCAAAGTGAAAAATCTACCATGAATAAAAACTGTCAACTTCTTAAATAGTTAGCACCAAGCTACTGTAAACGACTAGCACGCATGTGCGGGGGAACCTTTACCTTTACCTTTTACTGTATGTCAGTATTACACCTGTAGACTTTTGTATCCACCAAAACATGCCCTAAATCTTCTGAAGCACAAAAAGAATAATCTATAATAATCAGATATTTTTGGAACATCACTGTTTACCCCGTCTCTCTCTCTTTTTTCCAGATATCCCTTAACAACAGTACCTTGAACATAAGTTTCGCAGCATCAAAGAAATAATTGGCTTTGCGATATAGTTCAACAGCATCCAGAGGTTTATTCTTTTCCAATAACTGAGATGCATATCTAGCTAGAAGAGAACCAATCTCTTTCATGTTGTGTTCCTTCGCTAGTTCAACTGCTTTACTCCACTGGAAGAAAAAGCAACAAGCATTAATCAGTGCAAATCCAAATTTAGGAACAAGTCTTAAATAAATGTGCTCTCTTTATCAGAGAAAATAATCCAGGGGACTTTAAGATTACGGTACTAGGACAAGGGTACATTACATTTCGTAGGGATGT
The DNA here is from genome assembly GCF_947247035.1 of Vipera ursinii. Classification (NCBI taxonomy): domain Eukaryota; kingdom Metazoa; phylum Chordata; class Lepidosauria; order Squamata; family Viperidae; genus Vipera; species Vipera ursinii. The sequence continues at coordinate 212,655,094 of NC_139512.1, read as the reverse complement.
ATTGGGACTGTAATCTTGTGGAACAGTTGCCACACTTGTGGGAAAGTAGGCCTAAATTAAATTAATTAATGTTTCAACCTGGAGCAGAAAATAAGACAAGTACGTGTGATGTTTCTTCAGCAGTCAAATGTATTTATGTATAGATATTTAAAAAATGATTATGATGATATTAAAGATACATTTGTCAGGGACAGGAATGTACATATTGAGCGCAAATGATGCCATGTTGTTAAGTCAAATGTTAGATGCAACGAAGAATATAGATCTGAAAATTAACTTTTAGTTTGACAGGAAAATGGAGTGAACAATTATAAAAATTATCAGTAGCAAAAATAGAGGATAGGTAGTCCCCGGCTTACAACAGCATTTGGGACTGGAACTGCTATGTAAACTGGTCATAAAGCACAACACCACATGACTCTTGTTTAGTGGTGGCAGTTTTGCCGTTCCAGTTGTTATCATTGGGTAAGGACTACACCTGACCATGATTTCCGTCTTCCTGCTAGCTTCACCACTGAATTTGCTTGTGGGAAGTTGGCAGGGACTGGTGGAAATTGACACCCAGCTCTCAGTCATGTGCGACAACCAGAGCTTTGAGGACTAAGAAGTCCCCCTCGTTCAGCACCATCGTAATTTTGAACAGTGGCCGAGAGAATGGACATAACCCAAAGGTCACCTATATATGAATTAATTTGTGTACCTGAGGCAGAATATTTAGTAAATGCTGGCAGAAAGAATGTTTATCAGAAGGAGGGGGAAAGGTTGCGTATAATAGCCTGCTTGTCTTTATTTTTTTTATTTGAAAGTAGGAATTTGGTAAGCTAGGAAAAACGTAACAGCAAGATGAGAGCAGTGAATGTGCGGTGCATCACAACTGTGTGCAATAAAACAAGAAGAGAATAGTGGGTGTAATATACTTGAGGAAAATAGACCCAGAGTGAAAGAGTGTGTGTATTGTATGTGTGAGTGACCAGCACAAAAAAAACACATTAAGATGGTCTAGAGCAGGGGTGTCAAACTCAATTTCATTGAGGGCCGCATCAGCATTGCGGTTGCCCTCAGGGGGCCGGGCGGGCGTGGCCAGGGTGGGCGTGGCCTACTGGGTGGGCGTGGCTAGAGTGCGTATGGCGTACTGGGTGGGCATGGCCAGCTCTACATTATTCGCATCAAGGGTGTCTATGGGGGCCTGGGCAGGAGTGGGACAGATCTGAGGGTCTCTGGCAGGAGGAGGGTCTCTGGGCCAGGGCCAAGGCAGCGGGGGCCGTTCCCTCACTGTTTCCAGGATGGCTTCGCGGGCCGCATGAAACCACTTCACGGGCCAGATCCGGCCCCCAGGCCTTGTGTTTGACATGTCTGGTCTAGAGACATATAGAGAGAATGAATGAAGATTGAATTGCAGAATAAATATACAGAGGAGAGAATGAGTTGAAAGGAAATGAAAAACCAACAAAGGTATGGCTGGATAAAGTAATGGAGACTCTCAAAAGGGGAGCAATGAGTTGCTTGAAGAAAATAAATTTAATAATAATAAAATGCCCATGAGAACCAATATACATTTGTGTTGCTACTGCATTAATCTCTTTACTAACTAACGAAGTAATTCCAGCTCCAGCTGAAATCTCCATTATTGTTTTGCATTTGTCTATTCATCTACCAGTCTAATACTTGCTGTAGTGCCTACTTTTGAAGGTAATATTTTTTGTCACACAGGGAAGCAGGGACATGGTTGATACAACCATTAAATTTCAGCTGCTTTGTCGTTTAGGGAGATGAGCATTTTTAAGAGGTGAAATTGGTTCTTTAAACATTTTCTCCTTTAGCATTCCACATCAAATGGCGGGGGAGCCTAAGTTTGGGGTTATTTAGACAGTAAAATGGGTGCTTTTTCCTTTATATTCTTCCAACCTCCACAACAATGGGTTGACTTAACTATTTTGTTCCCACTGACTCAGCGAGTGTACTTGAGGCTGCAAATGGGATGGAGGCAGGAGGTTGCATATGATCCCTGGATTACCTTCCCACAGTTTAGCTGCAGTATTTTTTCTTTCCCCGCAACAACATATTTTAAACAAGTAACCAAACTATGTGAGACAAGAGATACCTAAATTGGACCTCCTTTATGTTTCTAAAATTAGTTGTGCAAGAGCTTTTGAATGGAACCATGGAAGAAGAGAATTATTTTTCCCCCAATGTTAATTGTCTGAGAATCTGTGTAGTCCCCTGAAAAATAGCTGGAGTGTGTATCTGATATTTGGGGATTGGCCCATGGGGGAAAAAAAAATTTCAAACTGGTCCCTAATGAAAATGGTGTTCCCCAATCATGCTACCTATGTTTAAACAGTAGGAGATCTGATTATACACTTTTTATGTAATTTCTGAATTGGCCATTAAAGACACAAAAGTTGAGGACATGTAAATCCCTAGATAGATATATTTGTTATATATTCAATCTCTTAGCTGCCAGCTGACGCTGCAAGGGAAGCTATATTGAAATCCATTACACTAATATGAACAAGCTCCCCTCAAATAATGTCTCCTATATTATGCTTATATTTTTACCTGGTTGAGATTAACACAGACATCTACTGCATCCTTTGGTCTGTTACATTTCAGAAAGGCAGCTACAGCTTGTTCACACATCCCCACAGTAACGAACTTATGGCTTATGTCCTAAAAGGTATGGAAAGGTATTATTACATTCTAAAAAAGTAGCAGCATACAATATCAAAACTCCTTAATTTCTAACAAATTGACTGTGGCCATGTGCTGGCAAAAAACCTCACTTGGCACGCCAGAAATACAAAATACGATATAGTGGTAACCAAGATTAACCAGGATAATTATTATTACCATCTTTTCCAGTGTTTTATTGTTTTATACGTTTGATATACTTATCGAAATATATCAAGTTAACATAAACATATCAAGTTTTATAAATTTAAAGTGTAACCTATGCTATGCTGCTTTTGCTTTACTATGTAGAGGGCCATTTCACAATCACAGCCCCTTTGGGTATTCAATCTTAAAAATGTGTTAAGAGTATGGCCTAGGTTATTTTGTCCTAAAGGTCAGATATGATAAAAAAAAATATCATTGATTATATGGCATTATATATATTTTTTACCAGATTTTCTTTCAACATGAGAAACAGCCTGATTTTTAAACTTTCTTTTTATGTCTTCAGTATGTTACCCTCAGTAGAATCAAACCACTGGTAGAAGTAAGGATTTATTTTTTCAGATAAAAAAACTTGCTCAAATCAATAAAGTAGAGAATACAATCATAAGCATATGTAACCAGAAACAATTTTCCCAGAAATTAGCAATAGACTTATATACCGCTTCACAGTGCTTTACAGCCCTCTCTAAGCAGTTTACAGAGTCAGCATATTGCCTCCAGCAATCTGGGTCCTCATTTTACCGGCTTTAGAAGGATGGAAGGCTGAGTCGACCTTGAGCAGGTCAGGATTCAACTCCTGGCTGTGGGCAGAGTCAGCTTGCAATACTGCATTCTAACCATTGCGCCACCAGGGCTTAATATCATCCAAGATAAGCAGTTTATAGTAACTAATCCCAAGAAGCAGCTCTTTTTATACTCACTGGAAGTAACTTGTTGTTTTCTGGAAGCGAGTTAGCCAAATTTTCTAACGCTTGATAGTCTTCCAGCATATAATAACATTCTGCCAAACGTTCGTGGTTTCTGCCTTTTACAAAATAGGGAACTGCATTCGCCCTACAAAGGTGAAAAAAAAAAAGAGAGAAATGGCTGATGATCTGTGAATATTGCTAAATGTGTAAGGAATACTCAGGGTATAATCAAGCAAAGGCATGATTTCTGGGAAAAAATGTCCAGTTATTTATAATTCTGTATTGTCAGTGCTTGAACAGAATTTTAACAGATGTTGCATTTTATACTTCAATTTCCCCAAATAATATTTCTCTATTTTCCTGAAAATAATTTATTTAATTAAAATCACAGTCAAAGGAATACATGCACTATTCCAGTTTCATCCTTTGCACTGCAAAATACAAACATGCTCCATCTAAGTAAGTCGCAATCACAACTGGTTACAACCGCATACCATTTCTGTCTATCTGCAAAGTACTCTCCAATTTCATTGTGTGCTTGTTCAAGGAAGCTGTCGTCTCCGTGGCCTGAGCCTGTCTGCAACAGTTGCACTACTCGAAACCCATTGCCTAGTTTCATTCGTAGGTCAACCGCAAGATCTCTGTAAATGTGACAAATATGCAACTTTAGCAGCAGAAACAATGCTATTTTAGGCTTAGTTGGAGTGGTCAGGGGATCAGACTAGAAACTGGGAGACCGTGATCTCTAATTCCACCTTAGGCACAAAGCTGGTTGGGTGACCTTGGGCCAGTCACTTTCTCTCAGCCCTAGGAAGGAGGCAAGGGCAAATGACTTCTGAAAAACCTTGCCAAGAAAACTGCAGCGACTCCTCTCTAGGCCAGGGGTAGGCAACCTTGGCTCTTTTATGACTCGTGGACTTCAGCTCCCAGAATTCCTGAGCCAGCATGGTCCAGCTTGGAAATCTCTCCCTTTGCCCTCAGGGTGGCTGGCTCAGGAATTCTGGGAGTTGAAGTCCACGAGTCATGAAAGAGCCAAGGTTGCCTACCCCTGCTCTAGGCAGTCTCCAAGGATCAGACATGACGGAATGGGGGCAAAAAGGGTAGCAAATGCATTGATTCAAATCTCATCTCAATGGAGAATCAAGATCTCATCTCTTTGGCTTTGGTATCGTTTGCAATAACAGTGGTCTGTTTTATATAGACTAGTCTTAGAAATTATTGGATTTCAGAAATGCTCTGAAGTTTTGTAAAGTTATGTCAAAGCTACACAAAATATTCACTTTTAAATAACAAAGAGGATAATCAAGGGGTGGCGGGGTGGCAAATGACAAAGACAGTGTTTACATTGTTGTACCACAACTCCACTTGTTCTGTACATGAGTCAAGATGTCACACAGATGTACAAAAGGAGCAGAGTCTGAAGGGAGAAACAACATGAAGCTGCTTTTGTTATTCAGACATCTCTGGACAGCTCTGAAAACAACTTTATGTCAAGCAAAAAAAAAAATTGAATGCTGCAAATTGAAATTGGCTAGTTTGACCTTTCTGCAATCCTTCTTCATGCTTCACGTTCTTATTAGTCTTTTTAAGGAGTCCAGTTCGGGAAATGTAATTTATATATACACTCACATTTTTAAATTAATCAGTTCAAAAACATGTCTTCCCACCATCAAATGCTATTATATACTTGGGATTTTGTACTCTTAATTAAATTTATCTAGGGAAATTACCTTCTATCCATGTCCAAATACATTCTTTCAGCTTCTTCAAATTTTCCAAAATAAACTGCCACTTCAGCTTGCCTAAGTGCTTCACTCTGGAGATTGTGAAGGCGTTTTACAAACTTAATACCCTGATAATTTTTATAACGTACAAAAGCTTGCTCAGCAGTGTGAAGATCAAGTTTTTGGAGAGCTGTTTCAGCCAGTAGACGCCTGTATAAAGTACACATATTTTATATCTATATAGATATCATCTTTATTAAGAATACAGATAGTCCTTGACTTATGAACATTTGTTCAGCAACTGTTCAGAGTTATGATGCTGTTGAGACTTATGAGCCAGTCCCCAGTGTTGTGGTCTTTACAATGCCCCCACTGTCATGTGATTTAAGATCTGGGCACTTGGTAATACAGTCACACTTACAACCAGTTGCTAAATGCCCTGTGATCATCGTTTGCAATCTTCTCTGTTGGCTTCCCCAGAAAGTCAATAGGGAAGCTGACAGGGAAGATCACAAGCCAGTGCCACTTTCTAAAAAGATCCCTCCTGTCTTTAGGGACTAGCTGAAAAAGCTGTGTGCTGAAATCCAGGAAGATTTTGGCATCAGGGATTTCAGCCAGCTGAATCAAGAGTTGCTGAAAATCAAGAAGCATTTTCAGCCCGGGAGGATTTTCAGTCCCAGATGGAGAGGCTTCAGAAGCGAGTGACCTACTGATGAAGACACTCACCTCCAACTTGGAAGATTGAGTTCAATCCTAGGTACCGGCAGAATTTTTTTCTTCTAGGGTGCAAAGAAAAAATATCTGCTGCAAACTCTGCATGGCGCCAGGAAGGGCATCTGCCTAATAACACTCAGCTCCATCCCGTCGCCCTGCCTGTACCCTGAATTAAGGGATTACAGGGTCGTAAAAAGGGAGGTTTTTGTTATTGAGAGGCTTCAGAAGCCTCTTGGATCTCAGGCTGAAAATCCAAGTGGCACTGAGGCCGTCGCACACACAGCCTGACACTCCTCTGTACCCTTGCACATTGTCCCCAAACCATGCTTCTGCACCATACCCTATGCCAGTGATGGCAAACCTTTTAGAGACCGAGTGTCCAAACTGCAACCCAAAACCCACTTATGTATCATTGGGTGCCGGGCGGGCGTGACCAATTGGGCGGGTGTGGTCCATTTGGTGGGCATGGGTGTGGTGGTAACAGCAGACTGGGTGGGACTAAAAAGTTCAATCAATTCCAACTTTGCGAGATCTTTTTTTCCCCCTTGAGAAGTTGAAATTGATTGATTGAACTTTTTTTTTTGCACATAGCAGCAGAGGCCTAAAGTAAAATGGTTTTATAAAACCCAGCTGAAGGCCTAGGACTGAGGCGACGGTGCACGTGCCCACAGAGAGGTTCATCACCATGGCCCTATGCATTCTCCCTGACCTTCTCACGTACCCCCTTGCTTCCCTCTCTCACCCAGCAACGTGTGGGGTTTGCATCTTGCTGCTGGCTTCCCCACTGCCCTGATTATGGGAAGCTGGCAGGAAGCTGCCTCGCCTAATGGCCAGGCCATTCCTGGTGTGTTGTTGCTTAGCGACAGCAATCACATCATTCCATGAAAACCTTCACTTTAGTATTTCAAGCTTCTTTAATTGAGCTCTACCTCTAGGGATGTGAAAGCTAACTGTCAAATGTGAGAAAAGAGTGGCATGCTGCAGTGAGTACCTAAACATATTGTGTGTATAATTCTTCCAAACTTATTTCCGAAGCATATGTAGTCCTATTGAATTTATCCTTCAAAATCACAAAACTGTAAGAAGTCTCAGAAATTTTCTAGTCACAATTTTCACCTCTGCACATTGTACCCTTTCTTTTGTTTATTCTTTTTCTTTTTAAGTGGGATAATTTAAGTTACTGGGGGGAAAAACTCTGCCTGCCCATTATAGAATAATGGGTAGACATTATAGAACAACTATCCATGGTTTAGGAGGAATAAATAGCCCTCCAAAGTTTTTCATAATTTCTCTATGTCCAATATTCTCTGCTAGTAATGCTTATTATAAGAATGTAGTAGGAAGTACTACAAATCACCATTATGAATCATCATAAAAGCTGTAGGGGAAAAAAAGAGAAACAAGATTTTTACCAAAGTCTTGGATGTGAATTTTCTTCAATGAACTGGGAAGATTCTGCAATCCCTGCCTCTTTAACAATTGCCTGAGCATCTCGTAGTGATCTAATATCAAAATGTATTATGCAGTCCTTATTAGGGTGTTCAGGATTCTATTTAAATAGAAAAAAAATATCTTATTCATTTCCAATCAAGCTATTTTTTTGGCACATGGCATTTTCATTGATTAAAAGAATTTGTTTACTTACCTTTAATATTTCATCCAATAAGACAGATTTGATTTCTAAATCTTCAAAGTTGCAAATATATCCAGAGGTTTGAATGGGCTCCTTGGAATACATAAAGGTAATTAATGGTTTTTTTTAAAAAAAACTTAAATGCATTTTGGAAGTGCAACACAAAGTCTCTTTGAATCCTGCTTAAAAGATTTTTATCCATGCTACTACAGTTTCTACACCTGCAATTAGATTTTTATCCATGCTACTACAGTTTCTACACCTGCAATTAGAGTGCTCAAGGGGTTGAACACCTTAGTTACAACTCCCCCCAAAAAAATATTTGAAAGTTTTTACTTTTAAATCAGTGACTAAGGGAGACCAATGAGAATAAAAAGTATCAATTAAAACAGATATGACTGTAATTGTTCTGAAGGGTAATCAAAGATGACTTTAAAGACAATTCAGGCAATTGGAAAATATTTAGTTGGTAATAGCCAAAAGATGTAAGTTAATTTTTTCTTGCAACATGGTTAGGGCAAAAATAAACAGAGAAATCACCTTTATACTTTACTTATGACCTTCTAAAATGATACACCTATCTTGAAAGTTACACAATGCTACACCAAATGTTGCTATTCATTTATCACTTTATAAATGGTCAAATGGAGCTGGCAAGAAAGTGGTGGCAGTGGCAAAAAAAATCAAAAGAACAATTCCTTGAAAATGATTATTCACTGAACTTTCAGCCCATTTAAGTGAACTTCACTTATTTTCTCTCTGAAATTTAAATTCAAATTCAAATATGACGATTATGATCATAATTAAATTCATATTTTTCCATTGTTGTTAATTACTCTACCTCAGGATCCAGGTTTCTAAACACGTACATCCTTGTTTTCTCCATCATGGCAAACAAATCTGGATTATCTTTGGCCCATTTCATATTCCAAACATCTCTGCGCTCCAGTTTGAGTTGTTCACCAACTCCTTGGCATCCTGAACCGTCTGTTACTCGTATATCCAAGTCAAAGAAAATCAGCATTCCTAACATGTCTATGATAGCAAGACGACTGCAAACATAACAAAGGCAGAGGAGGAAAAAAAATACTTTTGATTAACATTTCAGTATTAAATTAAAACCCAAACATTTTCTCTGGATACATTTTCAGCAAAAATGAAAAGAATTTTCAACTGAACTTTGCTCTGTAATACAAATATAGAGATTAGGAATATTTGTTTAAACAAAATCTGTCATTCCCATCATAGTTGTTCTTTACCTGTATTATAATCCTGTTTTTAGTATAGTATAGTACATTATCAAAAGGGACGCGGTGGCTCAGTGGGTTAGGACGCTGAGCTTGTTGATCAGATGGTCGGCAGTTTGGCGGGTCGAATCCCGAGTGCCGCATAACAGAGTGAGCACCTGTTACTCATCCCAGCTTCTGCCAACCTAGCAGTTCGAAAGCACGTAAAAAATGGAAGTAGAAAAATGGGGACCACTACGGTGGGAAGGTAACAGCATTCCGTGCACCTCTGGCGTCTAGTCATGCCGGCCACATGACCACAGAGACGTCCTCGGACAAGCGCTGGCTCTTCAGCTTTGAAACGGAGATGAGCACCGGCCCCTAGAGTTGGAAACAACTAGCACGCATGTGCGGGGGAACCTTTACCTTAGTACATTATCTACAATCCTTCAAGATCCTTTAACCAATTTATAAGAACTGCAAATAAAAAATTGAGTCTCGCTTTAATATCAAACCTTTCTTTTCTTACCTCGACTTGCAATTCAAAGACATTTGATAGGGTCGATGGTTTAGGACATATTTTCGAATTAAACCAACATTGGGCAGCCTGTAACTCTGAATGGTGCCAGACTCTCTTCCCTAGGCAAAAATAAATAGTAAGGCACTGTGAAGCAAAACGTTTCCTCATTAGAGGCACTTAGTAAGGCATGTAGTATATCATGTCATTTAACAAACTTTTGCTGCACTTCGAAAAGGCTTCTGTATTAATATTCTGATTCAGTTAGTAACTGGCTAAATGAACAACTGGTGCATTCTGGCATGCATATGTCAGCCTAACAAACTGACACAGGAGATCTTTTGCCTGTGCATCTTCCATTCTTCTCTTCAAAACGCATAGTATTATAAGAGGCTATTTTAATTAAAAATACTGTGATTACATTTGGTATAAGTCAGGTTCCTAAACTACAAAATGCAAAATGGTTGTGCAGATTTTCTCTTATAAAACTTAGTTAGTTCCCTGAACTGGGTCACTGTGTTTTTCTCCTAAGTTTTCTCTGTCAATTTATCTATATACAAAAAATGCATAGCTTTAATTCTGTATTTCTGAACTGTTTTTTAATTATCATCCAGAAAAATATTTAATGTGTAAAAGTCTTCATGTATGTGGTTGCACTGTGCTTTTATGTAAGATGTTGTAATCTCTGCTGGCGTTAGGCGAGAACACTCTGCCTTCCAATTTTCAAATAGTCTAATTAGAATGTTGTTAAAAGTACCATTTACTATACTTTGTGTATGTATGTTCATATAATTATTCCCTGTTCCTATCCTAGTACAATTCTGTTTTCTTATGTACAATATATAAATTCAAATCCATCATGGCCAGATACACTACTTATTTTAAACTAATTTTACTCTTCTCAACTGCTTGAAGTTTTATATTTGAAAAGCAAAGAACAAATATTGTAAAGCAAAACAAAATTCTCTATTACTTACAATAATCAGTGTCTTATCCGATGCAGTTATTGCACAAATAGGATCCCTTGTTCCCTGAAACCATATAAATAATAACAGTGCAATAGCCAAAATTTAACTTATTTCTCTAGAACAGGGGTGTCAAACTGCCATCCTGTGGGCTGGATGCATCATACAGAGGCCGCGCCCACTTCAGCTCCGGCAATGCAAAAAAAGTCACAATACATCATGACACGTCATGTGACACGGCGAGTTTGACACCCGTGCTCTAGAACAAAATGCAAAGCAAACCACAAGGATAAATGAAATAACGTTTAAGAAATGTTGATGAGTTGATGATGTCTTTTAAAATTAAAAAGCAACTTCATATTTAAGATGGAAATAGTAATCCATAAACAAATTTGGCATCTGGAATTCAGCTGCTGATTAAAAAGGAAACTTACTTGTAGGACCTTAGCATAGTCAAGAACTCCATCACCTGCTCCAGAAGGACTATCATCCACATGGTAAATCCTGAAAGAAACCAAGCAAATATTGCCCTGAAGTTACACTGAAAAAGCGTACCACAATATGGGAAAACATATTTTAAAAAAAGAGTTTTAAATTCCAATTATTATTTCTGGCATCAGCACACTTTCATTTTGCAAAAGAGATCTACTTACAAGTAACAGACTATTTCAACTGCATTAGCTATCATTCATAAAACAGCTGTTTTAATTGTTTTTAGAAAAAAGCTAAGCTGCTTTTGCTCTTTGGGCGACGCCATGGACCAAGTCATGTAAGTTCTTGGCATCAATGTGGGTGTGATTTTTCTACAACCTTTTTCTAGAAAGTATTTTTTTTTCTTTTGACAAGATTATTAATCAAATGTCACAAAATCACTGTAAGTGGTAAGATATACAGCACAGAAAAAAGAGGTAAAAAAAAACCAATGGACAAACCTTTCCTTGCCTTCTTTTCTGGTCCGTGCTACCTGATTAATTTCCATTGCTGTGAGCTTCTTGTCTACACGGTATTGCCAGATATAAAACGCTTCTTTTGAAGCTGCTATGACCTGTGTTTTAGTCATTGTAACAAACAGTGGGGCTATTATAAAATTCAAACAAAAAAAAACATAAATTAAAGAGTCACCCTTCAAAAGAGATGGGTGGCATAAATATTTAATAATGAATAAAATAAATAATAATTAGGCCTTTCAATACTTGGATGCAAATTCATCTAGTATTAGATGTGAACAACAAACAGCAACACTGAACAGTTTTGCAAAATTGTTCTGCTTAAACAAACATATTAAGCAGCATAAGTTCTTTTAAAAAACATAAATGCTTTTGTAGTTTAAGGACTTGAGTTGCAGTTTGGAAGCATAACCTGTCATTTCATCTTATCTACCAATTCACAAGATTAGTGTAAATGGTATTAGCTATATCAGAGCCTGTCTCTCAGCCTCAATCCTACACTGACAGGAAGAATGTAACATTATTGTCCATCATTATTATTGTAATCTTCTCTAGCTTATTCTATACTGAATATCATGTACTGTAACAATTTTGGAATTGGGTTTAGGGAAATATATTTAAAAACAATGCAGAAATCAGAAAAACCTAAGTAAAGCAACTTGTAACTTGTGACAAAAAGGTCTACCAAATAACTAGTGTTAACGAGGACAGCAAACTGAGAATAATGTTCGTACAAACACATGCAGATATACTTGAAATATTTGCTTACCAATATCTATATATTTTGGATCCAAGGGTGTGCCAATGGAATTACAAAGAACAAGTACATACTAGAGAAAAATAAAAACACAAAATTATCACAAGACAAATCCAACACACTCTAAGGCAAGATTCTGGATAGATTATATAAAGATGTATGTGAACAATTTATTATTTGAACATCTAGTCATATTTTTAATCAGTTAGAGAAGAAAAAAAGGAGCAATACCTATACTTTATGTATTACATTAGAGGCTTTTCAACTTAAAAAATAACCACAGAATGAAAAGACTCCTTCTCATACATAGAAGCACCACTATTATGTCAAGAGAGCTATCAGCCTTTTCCTTTGTACTACAATATATATTATATATTCTTGCACAATACAAAGCCCCCCATTTTTTATCAGTTTCATAATCAAAAGAAGTATAAAATCTCAAGTGACAAAAATGAAGTCTCATAAAATATGACAATCTCGCAAAGTGGAGGCTTTTCCAAGATGGTATTAATTTCAAGATTCCCCCACCAGAGACCTTTAGCCCCTTCTTCAATGGTGGGATTGAAATAATTTAAGAACTGTCTCTCTGAAATCACAGAACCCTTTAAGAGCCAGTTGTTAAATTTAAGAGGCGCACACGTAAAAACCAAGCAAGGGCAGGGGGGGGTGGGGGGGGGTGGAGCTGCCCCCCCCCGAGTTCCGCACCTGCTTACTTCAGGGCCCATGCACCCTGGCCACTCCCCACTTGGTGACCTCCCCACGCCGGATCAATGACCCGCCTGCCTCTTCCCTTTCGCTCCCCTCCTGAGCTGGGTTGCCATGCTACACAGGATGGACCTTACCCAGTCCCCCTCCGCTGTTTCGGAGCCAAGGGACAGTGGTGGCGAAAGATTCTGCCGCTGCTGCGCAACAGCCACATCTGCCACTGGAGGGGCTATGTATGGGGATTAATAAAATACAAGCAGCGGCTCGCTGTTACCATCAGGTGGCGCTGTACTGAGACAGGATTGGCTGATAAGCGCCCGGCGGGAAAATCACATAAAGGGATTGGCTACCTGTGTACCTAGCCAGGTATATAAGGGGGTACAGGTAGCCCCTATTGTTTTCAGTCAGTGCTTCCACCAATAAAGAGCTGTTATGCTGAACCCTTTGTCCATCGTATTGCCATGCGGTCAAGAACCCACTACACAATAGGGGCTTTCTTTGATCCCCGCCATGCCTGCTTCGCCCGACAGATCACCTGCTTGGCAGCAGCCACCACTTCCTTCTCCTCCACCAAGCCTCCCTTGCCACCTCCCTCCGCCAGCCCTCTGTCGCTGTCACGGTGCACCTGCTTGCCTGAAGCAGCAGCCCATGTTGGCTGCCTTCTTCCCAGCCAAGAAAGAGAGAAAGGGAGAAAGGCGGCTTACGGTAGCTTCCTTTGTCTCCCCAGGATGTCCTTAAGTGTTCCTTCCTTCTTTCTGCTGGTCAGCGCTTTCTCGCTGCCCTGCATCTGCTTTCTCCGTTCTGGAAAGGGCAGCCCCGTTTTCTGCCACTTTCCTCCCAGCAGAAGGGAGGAAAGGAAGGGCGCTTCGTATGGAAGGACACTAAGCTCCAGGAAAACTACTCTAGCTGGAGCTGGGCGAGGAAGGCCCGGCTCCCCTTCCCTGATGGTTCTGCAAAGCCCTTGAGGAGGAGGGGATCCGCTTCCCGCAGGTTTAGCTTCGGCACCCGCTTCGGATGGCAAACAGAAGAGCTTTGGTCTTTTTCTCCAGGAGGCCCTTTGAAATTGCCCCTCACTCCCTCCCCCCCTCTTCACTTTTCTGCCTTAAAATCCAGAGCAGACGCTTGACTTAGAAAAATCATACCGGTAGCTACCGTATCCTCAGTGGATCAGGAGGAAAACCTGTCTGCTCTGGATTTTAAAGCAGAAAAGCAAAGGGGTGTGTGTGTGGGGGGGTCAATTACAAAAGATCTCCCGGAGAAAAAGAGCAAAGCTCTTCTGTTTGCCATCCAAAGCCAGTGCCGAGGCCAACCCTGCGGGAAGCGGTTCCGCTTCTCAAGGGCTTTGCAGAACCATCGGGGAAGGGGAGCCTGGCCTTCCTCGCCCAGCTCCAGCGGGTGTAGTTTTCCCGGAGCCTAGCGTCCTCACATACAAAGCGCCCTTCCTTTCCCCCCCTTCTGCTGGGAGGACAGCAGAAAACGGGCCTGCCATTTCCAGAAGGGAGTCAAGGGCAGCAAGAAAGTGCAGTGGCAGGGATGGGAGGGTTGATGGAGGGACAGCAGGGCTGGCGGAGGGAGGCAGCAGGGGAGACTTGCGCAGATTTATCACAATCGGTTCGGCGAACTCAACAAACAAAACACTAGGTATCGGTTTTGCCAAACCGCTGCGAACTGGCTGAATCCCACCACTGCTCTCCTTCCTCCCCATTGATGGGTCCAGTTTGTTTTGGACAGGGTTAGCATCAGTTTCCCAGCTACAGTTAGCCACCAGGGTCAGGTCACTAAGGTCTTCAGCTTATTCAGTCCTTTCTGACCCTTTAAGTCTCCCCATATGTGCATGGAGCCCAATTCTCGCCTATTAGAATTATTTGCTTTCTTTTGGAGTTAGAGCAGGCTTAGCCCTTTCAGAACCGTTTTGTTTCACCATGGATGTGTTCCAGCTGCAACACACTATTACTGCCAAGCTCCAAGCTAAGCTCCAAGCATCAGCATAAACTCCCAAGCTGAGCTTCAAGGACTGTTGCTACTTAATGTAGCTTCCTGTTTAGGTTCTGTAGCAGCAGTTGTTAAATGTTGCTTAGGTGTGCCAACGTTATCTCTCCTTCCTTCATCTTTTTCCACTCTCCTCTTCACGTACACCTCCCCTCAGTTACCTCTGCCTTTGTATCCCAAGAGTCGTGTGAGATAGCTATGAATACCTTCAGAGGAGACCCTTCAACCGTTATTGTCTTTACCAGAAATAAGGAGGGTAATAAATCCAATTGAGCACCTCTATTTTCTACTCTGCCTCTAGGCAAAATTATTCCATTCTTATTTATTTGTATCCCATCTTTCATTATTACTTTTTTTACAAATAACTCAACACGGTGAACATATCTAACACACTGTCCTCCTCCCATTTATTTCACAACAACACTGTGAAGAGGGTTGAGCTGAAAGAAGAGTGATTGGCTCAAGGTCACCCAGCTGGCTTTCATGGCTAAGGTGAGAGTGGAATTCATGGCCTAAAAAAATCATGTATTTCTGATCTGTATATTATTTCGTACTTTGCTTCTTGTTTATTTTACTGTATTTTATTTAGAATGTCTATCAGGAAACAGTCTAGAATACCTATTCTGAAGAATTAAAGTCAAATGCACAATTTTTACAGACAACTGTAGACAGTTATGTGGATATATACACATTAGGACTAGGTATCATTTCACCCCACGTAAGTAGATAGTCATTTTTCTCATCTAGCAACTTCTGTGAATAAAAAATAAAAAGCAATTCCAGAAATTACCACAGAGATATAATCTGTACTAATTCCATCCTAAGAAACTGTTATTTTGATAGATACATTATCATATAACAACCACTCTATCAGTTAAGGCATCATTTAAAATCATTGCTTTACCATTCCTCCAGCGGATTCTGTTTCATCCTCATCCTTTGTAAGCATTGTACAAAAGATATAAGAAATAATGAGGGTTTTTTTTCCAGAAGATAAAGCAAGTGCAGCAGAACATTCTTGCCTGAATCATTTGTATTTCTGAAGTAGATGCTGCTGTATGTGGTAGAATTTACAAATTTCTAAAATGCTCTCACATACAGGAGGAGTGGATTTGTACTTTGTTGAAATCAAAGGTAGGACAGGCTGAACACTAGGAGGAATTTCACAATGATAAGTGCAATGTTATGCAGCAGCAGTTTGCCTAGAAGAATGGTACACCCTTTGCTGGAGAAATTGGGGCAGGATGGGCACCCATCAGAGATGGTTTAGGGTAGGGGTAGGCAACCTTGGCTCTTTTATGACTCGTGGACTTCAACTCCCAGAATTCCTGAGCCAGCATGGCTCAGCTTGGAAACCTCTCCCTTTCCCCTCAGCAAGGCTGGCTCAGGAATTCTGGGAGTTGAAGTCCACAAGTCATAAAAGAGCCAAGCTTGCCTACCCCAGGTTTAGGGGATTTCTATATTGAGCAGAGGATTAGCCTAGGCAACCTATAATATCCTTTCCAATTCATGTGTTCTGTAGTACCAGGAACAATTCAGAATTTCATGATAATTTAATTATAGATCAAGAATGAATAACAACTGGACTAACAGATAAGGTTATAAAATAAGCAATAATACCTGTTGTTGATTTTCATCAGCTTTAGTTGCCAAAATGCAGAAGTCGCCACAGGTTGTTATGGAGATTAAACTCTTGACAAATTTCAAATATTTTTCATTGTTTTTTATATCCCAAAAGACAACACAATATTCTGGACGGTCCGGTCGGGTATACGCATACACTACAGTATTAGTGCAATAACCCCACTGTTAACAAAAACAATGATACTAATATTCCACAGTAACATTGTAATACAGCGTGTAGAAATATATTTATAAAGTCAACATTGATGAATATCTTTCTCATATTGCTAATTAATCACATTTAAAATGTTGAATGCTTCAGATAATTATTGTTTGTGAAAATGGTACAGGGTCTTTAAGGAAACATCCTCTTCCCCTCCCCTCCCCAAACTAATGTTTTGGATCACAATTCCAATAATTAGAATAGAGTTTATGACATTAAAAATAACAATAAATAGTGAACTATAATATACTAAAACCCTCTCAAAAATGTATTCAGCAATATAGTAGTAAGCAGATGCTCAATTAAATCCTGTTCAGGATCTGATAATATTTTAACATGTCCCTTACCTTGTAGTCTGGTCGAATATTTGCAAAATAAATACACTGATCAACAGCTAATGCTATTTTTAAACCGCCTCCTTCCCAAGATAAAGCCGATACTTGTTTCCCTGGAATCTTTAATGTACGCAAATGCTGAAATGACATCAATCATAAATTAGCTGGACACTATTAGAAGTATTTTGAAAATAGTTATAAATAAATAGCATATTGAATATTTTCTTGGAAGTTCCTGAAAGAGGTTAAATTAGCTAACAAAAATCTTGAAAAATATTTTTTATTATTCTATTTTTAAAAAATTCTATCTCCTAAAAATGTTACATATTTATGTGAATAAATTACTTGAAAGTTGACTGCTTCCAATGTGATCCTTACTTTTTTGAATACTAATTACAGAACCTCTGTAAAAAAAATCAGATCTTAACAGGTTCAAATAAATGCAAAGAAACCCAGATGACAAAAATATTATCTCAATCAGTTTGAAAATTTTGATTTTTTCAACTATCAACATTTGCTTCTTTTATTTTACACTGAATGTAGAAATGGGAAAATCCATAAAATCTGTAAGTTTACCTCACCAAATGGAGAATAGAACTGTACAATATTTATATCTTTATCTTGCATAGGTATCTTCTGGAAGCCTCCAATAGCCAGCACGTTGCCACAGTGGTTCCACTGGATGCTCACAACATTCAGAGCCGCATCAATTAAGACAGGGTCTGGTTGTTGTTTTAAACAAACAAACATTGACATAAAAGGGCATATACAAATATATTAATGGAAAGATAATTCTTAGTTATATTTGCCCCTTGAATGGAAATATGGAAATGGAATGGAATATTCTTTATTGGACAAGTGTGATTGGAAAAGGAATTTGTCTCCAGTGCATAATCTCTCAGTGTACATACAAACAACAAAATGATAAGTCATAGATCATAAATTAAAAGATACAATCATAAATCGTAAGATGCAAACAAGTGATAAATCATAAGATACCAATAGTAAAATATAGTAGGAAAGATGAGAAAATGAGAAAGATGAGAAGGATAGCAACAGCACTTAGATGTATATACTGTTTCATGACTGCTTTACAGCTCTCTCTATACATGGTTTACAGGGTCAACATACTGTCCCCAATAATTTGGCTCCTCATTTTACCGACCTCGGAAGGATGGAAGGCTGAGTCAACCTTGAGCCGGTCAGGATTGAACTGCCAAACTGTTGGCAGTCGGCAGTCAGCAGAATTAGCCTGTAATACTGCATTCTAACCACTGCACTACCATGGCTCTTTAATAGCAATACAGGATAATAGCAATGCAGCCCTACTACATGGATACGTTTCTTTAGGCATAAGACAATGCTGTGGGAGTTAGGTGTTTACCGGAATGATGGCATGGGGGGTGGGGGGGGGAACCTAGTTGCCGTGGGAGTTAGGTGTTTACCGGAATGATGGCATGGGGGGTGGGGGGGAACCTAGTTGCCGTGTCAGAGAAGTTGAAAGTTTATATCAAGAATTTGAGGGGTCTTTAGATATTTTCTCAGCCCTCTTTAGGCAACTGAATTTATGGTACTTCTTTACAACTTTTACCACAAGGCATGCTTACTTTGATCATTCTCATGTCTCATTATTTGGCATCTTCCATTGTCAAAACAAATTGCAAGGCAAGGACAGTCTGGTTCTACATATCCCTCTGTTCCTGGGTACCAATGGATTCCTGCAATGCTGAATGCTCCAGTTACATTCACCAAACAGTTCATTTTCATTTTCATCTACAACATAAATTCAATACACATACATAAATATATATTTTCACAAATCTAATTATTGTATGATTGGCTGAAACAATATTTAAACTAACATTTAACTGAGCTAACCTGCAAGTAAGTGAAGAAACCTGACACACATAATAGAATCAGTTTAATATTAATATGTAAATCACAATCTTTTAAAAAGTGAATTAAATAGTTTTTATACAATTTTTTAATAATAGATGTATTATAAGAAATAGCTACAGTTCACAAATCAAGATGTCCCTTAAACCAACTTCACAAATAGGCTAATTAGCAGCCCTGTGTTGTGCTATATTAAATCATATAATATACTATCTTAAATCCCTATGATGATTGGAAAAATCTTTTTAAACTTTGCAACTGCAGAATTAAAAACCATTCAATCACTGTAGATTAGGCTGGAATGCTTAGAAAAACCTTTCTAACTGGATACTAAAGCATCCAAAAGGTGACTACTTAGTAGAATATATCTCTAAACCTACCATAAAAGTTCCATTTTTGTCATAAATGTGTATTTCTCCATTGGCCATTCCAAAGAGTAGAGTTCTACCATCTGGAGACCATGCAACATGGTGAAGTTGTACTTTTAAATCCTTTCCCCAAATACGATTCCCTTTCAAAGGAAAATAAGTTCAATGCATCTTACAACAAAATGTTCAAAACTGAAAACATTAAAAATGGAAGTTTACAAAGAATTTTATCTCTTGAACATGCAGAGGAATGAAAGCTTTGTTTTTCTTTTCTCAATGCCTCCCTCTACCTTTTCAAAATTAATGATATACATTCTTGAATATATAAACTTGGATTCAAATACGTGATTCTTACTGTTGATAAAACTACTCTTCAGCTTTTTTTCTTTTTTGTGCTGTGTTGCTATATACCAGACATGTCAAACTCACGACGTCACGTGACATCGCACAACGTATTGGAACTTTTCCCCATTGCCGGCAATGGGGTGGGCGCAGTTTTGTTGTGATGTGTCCGGCCCGTGGGCCGACAGTTTGACACTCCTGTTATATATACCATTCTGTTCCAGAAGATCATCTCACTCAGCATTAAATGTATAAAAAAACATAAGGGATTGTGGAAGACAGGAAGGTTCCATTCTTGGAACACAACTCTATTCCTTTCATAGTAACTAAATTAGAGATTAGCTGAATTAGGACATTAACTGCTTTAAGAATATATGACAAAAACTGAAATGGAATTGTAATAAAATCATATTATTTTGGCTTTATTCTTCTTCTGATATTGTACATCCCCATAATTAGATATTGATAAAAATATATACCTATATATATTCTAATAAAGGTATTTGGGTTATTTAGAAATAATATTCATGTGCTGGGAAAATAAAACTTAAATGTGCCTTAATTTCAAATGTTTCCTTTAATATGAAAACAAATGATAAAGTAAAATATATGGAAACTTCCTTCTCTATAGTCAGACATTGTCAAGTGAATCTAACTTATTGCAAAATAATAACATATTCTTTTTGGAGAGCAATCACTCCAGTGATGGTAATGTATCTTGGAATGGAATTGTTTAAAGCAGGGGTCCCCAACCCCCGGGCCGTGGACCAGTACCGGGCTGTAGCATGCCAGCAACTGGTCTGCACAAACAAGCAAAGCCCCATCCGTGGAATGCAGGCAGCATACAAACCACACATTCTCTGGTCCGCAGAAAAACTTCTCTCCACAGAACCGGTCCCTGGTATCCAAAAGGTTAGGGACCTCTGGTTTAAAGTGACATGTGGGAATACATGGTTTAACAACTTCTGCTTAAAGATGTATGGACATTCATGTCCCCTACACTTTTTTGGGCCTCTCTCAGTTTTGTAAATTGAATAGAAAGACCTGGTAGAAAACTGCAAAGTGTTGAAATAAGTTTTGAATCCTACACAGTCTGAAAATTACAACTATTGGGAAGATCTTACATGAATTCAGCTGAATGTGTGCAAACATACCCTCAGTTCTTCCTATTCAAGATATGGAAACCTAGAGATGGAGCTAACAGGGCAATGATTTCTGAAGGGAGCTAACACTATAAGTCATTAAACCTTTAAAAAAACTGCATATTCTATTAACATAAGTAGTACTTTACCGTCCACAGAACCAACAATTACAGCGCCATCTTCATATATAATGCAAATTTTCTGCCCATCAGCATTCCATCTCATGCTTCTAACCACAGATTTATTTCTATTGTTGATCATCTCCTCATACCAAGCACCTAAAGCCAAAGGGGAAAAGAATTATCCATATCTACCACACTCCTATTTTTCATCTGAACTATTGTTAAAAGTAATACAAAAGAAATTATTTGCAAACTCAATAACCTCTACTGAGCTGGACATTGATTCATGGTTATTGTGTAACTACCATGAAGTTTCTCTGAAGAGCATTCCAACACTGGGAGATGGAGATGGAGATGGCAAGGAAGGAGTGCTTAAAAACTGCTCTTCCATTCCCCTTCCTTAACAAAAGGAAGTTTTGACCTGTATGTAATAACATATTTTTGTTTATGGCTTTCAGATTTTCTTAAAAATCTCATGCAGCTCTAGATTTCATCCGGTTTGCTCCTAATCCACAGCCTCAGAGGCTGGGAAACAGAAAAATCTTCCCAAATATTCTAGTATTGGGCTAACATGGGACCAAAGCAATATATTGAGTTGGTGAGAGAATGTCAGCATGATATTAATTTAAAAATAAATCTCTTAGAATAAATTGTCATATTAATAATCTTTGGGAATACATAATTCTTCTTAGAATCCTACAACTAAAGATCTAAAGGTATACTATAGAAATCTCTAAGCCATCTAAGAATTGAAATGCCATAAATATGACAGCCATCCTCCAGCAAGTCACCTACCTTTATACAGCATCCACACTATAATAAGTCCGTGCTCATCACTACTAGTTAGCTTTTGATATTGTTCATTCCAAGTCACTACTTGCACAGCACCTATAAAATTGCATAATGATACTGTTGAATTACACTAGTAACAACAAGATTATTTGGGAAAAACGTAACACACTTTCTACTAAAGATAAGCATCATATATAAACACCCATTCAGACCCAGTTGGCAACTTAGGGATTCTCCTGGACTCGCAACTCCTGCTTGATGAACAGGTGGCAGTTGTGACTAGGAGTGCCTTTGCACAGCTTTGGTTTGTGCACCAGCCTCAGCCTTTCCCAGATCAGAACTCCCCGTGTTTGGTTACTCAAACACTAGTTCATCCCTTGTCTGTCTTGCTGCAATGTGCTTTGCATCGGGCTATCTTGTAATGCATTCAGAAGTTTCCGTCAGTACAAAGTGTGGCAGTACTAGCATTCCCTGAGTCCCCTAGAACGCCCATATTACGCCATTGCTTCATGAGCTGTACTGGCTGCCATTTTGCTTCTGGGGGACGTTCAAACTGTTAGTTATGACCTTTAAAGTCCTCCCTGGCATGGAGCCTGATTACTTGATGAACCTGTCTCATCCCGCTAAGACAAGCTTGCCCCTTTTATACCAGCAGAGAAAGCCTGCTGAGGATCTTGTTGGTCAAGGAACTCCAGCTAACAGGGTCCAGAAGAGCCTTGTCTGCTGTAATGCTGGCCCTCTGGAATGTCCTGCCTCCAGCATGGGGTCTGTCCCCACCATCCTGTCCTTCCACAACGGCAAGGCCTGTCCTGGGGACCCAATAGGGGATGCCACACTCGAGGTACCTCCTACACTAATTAACCGACCCCAATTTCTGCCCCACGCTTCTTGCTCACTCTCTGCCCATTTTTTAAATTCATAATATTTTCATTGTTTATCTTTATTGTTTCATTGCTCTGCTATTTTTATGCTTACATTTGTAATCTTTTTTCCCCCTCATTTTACTGTTGTAAGCCACCCATAGCCCTAGAGCAGATGGGCGGCAAATAAATTTAACAAAGAAACAAAAAGTGCTGTTATAGCCGTGAGTGGCAGATGGGTGACTTTGGGCCAGTCATTCACTTCAGCCCAACCCAACCCATCTCACGGGGTTATTGTTGTGGGGGAAATAGGAGGGGGAAGGTATGTGGGACACATTCGCTGCCTTGAGTTATTTGTAAAAATAATAAAGGCAGAATAAAAAAGTAAATAAATAAAAACAACAGTCTCCCTTACAGTATCCTTACACAATTACTTCCATCCACCCACTTGCCCTATGTACTTTGCTGGTTCTTTTGTTGCATATGATATTGTTCCCAGAGTAATTTGAATATCTGGCTCAGAGCTTTTTCCACCCACAGAAATTATAGTAATGTCTCTGGATCAGTTATTTAAAGTCTCTACCGTGAAGGCCATTTACAGGATAGTGTAAATTACAAACCAGGAAACCAGAACTTTTAGGATATTATAGAACAATTATGTTCTAATAACCTATCTTCCTTGATAACGTCAAGCTTCAATAATACACACCATTTTATACTCTCTGAAGATTTTTCTGCTGGTAAGAATCTCGAAGGCACAAAAATTTCATAATTTGTATGCATGTCCCCAAATGATACATTTTCCTCTGCTTCAGCATTCTCAGAGTAACTGCAATATCTGCTGCTCCTCAACTGGCTTGCTAAATTTCAACCATCTATGTGTTTTGTTGTTTAAGGAAAGCATGACTTTTGAAAGAGCTGCCTTCTTACATCTTTTGAAATGCCCCCTTTTAAAATCTTGTGCTTACTGTTGTTAACAGGGTAACCTCTGATACTATTTTTTTCACTTGCAGAGTTGTGTTGTCTGCGTACAGCGGGGCTTCCGACATTGCTCAACCTCCTAACACCAGATTCTACAGAAGGCTATTTCTAAAATCAATATCTCAGCAAGTATTAGTGGGGCTTTGCAAAGGCAAGATTTCCTTGTATTGTTCTAGTCTTTTTAGGAGAACTTGAAAGCAATTGTATCAAATGTTCAAAAAAATCAATTTCTTACTGCTAGCATTTCTGGCATTTTGTTCTGATTATTCTTGCATACTGTGTAAATATATTCTGAACCATGCATTGGCTATTTTGAAGTTGCAAGGAGAAAATTTTCAGCATACAAAAAGAGCTGAGGTACAAGCATATTTTTACTTTATTTGCAACAATTATTGCGTATCCTCATATATGTATAGCACTGAAACAGCACTAAAGCAGTTTGTTTCCTTGTGTGTTTGTGTATGTATGTATATATATACATATATATATACATATACATACACATACACACACACACACACACACACACACACACACACACACACACACACATATATATATATATATATATATATATATATATATATATATATATATATATATATATATATATACACACACACATACATACAGTCATGGCCGAAATTGTTGGCACCCCAGAAATTTTTCCAGAAAATCAAGTATTTCTCACAGAAAAGTATTGCAGGAACACATGTTTTGCTATACACAGGTTTATTCCCTTTGTGTGTATTGGAACACAACAAAAAAGGGAGGAAAAAAAGCAAATTGGACATAATGTCAAACAAAACTCCAAAAATGGGCCGGACAAAATTATTGGCACTCTTTCAAAATTGTGGGTAAACAAGATTGTTTCAAGCATGTAATGCTCCTTGAAACTCACCTGGGGCAAGTAACAGGTGTGGGCAATATAAAAATCACACCTGCAAGCAGATAAAAAGGAGAGAAGTTCACTTAGTCTTTGCATTGTGTGTCTGTGTGTGTCACACTAAGCATGGACAACAGACAGAGGAGAAGAGAACTGTCTGAGGACTTGAGAACCAAAACTGTGGACAAATATCACCAATCTCAAGGTTACAAGTCCATCTCCAGAGATCTAGATTAGCCTTTGTCCACAGTGCACAACATTATCAAGAAGTTTGCAACCCATTGCACTGTAGCGAATCTCCCTGGTCGTGGATGGAAGAGAAAAATTGATGAAAGTTTGCAACGCAGGATAGTCCGGATGGTGGATAAGCGGCCCCAAACAAGTTCCAAATGAATGCAAGCTGTCCTGCAGGCTCAGGGAGCATCAGTGTCAGCGTGACCTATCCGTCGACATTTAAATGACATGAAACGCTATGGCAGGAGACCCAGGAGGATCCCACTGCTGACACAGAGACATAAAAAAGCAAGATTACAGTTTGCCAAAATGTACTTGAGTAAGCCAAAATCCTTCTGGGAAAATGTCTTGTGGACAGATGAGACCAAGATAGAGCTTTTTGGTAAAGCACATCATTCTACTGTTTACCGAAAATGAAATGAGGTGTACAAAGAAAAGAACACAGTACCTACAGTGAAATATGGTGGAGGTTCAATGATGTTTTGGGGTTGTTTTGCTGCCTCTGGCACTGGGTGCCTTGAATGTGTGCAAGGCATCATGAAATCTGAGGATTACCAAAGGATTTTGGGTCGCACTGTAGAGCCCAGTGCCAGAAAGCTGGGTTTGCGTCCGAGATCTTGGGTCTTCCAGCAGGACAATGACCCCAAACATACGTCAAAAAGCACCCAGAAATGGATGGCAAGAAAGCGCTGGAGAGTTCTGAAGTGGCCAGCAATGAGTCCAGATCTGATTCCCATTGAACACCTGTGGAGAGATCTTAAAATTGCTGTTGGGAAAAGGCGCCCTTCCAAAAAGAGAGACCTGGAGCAGTTTGCAAAGGAAGAATGGTCCAAAATTCCGGGTGAGAGGTGTAAGAAACTTATTGATGGTTATAGGAAGCGACTGATTTCAGTTATTTTTTCCAAAGGGTGTGCAACCAAATATTAAGTTAAGGGTGCCAATAATTTTGTCCGGCCCATTTTTGGAGTTTTGTTTGACATTATGTCCAATTTGCTTTTTTTCCTCCCTTTTTTTGTTGTGTTCCAATACACACAAAGGGAATAAACCTGCGTATAGCAAAACATGTGTTCCTGCAATACTTTTCTGTGAGAAATACTTGATTTTCTGGAAAAATTTCTGGGGTGCCAAAATATATATATATATATATATATATATATATATATATATATATATATATATATATATATATATATATATATATATATATATATATATATATATATATATATATATCTCCCATGTTTGGGGCCTAGCAAGGTAATCTAAATAGTTAACAAGCATTTAACACATATCTCCCTTGCTTTTCAGCTAACAAAGTGAGATAGAGCTTGTGGCCTAGAGGTTAAAACAACTGCCTAATGTGCAATCAGCCCAGGTTCGAATCTCAGAAGGGTGTGGCTGACTGATGAAAACAAATAAGTTTGAAATGCATATCAGTCTCCCTTTAATTCTTTGTTAGCAAACTAAAATTTACACAAATATGAGCTGTCACTGGTGTGACTACTGCCTGTCAATGGCCTTCGGTTAGGCCGAAACAGGAAATAAAGATTTGTCCCATGTTTGGGGCCTAGCAAGGTAATCTAAATAGTTAACAAGCATTTAACATATATATGAAATTCATTGGAATTTATCCAGCAAAAATTGAAAGTTCATCACTGAAACCGTATCATTTTCTGAACATGTTAGTCAAAAAGCAATTTTATTTTACTGAACAATAGTAACTCTTACCAGTGTGACCCTCAAGTGTCTGATTCATTGAGAGATTGCTAGATGCAGCAAGCCCCTTTAATTTGGCTTCTTCTAAAAACACACAAAAAGCATTTTTGTAAGACACGAACCCTACATAAACTAACATTTATAATATATATTAGCTTATTTCTTCACTAAATGGTGCCCCCTTTCAACTAATCATAATATTTAACTAGGCATGTTCTGTAGAAACTGATGAGGAACAAGCAGGAATTCCAAAGGAACTGAATTTGTTCTTTTGCTCATTAAAAAGAAGTTGGAATCCCAAATCTAGCTTCTCTTTGTATTTTTTTAAACAGTATTTTGATTTTCTAACTGTAGGAGAAGGAGTGTTAGAACCTGGGAATGGACCGATCAGCCTAGAATCACTATATAACCATAGCGGATTAAGATCAACCTGCCTTGAATTCCATGGACCTCTATCTAACTCCAAACAGGTGCTAACTTTTTTTTAGCAATAAATCAATTTAATTAGACCAGGGGTATCAAACTGCCAGCCTGCTAACCAGATGCATCACGAGGAAACCGCGCCCACCCCATTGCCAGCAATGGGGGAAAGGTTCCGATACGTCGTGCTATGTCACATGACATTGTGAGTTTGACATGTCTGAATTAGACCTTTATGTTTCGACCTGATGCAGACCTAACATAGTAATAGGCAACTTCTTTGTGGCTAGGTTTAATTTCATTTATGTGTTTATTTTCATCAACTGATGGCAAGCCATCAAGATATTGTGACTTCACATAAATGGGAGGGGAAACAATTGCCTGCTTTTAAATTCTTTGAACATTTTAAAGAAATATATATATTTCACATTAGTACTTATAAACTACAAAAGAATACATGAAAAAGAATAAAAGAATATAACACAAATTAATAAAACACACATTTTAAAATTTTGTGGAAGCTATGGTTTTCTAATATATAATTCATTGTAAATCACTAGTAAAGCTGAGCTAAAAGTGAATACCAAGAATCAGAATCAGCACAATATAAATCACCGAACAGAATGGTCAACTATAAGTTCATTCCATCTTACTAAAATATTCTCATAATTCTACCTGAAATCCTGCCCAACATCAAAAGATTAAAAAAATGTCCACAACATTTAATCCTATTAGAATATATATTCCCTGGTTATCAATTATAGGTAAAGGTAAAGGTTCCCCCGCACATGCGTGCTAGTCGTTTCCGACTCTGGGGGCCGGTGCTCATCTCCGTTTCAAAGCCGAAGAGCCAGCGCTTGTCCGAGGACGTCTCCATGGTCATGTGGCCGGCATGACTAGACGCCAAAGGCTCACGGAACGCTGTTACCTTCCCACTGTAGTGGTCCCTATTTTTCTACTTGCATTTTTTACATGCTTTCGAACTGCTAAGTTGGCAGAAGCTGGGACGAGTAACAGGCGCTCACTCTGCTACGCGGCACTCGGGATTTGACCCACCAAACTGCCGGCCATCTGATCGACAAGCTCAGCGCCCTAACTCACTGAGCCACCGCGTCCCTTATTAATAAGATCAATTATACTAAGATCTTATTAGACTATGGATGAAAGGAGCTCAATGACTCCGTGACCTAGAAAAGACACCCTTCATTTATACCTTTGATATTGAGTACTTTATATTCAGGCCTTTCACCATCGAGCCAATTTTGCATACACAAAGTCCTCAGTTAACAACGGCAATAGGGACTGGAATTTCTGCCACTAAGCGACATGGTCATAAAGTGTGATGCCACATCGCCCCATTGCTTGGCGATGCCTATCCCTGCAGCTCCCACTGCCATCATTAAGTGAGGATTGCAGGTCGATAAGCACCTTCCTGCCAGCTTCCAATGACCCAAATCTGTGGGGAAAGCAGCAGGAAGCTGCAAGTCCAAAGGGATTTGCAAGCAGTCAGGTAAATGGCTACTGCTGGGTGAAGGATGTTATGCGAGAGTGAGCAGGCGGTTGGCTAGGCACAGTAGAGTTGGGGGTGCCTATTGTTGGTGAGTGAGGTTGGGTGAGGGTGCAATGAGCCCCAGAGCTGTGGTGTCCCATCTCCCCATACATAGCCAGGGATGGTGAGCCCAGCAGAGGGAGACAAGTGAAGATGATCATCTGCTGGGGGAGGTGGCAGAAGTGGTGGTGGTGGTGGTGTGTGTGTGTGTTTGTAAATGCGGTTTGGCTCAATTTTTTATTATGTGACTGCAGGAGCATTGTGATGGTCATAATGATCGGTCACCATTCCATTTTTAAGCACAGTCGTAACATGGAATAGTTGCAGAACAGACATTAAGTGGGGACTACTTGTACTCTATATGAGTAGGAAAATGGCAAAATACCTTATTCTGTTATGTAAATATACAGGGAATTTTAATGAGATTTGTCTCAAATGCCTTCAGTTAGGATTGTTGAGGTTTGTTTTTAATATTTGGAACATTAGACTATAAGAGAGATTGTGGAATTGTCCTAGAACAAATAACGTGAGCAACGCAAGGACAGAACAAGATGGCCAAATCACAACACAGTGAAAAAGAAAAAAAAATCATTATATTCCCTATGTTGCCGACAAATTTATATTGAGACAAATGTAATTTACCTGTTTTTATTTCTAACTTTAAAACTTTCAGTAGACCATCTTCACCTCCACAGGATATATAGCCTTGATCTTTGCTCCAACAAATAGATCTAAGTCTAAAATTACCAGGGATTGTAATCTGAAATAAATATATTTTTTAAAAAATATGAAAACAATAACAACACTGAAACTGAACACAAATTGTGAATTGTTCCAGCAATTAATTTAACTGAAACCAAACTAAATTTATGTACAAAATGTTTTACAGAATTTATACAAAGAACACGCCTGCAACAAATAGTAACTATTTCCATAGGTCTTACCCTTTTAAACTATGCAAATAATTCTTTCGTGTACCATCATATCTAAAAGTAGAAAGTAATATCTGACACAGTACATAATTTTACTTCAAGATCAAAAAAGTTTCTTGATTGGCAAGAAAGTACGGTATGGCAGTTCTGAAAATGTCTGCAAAAATCAAATAAATATTTTAACATTTTCCAGTTTTAATTTCTAATACAGAAAAATATTGATAGATATAAATCAAAACCTTTTGTGTATACAATCATTTTTACGAATGAGACCAAATTGTTTGAGAATTGCTGCTATATGGAATAACTTATTCTATATATAATAATATAATATATATTAATATATTTTTAATATTATATTAGATTTTTATTATTCTACTATGTTATATATTATACATTATTTCATATTAATATATATAATGTATATTACTATTAATACGTAATAATGAATCTTCAGAAGTTGTGGGTACTCCATCACTGGAAGCTTTTAAGAGTCGGAACAGCCATTTGTCTGGAATGGCATAGTGTTTCCTGCTTGAGCAGGGGGTTGGACTAGAAGACCTCCAAGGTCCCTTCCAACTTTGTTATTCTAACTGGAGGATCAATATCCCCAGTTCAAATTGATTTAGACCACTGTATGTAGAAAGTATTGAATAGAATTTTAGGCTTTATTAGTACCTTGGTGTTTCAATAAAGAGATTAGCATTTTAGATGACATTTATGTCTGCTTTCAAGTTTTTTTTATGAGTTAAAGCTATTTCCTTTGAGGAAAGGATAGGGCTGTATTCTGAAGTCCTTGATTAAAGTAACAAATGTTAAAGAAACAAACCCCAGCAGCATAATTTAAGTGAGTCTTTTCACAAATCTAACAAAACCAAGACTATGTCTTTTATTGTTTGATTTTTTTTACCTTCTGACACATCGCACATATCAAATGTGTTTATAATTTGTTTCTATACTTTATATAAGGACTTGACCCCTACTTAATAAATGCTTTTTTCTTTGCCTGAACTACTTGTGGTTCATATTGTTGGGTGTGTATATATTGGAAAAGGCACTTTGTAAAAGTATTGGATATTCTCAGATTCAGGAACTAGATTCTTTTCAGTTGTACGCCAAGTCGGGTGCCTGAGTTTTATGGGCAAGACTATTTCCCTCCCAGATGGGACTAGCTAAGTCTCTTCGAGTTAAACAGTAGTACAATGAGTTTCTAATGCTTTGAAACTAGTAGTCATGTCATAAATTGACAGCAACAAACATTAAAAAATCTGAAGGAAAAATTGTAGAATTTTCTCCCTGGAAGAATCATGAAATTGAAATATTGGGGAATATTAGATATGACACACATACATATCAATTCTCTCCATATGCAAACATATGTGCCAAGATAAGCTACATTACACATCATTGTGAAGATTAAATGGGGATGGAGAAATCACAGTGAACTCTTTGGGAAAAACCTAGGACAAAAATATAGATTATTCATATATGTAAAAAGAAGTTGAATTCATTCATATCTATAAGTAGTGTGACGGTTTCACTTATTGCCAAGGATATGGATTCAATATGCAGTTACAAAATTATGACTATACAGGTAGTCCTCGACTTACAACCACAATTGAGTCCAAAATTTATGTTGCTAAGCAAGGTTTTGTTAAGTGGCTTTGCCCCATTTTATGACCTTTTTTGCCACAGTTGTTAGGTGAATTACTGCAGTTAAGTTAGTAGCACGGTTATTAAGTAAACATTCCCCCCCAATTGAGTTTGCTTGTCAGAAGGGTGCAAAAGCTGATCACATGATCATAAATATGAACCATCTGAATTTTGCTCATATGACCATAGGACAGAATAGCATAGAATAGAATAAAAACTTTATTGACACTTTAAATGTACACTACTCAGCATACATTAAAATGAAATTTTGTTGCATTCAGCTCTCAAAAAAAAGAGCCTTGGTGGAGCAGTAGGCTAATGCCTCCTTAAGTAACACCAGCTGCCTGCAATTAGTGCAGGTTCGCATCCCACCAGGCTCAAGGTTGACTCAGCCTTCCATCCTTCCGAGGTAGGTAAAATGAGGACCCAGATTGTTGGGGGCAATAAGCTGACTTTGTAATAATGCCGCTTGGGGCCCCCCGAAAGCCCTAATAAGCAGGCATATACATAGAATGAAGGCTATTGCTAAGCACATTGGTTTGTGCTTAAAATTGTAAGCCGCCCTGAGTCTTCAGAGAAGGGCGGGATATAAATGGGATTAAAAAAAAAACCATTATGCATTTGCCCGCCTAAACACACATGTATGACACAGAGAAACATCAGTCTAGTTCGAAGGTGTACATATACACAGAGATAGAAAAAGAATCCTGCGAATTTACAAGACGGATGGCATAAGGAACAAAGCTATTACAGAATCTAGTAGTTCTGCTATAAATACTTTGAAACCTCCTCCCAGAGGGGAGCAACAGAAACGGACCATGAAGTGGGTGTGTGGGGACTCTAACAATGCTTTTGAGTTTAAAAGAACATAGCGCTTATAAGCAGGGTCCTGAAGAACAGGAAGCGAACTTCCTATAATCTTCTCAGCTGTCCTTATCACTCTCTGTATGGATCTTCTATCTGAGGCACTGCTACCACCAAAATCAGTGATGCAGTTTGTTAAGATGCTCTCAAGTCGCGCCTCTGTAAAAAGTGGCCAGGGCAGAAGGAGAAAGAAGTGCTCTCCTCATCCGATGCAGGAAATTCAAACGCTGGCTTGCCTGCTTCGCTATGGAGACGGTGTAAGGGTTGTTAAGTGTGAAAAAGGGTCAGAAGTCACTTTTTGCAGTGCCATTGTAAATTTGAACAGTCGCTAGATGCACGGTTGTAAGTCGAGGACTACCTGTATACAGTAGGAATATTTCTATATAGAGGCACTGCAAGCACAAACTGTTGCAACTCCCTTCCCCCCCCCCCGCCTTTCAATCTGCAGAGATTAATACAGGGGTCTTCAAACCTTGCCCTTTTATGACTTGTGGACTTCAACTCCCAGAATTCCTCAGCCAGGCACACTGGCTGAGGAATTCTGGGAGTTGAAGTCCACAAGTCATAAAAGGGCCAAGTTTGAAGACCCCTGGATTAATTCATGCTCTTAATACATTTCAGGTAATTTAGAAATTAAATACGAGCCACAACCAAGTCAAAAACCGTTAAGATACACGTGGCGGGTTATTTAAGTAAGAAATTCTGACCGCGTCAAATTGGCCGCTACGGATTTAGACGGTTAAACTTTTCCTGCAAAAAAAAAAAAGCGGGTTGGGGAAGGACGAAGGAAGCAAAAAAATAAATAAAAATAAAACAAAAAAACCAAACCACCGATCCCACCTTCTTGCTCAAGTAGACAAACATCCTGACCGCTTTTATACCCCTCCTTGTCTCTGCGCCGCCCGGTCCTCTGAGCCAGCAGGATAACCGTTTCAATTCGCCCGAGCCGCTGTCTCCATGACAACAAAGAGCGCCGAAGTGCGGCCGCCGTGGCAACCGATCCTAAACCGGAAACATAATATAAAGGAGCGTCACAACGCTTCCGGGTTAAGGGAAACGGAAAGGTTACGCCCGTTTGAATTGTTGGCGCGTTAGCGGCCTTCTATCCACCGTAGAGCAGGGGAGTCTCCACCTTGGCAACTTGTAAGACAAGGGTCTTCAAACTTGGCCCTTTTATGACTTGTGGACTTCAACTCCCAGAATTCCTCAGCCAGCATACGCTGGCTGAGGAATTCTGGGAGTTGAAGTCCACAAGTCATAAAAGGGCCAAGTTTGAAGACCCCTGTTGTAAGACTTGTGGACTTCGGCGTGGCTGAGGAATTCTGGGAGTTGAAGTCCACAAGTCTTAAAGTTGCCAGGCTTGGAGACCCCTGTTCTAGAGCGCTGTTCGAGTGGTTTGTCCTCCGCTTGGGAGAACGGACAGAGTGGAGTATTTCTGTGTCTTTTCTTTTATGGGTTTCCTTGGAAGCTCTCTGCTCCTGAACTATAACAAAAAAAAAGAGAAGCGCCGAAATAGAAAGATTGGATCCTTGGGGGAAAAAAAATCTTGTTTCCTGCAATTTGGGCAGGATTAATAAATATTACATTTATATGTCAGCTGGGCTCCTTGCGACTCTTGTTTGGTTTTGCAACGGGAGCCACTCTCAGTCTAATTGTTGTTTTGGACTCATTTTTTTTATCCTGTTCAACCTCTTAAGTAAAAACAGGTGAGGCAGAAATTCAATAGGAGCGAATATATTTTGTCCCTAACACGTTCTTCCTTGGACCTTCATTCCAAATTTGGAGGAAGAGAGCTTTGATTAGGAAAAGTGTATGTGGGGTGGGCTAAATTAATATTAGCCCACGTTCATCGTTGCCCCAACTCTGTTCTGAGGTTTCCCCACCCTCCGGTTTGTTTTTGCTTAGTTCCCAGCTGATCTTGTAAAGGTTAGATCTGGTTCCTAAGTCAGGGGTAGGCAACCTTGGCTCTTTTATGACTCGCGGACTTCAACTCCCAGAATTCCTGAGCCAGCTATGCTGGCTCGGGAATTCTGGGAGTTGAAGTCCGCAAGTCATAAAAGAGCCAAGGTTGCCGACTCCTGTCCTAAGTAAATGGGAAACCCAGAGGGAACACCAAGGTTAGAGTAAGTATTGAAAAAGCAGAGGCAACCAATATTGATCAGGTTTCCAGGAACTGGGAAAAAAAGAGTAAACAAGTTGTGACCACTAGGATGTGCTTTTCCTCTGCACAGTTATGGCAGGATCTCAAAAGTCATGCTTTGCTTTCTTCATCTCTCTTGGTTAAGTATTGGACCTTGCTCATTTGATCACTATCTCCATAGTGATGGAACTGCTGGTCTTTAGGAATACAAAAACAGGGTTTTCCCAGCAGTTTTCTCATTTGAAAGATTTGCTACACTATTATATTTTTCCCCCCACTAATAAATTTTATTAATGAATTCAAAGCGACTGTCAATTGTTTTCAGTATTAGGGAAACCTCACAGTGTCAAGGACAAAGGAGAGCAAGAAAAGCCTTTAGAAGAAAGGAGTAGGGAGAGGTCTTGGGATCAAATTGAATCTGGTTGTTATTCAGTTAAGCAAGAGTTTTAATTTTTTTTGAGTGAGGGATACAATTTTGCATCCAATCATCCCTGGATTAATTCAACTATAAAAGCCAAAGGATAAATGTACTTCAGATTTTTAAAAATCTAGAATTCTGAATCCTTTTGTTTCCTGCTCACTTTTATTTCTTCCAGCTCAGTGGAATATTATAAAGAAATATTTTTGCTTTTATAAATAATTGTTTCACTTGAAGCCCATTTGAATTGTTCACATCTCAAAGTTGAATTGAATTGGATCTTGGCTAGTTCTCACGTTTATTTAAACATGACTTGGTTTGTTTTGGGATGATAAATAATTTGAAACCTAACTGAAGTCCTGTTATTTTATAGACAACAGTTTTAATGTTAAATAATAAACCATTGATGTCAATGTGACTCTTAAAATGTCTAATATAGAAGCATCATTTTGCTCCCCTATCTATTACAAATCATTTAATTTTTGAATGCTTGCAATTATCAAATATGCAGAAAATTGAGTTTATTGCCCTACCAGGAAATCTAGGTTTTTCTAGGACCTTAACCCAGTTGTACCTAATTAAAGCATGAACATGCTCGGCATCATTTTGCTTTTAACTTGTTCTCAGCCCATGAGTGAGATAGCCCTACTAGGTTTGTCATAGCTGTAATCCCCTTTATTCTGTCCAAGATCAGTCACTATGTAAAAAAAAAGGATAATTATCATTCATTATCTTGGAAGATTGTGATTGCAGTAACTGGGAACAAGTGTGAGGCAAAATATGCATTGACAATGGAGAGCAAATTGCCTCCATAGTTTTCTGCTGACTTAAGGATAAATGGATAGCGCTGTAATTAGGACATCCAGCCAGTTTGGTGTAGTGCTTAATGCAGACATGTCAAACACAAGGCCCAGGGGCCGGATCCGGCCCACGAAGTGGTTTCATGTGGCCCGCGAAGCCACCCTGGAAACAGTGAGGGAATGGCCCCCACTGCCTTGGCCCTGGCCCAGAGACCCTCCTTCTGCCAGAGACCCTCAGATCTGTCCCACTCCTGCCCAGGCCCCCATAGGCACCCTTGATGCGAACGATGTAGAGCTGGTCACACCCACCCAGTAGGCCATATGCACTCTGGCCACGCCCACCCAGTAGGCCACGCCCACCCTGACCATACCCACCCGGCCCACTGAGGGCAACTGCAATGGTGATGCGGCCCTCAATGAAATTGAGTTTGACACCCCTGGCTTAATGCATCAGACTAGAAACTGGAAACTATGAGCCCCAGTTGTAGCTTAGGCACATGCTAGCTGGTTGACCTTGGGCAGTCACTTTCTCAGCCCTGGGAGTCAGCCAATGCCAATCCACTTATTAAAAACTTTGCCAAGAAAAGTGCAAGGACTTGTCCAGTCACCAAGATTTAAAGTTAATTGAAGGAAAGGAAAAAAAGGACAAAGGTAAAGCCTATAGAGGTCCATTTATTTTAAGGCAATGTTGAAATCAGTTGCCTTACTTGTGTTCTTCAGCTAATACAATAAAAATGTTTAAGAACTATTAATTATATTTTTCCAATTGCTACTTACGACTCTGAAACTTGGGACTCTGAAAAAGGCAGAGAGGAGACAGGTGGACGTCTTTGAACCGTGGTGCTGGAGGTGATTATTATGCATGGACTGCAAAAATAACAAACGAAGTCCTAGAGACCAAACCTCACCAAAAATATCACTTGAAGCCAAGATCATCAAACAGAGGCTGCCATGCTTTGGTCATGTCATGCAAGCTGACTCACTGGAAAAGCCAGTCATGCTGGGAGTGATCAGCAAAAAAATGGAGAAAGGGCTGCTGGTTGGATACTATAAAGGATACCGCCAGGCTGACAATGGCAGATCTGAAGGAAGCTGTGTGAGACAGATGGGCACAGAAAGTATTGATTCACAGAGTGGCTGAGGATTGGACATGACTAAATGACTGACAACAACAAAAACGCTGTATTGGGACTTAATGAGCTCACCCAATATCTTGAATGAACCTCTGCACTAGGTCTGCAGTAGGATTCAGTCGGTCAGTACCTTGGAACAGTCCTTTCAGGTTTTCCATATTAGCAGCCCTATCCTCCAGGGATGTTTACACAAATTTGGCCCAAAGATATTTGTAGTACCAGATTAACCCTAAAATACCATAAATTTGTTTATGGATATCTTTACCAAGTCTGCCCTGCCAATAATAATAATAATAATAATAATAATAATAATAATAATAATAATAATAATAATAATAATAATAATAATAATAATAATTCCATAAGCCATTATAATAATAATTATAAATTCCACCAGATTGGTTCCTAAGACATTTTAAGAATGTGTTTTCCTCAATTATACACATCATTTCATTTTTTTTTTATTTTAATCCCATTTATATCCCGCCCTTCTCCGAAGACTCAGGGCGGCTTACAATTTAAGCACAAACCAATGTGCTTAGCAATATAAATATATAAATATGTATAATCTATTTAGATACCAAATATCACTAATTACAAATATTTAATGAAATTGTATTATCGTTATCCGACAGTAAATACTGAAGATAGAATAAATTTGAATGTCCTGGAAGTTTAACAATAAGGATATATTTCATGTACAGATTTTTTATAAAAAATACCACGTGGGAAAAAGTGTTGATTTTTTGCAACTGATTAAATGGATTTTTCTTATAACTACTTAGCTGACTTTTTGCAGTGCCAGGTCAGGGTGCTTTGGGGCCACAGGTTGTGGGGCAGAGATTGTTTTTTCCATAAATAAGGCCAAAGTGTGGGTGGGTAACTTATGGTTGTGCATTGTATACTTTATTTGCTTTAGCAAGGGTTAATGCTTTGTTCGAACATGGATCCAACAAAATCCAACAAAATTAGAGGTAACTGTGCATGTATGTATGGCTCCATTGATCTAGATCAGTTTTAAGAGCCACCTCATCTTCCAATATTTAAATGAAGATGATGCATATTGTGTTCTTTGCAAGAACTCATTCTTAATCCCTCTGACAGAAAAATGAAAAGATAACCTTTATTGTCACAATGGCACACATCAAAATGAAATTTAGTTGCCCGCTCTCAGAGTGAAACACATACATGACACACACCTAAACATACTATACACAGCATATGTATAGACCCACAACCTACATATACATAACAAATGAATATTAAATATATTAAATATTAAAAATGACTATCCTTACAATTCTTTGAGGCTAAACCCAATAAATGCTCTTTTACAGCAAGTGCAGAGGTATAAACACATACTTTGCTTATTTTATGGAGAAAGGTAATGCTTATTTTTTTAAAAAAATTTCCTGTCTACCTTTTCCCAACTATATTGGCTAATGTTTCCATTAAATCTAAGTCCAAAACTCATTAACAGCTAATGTCCTGCAACATTATTAAATCGTTTCATCTAAAAAGAATCAGGGGCTCAGTGAAAATTGTCCATTAGGCAGGGTTGGGAGGAGAGAGAATGTGGTGTCAGAAATCCAAAGATATACTATAATACGTCTTTTCCATTCTTTGAATTCATTATAGAGTCCACCTATTTTTCTTCTTAAACAAAGTCCTTTGAATGATTCAGACAGGTGTTTAAGGTCTCTGGGCCATATCGTATAAGTTTCAGAATATACTGGTTATCCAGTATCTAAAACTGTTAAACTATAAAAGCTAACAAAGCTAGATAGCACCATTTTTTTCCCTCCAAGGCTTTGATCAAAATTAGATTTATTAACTGGGTAGGCTTTTGAAGTTAGAGAAAGACCCTTTAGCAGCTTTGTGGCTATAGGGCTGCTACACATGGCCACCTTGGATTCTCGATCCTCCAAAGTGAGTTCGCTTTCCAACATTGCCACTTTTGCATAAATGGTTTTATAAACAGCCTATCCGAGTGCTTTTCATATCTAAATTCCAGTACAATTATTTTACCATTAATTGTTTCCCTGCAAGTACGGGGCCTACTTTTTTCAAATCACCTGAATGTTGATCCATTGGTTGCAACAAGAATTGACTGGCCAGCTTGTCACCCAAGCCTGACTTCGTGGGCTGAGAGATAGTGAGTGGCCCACGATCAGCCAGCCAGCTTTCAAGCCTAAGGTGGGACCACAGCTCAAAAGTTCCTGGTTTCTAGCCTAGAGCCTTGATTATTACACTAGACCAGGGGTTCCCAACCGGGGGTGTTCGCACCCCCTTGAGATGTGAGACAATATTCCAGTGGATGCGAAAACTTGGGTTTTCAAAATTATAGTGTATACACATAATTTGTTGCCGTTATTTCGAACTTTTGTAAGGAGTGCAAAAATATATCAGAAGTGTTCTAGGGGTGCAGAGTATAGAAAAGGGAGCTGCTGCACTGTTCACATAGCAAGATAGTTATACTACATTCTTGGGTGTAGTATGGGCTGGCTGATGTCTTCTTTCCATGCTAGTTCTTTATGATTTGGGATCCTTTTCTTGCTGGAGTTGAACCGTTTCTTGTAGATTTAATGTAATTTTTGCATTTATAGGTAGTCCTTAACTTACAACAGTTCGTTTAGTGACCATTCAAAGTTACAACAGCACTGAAGAATGTGACTTATGACCGTTTTGACAGTTATGACCTTAGCAGCATCCCCATGATCATGTGATCAAAATTCAGATGCTTGGCAACTGGTTCATATTTATGACCATTGCTGTGTCCCAAGGTCATGTGATCATCTTTGGCGACCTCCTCACAAGCAAAGCCAGATTCAGTTAATAGTTGGGTTACTAACTTTTCAGCTGCAGTGATTCACTTAAGAACTGTGGCAAAAAAGTCATAAAATGGGGCAAAACTCACTTAACAACTGTCTCACTTAACAGCTGAAATTTTGGGCTCAGTTGTGGTTGTAAGTTGAGGACTACCTGTATACGGCTGCTCATTTTACTAAAAGCGACTGGGTGGTGTACCAGAATCAGTAAAAGCAACAAATATATTAAAAAAATCATATAAAATATTATACGTTAAACTAAAAACTATAACAATTTAAATATAGATAATTTTCTTATAGTAAATCACAGAATGTATTAGTCCCCTGTGGCAACATACAATCACTATTATGGAAATATAGAAAGTTGCTTTCTGCCTATTCAGCTATTGGCCCTTTTTAGTTTAGCAATATTGATCCTATCTGGCTTTCTAGGGGTTAAGAGGTCATGTTCCTGTCTCATGAAGGGTTATAAAGAGATTCTTTATTATACTTTCGGTGCTATTTGTAGGTCTTATGTATCCAGGACATGTAAAAATAAGTTCACAATTTCCATTGTTTTCTTTTGGAATTAAGCTTTCAGTGCTTCAGACACAGACATATTTACAACACAAAATCTAGCTAGTTGTGAGTTGAGAAAAATTAAGGCAGGATGCCTATCATATGCAGTTGGTGTGTCCAACCTGTGGCATGCAGACCACATGCGGCCCTGGACAGCTAGTAATGCAGCATCACAAGACTATAAACTTTTAACATTAATATATGATTTATATACTTGAACTATATTATATATTTTATAGGCAGCCCAAGACGATTTCCTCTTTACTCAATGTGAACAAGGGAAGCCAAAAGGTTAGACCCCCCATGATATGTAGTATTTCATACTTTGTGATGGCTCTCAAATAATTAATAATTAATCCACTCTTATACTGTCTCTTATACTTTCAACTTGGGTTGAAACTAAACATTAAGAAAACCAAGATCATGGCATATGGCCCTCTCAATTCCTGGCAAATAGATGGGGAAGAAATGGAGGTAGCGACAGATTTTATTTTCCTGGGCTCCAAGATCACTGCAGATGGGGACTGTAGCCAAGAAATTAAAAGACGCTTGCTCCTGGGGAGGAAAGCCATGGCAAATCTAGACAGCACACTAAAAAGCAGAGACATCACCCTGTCAACAAAAGTGCGTATAGTCAAGGCTATGGTCTTCCCAGTTGCAATGTATGGCAGTGAAAGCTGGACCATAAGAAAGGCTGAGCGCCAAAGAATTGAAGCCTTTGAACTATGGTGCTGGAGAAGACTCCTGCGAGTCCCTTGGACTGCAAGGCGATCAAACCAGTCAGTCCTAGAGGAGATCAACCCTGACTGCTCTTTAGGAGGCCAGATCCTGAAGCTAAAACTCAAATACTTTGGCCACCTGATGAGAAGGAAGGACTCACTGTTAACAGCGTTGTGGTCACCCCAAAATCCTTCTCTGACATCCAGGAGCTGCCCATCGAAGAACAGGAGAAATGGCAGCTCGCGATGGAGAAGGAAATGCAGAGCTTAAAACAACTCAAGGTCTTCACCCCCCAGCAACCTCCAAAGGAGAGGAAAGTCATTGGCACAAGGTGGGTTTACAAGGCAAAACCACTTGCCAAAGGCCTCTACCTGTATAAGGCCCATTTGGTAGCTCAGGGATTCGCCCAACGCTATATGGAAGACTATGGGGAGACATACTCTCCAACTGTCCGGGCAGAGAGCGTCAAGACCGCCCTCGTGACTGCAGCCGCTCTGGGGGAGGAAGTCTTCCAATTCGACATCCAGACGGCTTACCTCCACGCCAACGTGGACCGGCAGATCTACGTGAAGGCCCCTCCTGGCTACCAGCAAGAAGGGGAAAATACATGGTTACTCCACAAAGGGTTATATGGTCTCAAGCAGTCAGGGAAACTATGGTATGACTGCCTTAGAAAAAGTTTAGAACGAGTTGGTTTCACCGCATCCCGTGCAGATGAATGTGTTTTCACACGCAAGTCCAAGAGTACCACAGAAAGGGTGTTAGTTTATGTGGACGACCTACTATATGTAGGACCTGACAAGGAAGGGTGTGATGAATTTGCCAAGGCCCTGGAAGAAAAGTTCACTTTGAAATCTTTGGGGCGGGTTGACAAGTACTTGGGTGTGCATATTTTGGCCACTAAGGGGGGGTTCGCTCTATCTCAAAAAGAAAAGATAGAGGAGTTATTGGCCAAATGCAAAATGGCAGAATCTAATCCCACGCATAGCCCAATGCAAAGCGACTTTTACAACCATACTCATAAGGACGGTCCTGAGTTCACAGATAATACGCTTTACAGATCTGTGATTGGCTCCTTGCTATATATCAGCAATTGGAGCAGGCCTGACATAGCTTTAGCTGTAAATCTATTGTCCAGGCATGTGGAACACACAAAGGAATTCCACTGGACTGCTGTTAAGAGGGTACTTAGGTACCTCAGGGGCACGACCGATGCCCTCCTTGTGCTGGAACCAGAGAAGGGGAAGACAGCCCAGCTCTCTGCTTACTCAGACGCAGACTGGGCTGGTGACACCAAAAGTAGATGGAGCACCTCTGGTTTCCTCATATTGCTAAATGGCTGCCCAATACATTGGCATGTTAGGCAGCAAAAAATTGTTTCTTGCTCCACGGCCGAGGCTGAATATGCCAGCCTGTCAGACACGGCAAATGATTTGACTTGGTTCAATGATCTGATAATGAGCATCTGGGCAGCTCCTCCTCTGCCCATCCAAATTCTAGAGGACAACACAGCCGCCATTGCAATCTCGGAGGCTTATGCAGTAGGCTCTAGATCTCGCCACATAGACATACGCTATAAAAATGTCAGACAGCTTGCCAAAGAGGGTTTTATACATGTTGAGCACTGTAATACAGCTGACCAGATAGCTGATCTGTTCACCAAACCTGTCCCCATTGACCGGCACAACCTTCTGTGTAAGCGTTTGTGTTTGGTCTTCTGAACGTTTTTATACATGTCTATGACACCTGCTCGCCCCCTCACACACATTCACTGGTCCCTGTCATTGGCTGGCAAGAAGGGGAATTGTTACATGTTTTGTGCCAGCCCATGGCAGTTCCCCAAATAGGTCATCAGATGGAGCAAAGAGGCTTCTTTGCTCCCCTGCAGCAGCCCCATTGGTGAGAGAGTTTTATGGCTAGGGAGGGGCCGAGACCCCCCATAAATACCTCTGCCCAGGGGCTGCTTCTTTGTTCTGCTTCTCTTTTCTATCTTCTCACGTGCATGCATTCTCTATCATACAAGCATGGATGCTTCCATGCCATATAGCTTTTTTTATATAACCTGTCGATGAATAAAGCTTCATAATGACTGCATTTCTGCATTCTGCCTATTTTACTTGGAAGCACCTTAACATCCCATCGATCTCTTGTGAAAGCT
The DNA here is from genome assembly GCF_947247035.1 of Vipera ursinii. Lineage (NCBI taxonomy): Eukaryota > Metazoa > Chordata > Lepidosauria > Squamata > Viperidae > Vipera > Vipera ursinii. Next base: position 212,612,637 of record NC_139512.1, on the reverse strand, counting down.
GCTTCACAAACATTGTCCATAGGGTCGCGATGGGTCGGACACGACTTCGCAACTAACAACAACAATACTGTCTGCCAATTTTAATCACTCTCGCCTTTCTATTTTTCCACCTGAGCACCATTTTCTTATTCAGTTCATTTGAGAACAATTTCTTGTTTTGTGACTGTCTGCTTTTAAGTTTTTTTTAGAGATCTTCATCTAGTATTTTTCCAGATGCTGCATATGCTGATACGTACTAAAATAAACTCTTTGGCTTTTATGGCTTGCTTTGAATGGATCTCAGGTATTCCATCTTTGATTGATTATGTGTTAGTAAGTCAATGTCAAGTCTTAGCAACCAGACACATTTTTTTAACTGTCCTTAACTTGGTCCTTCAGTCTTCCAATCGTGCATTCATTGCCACCGAGTACATTTACGTTGCTCCTGATTGTCCTCTTCTTTTTACTCAAAACTGACTTTTGAAGATGAAGGACAGGCCATTAATTCCAAATGTTAAAACATGTTTGTAATTGTAATTTTCCAATATTCCTATAAGTCATTAGAGGTAACTGAATATATAAATCATTTAAAAACCTGAAAATCATTACTAAACCCAATTGTATACATATCAAGAGCAATTGACAATACAATATGAATCATAAAATAAAATTACAAACTGCAATATTTTTTTAAGTCTACCAATATACAAAAAATATAAAAATATCAAATAAAAATCAATAAAAACATTTTAAAGAAACTACTCAATTTGCAAATTGCTTCAACTGGTGCAGAATGCAGCCGCGCGAGTTGTTATGGGAGTTTCCCGATACTCCCGTGTAACACCTCTTCTCCGTGAGCTGCATTGACTTCCGGTTGCCCTCTGGGTGAAATTCAAGGTGCTGGTAATGACCTATAAAGCTCTAAATGGCTTGGGTCCGGATTATCTAAGGGAACACCTGCTGCCGGCATCAACTTCCCATCGTCCTGTGCGCTCCCACAGGGAGGGCCTTCTCAGGGTGCCGGCGGTTAAGGAGTGCCGGCGGGTGATCCCCAGGGGGAGGGCATTCTCTGTGGGCGCGCCTGCCCTTTGGAATGATTTACCGGTGGAACTTTGGACCACCCCCGATCTGCGTTCATTTCACCGGAATCTGAAAACCTGGTTTTTTGATCTATCAGGCCTGGACTGAAGGGGTTTTAGCTTTTAATATTGTTTTAATTGTTGGGCTTATGTAATTTAATCTATTTTAATTTATACTATTTTTATATTGTATTTTATGCTGCCCTGTAAACCGCCCTGAGTCCTTCGGGAATAGGGCGGTATAAAAATTTAATTAATTAATTAAATAAATAAATAAATTATACTCTTCCTTCTTTTTGTATCCTGTCTGTTATTTCAAGTCCATATATTTGTAATCATTAGGAATTATTTCTGATTTTTAGTTAGGTCTTTTCTATTTTTTCCTTAGAAACTGTATTCTAAATGTCTATGTTTGCCTTGCATTATGTAATATCTGATATATAAGGGGGGGGCACTCTTGCCTGAATTTGATTACTCTTCTGTTGTGAATATATATACAATGACTTTTGCCACTTGCTGCATATTATCCAAGTTTAATTTCCCAATCTGATATTGTCCGCAAAAATAGGCTACTGTTTTTGACATTTAATACTGTTAAGTAAGCTCACAATTTGGCATCTAGTCATGCCGGCCACATGACCGCGGAGATGTCTTCGGACAAGCGCTGGCTCTTCGGCTTTGAAACGGAGATGAGCACCGGCCCCTAGAGTCAGAAACGACTAGCACGCATGTGCGGGGGAACCTTTACCTTTACCTTTAAGCTCACAATATTTCAACTGCTTCTACTGTAGAAGTCCTCTCCAAGCCAAACGTCCACAATTCAAACTGATCCAAGCCAGTATTTCCAGTGAAAGATACTCAAAGCTGCAGAAATGATTTTTTAGGTGCCTTTAGATGCTGTTCTAGGAGTGGATAATCCGTTTTCCACATCTTTTGTCTGGAGCCACAACTGGTTAAAATTCATCAGCAAAAGGCTAGATCAAGGGTCTTCAAACATGGCCCTTTTATGACTTGTGGACTTCAACTCCCAGAATTCCTCAGCCAGCGTATGCTGGCTGAGGAATTCTGGGAGTTGAAGTCCACAAGTCATAAAAGGGCCAAGTTTGAAGACCCCTGGGCTAGATGATGGTGGTCTGAATTTTTTTCACTTTAGAAAAGTGTTTGGTTGTTAAATGGACTAATGTGACTTTAAAACCAAATGAACTGCTTTCTTTCTAGGATCAGTTTAATTGGTTTCTTTTTATATCTGTTGAGCTTTGGATGCATAGACTTGCCCTTAGGTTGTTTTCCAACTTCCTACAGTTCTAACCAGAGAGGCCTGAAATTCAAGATGCATTGAGTTGTCCATTCCTTGCTCCCAAAGTACTCCAAAATCTAGAAGACAAAGCATAGTAACCCATGACTGATTGGCTAAAGATTATACATGCCTGGCCAAAGACAGCAGAAAACAGGAATTTTAAGCAGCTGACAGAGGGAAAAGCCATTCATAAGATTCTATCCAAAGCTTGTGGTTACCAAATATTCTCCCCAGATGACACCATGAAATGATACTGTTATTTTTACATTAATCTAAATGGAGTATAAATCAACGATATGTTTTGAAATTCCGATTAGTCTCTGCTTGTAATTTATTGAGCTCCAGCTGCTGCTAGCATCTTGTAATTAATTCCTCTTTTTTTTGTTGTTTTTGGTGACATCCTATTGGGCTGTTACCAATTTCAGCAGAGTCCTGCAATTTATTAAAGGATTTGTATCTAACTTTTGCTGCTTTCATTCTGAACAAACAATCCTATATAAACCATTTTCTTCTTCTCTTCCCAGAACCATATTTCAGCTGGTCTCAGAGTCATCATAATACAGGAGTCACTGAATCCCTGGCTTTGCAGTTCATACTGATTCTTGGAAAGAAGCGAAGGAGAATGTGACCACAGGATATAGTCCCTGACACTCTTAACTTTTATTTATGTTTTTTTAAAGCAATGTCATAACTTCAAAGGATGCAAACACAGAACTGGATATAACTGTGTAGGACAAATGAAATCCCAGGAATCCACTGAGAGGGGTCTCAATATCCTTTCCCCTTCTCTGTAATCGGTGAAAGAAATAGTGCAAAATAAACTCTACTATGTAAAAAAAAGAGAGAGCGCTGGATTGGTTTGTTGATTAATCAAATTTTATTGATTAGTCAAATATGTAACTGCCCATCTTACTGAAGGCAGCACACATCAATTAGATAAAAAGCATAAAGACAGCAAATGCAAATATAAAAATCATAGTAATAAATATCCTAAAAATCCAAATGCAGCCACAAATAAAGGGAGAATAAAAATGGCCCTCTCAACAATGGAAACACCTAAACAAGTCTCTGGTTTAGTTGTTTATGTCACCATATTCAAATCTGGGAGACCATGAGTTCTAGTCCCACCAGCCAGCTAAGTGATCTTGGGCCAGTCAGTTCCTTCAGTCCTAGGGAAAAGGCAATAGAAAAACACTTGTGTTAAAAAAGAAATTACAATTGTGGCATTGCATAATCTAGAATAATTACTAGAATAGTTCATGTGGGTTATTAAAACCTAAGAAGCTTATAAATGTATATAAATATATAGATCTGGTGTTGTTCAGACTGTGAACAATGACTCCTAATGGAAGCGATGACTGGAGCAACCAAAGGCCAAGTTCAAATCTCACTTCTGAAACCTGAAGCTCCATTCTAGTCTCCTAATCTAGCAGTTTCAAAGTCTTGAGGATGAAATAAAAAAGTAAGGAGCATCTGTATTCTTCCCACATCTTTGGAGTAAGAGCAGGATATTAATACCTGTAATAATATTAAATGTTCCCTACACTTAGAAGTCAACATTTCACAGAGAAGCTGTTCTGTCCCAGCCTACGTGAGTCCTTGTTATGCTCACAAAGAGAAATCCCTCTTCCAAGAAACAGGCAGGAACCACAAGAAAAAAACAACACCTTTTATTCTCACAGACCTGAGTCAATGTCCAAGGCAAACAAACACAGTCCACAGAAACTCGATCCTCAACATGAATGGTTGCCTTCAGCAACCAGCACCTCCCACACCTTCCCTTTTATAATTCAGCCAAGGAGTGGCTTCCTAATGCCTTCTCCTTTGCCTTTGGAGCCACCCCATTGCATTCCTCTGTCCTACTTGCTTCTCTTGCCTGCGCTTTTGTGCATCCTGGATTTGTCCCAACTGTTAGGATTAGGATTTATTAAATTTATATGCCGCCTTTCTCCCTAAGGACTCAGGGCGGCTCACAACAATAAAAATTAAGAGACATAAAATACAAAAATTGTCCAACTCAGACTCCCAGCACAGCTGTGGCTCAGCCTGAGCACAAGTAGAGGGGCGTAATAGTTTTGTTCAAGCCAGAACATTGAAATAACTTCATTCATACAGAATGAAATAATAAAATCAGGAACAGTTTGTTTGATTCTTTTACTGTTTATGCATAGCGGTCAATAGACTATCCAAATTCAAGAAGCATGACCTGCAGATATATTATGTCCACAGTAAAACTCTACAGTCATGGTGTAGATAAAATGCCATGCTATGTTATTTTCTGTGCTTTACTTTCTGTGTAAGTTTCTTTTTTAACTTAAAGAGAACTGATTTGAGAAGATGATTCTTTAATAGATTGGCAGCTGTCAGGACAGTCAAACTGAGGCACTTTTACATTCTGAAAATTTTATACTACATCAAAATGTGGAATAAAAAAATATTCAATAACCTCGCCTCTCATGATGAGGGATCAAAATGAGAAATAATGAAGATGTACAAACATGAAAGGAGGCATTAATCCGATTCTCTAGTACCAATTGGTTGGCAATGGTTCCACACCAGGAAAAACAAAATTGAAGTTCAGAAATACTGATTAGATGCTATGAATTTGGCAGGTCGAAAGTAGGCATCTTCGATGGAAATATCCCGAGGCTGTGGGTCAAGTTGGAAAGGGTCAGAGAGCGTCTAGCGTCTAGCAAACTTTTTGGCCCCTATTCTCCAGGTTTTTGGGACTGGGGATTTGAATTTATTCTGAAAACAAGATGCATTAATTCTATCAGCTGCTTAATGCAGGTTTTAATGCACTAAAGAAAACAGAATGTCTGCTCTTTCTCCAAATTTCATGCAGCATTTTGCTCCTTTATATAAAGGTTCAAACAGCAAAGAAGTTTTGCAAAAGCTTTTTCCTTCAGCCAGCAGAAATGCAGCCTTTCATTTTTAATGGAAATCCAAACCACCTTGCAAAGAAGCCTTATGAGTGAAATGGCTTGATTGCCATGAAAGAAAAGAGTTGTCCAGTTTCACCTGGAAAGACTCATAGTCTTCTCCACAGTTCTGATGTTTTGGCAGATGATGGTACCTCTTCAGTTGCTAAGAGATTCTGAGATGTGATCCTTCTCTGTAAAACCACAATATTTACCCTTAGTGATCACGGGTATTATGTCGTGGGCTCTGATGAGCAGGAATGAAGATACTCAGTTGAGTACAGAGAAACTCATTCTTTATTTAAGCTGAAACTGTACTGAGGATTTGGAGTCACCCTGCCTCAATATATATAGCCAGACCTTCTGGTAGCAACCAATCAGATTGAACCCATGTTTGCTACCCAAAGTTGACCAATTGCAGGACCAGAGACGTCCTGTCTGGGTTGCTGGAGAACCATTAGTTCTCCAGCAACACACGTGGTGATATTCCAAAAAGCCCAGTACATAACACTGGGGTCTAAAGAACATTTTTTTTTCTGAGGCATAGGATTGCAATGAACATTAGGTGCTTGGTTGAACCCATAAAGGATGATAGTTCCCTGCAGAAACAAAACACTGGAACAAACAAAATCTGAAATTTTTCTATACTGTAGTAAGGGAAATACTGAAATAGGGTAACAGTAGTGTTTTTTTTTTTGAAGGGATGCGGTGGCTCAGTGGGTTAGGATGCTGAGCTTGTCAATCAGAAGGTCAGCAGTTTGGTGGGTCGAATCCCGAGTGCCGCGTAACAGAGTTGAGCGCCTGTTACTCGTCCCAGCTTCTGCCAACCTAGCAGTTCAAAAGCACGTAAAAATGCAAGTAGAAAAATAGGGACCACTGCTGTGGGAAGGTAACAGCGTTCCGTGCACCTAGTCATGCCGGCCACATGACCACGGAGACGTCCTCGGACAAGCACTGGTTCTTCGGCTTTGAAACGGAGATGAGCACCGGCCCCTAGAGTCAGAAACGACTAGCAGGCATGTGGAGGGGGGGGGAACCTTTACCTTACCTTACCTAGGGTTTTTTTGGTTTTGTTTTTACTTTATTTTTTTTACTTTAAATGAATAGAAAACTAAATCACATTCTCAGAAAGGACGGTGGCTATCTCATCTCCAAATTCTGTAATGAAACTGAAGAATAATATGGGAAGTTACTGCAACTTCAGGGCGGGAATTTAATCTTCTTTGGCCTGAGGCTGTATCAAATTCTCTTATATTCAGTTTCTGCTTGAACTGATAAGATGCATTGCTTTAATTTAACTCAGGTGTTCAGGACAGCCTTTCTTCCCACTTAAGAGGAAAAAATTACTTTCAAAATCTTCACTCCATTTATTTAGCTTCTGGCCCATCTTATGCCAAATTGCTGAGAAAAGTAATTAAGGAAAGAAATACATACTTTTTTTAAAAAAAAAATCAGCACTTGTTATTTGAATGCTTGAAGTAAATCCCACTTTGGCTTAATCCTGGTCTCCAGGAATATACTGTGCAGGTAAGTATCTCCGATAGTGGCTTACATGAGTGTAGACAAGCCCCTGAATCTAACAAAATACAGATTGCATTCCAATTTCATTTGCAGATATGTCTATGGACTGAAATGTTCAGTGGTTCGCGCCCTGATTATAACTTCATGCATTTCCCTTTATCTTAATGAGGAAAAAGTATTAATAATTAATCTATTAAGTGCCATAAATAGTATTTTTAGACTCTTTTGATAACTTCGTAATGAAGCAGTACATACCAGGTAGTATTGCAATGGAGTCTGAAAGCTGTAAAAGATCCGACAAATTGATGCTGACAGTAGCTAATTATTAGCAATAACCAATGGGTGAGTATAGAAAGTTTCCTGGATTGTCTTAGACTAGTGGGATTTGATAATAGATTGTGTAAATGCTCAGCAAATACCCTTTGGCCTGATTTGAAATTGATGCTGTTGGAAAGCATCACAAAAATTCTGCCTTTCCAGAGTTTCATGGCCAGATATTAATGATTTTACTGGCATAGTAATATCACTGTCCTCAGTGGATCAGTATTTCATTTTGCCTACCCTTCATGCACTGGGCACTTGCTAGGTCAAAGAGCTGCCCAAAGGTTTAGCATATCATTCCCGTCCCCCCCCCAAAGATACAGCTGCAAGAATGCCACAATAAAGCATCTGGCTTTTTAAAAATCACATTGCTTTACAGCTAGGTGACTTCTGTAGTTGAAGATTTGAAAGAGTTCTCTAGGCCAGGGGTCCCCAGCCCCCAGTCCATGGACTGGTACCGGGCCGTAGCATGCCAGCAACTGGTCCACACAAACAAGCAAAGCCCCATCCAACAGATGCAGGGAACACACAAAACCACGCACTGTCTAGCCCGCAAAAAACCTCTTTCCATGGAACCGGTCCCTGGTGCCCAAAAGGTTGGGGACCTCTGCTCTAGGACAGTGTTTCTCAATCTTGGCAAATGTGTGGATTTCAACTCCAGAATTCCCCAGCCAATATGCTGAGTCTACCCATCTTAAAAGCTGCCACCGTTGAGAAACGTTGCTCTGGGCTATCAGACTCACCCTTTTGCTCTGAGCAGGCTCCAAATTAAGCTATGCAAATTATATAGTTCTCTGGCCTTTAAATGCACGCAGCAAAGAAGATACCCATCATATTCCCTCTCCAGGCTAACATTTGAAAATCTTTTCACCCTCTCTTCGGAGGAGCAAGGTTTTTGTGCCCTGATGCTCCCCTTCTTTGAATAGGTACTGGTTTCTCTAAATTGTGGTACCTGGGGCTCAATACTTTCAATAGGTTTTGACCACCGTAGTAGCGTCTGTTGAGGTGGTTGAAAGAAGCAAGATTTTGTGGCATTGTGATTGAAATTCCATCCTTTTTGTATGTATATGTATCCTATGATTTTCAAAGCACACTTCTTTGGATGGAGCTTAATATTCCATTTGTCCCCCCCTTTCCCCCCCAGCCAACTCACATTGGTGACTCATAATCAATTTATAGTAGTCCTTGCTTAACACTAACTGAGATCAGAAACCCCATCATTAAATAAGTGGTCATAAGTTGAAAAACCACACGACTGTGCCACTTGGTGATGACATTTCTTGCAATCCCAGTTGCTGTTAATTGAGAACCATGTAAGTCATTAAATGAGGACCTCATGTGCCCATGATTTGCAACTTCCTGCTGGCTTCCCCATTGATTTTGCCTGTTGGAAGCTGGCAAAGATGCACCAGTTTTTTTGGTCTCAGAAGAAACTGTGATGTTATATTTTAACTAGAGGTGGTTATCCCAATCCAGATGCTTGGAAATAGTTGTCTTGAACCTTATCAGTGGAAGGATTTATGCTAAGAATGACACAAGGGATGCTTCAAGTGTAGGGGAAAAAATATAATTGATGCTGCACATGGTGAGGAATGAAACAATGATAGAGGACCATCTCAGTGTGCAGAAGGTTCCAGGTTTAATCAGCTATGCTCAAATGGAGAATCTGGAGAACTGACGCCATCACCACTAGGTAGAAGAACTAGTAAGGCAGCTTACTATGCTCGTATAATTAATCAGCCTTAATTAATCAGTTACTGGGAAAAGGAAGCTATCGGAGAAGAAGCAGGAAACATTGATTTGATCTGAAAGATTTTTTTAAAAAAATGTTCTTAACATTATAGCATGTATTTATTCATCCTAATGATAAACCTAATTTCAGAAGCCTACTGGATATATGTCTCCATGCTGCCTTTGATTATAATCCGTTTATTTGGACTAGAAAGACATGCTGTGGTTCAAATATATACAACCAACGTGTTTTATCTATAGAGGTTAGTAGAAATTTGGCAATAGGTAGTCATATGACTGGGAACAAGAATAAGGTCTTTGATACTGAAGGAGAAGCTGTATAATTTATAAAATCTAAAGGCCTAAGAGAAATTCTATATTTGTTTTCATGCAGGTTTTATAAGCTTCAAGGCTCTAGCAATTATTGTTGTGTCTTTTGAGCTGGTAAGAATTCAGCAATAAAACTAATTAGCTATGATAGAAGCTACAAATACATCTCAGACAACTCTAAATAATGCAGAGGGCCAAACTATCACCAGTCCTATCACACCTAAGTGTTTGGTTATATATTTTCATGCAGAATATATTCCACCCCCAAGTTATGCATGTTGTTCACAACGTGAAACAAAATAAATTCAGCCCAATTCCAGTAAATTAAAGAGACAGAGGCAGACACTATATAGACACATGTGCACACAGAGAAATAGTGTACAGCAAAATATTCAAGCAGTTTATATTGTATCCTTATTTTACCAACCACATGACTGTGAATTGCTCTTCTCTTCTGAATTGTGAAATAATCCTAATCCCTTGAATGGCTTTCCTATTGATCCTTTTTGTAATGTATTGGGCTTGCTTTGTTGGGAGAACACCACGTGGTAATTGCTGGAAGGCTGTTTGAGCAGGGAAGCTAGCTAACGGCTCCCAGCTCCTCAGACAACCAGTCTCCAGCGCTGCTATTGGTTGCCCCTAGGGCGGCAATAGGTTGCTTCAAACCTATTGGCCGCAGCCTAGGGGCCAGGGTATAAATTGCTGCATCTGCAGCCCTGTTCTCTAGTTCAGATCCTGCAAGCAATAAACCATGATCTTTGCTGAACTCACTCTCCTCGTCTTCATTCCTGCGCAACGAACCCAGTACACAACACTTTTAATGTAAAGAAACCAAATGAGTCCACTTCCTGCTCCTCTCGGAAATATCTCTGGGATTTGGCAATGCTGCGAAGTGGTACTTATTCAACCACAATAAAAGTAAAGCAAGATGTTCAGGTATATGGACTGATGATTGATATTTGGATTGATTATTAATGCCTGGATTTGAGATACCGCCTCTGATCTTGTAATACAATGTAGTAGCAGCAGATCCAATCTCTCTCCTGGGCTGCTCAGCTTTTGTGTATATGCACTGGATGGTGGGAGAAACAAGTGAACTGTCAGAACAAGAGGAGAAAAGTGGCTCAGGACAATCTGCTGGACAGAACCAGAAAGAAGACAATTAGATATGGGAAACAAGAAAACAAAACAAATATATTACATGAAGGTGATTGCACCCTCTTTTTTTCATTTAAACTCCAATCCGTACAGATTTACAATGAGAGAATAACAAAAATGTACAAAATAGTTCCATAAATTATTTCCATTCCTATTATTCATGAATTCCTATTAAAATTCACTTTTGTTTATCTAATGCAAAACTCTATATAGAAAACTTTTATGGATATCTTTTCTAAGAATTTCATTTCAATTGCCACAATGATTTATCAAAATAGATGAAATTTTGTTTTTTCGTAAGCTTAAGCAAGAACTATTTAATCTATTGTATTGCATGTTACTTTCTTTTATTTTCAAAATCCATAAGTCATATTCATTTCATTTTGTTTTAAACAATTTAGAAATGCTTCTAGCTTGAAATTACAGTATCTAACGTCTCTTTTTTATTGATTCTTAACAGATCAGATATATCTTATGAATATATATATATTCATATATGGATTGAATCCATAGCTCAGTTCTCAGCTGCAGAGGTCTTACAGAACTGAGGTATGGATTGAATCCATAGCTCAGTTCTCGGTTGCAGAGGCCTTCTGGGAAGGCCTGTGACTGAGAAATTCAGGCCTGGCTGCAGAAGAAGTGGGCCAGCGAGGAGAGGCCTGGCTGCAAAGTAAATGGGTGCAGGGTGCATGGGGCAGCTCCACATCCCCACCCTGACCTAGTTTGATTTTTAGGTGTGTGCCTCGCCCCAAAACTAGGGTTTATTTTTGGGGTAGGCCTTACTTTTGGGAAAACACGGTACCTGTTTCAAGCCAATCTATATCTGAGAAAGCAGCACGGTGTCACCTGCATACAAAATAATAGAAATGTGTTGGTCAATTTTGGTGGGTGAAGAAATGGACTTTCAGTTTGTCTAATAAAAGAGTTAATATATAGATTAAAAAGAAGGGGGGGCAGAATACAGCTTTGTCTCAATCCCCTCTTGACAGGAATTTCCTTGGTGTGGTGTCCTTGTGTATTATACCTTCATCCAGGTGAAGCCTGTATATAAGGACAAGTAATCTTATATTAATTGAGGAGGAATTCAATTTCTCCCAAAGTTTGGATTTAGAGGTGAGATCAGAAGCCCATTTAAAATCAGTAGGTCCTGCACAGAGTGATGAGCAAGCATTGGAGAAGTATTTCTCAGCTAGATGTTGAAGAGTTAAAGCAGGGTCAATAATTGAACAGCTTTCTCTGAAGTCTGCCTACACATCAGTCAAGATGTTCTCCTTTAATAACCCAATTCAGAAGCTTATTGTACAAGTATTTAGTATATAATTTACTAACCACACTGACAGTCTAATGGGCTGATATTTGGCGGGTAAATCTCTATCTTCTTTTTTGTAGATTGGAATCACCAAAGCTAGCCCCAGTCATCAGTGATCTTAGCGTGGTCATCGATATAGGTGAATATATGAACAGGGAAGTCAAAATGAGTATCCACCAACTGAAATTGTTTTGAATAGCCTCCACTGAAATGAAATGAAGAGCAACAGGTCCTGGGATGAATAAGAAAGAGGATCTTTTTTTATATTCCTTAAGCAGGAAATTAATATTCCTTATTTCTTGGCTGCATGGCATTTTGTTCATATTTGTCCCATCTTTAGATGGAGCAGGATGATTTTCCAAAAAGGAACATTAAAGGGCTTCAAAGTAGAACATTGGGACAGTGATCACTCTTGGGATAGTTGTAAATATAGAATTTACGGATTGAGGAACATAGATTCCTTGATATAGCAGTGTAATTTGTCAAAAAGGGCCTTGTGCCAGCCCAATGTGAAAGCTCTGCTAGATAACCAGTAACACTGGTGCCATTCATGATTTGTGGATCCAACTTATAAAATGTCTGTAACATATGTAGACCCCTGAAATCTCCAACGTGCTCTTTAGATTCTCTAATTAAGAGGGGGCTCTGTTTCCCTTTTATGTCATGCTTACATTTGTGTAGTAAGAATTCAAGCTTATTTTTCATTTCTCATGCTTAGGCCATTAGTATATAGACAAGACATTAGTATGTGAGCTTTATGAGACAATACTCTTGCTCATTTTCCAATACTAGCATAATGGGTTACTTCACAACAACATAGCCATTTCTTTTTACTGACCACAGATGTTGCTTTGAGGTCCTTGCATCAAAGTTTTCATCTCTCAGTCCTGGAAAAAATCCATTTAAAGCCTGAGTTCTAATTATATTCTGGTTGTTCTGTCAGGTAAGTGATTCTTGTTCCTGTGAGACAGAACATTTCACAACCCTACTAATTTTTCACACACATATGCTTTGGGTCCCTGGAGGACTCACCAACTGCCCTGCCTCTTTTCTTGGTTTTCTTGCAGGGAATCGCCACATACCTCTTGATCTTAGAACTCCAGTCTTTTAACTCTTGATTAGACCAATCATTTGTTTCTTCCTTAGAGCAGAGGTTCCTAATCTTGGCAGCTTTAAGATGCCTGGACTTCAACTCCTAGAATTTCCCAGCCAATTATGGTGGCTGGGGAATTCTGGGAGTTGAAGTCCACATGTCTTAAAGTTGCCAAGGTTGGGAGCCCCTGCCTTAGAGGCTCACAACCCGTTTTTCCTGTGCGGTTCTGTTCCTACGCTCCAATTTTCTATCCCTTGTTTGTGATCATTTTTCTGGGCTTGATTCTTTATTTGACTGTCTGCCTTATATAGAATTGCTTCCTCTCTTACTCCTGTTGTGTTTTTGAAGTGATAAATTGTTGTTTTCTCTTACCGACCAAAACTAGCCACTCAATGTTCCAGTCCTTTGTTTCTTCACACTGAGACCCAACATGTCTGCTGCAGATCTCTGCCAGGTTATTCTTGGGCAGGAATACAAAGATAGCACAAGCTTTGGAGGTCGTGACTGCAAAGGCACATCTACTCGTCCTAGGCTACATGAGGAGGACATTTTTATTTCTTATTTTTTCCCTCAGGGCTCTCAGGTTAGCCAAATACATGCGATTCGCTTAGAGAGAAATTTTGTTAGGAATTTTCCCATGACACATCACTGTCAAACTATTTGCTTTTTTTTGTTAATAGCTTCAGTTTTGCTCCCTGACATCTGAGTGCCTTATATTCGTATAGCCTCTGCTTAATCATCCACAATAGGCAATCAGTAGCTCTAAGGACATTTGCAATCAGCAACTATTCAGGAGTTATTCGAGAAATAACTTTTCCTTCCCTTACAGCTGAGCATAAAAGCCATCAGAACATGTCATTTATTTGGTCACTCTCATTCTTGTCTTTTCTTCTCAATGAGCTTCACTGATATTCACACACGAAATTTATAGTGTAACTATAATTTGAAGCCCACTTTGCACTTTTTTAAAAAAGTTTCAAATTTAAATTATAAATGCCTCTAACTCTGTTCATCTTTGGTCTTCAAGGTTTTCCCCAGACTCCAGCAATTAATCCTCTCTCTGCATCTCAGTATTCTTACAGGAACTCAGGGAGGAGACTATCGTGCTTTCTACTGCAATTGTAGAGGATTTGTTTCTCGGTGGAATTTTTATGTCTTCAAAAGGCTGGTGAGAGAGGGACGAGGGGTGATTTTCATTTCTTCTTTGGTTAGGAGGAGATTCTCCACTTAATAGGAATGTCACTTTTGCCCCTCGTGGTCCCAGAGTATCCTCTTCCTCTTTCAATACTCTCCCTCTCCAAAGCAACCACTTTCAGAGGTTGAACATTTGTTTTATCCCTTACAACCAGTTCATACTCTCCATCAGTAAATGCTGCCCTCTGGCACTGAAGCAGGAGGGCTGAGATAATCTCTGGTCTTAGGTTTATGGGAATACTGCAAATGAAACTGCTGAAGGATGTGTGTGTGTGTGTGTGTGTGTGTGTGTGTGTGTGTGTGTATGCGTGCATGCGTACGTGCATGCTTGCTTGCACACATGCTTGTTCCCAGATATTTGAGTCTGGACTTCCAATGATGAGAATCTAAATACATTCCACTTTAAATTCTTCTTTCCTTCCTCTCAAATTGAGGAATGATGGTGATGCAGAAGTTCATTAAGTCCAGGACCAAGAAAGAAAGGTGAAGGGTTGGATGCATTTTCATTATGACTTGAAACAGCAGTCAAAAGGATTCCTGGAACAGCGCAATAAACTCGCCATGCAATTGTTAACGTCTTCATATGGAGAGGAGGAACCTTATGTAAAGCCAGACGTGGTGTCCAGCAGCAATGAGGGAGAACACTTCCTGGTGATGAAAGTCAGCAGATAACTTGTGGGCAGCTTTGGCACAAACCAATGGTTCTTCGATAAATTGTTGCACAGTGGGACTCCTCTAGGAACTGGGTTATAGAGACACAGTTGGGATATATTAAACATGTACATATGCAGCAGGCAGAATGTAGCCTGAAATGGTGACAACTGGCTCAGGGATCAGAACGACATTACCGAGGCTTTCCAATAAAAATCTTTTCTGACATAGCACCATGCCCTTGAGCTGTGTCTGGCCTCCACCTTGGCTATTTAAGAGACCCTTAAAAGAGCTCAGCTCTTCTCCCTGGGTTGAATGAATAGTGGGTCTCTGTAGTTCTTTGGGTTATGATTATGGTGATGCTATCCATTCAGTCAGACTCTTGGCGATTCTATGAGCAGGTCTTGCCACATTTTCCAAACTTACACTACTTCTTTGCATTTTTATATTCTCTGGCTGGTGTTAGCTTTGATGGTGCCCAGCCACCATGTTCTTTGATGGCCTGGTTTCCTTGTACCCTTTTGGTTATAATAGTTGTATTCTCTGGTTGTCTGAAGACCTCCATTTGTGTTTTATCTCTTTTATTAATGTTTTTATTGTATTATGTTCAGACTCCTTACAGATCTTACCCATTTAACTAATTTACTAAATTCTAATGCCCTTAAATGGAAAATGCTATGGATTGTTTTGAAGCAGTAGGCGTGAGCTTAAATGGACTCCAGAAGATGGTAGAGGACAGGAAGGCCTGGAGGAACGTTGTCCATAGGGTCACGATGGGTTGGACACGACTTCGCAGCTAACAACAACAACAACATGGATTGTTTCAACCACAGGTAGTAAAAACTGAGTATTCTTTCTACAGCCTTTGGTAACTCAGGTTTATATCTAACTTCAAATCAAAGCTGTATCTGTTTGGGATATACATTTAAGCATCTAACCAGGGGTCTTAGGGATTCTTTGGCTGGGCTGTTTACTAATGGCTCTGTGGCAGTTTCTTGATTGCTTACTTGATTGTTGGTCTGAAGTTGTCCTTGGAGCTAATCTATGCTGATCTGAGTTCTGATTACTGGTGCTGGAGTCTTTTTCTCTTAAGGAGAATCCCCAAGATCACCCCCACCCACACAGACAGGAAAGACACCAGAATGTAAACTGACAGCAAAGGACACTCCTTACTAGCACTGAGGACGTTACCTAGTTAGAGTAATGAAATGTCTGCAAGAAAACAAGCAAGCTCAGAGAGCACCAAGGACCCCTCATGTCAACCCTGAGCTACAAATAATCTCTTTCATAGATGGTTTAATCATATGTCAGATTTGTAGTGCCAATTAGCCTCATTAGTTTATTTTTCAAGAACTATGTCACAGAAGTATTCATGTAATAAAACTAGATGTGTTCCTTATCTATCCAGAAAGCTATTTGGAAGACAATCCCCTTCCTATTTTTTTTTTCAACCCATGCATCTGCACTCTTCCATAACTGGTAAGATTTTAAGTTTTAGCTTTTATATTTTTGTCTTGTATATTTTCTCCCTGTCAATATTTTAAATATTCATGTTTCCATGTAGTAGAGGAAGATGGCTGAACCTGGTTTCAAAAGTCTACATAATATCATTCACATGGTATCTTTTCTTTCTAGGCAGATATTAATAGAGATTAATGTACAAGTGCTTTGATGGCCTTCCAATCCTCATCTTCAGTATACCGAATACATTTTATGCATTGATTTTAATCTTTGCAACAAGAGAAAGCATTTCTAGCTTCTGGTGATAGATGTAAAAAAAGCCCAGTGCATATATAATCCCCCAGTTCAAAGGGATTGCCTTCAAAGTTGCTTATAATTAAAATTAGTCTTCTTTCATAGCTTCTTAAAAATCTATTGTTTATCAAACTAAGGCTCTCTAGATTTTAATGATTATGACATCGTAAAGTTTGTCACGTTAGCTTGAAAAAAATGAAGTGACATTTTTAATGGAAATGGATTTTTTTACATTGTTACAAGGAGTCCTCGACTTATAACCACAACTGACCCCAAAATTTCTGTCGCTAAGTGAAACAGTTAATTTTTCACCATTTTATGACCTTTCTTGCCACAGTTGTTAAGTGAATCACTACGGTTGTTAAATTAGTAACACATTTGTTAAGTGTATCTGGTTTCCCCATTGCTTTTGCTTGTCAGAAGATCATAAAAGGTGATCAAAGGACACCAAAACATTGTAAATGAAATTCTTAGCTACACAAATGTAACTAATTTTGAGAAAATCATAACTAATAAAGATATTCCGAATATTGATGGGAAATCAAACCTAAATAAGAACTTGAAAAACAGGATATTGATTTAACAAGGAGACTTTAATTGCAAATACAATTGAAATATAAACTGGTTAGAAAAGAGGTTACAAACTGACATTATTGTTATTTGTCTAACTAAAAAAATTGAGGATGTGTATATCTAATTTTGTATGCATTAATAGTAGTAAGAACTGTATTTGTGTAGTGTTGGGAAAATGAAAACAATATGGGAAGAAAGGAGGATTAAAAAAACCCACTGGATTGTATAGTATTGAACAGACTTGTATTGAAGAAGTTAAGATGCAATATCAAGTAATAAAATGGACCCTGACATCATGTTGTTTACTAAGCACTTTATGTTTTGTAATAATAAAAAATGAATAAAACATTTTAAAAGAAAAAAGGACACCAGGACATTGCAAGGATCATAAATATGAGTCAGTGGCCAGGCATCTAAATTTTAATCATGTAACCATGGGGATGCTGCAACCCTTGTAAGTGTGAAAAAATGACCATAAATTACTTTCAGTGCTGTTGTAACTTTGAATGGTCACAAAATGAACAGTTATAAGTTGAGGACTACCTGTATTTGGCCAAAACCAGCGGTGGAGCTAGCAGATCTGACTTGCAGCAATCTGGATGAGCATTTAAATAGCAGTTGAGAGAGCTTTCTGTGTGTCTGCTGCCATTCACGTTTCGCAGTCCAGATCTGGGAACCCTAATCAGCAGGGAATATGTATTTTATAATTAGGGAGTAATTCAGTACAACATGTTCTGTGTTGAGCCATAAACTCTGCTTGATCATTCAGATCCATACAATATATAGGTAATCCTCAACTTATGATTGGTTGCTTAATGACCATTCAAAGTTATGACAGACTTAAAACCTTACTGATGACCCATCTTGGAAGTAACAGCTGCCCTACCACTCCCACTGATTTCGTTTTGGGCACTTGGCAACTGGCCCACATTTACAACCGTTTGCAGTGTCCTGCAGTTACTTGATCATGTTTTGTGAGGTTTTTTGCTGTTTTCTGGCAAAATATGCCCATCGGATAAGCTAGATTCAGACCTACGGCCACATAATTGTCTTAATGACCACAGTGATTTGCTTAACAACCATAGTAAAAACAGTTGTAAAATCAAGTCTAGTCACGTGGTGATTCAACTTACAACCACAGCAATTCTGGGTTCTATTGTGATGGTAAGTCGAGGACTTCCCATAAACTAAAAACAGTGATTTTTTTTATCACAGTGAATGCCTATATAAACCCACCTTCACTAATGCCATGGTGATCAGCAGCAATCAATAAACTTTTTCTGCAGTATATTTTCAATTTTAATTTTTAGGTTGTACTAAAAGGAATTCTGCTAAGAAAGCAATGCTGGATGTTTTTGCATTGGCAAAGTGTGCTGACTTGAGCAGCACTGCAATTAAAGCATTCTTAATGCTGTGGAAGCAAAAAGAGAGAAACGGAAGGGAACTGGATGTTACTCTTCTGTATATTGTACTTTACAGGCACATAATCCTTGCATCGCCTACAACAGCAGTTCCCAGCCTTTGTATTTTTGTGAACCATGACAGAAGTAATGGCAAATCACCACGCTAACCAAGGTGAGCCACATAATACCTTCAGGTACCATGTCATAGTAAATTCTCAGATGTTATTCCCAAATGAACTGAAGTTTCATTTTAAAGGCATAAAATCCATCAACAAACTCTGCCTGATGTTGGTGAATTGTGGGGCCGCGTAACAGGCTTGCAAGATTTGAAACTGATGACGGTGATGATGATTTTGGGGCCTGCACCAAGAACCAGCTACAATATCTTAGCCTATCACCAGTAGAAATACTTAAGAGATAGAATCAGAAACTGGCTATCAGCAGGGCTTTAATATTTACAAGAAATCTGCTTATACGCTTGAATATATATCCTAAAACAGTGAATGAAATAGAATAGAATAGAATAGAATAGAATAGAACAGAACAGAATAGAATAGAATAGAATTCTTTATTGGCCAAGTGTGATCGGACACACAAGGAATTTGTCTCTGGTGCATAAGCTCACAGTGTACGTACAAACAGCAAGTAATAGATCACAGGTCATCATAATTACAATCATTAATGATAAGTTACAAACAGCAATCAATAAATCATAAGAAACCAATAGGAGAAGATAGTAGGAAAGATGAGAAGATGAGAAAAGATGAGAAATGAGACAGTGCTGTGGGAATTAAGAGTTCAGCCGAATGATGGCATGGGGAAAAAATACCTTTATGTCTGGTTGTTTTGCCATGCAATGCCCTATCGCAGTGTCCTGAGGGGAGGAGTTGAAACAGTTTATGTCCAAGATATGAGGGGTCTGTAGATATTGTCTCAGCTGTCTTTCTGGTTCGTGCAGTATACAGATCCTCAATGGAAGGCAAGCTGGTTGCAATTACATCATATTAATACATCATATTGTTAAAGATTGCCATGCAACTTTCCCATTATATACTAAAGTGATATTCCAATAGGGGTATAACGTGAACTTGAAATGATAACTCCAAGTTACCTGCTGTGAAAAGCACCTAATGGCGGGTCTGGGACCACTAACGGTGGCCAACTCGCTGCAGCCATCTTGCCGTGGCCAACCAAGCGCAGCCATCTTGCCAAGGTCATCTTGCCATAGCTAATTCGCCACAGGACAACTCACTGTGGCCAATTCGCTACAAGACAATTCGCCATGGGACAATCCACATGGGATAACTCAACGCGATAAATGTTATCTGCCACTGTTTCTTCTATACATTATTTTCATTTTTACCATTTCTGCTCATGGATTAATGCTTGGTTTCCTTGCTTGGCTTCTTTTCAACTGTTTAAGTTGATTAAAGTTTTCTACTTGGCACCTACTTCAAATAACCAAAAGCTCCTTCACACATTTTGAGAGAAGTGTGTCAGGGATACTGCTTCATAGTAACAAGAATCACATTTAGAACCAAGCAGAAATGTTTTTCTCCAAGGACAAAAGAAGCAGACTAGGTCACCAGCATGATTAATTAGAACTATTATAGTTTTTCATCTTTTTGTCCAGCTGACAGGCATTTCCATTATTTCTCCCAAAAAACAAAAAGCAAGACCAAATCATCACGAAGAAGCTTTATACCTTGGAGGACATTCAATCCTAACAATTGTATTAACATTTAAGAACAAGATTCTTGAAAGAAAATTTGATTGATTGCAAAGTAACAAGCAAGGTAACAGAGGAAAAAGAAGTGCCCATTGTTAGAAGGTGTGAATTCATAGCTTGGTTCTTTTATCTGCATTAAGATATTTTTCTGAAAGCAGATGATGAAGGAATTCATAATGTACAATGCTTATAAACCATGATTTTTCTTTTTTTTTTAATAGAGCAAGGCTGAGTTTGCTTCAGTAATTTAATTCAGGAGAGATTCAGCAGAAATTTAAAGAAGGGAATTTTATTCCCTTTATAGTTTTAAAAGTAGAAAGGACCCAAATTTGCAGAGTTCTCCAAAACACACAAATGTTTTTGTTTTAATATGAAGAAAGATGAGAGAAAGTGCATGGCCATAACAAACTTAATAGATCTGGTTCAAAGACAATAAGCACGCTAGTGGAGAAAAGCTGAAGAGATTTATTGATAGGGTACCGTAACAATCATATATAGCACAAAAATATCCTTACTTTCTTTTTGCCTCTCAAGGACAATAGTTAACAGATCCCTGAAGCAGACATGAGTATCGCTTCTTCGAGATTCAGATCTATACTAAGATCCATTTTGGGAGTGCAGGAGCAATACGGAGAAGCAAGACTTTTAGATTGTCAAATTTTTACAAGTCTGTAATTTCTTTTTGTATTATGCTTTACTCTTTTGATAACTGTATGCCCAATCATAATAGTCTCAATTCCTCTCCCAAGAAAAAGAAGCAAAAAGCATTTTCAAATAAACATGAAAACAACAATTACTGATGCCTTTAGCATCAGGAGCACTGAAACAGCTTCTGTTAATTTTAGCCTTCCTAATTTAGGGTAGGTAGATCAGGCTAGGAAACCCAACTTATGAAAGCTAGTTGTTGACTTACGATCAGTCACTTAGTGACCAAAATTCCAAGGGACCTACCTGGGAGGTACCTACAACCCAGATCTGAAGTTCCAACAAGTTGCCTCCCACACAATCACATAGCCACGCTTTGAATACTTGACCACCAGGCTGCATTTATGGCCATTTGCAGTGTCCTGCAGTTATATAATGACATTTTGCTGAAAATCAGCACTTGCCTCCCGTTTTCTGCAAAACTGACCCATATCAAACCATGGGTTTGTTTAATGACAATCGCAAAAAAAGTTTGTAAAAGGCAAGCTCCATTACAGTTGTAACTCAAGGACTAATCCTGCTATTTTTATTATAAGATTGTAATAGAATTTTGCAAGACTGAGTGTGCCTCTGCCTTCCCTACTTTCTTGTTCAAGAGAACCAGGAAAGGTCAAACTTATGATATTTTCTAAAATTACCTTTCTACCTTGGACCCACATTTCTTTTATTTGATTGTTGTCTGGCCTGGGCTCTTCCTGCTCATCAAAGTTATTTCTACAGTCTATTACAATTGTATATAAATGTGATAGCTCATGAACCACCCCGAGAATGGTATTCACACCATCTGGAGAACATCAGGATGAGGAAAACTTTAATGACTCTTCAACAAGGATCTATGAGTGTTTGGGCAGGGCAGGATTCAGAATTCAGATCCCAAATATGTGAATACAAGTAATTTAATTATCATTTTAATGATTAAATTACTTTAATTACCTGTATATCTTGTGTTCTTGTATGAAAAGTCCCATCTTCTTTGGAAAGCAAACAAGTGTGCAGGAATTTTTCTTTTTATTTATTTACTTACTTACTTATTTACAGAATAAGAGTTGGAAGGGACTCAGAAATCTTCTAGTCCAACTCCTTGCTCAGGAAGGAAACTTTATACCATTTCAGAGAAATGGTTGTCCAATCTCTTCTTGAAAACCTCCAGTGTTGGAGCACTACAACTTCTGGAGGCAAGGCATTCCACTGGTTATTTGTTGTAACTGTCAGGAAATTTCTCTTTATTTCTAGGTTAGTTCTCTCCTTGATTAGTTTATATCCATTGCTTCTTGTCCTACCTTTTGGAGAATAGATGCTGACTGTGCTACTGTAATAGTTTCAGGGTTTGGATTTGGGTTAGACCAGGGGTCAGCAACCTAAAACAGTGAAAGAGCCACTCGGAACCGGTTCCCTCACAAAAGGAAAAACTGGGAGCCGCAAAAAAATGTGTGCACATGCGCGCATGCGCAGAACAGGGTTTGACTGAAGAGCGGAGCCAAGGCGAGATATGCACCTACCCTGCACATTTGAATTGATTGGTTGAACTTTTTTAGTCCCACTTTTTTTTTTGGACTGCATATGGCAGAGGACTGGGAGCCGCAGGAGACGGCTGAAAGAGCCGCATGCGACTCCGGAGCCGCGGGTTGCAGACCTGTGGGTTAGACCCAAAGACACGCATCCTACGCTCTGAATTGTAATTCCATGCCTGGTGGGGAAAATGGTTAACAGGCCTGAACAGATTTTTCTTCTTCTATCCTTGTCATACTGTATTTTCCCCAAAATAAGACCAGGTCTTATTTTTTTTCCCACCAAAGGAGGCACCAGGTCTTATTTTGGGGGGATGTCTTTTTCACTCACCTCTGGCATCGAAAACCCCACCCAGCCAGTCCACTTCTTCTGTGGTTGAGCAGCTTCATTTTAGCCTGCATTTTGCAGTCAGGCCTTCCTGGAAGGCCACTGCAGCTGAGTACCAAGCTATGGATTGAATCCATAGCTCGGTCCTCGGCTTCAGTGGCCTTCCGGAAAGGCCTGTGGTTGAGAAATGCAGGCCTGGCTGCAGCAGACACTGCACGAAGAGAGGCCTGGCTGCAAGGTATGTGGGTGCAGGGCATGTGGGGCAGCTCCACTCTCCCCGCCCTAGCTTGATTTTTAGGTGTGAGCCTCACCCCAAAATTAGGGCTTATTTTTGTGGTAGGGTTTCTATTAGGCCCATCCCCAAAAATCAAGCTAGGGCTTATTTTTCAGGGTAGGCCTTACTTTTGGTAA
This sequence comes from Vipera ursinii, assembly GCF_947247035.1. Lineage (NCBI taxonomy): Eukaryota > Metazoa > Chordata > Lepidosauria > Squamata > Viperidae > Vipera > Vipera ursinii. The sequence goes on along the minus strand of NC_139512.1, from coordinate 212,589,641 downwards.
ATCCGGTAGAAACAATGAAAAGTATAGGTTGATAGGAAGTTATCATTGTATCCAAACCTTTAGTCGGGCCTACAGGTAAAAAAGGTAAAGGTTTCCCCTGTCCAGTCGTGTCTGATTCTAGGGGGTGGTACACATCTCCATTTCCTAGCCAAAGCAGCCAACATTTTCCAAAGATGCTTCCATGGTCATGCTTCCATGGCTTCTACACCGAGGAACACGTAATGCTGTTACCTTTCCACCGAAGTGGTACCTATTGTATGTATTCACACTTGCATGTTTTTGAACTACTAGGTTGGCAGGAGCTGGGGCAAGGACAGGAGCTCACCATGCTTGTGGGCATGTGAGTTAATGGGGAACCTTGGTGTGGTTTTGCTGCAGAAATCCACTGAGATTAGGGATAGAGTAAAAAGATGCACCTGTCTGTATCTCCTTCCTAAGACACACTTGTACATATTTAAATAAGGCCTAGATGGTGTTTGTGTCTGGGTGATTTTATGAATTGGGAACCTCAGCTACTTTCTTGGACTGTGCATTCTTCAGGCATTTTCATGACATTCAAACTTCAAAACCAATATAGCATATACAAATATAAGCCATCTTCTCTCTCTCTCTCTTTTTTAACTAAAGAGCATTTATTTTATTTTTCACTATGATTTTTTACTGCCTCCAAGTAATACTATTGATCCCCCCCTCTCTGAGGAGTACATATAGCAACGATGGCGAAGGAGATGTGAATAATCTTGAGGACCCTGAACAAAATAAAACTAAGTAAAGTGAAAAAATTAAAACTAAATTCCTGTAAAAGACATTTTCTTCTGGAACTGAACAAATCTCTTACAGTTCTAACTGACTCAGTCCTAGTCATAGGCTTATAAGAATGAATAGTGGACTACAATACAAGACTTTCACTACAGAATGCTGTACGTGCCCTCCCTCAGTGCCCCATTATTTGCTTGCTTGCTGAGCTTGTCTGAGGAGAAGAACATAGATCTTCTCCTTTATCCAATTTTTATTGTATGGCTGGTATGTCTGAATATCAGCACGATAGACAAGGCAGCTAAGGTCAGCCAAATCATTGATGAAATCAAATAACTGGCTAATATCATATGTAATGGAAGGGCTGTTAGGATTCATTCTCTTCAGGTGTTCTTCATACATTTTACAGGCTCCTTCCATACATTCATTTACAGATTCATAATCTGCATAAGTCCTGCCTTCAAGTCATTTGGTAGGCTGAACAAGGAGAATTGTATGAGACATGGCGACTCGTTCCGTTCGGCTCAGGCGCGCGCCTTTTTAAATAGCTATTCTTTTTTTCTGTCTTTTTTTTCTCATATAAAGATTCAATTTATCAGGAATAAAATCCTTGGTTGATATTATCTCAGTGGGAAGAAGATCCCTTCAGGTGAAAACTGGAGTCTAAGTCATAATTTCATAGGAGTTTTCTAATCCAGCTTGGTAGACTGCAAACAAGTGAGGTCCCACCTGGTGGAAAAATCACAAAGAGGTTTATTTGGTTTGTCACAATTCAAGCTGTTTGTTAGGTTAAAAAATATCTGACAATGGAGCTGCTCTGATCTTTCAACTTTGCATTTAATATTCTAGGTCTGTCAGCCTGGCACCATTTGCCAGCAAAAGATAAATAATAAAGATGGAGGATATGGGTCAGAGGACTAAGTATCACAATTAACACTTGCTTATGCTTCCTAGAACAACAACTGTGCCTTTAAAGTAGCATGTGTAGTCTGAAGAATCCTGATCAAACTTCCTGAATTATTAAACACGGTAAGAAATCAATGCTCTCCAAAGTATTTTTATGTACAAAAACAACTTACAGCATGATTTACCCTTCTGCATTGCAATGTAGTAAATAATAGATTATCTGTTTTATAGTCTGCCCTAGCTTATATCTTGGCTCCTCTTTAAAAGTAAATTAATGTGCCCAAACCATTTTTCCTAGTCAGTTCAGGATTGCAGTTTGTAAATCAATGCATGACTTTTTCCAAGAATTTATTGTGTTATATATTTTTTTCCCTTTTCCCCAAGTTGTGGGGCTCATTTTTTCTTGTCCGAGCAAGTCAAAGCTTGAGTTTATCCCTGCAGAGTGTCAACTGCTTTTGAACCTCACTGCCCAATTGTTTCATACCTTAGTTCCAATGAAAAATAGTAGCTCTACAAAGAAACCAGCATGGCTGCATAAAGAACTCTCTGATAAATTGAAAGACATAAAGGACAAGTATAACAAGTGGAAGGAGGGGCACATAACTAAGGCAGAATATCAGCAAATCGCCCGAACCTGCAAAGGTGAAATGAGGAAACCTAAGGCTCAAAATGAATTAAGGCTTGCAACAAAATTCAAAAATAACAAAAAAAGTGTCTTTCAACATGTAAAAAACAAGAAAAAGTCAAGAAAATGATTGGTCCATTAGTGGGAGAAAGTGGCAAGGTGACAAGCAACAGGGAGAAAACAGAGCTATTTAACTCGTTTTTTGCATCTGTCTTTACACAAAGGGAAAAAACAGCCCAACCTATAAAAAACAGTACTGTAAAAAACAGATTAGAAACATAAGTTAAGATAGACAAGAAAATGGTAAGTGAGCACCTGTCCAGCCTAGATGAGTTCAAATCACCAGGACCAGATGGATTACACCCCAAAGTTCTGAAGGAACTGGCAGACGTGATCTCAGAACCACTGAACTATATCTTTCAAAGATCCTGGAGCACTGGGGAACTACCAGAGGACCGGAAGAGAGCTGATGTAGTACCCATCTTCAAAAAAGGGAAAAAAATGGATCCAGGAAACTACAGACCTATCAGCCTGACCTCAATACCTGGGAAGATGCTGGAAAAGACTTCTTAACCCAAGCAGGAACAACCAGGACCAGCTGTGGCTCAGAGATGCAGTCAAGTGACATACATCACTTTTTACACCTCTTCCCTTAATAAAGACAATGGCAATTGGTCCCAATTAGGTCCCAACTGAAGTCGTAACATGATGACTACCTGTATTATGAAAATTGTCCTTCACCACCAAATACACTCCTGAAGAAATTGTTTCTGGCATCCCCTTCTTGTCTAGGGGTCAAAGTCAGGAAAATGCTTCCAGAAATTTGAGTGTCATGCAGGATGATTGTGCCCTGCAAGTTTTTGCCCTGAGTACCTGGGAGGTTAAGAAAGAAAACCTCAAGAGCGCCCAGGGGAAAGACATCAAGTGTGCTTTGGACAACAGCCTTGCCAGCCAAGTTGATACCTTCCATCTTCTCAAATTTTCCTCCTCACCAGAGGAGCCAGACAAACAGTGTCTCTGCCATAAAAAATATGGTGAGACATAACTTTTTTTAAAGCATACCAGCTTGGCCATTGCCCTGGCTACAGGAACCATGTTAGGTTTGAAGTTCCTGGACATTTGGTGGAACATGGACTATAGGACTCATGGCTGCTGGGTGAGTAACCAGTCCAGCAGCCTTGCCCAAAATAACTCAAATTGCAAAGGTAAACCAGGGGAAGTTGGCAGTAGAAGAAGCCAGCCCAGCTATTGAACTGTTTATGTTTGGAAACCGGGAGCTTATTTTTTTGCCTCAGAAACAACAAAACTCTGTAACGAAAGAAATCGGAAAATTGAAACAAAGAATCAATGAGCATCTAGAAGAACACATAAACACATCATAAGGTTGTCATCATTGAAGCTTGTTCCAAAGAAACAGCTAGCACAAGAATGAAAAGATGCCAATACTGTAATAGCAAATATAAGCATTAGATCACTACAAGAAACAAACAAACAAACAAACAAACATACAGCACCATTGCAGTTATAATTGAATACCTAAGCAGAAGGAAAATTGCCCTACAGCAGAGGAAGAAGACCTCAACTCCTGACTGACAAGACAATTTAGGGAAACTGCAAGAAAAACAAGACTAACTTGAATGAAGCGTGGATTGATTATGAGAAGGCATTTGAATCCATGCCACCTGATTGGATAATCAAGTGCCTAGAAATAAAAGCAAAAGCTTTGTCAAAGATCAATGACACAATGAAAGACACAGTGGAAGGTCAATGGTGATAGATTGGGAGAGGTTAAAATGAAGAGAGGACTCTTCTAAGGAGACCCAGTATCACCACTACTGTTTGTCATTGCACTAATTTCTCTGCCGACAATAACTCAGGCTATGGCTATCAAACATCCAAAACATCTGCCAGACTATTCCACCTCCTTTACATGGGCATTCTGAAGCTGTATGAAAAAACACCATCTGAAATAAAATTGCTGCTCAACACTGTCTTTACTCAAGGAATAGGTTAGAATCAAACGTATCAAGGAGTGAAGAAGATCTTAAAGTCCAAACTCATTGGAGGAAGTACCATCAAGACAATTAACACCTGAGTAATTCCAGGCATTAGTTATTCTGGACTCAAGCAGAACTAAGGGCCGTGAATAGGAAGATCAGAAAAATAATGACAATAAATCATACCCTTCATCATCACAGTGACGTTGACAGACTATATATATCAAGGAAAGTATATAGGTGTGGAATGTGCCCATTCCAGGTTCTTGAGAAGGACTCAACAGGTGAATAAAAATGCCAAATCCAGTCTGAACATCTGGCTGACTGTGCAGCGAGCCATAATAATTACTAACTACAAAACCCCATGCTTTCTCTCCTTTACAAGGATCCCATGTGGAAGGAGGCAGCTGTAAATATCCTTAGCAGTGCTGGTACAAAAGGAAGAATATTTTTCTCCTACCATCCAGGGGTTGATCCCTAAACTCAGCTGTAGTAAAAAATCGGTTAGGCTTTGTCATCCATCTAGGTATGGAGGGAATTTAGATGACCACCAAGATTGGGAATAGAGTCAGGACAGGGATTAGCAATGGAGACCGATATGCTGTATCTTTCTTCCAGGATTGGGGAGTTGGTAGCGTACTAACAGCAGCCATGGAGAAAGGTTCCAATGTAACCACTGGCTGTGATGTGCTCATAAAATTCCACTAGATGGAGGCAACCTCTTGCTTTGCTGCATTGCTGAATTTCAGGCATGAGAGAGGATGTCAACGGCTTTTGAAGTATTTGTCCAAACAGCAAAATAGAATAGGAGAAACGTGAGGTAACTGGAAGTAAGTCTTGCCAACCAATGCTGTGAGATAGTGGGGGGGGGGGAGAAGCAGGTGAAATCTTATTTTCTGTGTGAAGATAAAGCAGTGGCTATAAATCACATTCGATAATGTCATGTAATTAAGCATATATCTAAGTGCTTAATTGCAGGGTGTCGTGCTGCATACCATGGTGAGGAAATGCAGTTACAGATCTCTTTAAGTGTAGATTGCTCAGGAGCATATATGATCAGACATTCAACTTTTAATTTGAAACTCATTTTTTAAAAAAAGATGTGAGTTGTATCACACAGGTTATCAGTGGGGGAAATAGTCACCTAAAACAATTAGACTGTTTGCAATAATTTTAACTCCTTCGTAGTATAGTCTTAAATATATAAAAGACTATACTGCAAAGGAGTTAAATTAATTGAGAAGGGAAGAATTACAGCACAACTCTACAACTTATACATGTTTTAGAGAAACATTTGTAAGAAGTGTCTCTGAGTTCCTATATCTTGAAATCAGTTCTCCAATTTCTTGTACAATTTCTCTCCCCCTCCTGCCCGCAAAGAGTATTTGATTCTTTTTTTAAAAAAAATCATTGTGTTTTAGACTTTGTTTGGGTTGGGCTACTGAATTTAATTACTTCAGTGGGGCTGGTAAATTATTGTTTAAGTTCAGCATCACTCTGAAGCCTTTCTTGCTCTGTCTGATTTTAAATTTCTCTCTTGCTTTCAAGGTTGGAAATGATTGGGATTATATTAGAAGCTCTTCTACTTGAGGTACATAAACTATTAATTTCAGGGACTGGAGCTCAGTCTTCCAGAAAAAACAAATAATACACTCACTCACCTAGACTTTATTAACTAATTTATTTACATCATACCTTTATTAACTCAAGGTGGCAAACATTCAAGATACTCCTAATTCCTCCTATTTTCCCCACAACATTCTTGGATCCTAAAGAATTCAGATACTGTACTATTGCAGCTCAAAACTCTTGGGCCAAAGAATAAATATTCCCATATGCATTGGTGAACTTCCCATAAGTTTCATTAAATACATGTATGGAGAAGAAAGGAGAAAAAAAAATTAAAACTTTATAAAATGTTAAACATTCGTATCAAAACATATACAGCTAAAACCACAACGTTCACGATTAAAATCTGAGCAATTATTTTTTTTTCTTCCAAGTATTTTATATACTCTGTTACCAGCACTTGGGAATTCTGTAATAAGATTAGAAAAGCAAAAGCTCATAAATCTTTTTCCTCTAGGTTTATTCTGAATGTCAAACCTGCTATTTGGTGATGAGACTTTGGCTCAAAAAATTATGTAAGGCAAGTTTTGGAATTCAGTCATTTTTAATTTATTTGAAGTCCACTCTTCAAACCACCATAATTTAATTTGAACGTCAGCCAGTTAACCATTAATTTTTTAAAAATGCACTTAATATGTCTCCAGTTCTAAATAAATAAATAAATAAAATATCCAGCTGAGTCGGGGAAAAAAAAATCCTACACTTTGTATATAAATCAGAGCTCAAAAAGGAAAATGAGTACCGGTAAATCTCAGGGAGTTAATACATTTGAAACAGAAGCTTTGAAAGTAAATTGTAATAAATCAAATCTCAGAATCAAAGGGAAAAACATACAGTGATATTCTTGTCTCCTAAACTAAGGAAAAGCTACTCCCTAATGCTCTCAGGGAGATAAAGTCTCGGCTTCTAATACATCCTGATATATTTATGGATGAATAGACTTACAAGCTAAAAGTTAGGGGGGAAAAACATGAAACCCACTGCTACAATCTAGACATGCTTGACATTAAATAGTTTAACAGTCCAGTAATTCTAAGAATGTTTGGATAAACATAGGGCAATGAATGGCCCACACATTAAATGATGCCCTGGAAGAGTCTTGGAGATACCATAAATTATACCAATTTTTAATTAACATTAAAGTCACTTAGATGTAAGTGGTACCTGGACTGTTGTTTCTAGAGTGGAAACAAATCTTTCAGCTGTTTGTTTTTTTTTTTTTTTTTTATTGAAAAGTTTTATAAAATACAATTTTCCTTTAAAAAAACCCACCTTCCCCCTCCCTCCTCCCCTCCCTACCTCCCCCCTATCTCCCCCCCTCCCCCTCCCCCTCCTCCCTCCCCTACCTCCCCCCTCCACTTCCCCTCCTCCCCCCTCCCCCCCCCCGACTTCCCAGAGCAAAATACAAGGTATATATCTAAAAGGCAATCATAAACAATCATATACTAACAATTATAAACTCTAAAATCCATCACTCTCTAGCTTGTATATAGTAAACCAATCCTTAATAATACTAAATATATATAAAAAACTAAAATAAAAGAAAACTAGCATCATTCCCATCTATATTCTTCCACAATTCACTATTACCTTAACATATTCTCATTTGCACATTAATAAATAGTTCTTACACAAATTAACCCACATTAACCCACAAAACTTTCTTCCTCTTCCTCTGTAGTAAGTTGTCCATTAATTCCAAATTAAAAAAAAAAATCTATTACCATACATAGCATCCCAAAACTTTTTTTTTTTTTAAAAAAAAAACACAACTACCACTTAACTATAAATATTTTGTGGAAGTTCCATAGATTTCTACTGATCTTATTTTTTTTCCTTTTTTGAGCGTTTTAAGGCAGCACGCGTCACCCTCTGTTCTCTAAGATCATCCAAAAGAGTTCCTTTCAGCTGTTTGTTAAATGATTCATAATAAATTAAAGAGAGAGGAAAGATACATTGAAATTATTTCCCATTTTGGATGGAAATCAGTGGCTGCTCATTGCAGTTTTATGATATTGCAACATTTCTTCCCTCAGATTTCATTTAGAAACCTCACTAATTTCTGCTTACATGATTTGGCCTCAATTGAGGTTGATAAATATTATGCTTGTTAATATAATTTTGCTTAGATTTAGCAAGTAAGTGGTGGATTTGTTTCATATCGTTTTGCATTAACTATTCTTTCTCAGCATAAACTAGGTAGAGCACATTTTATGAGAAAGTTGAAATTTTGAATGTACTTTGAGTGACTTATCATTGCTGTATGTTCTCCCTGTTTTGTTGTTTGGGTTTCCTTTTCCTTTAAAGGTGAAGTACAATCTCTGTCTGTTCACAACCAGATGACTTCAAAGAACATAAATCCTTCCATTCACCCCCCCCCGCCCCACCCCTATTCAGTCAGAACTGAGAAGCTTCTTGGATGAGAAGCAAAATGTCTTCAAGGAAAAACATCCAGTTGCCTTTTGAAATATATATATATATATATATATATATATATATATATATATATATATATATATATATATATATATATATATATATATATATATATATATATATATATTGGAGGGGTTTAAAGTGGCTAATGTTGCAGTTGTAGTTAGGTTTCTGTTTTGTGGTTGTGTGTTGTTATCGTTGTGGGTTCGGATTTGCCTTTTGAATGGTTGTGTGCTGGTGATGTCATGTGATGTTATCATGAGTTTGGGTCTGGTATCATTCTTGGTGGTTGGGACTCGTCTGTCAATCAAGGTGGGTTTCCAAATGGCTGGTAGGCGAGAGGTATCATCTCGTTTGTTCATGCTGTGGGGGCGTTTTTCTATCTCGATGGCTTCTCTGATTATTCTGTTGTTAAAATGTTCAATTTTGGCGATTGGTCTGGTTTTTTAAAAATCAATTTCGTGTCCCGTGGCTTTAAAGTGTTGGAACAGGGATGAAGTTTGTTCTCCCTTTCTGAGTGAGTTCCTGTGCTCTTCAATGCGTGCACTTATTCTTCTGTTGGTCTGTCCGATGTATGTGGTGGGGCAGGTGGTGCATGGGATTTCATATACTCCTTGGTTTTCTAACACCATTATGTCTTTGGGGTTTCTTAGGATGGTGGATATTTTTCTGTCTGTGCAGAATGCTGTTTTGATGTTGTGTTTGTGGAGGATCTTGCTGATTCTGTCTGTGGTCCCTTTTATGTTTTCTGAGGTTTTCGCGGGTGTTGGTATGTTGGTCATTCGGGTTTTTCCCCATGTAGAATTGGAGGTATCAGGGCAACGTTTCTACGTTTCTCCCAGAAGAACGAAGCTGAAGTCACCAGCCTGAGGATGACGGATGAGATTTCGTCAAAACGTTGCCCTGATACCTCCAATTCTACCTGGGGAAAAACCCGAATGACCAAAGATCTACATATATATATATATATGTAACAGAGTGAGCGTCTGTTACTTGTTCCAGCTTCTGCCAACCTACCAGTTCGAAAGCACGTAAAAATGCAAGTAGAAAAATAGGGACCACTACGGTGGGAAGGTAACAGTGTTCCATGCGCCTCTGGCGTCTAGTCATGACCACGGAGACGTCAGACAAGTGCTGGCTCTTCGGCTTTGAAACGGAGATGAGCACTGGCCCCTACAGTTGGAAACGAGGGGACTTTTACCTTTACTTTATAATTGTATAATGACATCTTGCTTCTCTGTATTTCTAGTATTTACGTGAATTGTAGAGCGGTATAAAGCCTATTCTGAGGGCTGAATACAGAGCTACATGCATGATGGGGTAACTCTGATATTGCTTCTTCTTCCTCTCACCTTTTTGGGTCACCTCTACAGTGCTAACATTGTGGTGTTCCAGAACAACATATTTATTTGGCTCATGCTGATGAAATCTGGTTGGACAAAGGGATGTCTCTGTATCTTTCCCTGATGTCTCCCGGAAATTTGAGAGGCAATGAAGTGCTGTAAACATGGAAAAGTATCCAGCTTAGCAGGCTTCCAATTTCAGTTGTCCATATCAGGTGCTGGAAATCTGGAATAGACTAGGGATTCTGTTAATTCCTCATTTGCTGTACTGCCCAACCATCTGCTTTCCAGGGCTGACAGAAATGGTTTCCAATTTGCCTTGAGAGGGTTTTTTTTTTAGGGATCTCAACACTGATTTCAAGATAGCCTTATTTAGAGTGGCTTAGATTTCAAGCTCATCTGATATATTATGTCAGCCCCGGAATTTGTGGGTCTTCACCCACGTTGGAGCTGATGCTATGTAATGAATGAAAGAAGCTTTGTGGGAGGATAAGAACGGGAAGATCTGTGTTATATTTGTAAACAGTCCCGTAATAGATATGTATATATGTTAACAGTTCAAATAATACCGCAGCAGCAAAGTGTATAAACTAAAAAGCCTCCTGACAGAAAAACACGCGGGAACTTTGACAGCTGTCAAAGTTCCCCGCACAGCGCAGGCGCCACCACTGACAGCTCGCGGCTGTCAAACTCCGGACTACGAGGAAGCCTGAGCTGTCAAAACATCCACCGCACAGCGCAGGCGCGACCACTGACAGCTCGCGGCTGTCAAAACACCAAGCCACGCGGAAGCCGGAGCTGTCAACGGAAGACGACGCGGATTGGTCCCTGCCTGACACGGCGCCAAAATAAACACCTCTGATTGGTCCTCGCTACCAGCTGCCGGCTATAAAAGCCGGACAAGTTATTCTATGTTTGCCTTGCTCTTAATAAACCTGTTGTTACTAGCCTGTCGTCCCGAGTGGTCCTTCGGCTACTTCACTGGCGACGAAGGTGGGATCGCTCCGGAGCTGAAGTCACGGCCGAGGAAGGAAGTTCCCGGCAAGAGCTGTCACGGAAGTTTTAACTTCCATCGGAGCAACCCAGGACCGGACGACATGGCAAACTTCGGCCGTGTGAGGGAGTTTGATACCCGCCATCCCGAGAGATGGCAATCACACCTCGGCCAAGTCGAGGGATTCCTCCTCGTCAGTAAAATCACTGACGACCGAGCAAAGGCCGCCGCTCTGCTGTACATCAGCGGGCCCCCGGTGTACGATGCAGCCGTCGGGTTGTTCAGCCCAGTGCCCATCACTGAAGTCTCCTACGCGGACTTGGTGGACCAGCTGAGCAAATACTACATGCCGGCTCGATCGGAACTGTATTGGCGGGTGCAATTCGCACAAAAGAAACAACGGCAGGACGAGCCCGCCAACGAATTCATCGCCGGGGTCAGACACGCCGCAAGGAACTGCTGCTTCCCCGACCTGGAAGACCGCATCAGAGACCAGGTGGTGATCGGTCTGAGGGACGAGAAGCTACAGAAAAAACTGACGTCCAAACCCGACATGAACCTGGCCGAGCTGACCAGGGAGATCATGGCATACGAACACAGCCACAAGAAGAAGCCGACCAACACGACCCCAGAGACCCCCGCGACCGTCTACCAGGAAAGCGCAGCCTTCAGCGACAGTGGAGAGTCGGTAGATTTCACCGACGGAGAAGCCCTACAGCGCCGAATGGAGCACCGACAGCCGAGAAGGGGAAAAACGTCGGACCGCCGGGGGTCCAGGAACCCTCCACCGCCACCACCGCGTTACGAGCAACGAGCCGCCTGTGCCAGCTGCGGGGGCAATCATGCCCGAGGAAGTTGCCGCTTTAGGAACGCGAAATGCCACAATTGCGGGAAGACTGGCCACATCAAGCCGGTGTGCCGCAGCAAGGGCCGGGACAACATCAATGAGGTGGAGGCAAACCCCCCAGGTAGGCCGGCTGCCCAGGCTAGCAGAGAACCCCACCCAGGTCCCCTGGTAGAGACAGTGGACAGGGTAAACAGCATAAGCTCCAAGGTTAAGATCTGGGTCAGAATTCAGGGGGTGCCCTGCCACATGGAAGTAGATTCTGGGTCGGCAGTTTCCTTAATTTCGCTGACAACCTATCAGGAGATCTGTCAGAAAGGCCGAGGACAAATTCCCCTGAAACAAACTCAGGTACACCTAGCTGACTTCCAGAAAACCCCCATTCCGTTGGAAGGGAAAGCCAAGGTCGTAGTGCAGTACAAGGGGTTCAAGGGTCCCCTGGAGGTTTTAGTTACACCAGGGAACCGCACCAATTTGATAGGACTAAACTGGTTCAGTCCACTAGGCATCGCTTTAACAGGGGTTAACACCATTCTAACACCCAGCCTAGAAGCCGTTTGCGATAAGTTCGCCGACGTTTTCGATGGCACTTTAGGGAAATACACGGGTCCCCCCATCTCCTTACAGCTAAACCCTGCAATCCAACCAATTAAGATAAGAGCCAGGAGGGTACCTTTTGCCCTTAAAGAAAAAATCGAAAACGAACTTGATCGCCTCGTAGGACTAGGGGTGTTTGAGCCAACAGAAGGGGGAACCTGGGAGACCCCTATTGTCACCCCAATCAAACCTAATGGTGAAGTGAGACTGTGCGCTGATTATAAGGCGACAGTCAACCTAGCCCTCAGCCCCCATGCCTACCCGGTGCCAGCGGTAAGGGACGTATTTGCTTCCATCCGCTCTGGCGCCCTTTTCGCCAAGCTTGATCTCACACAGGCGTATTTGCAGCTGCCTGTCACTGAGGACACGGCGGAGGCCCAGACAATTGTCACCCACCGCGGTGCCTTTAAGGTAAAGAGGCTCCAATTTGGCATATCGGCGGCCCCGGGTATATTTCAGGGTATCATGGAGAAGACCCTGAAGGGAATACCCGGGGTCTGCCCCTATTTCGATGATGTTCTCATCGCCGGAGAAAACGAAGCGAACTTAGCTGACAGGCTGTCAGCTGTGCTGAGCCGGCTCAGAGAAGCCGGCCTCAAACTTAAGCGGGAAAAGTGCTCTATTGGAGTCACATCCACTGAATTCCTAGGGTACAAAATAGATAGCCAGGGCATTCACCCCACCTCAGAGAAACTTCAGGCTATTCAGACCGCACCCAGCCCTAGGAATAAACAAGAGCTTCAATCCTTTTTAGGATTGTTAAACTTTTACCACGCCTTCATCCCCCATAAAGCCACTATTGCGGAGCCTCTGCATAGACTCCTAGACAAGGGTACAACTTGGTCCTGGACCAAAGAACATGAGAGTAGCTTCCAATCGTTAAAAAAGATTATCTGTCACAGTTCAACTATCACCCTTTTCAGGGAGGACACCCCAATATGCATCGCTTGCGATGCCTCTCCCTATGGAATCGGGGCTGTCTTAAGTCACATATTCAAGGACGGTACACAAAGACCCATAGCCTTCTATTCACGCACTCTAACCAAAGCTGAAAGAAACTATGCACAAATTGACAGGGAAGCCCTAGCAATAGTAGCAGGGGTCAAAAAATTTCATGATTACCTATATGGAAGACCATTTACTATAATTACAGATCACAAACCCCTGCTAGGCATATTCACGTGGAACAAAACTACTCCACAAATTCTCTCCCCGAGAATGCTAAGATGGTCAACCTTCTTAGCAGCCTATTCCTATCAACTAATACATAAACCAGGTAAAGAATTGGGACATGCTGACTGCCTCAGTAGACTACCCATACAAACCAGGGACTCAGACCCAGCCCCAGCCAGCCAGATTTTAGCAATCTCCCAACTTCCAGAATGCCCCCTGACTGCAAACATTATAGCTAATAATTCAGCTAAAGATAAAATACTTGCCAGAATCCTCAAATGGGCCACAACAGGATGGCCAGCTCAAAATCCACAACCTCAATTCCAACCTTACTATAACAGGAAAAATGAGATCTCAACACATAGAGGATGCCTACTGTGGGGAAATAGGGTCATCATACCCGAGAAAAACATTGACCAAACACTACAAATATTACACGAAGGTCACCCTGGAATTGTAAAAATGAAGGCGATGGCTAGAAGTTATGTGTGGTGGCCAGGCATAGATAAACAAATAGAAAAGTATGTGGGTGGGTGTTATACCTGTCAAGAGACCAGGAATGAACCACCCCAGGCACCAATCCATAAATGGGAGACTACAAGGAACCCTTGGTCACGTATACATATAGATTTTGCTGGACCCATCCAGGGCCAGAGTTTCTTAATTGTAGTAGACAGCCACTCTAAATGGCTGGAAGTCACACCCCTTAGAAAAACAACGTCCCAAGCCACTATTCAAGCTTTACGAAAAATATTCGCTACGCACGGCCTACCTCATACCATAGTTTCTGACAACGGACCTCAATTCACCTCTCGTGAATTTCAGATCTTCGCTATGAAGAATTGTATTAGGCTGGTCACGTCGGCGCCGTTCCACCCATCGTCGAACGGAATGGCTGAAATTATGGTACGATCCACAAAAGAAGCGTTAAAAAAATTCGTTAAAGGGAACTGGCAGAGGCGCCTCAGCCAGTTCCTCTTAGCACAACACACAACTCCATGCTCTACAACTGGCAAATCACCGGCGGAATTGAGATGGGGGAGAAGGCTAATAACACGTCTGGACAGGCTACACCCCGATACATATCCAGAAGAAAAACAGCACCCCCACCCCGCCCGCACACTCAACCCAGGCCAATTGATTTGGGCACGATCATACACAGATAAAAACAAGTGGGCCCAAGGGACAGTAATAAAACAAACAGGGCCCATCTCATACCTTATAGCTACGCAAACACAGGGCATCATACGCCGCCATATTGATCAGCTCAGACCCAGACAACCACCACACAATTCTGAGCAACCAACCAATCCCGACATACAACCCCCACCGGAAATGCTGCCTATCCCAAACCAGGAAGACGAACACCAAAACGAGGAACCAGAACCAGACCACCCTCCACCCCTTCGCCGCTCAACCAGGAATCGGAGACCACCCACCTACCTAAAAGACTATCAGTGGGCAGGTTCAAACATCCAAGAGGAAAGAAACGCACCAGGGGAGGGGTAAGGGGTGTGTTATATTTGTAAACAGTCCCGTAATAGATATGTATATATGTTAACAGTTCAAATAATACCGCAGCAGCAAAGTGTATAAACTAAAAAGCCTCCTGACAGAAAAACACGTGGGAACTTTGACAGCTGTCAAAGTTCCCCGCACAGCGCAGGCGCCACCACTGACAGCTCGCGGCTGTCAAACTCCGGACTACGAGGAAGCCTGAGCTGTCAAAACATCCACCGCACAGCGCAGGCGCGACCACTGACAGCTCGCGGCTGTCAAAACACCAAGCCACGCGGAAGCCGGAGCTGTCAACGGAAGACGACGCGGATTGGTCCCTGCCTGACACGGCGCCAAAATAAACACCTCTGATTGGTCCTCGCTACCAGCTGCCGGCTATAAAAGCCGGACAAGTTATTCTATGTTTGCCTTGCTCTTAATAAACCTGTTGTTACTAGCCTGTCGTCCCGAGTGGTCCTTCAGCTACTTCAAGATCATTACCTGATCAGGTTGTTTCTCCAAACTGTTCATGACCTCATTGAGGAATGAATCAAGTTTGTCGAGTTTGCTGCTTGATGACCCCAGATGAAAATTAAGGAATCCAGATGGCTTTCTGACTACTCTAGGGGTCTTTCTTTTCATGTGAGGCTGCTTGGAAAACAGCTTTAGAGATGTATTCTTTCTGGCTTTCAAAAGAAAACTAATTATAGTAGTTGCAGCTGTCATCTGCAGCATTTGAAAACATATTTTAACCGGTTTTTTTTTTAAGATTTGAAAGTAATTTTCTAATTTGATTCTCCCATTTACTACTTTGAATTGTAAGATGCTTTGGAAAGAGGGTAGTATTGAAAATCTGCTAAGAAATGATGGTAAATGAACAAAAATAAGAAAAGTGCACAAATGGAAGTTTTAGACTGTAAGAATTGGGAGGAGATCTTAGAGGTCCTCTAGTTCATTTTGCATTTCAACGTATGTTTCCCAGTGAATATTTGACCAAAGGTTGTCTCCCTCTACTTCATTATTTTCATTTTCATTATTTCCTGCTGGTTTTGTAACCAAGCAAGCTTTTTTTTTAGTCTTTCATCTGTCCAGAATTTAAATTCCAAAGAAAGGGAATGTTTCTTTGCAAGAAAAGAAACTTCAGCCCTTCTGATGAGAAAGTATGTACAATTCAGCTTGTGCCATTTAATGGGCTATAAACATTGGGTTTGACTTCTGGAACTTCTTAATCTACTTGAAGGTTACACATAACAAAATGTGTCTTTAGGTGGGTCTCCTGAGCCTTTTCTACAGTACTAATTTACTGAAACCCATGCAGAGTCAAAGCTGATCTGTTTTCCAGCAGTTCTGATGTTTCTAGCCTAAAAAATTTAGAGAACTTGCATTTTTGTTTGATAATATTAAGAAAAATGTATAAAAGTAAACCAAATGCTTGGATACTATACTTACTTATCAAACCTGACTCAGATTTGGGGGTTAGTATATCTTTCTATGTACTGTTTCTACTCCTTGTGCCAAGATAAATCACACATCTACTGTTTGACTGGATTTTAATAATATTTGCTCCCAAATTACTTTCCCCCTTAATGAATAGATAAAACAATTGTATTCTTTTGTTTGTACTTAAGGCTGCTTGGCAAACCCTTAAATCCTGGCACCTTAGAGACTGGATGTTGGCAAGCTGGAGTTAAGTGAAGAACAGCCTTTACTGGGCAAAGTAAGAGGAAATAAAGTGATTGTGGTCTCAGAGGCCCACTTGACCTTTCCAATTTCCACTGAATTAAAGGCCAACCCAGCCTTTGTCAGAGATTGTGCAACAACACTTACCAGGGTCACATAAAGAGATTTTAAAAGTGGGTGGGATGCCAGTTTGGGCTAGTGGTTAAGGCGCTAAGCTAGAAAGTGAGACTGTGAGTTCTAGTTCTCTCTTAGCTGTGAAAGCTGACTAGTTGACTTTAGCTAGTCCCTCTCCTCAGCCCAAGCCACCTCACAGGGTTGTTGCTGTGGGGAAAATAGGAGAAGGAAGGAGTACTATGTATGTTCACTATCTTGAGTTACTTATAAAAAAATAATATAGGTAGGATAAAAATCTAATAAATAATATTAATTAATAGCAATAGCACTTTGATTTTTTTATGTACCGCTTCCCGATGCTTAACAGCCCTCTCTAAGAGTCAGCATATTGCCCCAGACAATCTGGGTCCTCATTTCACCGACCTCGGAAGGATGGAAGGCTGAGTCAACCTTGAGCCAGTGAGAATCGAACTGTCAAACTGCTGGCAGCCGGCAGTCAGCAGAAGTAGCCTGTAGTACTGCATTCTAACCACTGCGCCACCATGACTCTGTATTAATAATGTTTTTATATTAATGAAATTCTTTTCCAATGAAACTTTAACCTCTCCCTGACATAACATACCTACTTATCTTCGAAGACTACCTATCCCCACACATCTCATTTGCTTCCCAATCAAGTACAAAAACAAAATGCAGATGTAAAACCACAATAGCATCTCTCATCCCCTGTGCAGTTGCACATTAGTCTCATATCCAAAGAGAAAGTAGCATGGGACCTGAAGGGATGTTTTGGGCGGCAAGTTCTGCATGTATGCTTTATTTGTTGTTTGTTTCCAATATTCTCCTGAATGAAAAATACGCTATGCCCAAAAGGTGCTAGAGATGTCTTATGTCTGATGCACTTATAGAATGGATATATTTTACCCCTTGGGATCCCATTAGCTTGGTTTGGGGAATTGTGCTGGAGATCTTTCTTTCTCCCGATGAGGGCAGGTGGTTACCATTACAGGGGACAAAGGATGTACAGCATACTTATACAATGAGCTATGAAAACCAGCTGAATTGGTTTTCTGGGAACTAAGTGTCAGCATCAAAATCATTTAGGCCTCAGGCTCACAGACTGATTATTTTGTCCAGGTTATTTTTCTCTCATCTACCAAGAGAATGAGGTTTTTGGTAATCAATGACTGATGAAATACTCTGATCTCCAAACCCAGTGTGGAATGTTGAGTCTAGAATCAGAATGTTAAATTGGACTCACCACCTGATAGCAAGCCAGTTGTGTGATTCACGTATTGCACTGATTAAGTGCGTCTAACAGTCAGGAGTGAACGTCCACATTTTTGGATGTGGAAAACCAATAAAGCTGGCTGCGGGTCCCAGCTGTGGGATGAGTGGGGGTTGGCTTCAACAATTTGGACTAGAAATTGCACACAGGAATGGGTTCCAATGTCATGTTTATGGATACTGCACAGTCCAGAAAACACATACATTCCTATGGTATTTGAGTTATTTGTGTTCTAGTCCTGGCTCTGTTGCTGCAGGGTACATTTTCGTATTCAGTCTATGGAGTCATCATCAACATTAAAGCCAACACAATTTGGGCAATAGTTTTAACCTGTGAATTCTAGACTGTTTAGAAGTTCATCTAGAATTCTGCAAATCATTCGGTAGGATAATAGAATTGTGAACAGAACGGTAGATCACTCGTCAGTCATTAATCACTCGGGCAGACATGCTCAAACGGTGGGTTGCAACCACAGAGGGGAATCATGAGCAACTTAAATAGGGGGCATCTTTTTTTAAAGCCAGTTGGGCTTGCCTGGTCAAGACAGATGTGCTGATCAAAACCTATTCCTCTTCAGACTTGCTCAGGCATATTGTGGAGCAAAACCTGGAGTATATTTAGAGAACACTTGGGTTACCTGTGCCTAAGGACTTTCAGTAAAATCAGGGCTGCTGTCAAACCCTACCTTTGCTTCAGGGGATGGATCCTCTCTGCTGACAAGCGTGTCGTACAGAAGACTGCAACTTGAAATGTAAGTGGAATAAATGGTAAACAGGATAATTAACGAATGACATTAACTAAGTGAAAGAATGAAAAAGAATGTTAAAAGAAAGAAGGATCTTAATGAAAGTGATTTGACCTTGTGAAGGAGGGGAGTTGATGTATATGGAGGATAAGTTAATTAATTACGAATGAGAAGGCTCAAATAATGTATCAAAAAGTATGAGATTATGTTCTTTAGACTGTTTGGGGCAGGTATGAAAGGAGGAACCCATAGGTTGGTCATAGCTCTGGGTTAGGCTCCAGTGAATGGGGTTAATGGAAAAAGGAGATTAGTTTTAGTGAAAATCATGCCACATTTTAAATGACTATGATTCAAGGTCAAAAATTCAGTTTTAGCACAAGACAGTACAGGCAAAGTGAGTGGGCATTCCAAAAACTCAAGTATGAATGAACATTGTAATTGGTCCTCCTTAGAAAAAGATCTATTTCAAGTACATGCTTTAAGCATGTTTGTATTCATGCATTTACATGGAAAAAGAATGAATTAAAACCATGATTGACTTGTATGTGTGAGACAGGGCAGAGATGCTGCCTAGGGAGCAGTCAGATAAGAGACAGCATGGCCTACAGCTGAATAGTAAGCAGGGCAAGAAGCTCATAAGGGACACTTCCCTAGCGTCTCAGGTTGTAAAGAAGATGGGAGAATTGTACTTTCAAATTTGCAAGATTCTGTGAATGTAGTTTTATGGTAAAGTAAAGGTAAAGGTAAAGGTTCCCCCGCACATGCGTGCTAGTCGTTTCCAACTCTAGGGGCTGGTGCTCATCTCCATTTCAAAACCAAAGAGCCAGCGCTTGTCTGAGGACGTCTCCGTGGTCATGTGGCCGGCATGACTAGATGCCAAAGGTGCACGGAACACTGTTACCTTCCCACCGTAGTGGTCCCTATTTTTCTACTTGCATTTTTATGTGCTTTCGAACTGCTAGGTTGGCAGAAGCTGGGACAAGTAACAGGCACTCACTCTGTTACGCGGCACTCGGGATTCGACCCGCCAAACTGCCGACCATCTGATCGACAAGCTCAGCGTCCTAACCCACTGAGCCACCGCATCCACTTATGGTAAAGTACCATTAGTTTATATGGTCATATTTCCTGACTGATTTACCTGGTAAGGCTGACATTAGGTCTCTGTCTATGAAACTAGGTTTGTTGAAGGTATGGGGCAGGGGAAACCTGGCCTCACTATGTCTGTAGGCCTCAGGGGAATACTTCCCCTTCAATGTAATTATAGAAACTACTGAATATTGGCTTACCGTAGTCTCCCATTCTCCATCTATGTGGAGGTTCCATATCAATAAGTTGTAATGGTATGTAAGAATGACCTTGGAAGACAGGAGAAAGAGCCACAGCAGGTGATGTTAGAAAATGTAACCTTTCAATAAATTAGTTCTTCTGGACATGCTTCCTGTCCACACTGCCTTTCAAGGCTGATATAGAGTCCTATATCTATAATGTATCCTAGCGCAGAACTTTCTTGTGTTCTGGGCAGGAGCAAATTGAATAGCCACCTCATATTTCATAGAATTTATTGGGATTATAGTCATTTGTTTGCCACAGGCTATGTCCAAATTAGGCAAGATAAGAATAAATGCACAAGCCTTTGTCTGGATTGTAGATTCATGCATATCAGCTTGTGCTTGGTGGGTATGCCGTTGGAGGGGGAAAGGTGCCACACATTGCCAATCAGATCAAAATACATAGGCTTAAAAATCTTACAACATCTTAAAAAGCACAGTTGAAGTAACAACTCCATTTATCAGTTTCAAAGAAGTGGTCGTGTGAATCAAAACATTTCTATCTTTTGTTCTCATCTACTTATTTAGCTAAAGTTTGGCCAAAAGGAAATATTGTAAGAAATACTGGTCTTTATCTCTGTGTAAATCAAATAGTTGGTTAAATAATTGACTTTAGCGCATGCTTAGCAGATGACTCGTCAATGGCAAAGAGCAGCTGGTTTGTATTTGATGTGCAGGTAGAATGTGCTTGTAATTGCTAGCTTGTATATTGTAGTTTTGGCGTGTTTTTGAACCAGATGTTTTAGATGGAGAAAAGCTAATTTTCATAAATGTGTTGTCTGCACTGTTTTATGTGTCGGCTGCTTTGTTTACGATAGAGAATTAAAAAACCATTCATTTTAAAGCAAAAGGGCATGTTATGCAGTGAGCTTTGAGGTAGATTTCTTAGGACTATCATATCAGGTCTGGTCAAATGGTGACCACTTTATGACCATGTCATGGATGGTCTTGGGCAACCATGTGATTGCAACAAAGAGATATTGAAACTATACATCTTTCTTGCATTTGAGTACTTGTCTAGATTTTTGCAGCTCATAGCTCTTCTCAGTTGCATACCTGTAGTTATAGCCAATTTTTAGAATCTTATTTATGAACATTAGAATAAACAAAATATCCTGTATTAACTCAATTTACTATGGACACTAATTAAATACTTTGATGCTGATGTTCTAAGAAGGTGGACTAAACAGAGGTAGGCATTTCTGCATATAGTTAATTGAGTAGGGCAGGATACCTTCTCACAATCCTAAATAATTCCCTTGAGTGTTCTCAATAAATGCCGTCAGATAAAAAATCTAAGGTTGCTTCTCCTGATTGCTGCTGCCTAGATTTTGGGTAAATGTTGTCATTGTGCATCCCTAGACTTGTGTCATAATCACTGAAGACTCCTTCCATTCCATTTCATTGCTTACAAGGCCAGGACTTTGTCGGGTAGTGTGATAGCTGTCATGCCAGCAGAACCTTTGTCTTCACTTGAACATGAAATCAAGTCTTGGATGGGACTAGATGGACCAGAAACGGAGGTGTTGGTTCTCATAATTAGTGAGAAATAAGGTAGCTCAAACAAACCCAACCACATATCTCTAAATTCTAGATATATAATGACATTATGAATGTTATCTTTGTCATTCAGCATTGATCTGCTATCCAACAAGAACAGAGTCAAAACCTCTGGTAACTCTAGGGGACTTCCCAAATTTCGCCATACATAGAGCAGGAGAGGTACAGATACTAGAAATGAAATCTCTACTTCTCATTGGAGACTTTCCTTTCACCTACCACCATTCACCATTCACCATTCCTTTCACCTTTTTCCTTTGCCCCATAGTTATTAATTATGATTAATAGAAGCATTAATGCCATTGGAGAATGACATATAAATTGGAACGTAAGCTGAATAAATTCTTTTTAGAGTTAAGCTTAATACTTAATGACTTCATGTAATATTCTGAACAATGAAAAGGAAATGATTTGCCACTTTTACTTCCAGGATATTTTTGTTTAGCATACAATCCTAATGTTCCTTAAAGCAGGGGTCTGCAACCTTGACAATATTAAGACTTCTTTGACTTCAGCTCCCAGAATTCCTCAGCCAGCTATGAAGTCCACAAGTCTTAAAGTTGTCAAGGTTGCAGACCCCTACCTTAAAGAACTACCATTCAAATCAGAAAAGTGGAGCAAACCGGGGAAGAGATGGAGAATAAACACAGCTGCATAAAAGTATGGAAAAACAAATTAAAGTTAAAAAAAAAGGAGCTAGTGAAAGATGGAATCCATTTCTTTCCCATCACATTCACAACATTACATACAGGCCTGACCCATCGCTGTTTCTGCTGCTCTGCTATACCCAGCCTATTGTGTGTGCAGGGAGGTTGTCCTGCAACAGCCCAAATGTTTATTTTATTTATTTATTTGTTAAATTGATTTGCCACCTATCTCGCCATGGGGCGGCTCTAGGCAGCTTACAGCAGTAAAAAGGAAGAAATGAAAAGAGGGCAAACGAGAGTAAAATAATAGAACAATAACGTAATCTATGCAAAAGAAAACAACAACAAATGTTCCCACTACCACCCAGATCTTGCTGAAACAAAGAGATCCTTTGAGGCTTCATCAGGGAGGGTGACTTCAGTCCTGGACTAAATACCCCCTCTTCCTTTCCAAGGTCTCCAGGCAATTGGATCAGCAACAAGCAGTGAAGCAAGAGTTTAATCCTAGGCTGTGTTTGATCATGAGGGGGAAGAAAAGGGAAGGTCAGGCTGCTTTTGCTTTCCAGGAGTGCATTGCCACTTAATGGAAACATTCCTCTCTGTTCCCTCAATCAGGTCTTTTGCTGGGCTACCTCAGCAAAGATGTAAATTGGAACGGCTTTTGCCTCACTTACGAGGTGATGCTGAAGGAGATCGAGACCTCTTAAGTCTGAAACATCTGCAACCACCGACAAGCCGCCTCTCCTTAGACAAACTCTGCAGAAGAGGCAGGAAAAGTGTCAAGGGCAGAGGGCTTTTCTTACAGGGCTAGTTGCAGTGAAGGTGGGGGCACTGCCTGAAGACCTTCCCTACGTGGCTCTGGGGCATATAGTGAAATTCTGCTGCAATGAAAAGGCAAGTAGACGGCACCTTCTCCTTCCAGGATTTCCCCCCCCCCCAGACAGACAAGACTCCTGCAGGTTTCCAAAAGCTGCTATTTGCTTTGGCAGGAAAGGCCACTGTTCTGACTAGCTTCCAGAGGCACAAAGCGATGGACACATCGCCGGCCTATGGGCCACTTGCTTTTATATAATTCTGGTGAGGTAAACCTCACTCTAGGCATTTTGGCCTGCTTTGCATCATGCTTCATTTTCTCCTCCTGAAACCTTATGGAATGATAGATAGATAGCGTCTATTGACATATCAACATTCTTAATCTCCCATCTCCCTGACAGAGGGGCTCTATTTAATGCCACCATTAACTGAGTGTGGGCGTGAATCACGACATTTTTTAAAATGGCAGCATCGACTTTATTTTTTTCCATTTTTTTAAATCATCTTGTTCCATGCCAGTAATCCCTGCACTGGAATGCTCTTTTTGTTTTGACCTGGCAACGGCTGCCAAGTTAGAAAGAACAGAAATATTTTAAATAGTTGTTTCAGCACGAGAAGTGCCTTTGGTCAAATTTATGATGTTTGAAGGGGGGGGGGAAAGTAAATGGAAACAGGCTTTGAAATCAAAACTAAGAAGGAAACTTGCTTTCATGTATTATGCAGTTCAGAAGAATTATATTTTATGTTATTTAATTATAATTATATTTTGGAATGCACAAATTATTTGTTTTATTTATTCATCACATTTTAAAAATCGCCTATCTCCCTCACAAAGGAAACTCTAGTTAATTGCTCCCACCAGAACAATGGTGCCTCTTGTTCTGATTGCAGAGGGGGAAAGAAGTCATGAGTGGATTTCCTCCACCCATCAGCAGAATGTAGTGAGTGGGACCTCAGAAAGGGGCCTTATGAGGCTTGGACTAAGAGGGAGCAAGGTACAACTTTGGAGCAGTATGTCCATCCCACATTAGACTTATGAGCCGCCAGAAAATCTGTGTTGTTCTGATCTAAATACAATACCCCCTATTCCTCACAATGAGAAATATTTTCTAAAAGAAAACACCTCTATTGCCTCTTCTTTCTTTCTTTTTTTTAAAAAAATATGCTGATCTAAAAATATTCTAAAATATTCCAGTTTCAACTTAAGTTGTAATTAGTTTGCCAAAGCTTTAAAAATAGTTAACTGATGGAGGATGTACTCTCCTTTAAATATTGGTTTTAACAATTGCTTTACCAACGCCAAGTTGTAAGGGACCCAATAGTTCATATAACCCTTTGCCAGATACATAGATGAGCTTAAGCGGGTCTTCTTAATATCGTAATCCATTTTTTCCCTATAATTTGGAGTTCATTGCTTTGGTTTTTTTCTTCTGAAATAAAAAAACAAACAAATAAATGCTGGATGATCTGGTGGCAGTTCTTCAAATGTTTGAAAGAGTACTTTTAATTATATTTGAAGAAGGTTGGTCATTCTAAGATTAGATTCACTGATATTTCATTGTGATCATGAGAATATGAGATCATGAGAACCTCAGAATATATATATATATATATATATATATATATATATATATATATATATATATATATATATATATATATATATATGTTTAAGTATTTGTCAAGGCTTTTTGAATGGACCTTGCTAATTAACTCATTCCTGTTTTGGCCCGGCTCAGGGCTTATCCACAGGAACTAGTCAACTTATGACAGCTCATTATTTGTGCAAATTATTCAAATTGCTAATAAAGAATTTGGGAGGCTAAGATGATCATTTCGAACTCATTTATGTTCTCATCAGTTAGTCATACCCTTTATCTGAGATTCGAACCCGGGCTGATTGTATATCAGGCAGTGTTTTAACCTCCTGAGCCACGGGGTTCTTTCTCTCTTATATTAGCTGGAAGGCAAGGCAAATGTATGTTTAAGTATTTGTCAAGGCTTTTTGACAAATACTTAAACATACATTTGCCTTGCCTTCCAGCTAATATAAGAGAGAAAGAACCCCGTGGCTCAGGAGGTTAAAACACTGCCTGATATACAATCAGCCCGGGTTCGAATCTCAGATAAAGGGTATGACTAACTGATGAGAACATAAATGAGTTCGAAATGATCATCTTAGCCTCCCAAATTCTTTATTAGCAATTTGAATAATTTGCACATATATATATATATATATATATATATATATATATATATATATATATATATATATATATATATATATATATACACACACACACATACATACATACATACATACATATATGTATATGGTGGAGCAGTGGGCTAATGCCTCCTTAAGTAACACCAGCTGCTTGCAATTAGTGCAGGTTCACATCCCACCAGGCTCAAGGTTGACTCAGCCTTCCATCCTTCCAAGGTAGGTAAAATGAGGACCCAGATTGTTGGGGGCAATAAGCTGACTTTGTAATAATGCCGCTTGGGGGTGTGTCAAAGCCCTAATAAGCAGGCATATACATAGAATGAAGGCTACTGCTAAGCTTGTAAGCTGCCCTGAGTCTTCGGAGAAGGGCGGGATATAAATGGAATTAAAATAAAATAAATATACATATAATATACATATAATATATATATATATATATATATATATATATATATATATATATATATATATATATATATATATATATATATATATATATATATATATATATATATATATATATTTAATGGGACTTATATGCCGCCCTATCTCCCGAAGGACTTAGAGCGGTTAACAACAGTAAAATACAAGTAAAAATACAAATATTAAAAATTAAACTATATCTACAGCCCCAGCTACAACCAATAAAACCTTAAAACCATATTAAAAACCCCTTATCATCAATCCAGGTCGGCCTGTTGGAAAAGAAATGTCTTAAGGTCACGACGAAAGGACCAGAGGTCTGGGGTCATCCGGAGCTCCAGGGGAAGCTGATTCCACAGGGCAGGTGCCCCCACAGAGAAGGCCCTCCCCCTGGGGTTGACATTGTCTGGCCGACGGCACCCTGAGGAGGTCCTCTCTGTGTGAGCGCACAGGGCGATGGGAAGTCGTTCCTGGCAGCAGACGGTCCTGCAGGTATCCTGGGCCTAAGCCATGTAGGGCTTTATAGGTAAGAACCAACACCTTAAATCTCACCTGGAGGGCAACCGGTAACCAATGCAGCTCACGCAGGAGGGGTGTAATATGGGAGTATTGGGATGCTCCCATCACAACCCGCGCGGCCGCATTCTGCACCAGCTGAAGTCTTCGGGTGGTCTTCAAGGGCAGCCCCATGTAGAGAGCATTGCAGTAATCAACACAGGAGGTAACGAGCGCATGAGTGACCGTACATAAAGCATCTTGGTCCAGATATCCATATCCATATCCATATCCTTTCTGGAGTAGTAAAAAAGAGAAATTTTCTGAGATAAGAAATTGCCAGTGGAGCAGTTATTGGCAGAAAACAATCCAGATTAAAAGCATTCTCCAGACAAGGTTGCTAGGTTTTATTTTTACCTTTTTTATATTAAAAAAGTCACTTGTAAGGTCATAAAACATAACTCTTCAAAAAGTAATGAAGCAGAGAAGGTCTAGCATTAAGCATTCTTAACAATGGAATTAATTCTACAAATGTATATTATAAAGTATATCCTGAGTTAGTCGTCTTAAACCCAGTGAAATCAGTGAGACTTAAATTAGAGTCAATTAACTGAAGACTTATTGGATGTGAATCAGTGGATACATTTTAAGTAAAACTAACTTTAAATTTCACCCATGGAGAAACAAATTGCCATCAGAGCTCTGATGTATAGAGATTCAGTTTCCCTTTGCAATCAAATTGGGGATCTCTGAAGCTCTGATTTAACAGGAAGTTGTGGGAAGTATTAAAGTGATCAAGTCGATGTCTACAGGTAATTGAAATACCATTGAAAAACATTAGATAATATATCAACATATGCCATGGCAGTGCACAAAGTTATTGAATGACTGTACTGTGTGCTATGTATCATCTGGAGAGACTATTTAATAGTCCTTACTATTAGGGAATTCCCCTTACTGCTTTTCCTGAATTTTCTTTCTTTTAAACCAACATGTTAGCATTATCCTGCTTTTGAATTCAAGGCCCCTGAAGGTTCCAGACTTTTAGGTATTTTGCAGCACAGAATTTTTCTTTAGTCATGATCCTCCTCTCCATATACCTCCTGTATATGAGTTTTCCTTATTAAACTTCATGATGACTTGACTTCCTTCCTCTAGTGAGTTGTCCTCTCACTAGCATTATTTTCGGTTCTAACTTTTTCATTGTTTAGTGTCTTGAAATCATTCAAGCCCCCAAGGATTGCCGGTCTATGATGACCAGTACATAAGTAGTGCAGGGAAATGTACTATGCAACATTTTTGTCTTAACTAAGTTATGAAAATCTTGACATCTTGCAGATTTGCAGGGTGAAATGAGATTGTTATGGCCAAGTCAGGGTATGCAAGGCCTCTAAATAAAGTGCCTCTTGTTCCATTTTAATTTCTCACCAAACCCCACAGAAGAGTGGAAAATTATGTAAGTGTCCTTGTACCATATCAGATTAATCCACGACAGGGTCCCATATTGTTGATGAACTGCAAGGGTACTTCTGCTTTTTTTCAGTTGACCTAGTAAGACGACAGGGAATTGTTCCTGATGTTTTATGTATACTCTCTTCCAACATCATCTTCACATCTGATTCTTCAATGAGTCTTTCTGCCAAGTAGAGTATGAAAGACAGCTAGGAGATAAATGAGCTTTCCAATTGTGGCACCCAGTTGATGGAATATCCTTCAAAGAACTGCCTGCTTGTGTCTATATCATTGTCTGAAGAAAGGCAAAACTCTTTTGATTTTCCCAAGCCTCTTTAATTGGGTTATACTCTTTATTTTATTTTTTTTGCTTGAGCTCTGAGGATATTTCATTTCTTCGTTCTCTTTGATCAGTTCTGAATTTATCCAGACAACTGCGTGTATTTTGGCTTCTTAAATCAGGCATTCCTCCCTGAGAAAGGGGGGTTTTATTATATTGTTTGGACAATAGAAAAGATTCAGCATCATATGGCATGGCCACTGATGCATCAGTGTTTGTCTTTAGAAGTAATTAAAAATAAAAATAAAATGCAAGAATCTTAAACTGTTGGTATAGCCATAGCCAATGTTTAATACTATCCCCTGAAGGCAAGAAAAGAGAGAAAAGCCTGTGATAAACACTTTATTTATAAACATAAGTAATGTCTTTTAATGACAGTGGGAGATGATGTCCAGGGGCTTCTTTCTATGTACATGGTTCTAACTGTAGCCCAACTTAAATAGTATTAATTTGTGATTGTAGCAAAAGCACAGGTAGACCCTGGGTGGGTGGGGTCAGGAGAGGAATCTGCCTGGAGTTATTAGGTTCCCAGAAGTGGTCTAAGTCCAACCCCTCCTGAATTCTGTTAACTCTTATCTAGTGCCAATTTAGTGTTGATCGTTAGTTGACAAGATTCTTGCCCATAGGCTTGACCAATAAATCATCTTGACTGGAACTTAATAGGTGGTCCTGATTCGTTGCACTTGAGACTTGTGCTATTTTGCCTATCAAAATTTAGCTTCTCAATCAGTTTCATTCAAGGACACTGGGATGCCTAGCAGTACATTGTTGCAGCTAGATGTTGGGAAGTGAATAAGGAACCAATTTACACCAAAGGTTGTGTAACTCCTCAAGAATTTTAATTTAATTTAATTTAATTTATTAATATTTCTATACCGCCCTTCTCCCGAAGGACTCAGGGCGGTGTACAGGGCAAGAATAAAATACAAAATTACAAAAGTTAAAAGTAATTAAATACATGCCCGTTAAAAGAACAATTAATACATAATAAAAAACCCAATAAAATAATAATAACCCCCCCCCCAAATCCCTCCTCAGGCCAGGCCGGCTTGTTCGAACAAGTATGTTTTTAGGTCGCGGCGGAAGGAGCGGAGATCGGGCGCCGTCCGGAGCTCAACTGGTAGCTGGTTCCATAATTCTGGGGCGCCCACAGAGAAAGATCTCCCCCTGGGGGCCACCAATCTACATTCTCTGACCGGTGGCACCCTGAGGAGGCCCTCTCTGTGGGAACGCACAGGGCGGAGGGAAGTTGATGCCGGCAGCAGGTGTTCCCTAAGGTACTCCGGACCCCTGCCATGTAGGGCTTTAAACACCATTACTAGTATCTTGAATCTCACCCGGAAGACAACTGGCAACCAATGCAGCTCACGGAGCAGAGGTGTAACGTGGGAGTATCGGGAGACTCCCAACACAACTCTCGCGGCTGCATTCTGTACCAGTTGGAGCCTCCGGGTGGTCCTCAAGGGAAGCCCCATGTAGAGAGCGTTGCAGTAGTCCAGACGAGAGGTCACGAGCGCATGAGTGACCGTGCATAAATCATCCCAGCTTAGATAGGGCCGCACCTGGCGCACCAGGCGAACCTGGGCGAAAGCCCCCCTAGTCACAGCCACCATGTGATCTTCCAAGGTGAGCCGTGAATCTAGGAGGACTCCCAAGTTGCGAGCCCTATCTACGGGGGGGTAATAATTCACCCCCCATAGAAAGAGATGGAATATCCGAATAGACCCGGGATGAAGGTATGCAAAGCCACCCAGTCTTGTCGGGGTTGAGCTGAAGTCTGTTCCTCCCCATCCAGACCCGAACCGCCTCCAGGCAACGGGACATCACGTTGAGGGCATCACTGGGGTGGTTTGGGGTCGAAAGAAAAAGTTGGGTATCATCAGCGTACTGATGATACCCAACTCCAAAGCCACGAATGATCTCACCCAGCGGTTTCATATAGATGTTGAACAGGAGAGGCGAGAGGACCGACCCCTGAGGAACTCCACAAACGAGAGACCTCGCGGTCGACCTCTGCCCTCCTGTCAACACCGACTGTGAACGTCCCTGGAGATAGGAGGAGAACCACTGTAACACCGTGCCTCCCACTCCCAAACCCCTGAGACGCCGCAGCAGGATACCATGGTCGATGGTATCGAAAGCCGCTGAGAGGTCTAATAGGACTAGAACAGAGGAATGTCCCCTGTCCCGCGCCCTTCAGAGATCATTCACCAGCGCGACCAATGCTGTCTCCGTGCTGTACCCGGGCCTGAAGCCCGATTGGTATGGGTCTAGATAATCCGCTTCATCCAGGACCAGAGGGAGCTGATGCGCCACCACACTCTCAACAACCTTCGCAAGAAAGCGAAGGTTGGAGACCGGACGAAAGTTGTTCAATACAGCTGGGTCCAAGGCAGGCTTCTTGAGGAGAGGCCTCACCACTGCCTCCTTCAAGACGGCAGGGAAGCTACCCTCACTCAAAGAAGCTGATATAACTGCCTGGAACCAGCTGCGTGTCCTCTCCCGGGCTGCATAAACCAGCCAGGAAGGGCACGGGTCCAATAAACATGTGGTGGAGCTCAGCCTCCCCATAATCCTGTCCACTTCCTCCGGAGTCACAGAATCAAACTCCTCCCAGGTAATATCGACAAGACCGCCCGTGTCCTGATCCTCAGACTCTGCCCAGTCAGAGTCCAGACCGGTCCGAATCCGAGCGATTTTGTCCGACAGATGTTGGTTAAACTCCTCGGCATGACCCTGCAAGGGTTCCTCCCTCACCTCCTGATTAAGGAGGGAGCGAGTCACCCTAAACAGGGCGGCCGGGCGATTATCTGCGGACGCGATAAGGGTAGCGAAGGGATTAGACCTCGCCACCCTTATCGCAGCGAGATAAGACCTAACATAGGTTCTTAGTCGCAATCGGTCGGATTCGGATCGGCTGGACCTCCAACCGCTCTCTAGGCCCCGTCTCCGACGCTTCATCTCCCGGAGCTCCGCGGAGAACCATGGAGCTCGACGGGATCTGCACCGGGTCAGGGGCCGCAAGGGTACAACTTGGTCAAGAGCCTCAGTGGCTGCCCTTTCCCAGGCTTCCACTAAGGCATCTGCCGAGCTATGAGTGAGGGAGGCAGGTGGGGACCCCAGTGCTGCCTGGAACCTCTCGGGATCCATTAAGCGTCTGGGGCGGTACCATCTGATTGGTTCCACACACCCACGGCGGGGGGTAGCAAAACGGAAGACCAGCCGCAGGAGATGATGGTCGGTCCATGACAGGGGCATAACAGTTGGGGAGCCCCCACCAAGATCATCTAACCACCGTCCAGATAAGAAAACTAGGTCAAGGGTGTGGCCTCCCTCATGAGTCGGTCCTGAAATTACTTGCGTCAGGTCCATGGCCGTCATGGAAGCCATGAACTCCCGAGCCAACTCAGATGATCCTCCCAGAGATGGTAGATTGAAGTCCCCCAAAACTATAAGTTTCGGGAACTCAATCACCAACCCAGAGAGGACATCGAGAAGCTCGGGCAGGGCTGCTGCTGCGTGACTAGGCGAAAGGTACACCAGCAGCAAGCGCAACTGCGCACCAGGGCCGCATCTCAAAAAGAGAGACTCACACCCGACTATCTGCGGAACGGTGGCCTCCCGCGGGCACAAGGTCTCCCTCATAACAACAGCCACTCCCCCACCCCTGCCCTGAGCCCGGGGCCGGTGTAGCACCCGGAAACCTGGTGGGCAAAGATCAACCAGAGGAATACCGCCCTCTGGGCCCAACCAAGTCTCCGTGATGCAAGCCAGGTCTGCCTGCTCACACTCGACCAAATTGCGGATGAGAGGAGCTTTGTTAGCGACAGACCTGGCATTCAGATACACCAGCCGGAGCTCAGGAGGCTGCACATTTGTAAACTATGAATACATGGACAGGAGAAAAGAGACAATTACACCAGAGACAACTCAGCCTGTCTAATGCCCTAAGTAAAGGGCAACTGTTCTTGTAAATCAGTTTTCTCAATTGCATGGAAAGACTTCGTGCCCAGGTTTACACGCAGTTACCTCTTGCATGTAAACAGCAAAGATATTACCCAATTTAAGAAGAATTGAAGGGGGCCTTTCTTTGTTAAAGAACAAGTGATAGTTTTATTTTATTTTGAATCTGATGCTGCTTATGCAGCCAGTTCAAACAACTGGTAATGATCTTTCTAGAGAAGAGTTGGGCATTTGGCTCCACACAGGCCCACAGTTCTCACAATATATACATTATATATTACTGCAGGTTCGCATCCCACCAGGCTCAAGGTTGACTCAGCCTTCCATCCTTCCAAGGTAGGTAAAATGAGGACCCAGATTGTTGGGGGCAATTAAGCTGACTTTGTAATAATGCCGCTTGGGGTGTGTGTGTGTGAAAGCCCTAATAAGCAGGCATATACATAGAATGAAGGCTACTGCTAAGCTTGTAAGCTGCCCTGAGTCTTTGGAGAAGGGCGGGATATAAATGGAATTAAAATAAAAAATAAAAAAAATATAATGTACCCTAAACAGACTGGAGAATAGAAATGCCTCATTTACTAGAGAGAAAACTGCAAAGAACATTAAATGAAACCTAAGAAATTCAGTGTCTAAGCCTATTGTCTTTTGGTGGATGAAGGGAGTGTAAAATAGTATTTTTTTTATTTGTTTCATTTTTGAAATGTTGTTTTCATGTTGCATTTTGTTAAACAATTGTTTGCTGTTCTGCATTTTTACAGAAATGATTTTATAAGTTTGCAATGCAACTCTCTGGGATTTTCAGAAGGTGTAGATGTCAGACTTGTAGCATAGTATTTTAAAGAAAAGTATTGAGCCTGAATGAGTAATTCAGAAATATTGGGAATGGAACAGTGGGTTTTAATGACAGTGGAGCCTATGTTGCTTGCCAGCGAACTTAGCAGAACAGATTACATTTAATACCCCCCCTCCAAAAAAAACAAAACAACCCTTCGTAAAGAAGGTACTCCGAGCATCAGTACTTTTCACTCAAGGGAATTCTATTATCAGAGAGCCATTTACTACAGTGGTTAAAGCACCAGACTATAAACTGGAAGGCCGTGAGTTCTAATCCTCCCTTAGGGTCAGTCACTGTTCAGGAAGAAGGCAATAGCAATCGACTTCTAAAACCCTGCCAAGAAAATTGCAGAGATCAGTCCAGCTGCCTGGAGACAAAACCCAGAGAGAATACCACCTCCCAAATCCTACTACAGTATCATGTTTTCCCTTAACCATTTTTCAAACTAAACATGTTCAGGGTTTCCCTCCCCCCCAACAATTCCTTGAAGGAATTGATTTCAAAATAGTTTACTTTCTTGATCACTCATCTTTGAGAAGTATGGTTCTTAAAATGAGATGATGCAATGATGAGTATGCGTGTGTGTTTATAGTCTCTCTCTGTGTGTATATAGTGTATGCATGTATGTGTTTGTACGTGTGCATGCACACTCACAAACATCTACGCATGCATACCCACAAGCGCACCCACACTGCTATAAGAGCCTGTTTGGTGCAGTGATGAAGCTGCTGGCTTAGGAAGTAGGACTCTGAATTCTAAGCCTCTCTTAGGCATGAAAACCAGCTGAGTGACACTGAGTCAGTCATTCTATCTCAGCCCAACCTGCCTCACAGGACTATGGTTATGGGCAAAATAGGGGAAGGAAGGAGCATTAGGTATGTTCACCACCTTGAGTTGACCAATGTCATATATATACTGCTCAAAAAGATAAAGGGAACACTTAAACAACACAATGTACTGTATTTAATAGTAGGATGTCTTATTTTCTGTTCCCTTTATTTTTTTGAGCAATATATATATATATATATATATATATATATATATATATATATATATATATGAAGATGTAGTAACAATAATAATAAGGGTGTTTGTGCATGTATAATGTGCGCTTGATATTTTGCATCAAAGGAATATTACGTGCAAAGAAAGGCAGCATTTTGCTACTTGTCTACAATAAGTATAATTTGCAAATTTATATTATTTTTCGTAATTCTCTTTGCAATTGTCTGCTTTAAAGTCATGCAAATATGCTATGAATTTTTAAAATGTTCTATTTAAATGTTTGAACCGATTTGAACAGGGTTTTTTTTTAAGCTGCCGTGAAAATTGTGTTTTCTTTATTTAGGCTGCTTTTTTATTCTAAGACATTTTGTAATTAAGTTCAAAGTGAAACACAGTGCAAGGTTTCAGAATTAGTTGAAAGGATTTTTTTTGTAAAAGCATAGGATTTTAGCAGGTCACCTTTTGCATGCTACTGGAGGATTTATTTTTTATTTTTTTTACTGAAACTAAAAAGGAATCTTTGTCTGGTATTTGAGTACAAAACCTGATTTGCAAGCATGGTATTGTGCCTTTTATCAGACCTCCAACTATCATTCTATAAAGAAATACTGTATGAGAACAAAATGCATTTTAATTAGTTGTGATCACTGAGAAGTTATGTTTGATAAAGTAAGATGTATTTGATTCCTCCCACAAAGTTTTTATTTTATTAAGTGAATTGTGTGCACCATATCTACATTCCTCCAAAGATGAATTGCTTAAGATTGTAGGAATAGTTTTCAAGACTTTGGACCTCCTCTTGCACTGTGGAACTGACTGATGAGATAGGTGAAATGCTCTTTAAGTGCATTACATTCCCTAAAATGTACCTGAAGTAGGCTACTCCTCATTTTCATGGGTTCTGCATTTCTGCTAATGAATTAGTGAAATAAAGATTTAAATATCTGAAAAAGCTGTGCTGACCAGGGTTTTGTTTTGTTTATGCCCTGGTTGCTTTTTCGTTTTTTGCAGTTATTGGGAAAGGGAAGGCCTATTAAAATGGTAGCTCAAGATGGCTCTGGTTTTGCAGAGCTAATGTTTGTGGTGAAAAGAGAAGCTGGTAAATAGATCAGCTCCTTGGAACTCCTCTCTGGATCAAGGAGAGGACAAGGATCACCCACAGGTTTCTCATTACAGAATCTTGTTGAGAAAAAAATAGTAAAAGAGTGATGTCCAGCAGGCTTGAGAATTATGGGAGCTGGGGTGGGGGGCAACCATCTTGTCTAAGCCATGGTTAGTTAAGAATCTTCTGAAAAGCAAGTTTTATTTTGCCAGGAGAATCTCTTTTTTTCCTGGATGAAAGAAATTTTAAAGATTTTTAAAATTTAAAAAGAAAAACTTTTATTTCTGAAAAACAGCAAAGGTGGGACTAGCATGTGGATTTTGGAAAGTTAAGAGGCTAGCTGGACTAGAAAGAATATTTCCTGTGGGATCCTTAGCATTTTATAAAAAAAATGTATGATGACTTTGAAATTAATTGTAAAAAATCCTCCTGTGGGAACATTTTGCGAAATGGAAAATAAACAGATAAGAAGAGACTTTGAAGGTTGACTAAAAGTTATCAAAGAAAACTAAGGATTATAATTAAAGGAAAAAACCAGTTTATACAATGGAGCAATAATATTTAATTATGTAAGAATTCAAGGGTATTTGAGAACAATGCACTCAGAAATGTCTTACAAGATTGTCTTTCTATTAACTCATCTGTTAAAACCATTTCTTTGATCTATTTGATGAGTTAATATTTCAGCTAAAATTAGTGAATGATTCCTGGTAAAGACTAGGGAATACAGAAGTTAGGAGCCTTTAGTAAAATGTAAAACTGAGGACTGCTTATACTTAAAAATAAAGGGAAGACAATTGCACTGTCAATCATAATAACTTTGGTTTCCTAGCTGAGAACACTGAGACCAGGTTAATTAAGAAAGAGTTCATTTCTTTTTCTCAGATTTATTATATTGGTGTCAGGTATGTCTACTAGGTAAGCTAAAAGTCATTTGATGTCAATTTGTCATATGATACCAGACAAAGTTCATAACTTAACAAGGGGCCACATGACTAATTTTCAGGCAGGATTGGCTTGGTTTGCACATAAAGATAAACTATAATGGCATCTGTTGATTTAGTGTCATATATAAATCAGGTTTGTTATGGTTAATTCAACAAACCATGTTATAGCTGCCACTTAATCACATTATTTTGTCTTTTAATCTTGTTATCCACCTTGAGTAAACAGAAAAATGGGATAAAAATGAAATAAAGAAAACAATCACCATGAGAATTAATCAAAAGATAGACCTTGATTTCCTGTCCACCCTCTAAATACAGCAAATCAATCCTTAATATCTATACTGTATATTCCCTCCTATTTTACCTGAGTCTAATGTAGCTTAATGTCAATAGCTCAAAGCTAAAGGCAACTTTCCTTTCCTAGTCTCAAGCACATCAGTCCACACTCTTTTAAATCACCATGCCTCTTTAGAATTGAAATAACATTTCTCCTATCAATCTGTAAAAAAATCAGTGAGGATAGACAAAAGAGCATGTGCTTACAGTTGAGGTTTTGGCAGCAGATATTCTGTACAATTGATGGTTAAAATATTGTGGTTCAGGATTGGAAACCAAATTATTCGTGAGTGGAAGGATTCTACAGTTCTGGGCAGCTGATCCTGTAATAAAATGAATAAGTAATAAAAAGTCACTTCCTGTTTTGAGAGTTTGTATTTCATACTTCCAACATTTACCTATTACTGTACATTCAAATTTCATACTTCCATAAATAAACCTGGCACCTCGTAAAATAATCTCCCAGCTGTTTTAAAGTAGAATTGTTTTATTTAAAGTCCCTTTGGGATCTAGACCAATAAGGAGAACCTAACATTTTGTGAAGAATCTAACATTTTGACATGGAAATATAATAACATTTTTTCCAACATTCTCTTATATTTGAATTCTTTCACAAGTAATAATGTTTTTGATCTTTTATTTATTTTTAAAACTTTAGCCAGGTTTTTTGTATACCCAGTAAACCGTTCTTTTCCAAGTAATTTTCTTGGTATGTCATTCTGTACTTTCTTTGTCTTGTCAGATAAAATTCTCTACTTTTTCTTGTCAGATAAAATTTGTTCTACATCTGTCATTCCTTTATTAACATCTTTTGGATGTGGTCTCTCCATAGAAGCAGACATCTTTCCTGACAGTGTTGATATTGTAGTCACTAAATTCTGGCTCCGTTCTTCAAAGATCTCTTTTACTATTTTTGATATTATAATGCTATGTGTCATTTTGAAAATCGTAGTATTAACCGAGATCAAGAACAGCCTTGCATTTTTTTCCCTATGTTTAAAACCTTTAGTCCCTCTGTATCCAATTTTTAAAATCATCACTTATTTGTTATGACTTGCAATAACCAAGATAGCCAAAATAAGTCTCTTTCCCATGAGTTCTTTTTTATAGTTAATTTCAAAATCTTATAGTAAAAGTCAATATTCCAAGTTTATCTGAAATCCTTAATCCATTTATAACTTCCTTGGTTCAAAATCTTATTTTTGCCGTTTAATTCAAATTCTTTTAGATCTTACACTTCTAATTATTTTTTCTTTTTGTTCAGAGTTGATGAAGTCGTTTAAAACTTGTTATTCCAAATGTCTCTAGTAGCTTTAAGATAGTTACTAGACAATTTCTGAAAGTCATTAGAATAAGCTTGCGAATGTTGTGTCTTTTCAATGTCTCCACCATGGTTGCAGGCAAGATGGCTGATCCTGCTGATTCCCAGTGCTCAAAAATGCAGAAACCAGTACCCTACGGTTTCCTCATGGGGAGCAGCTGTCTAGAATAAATGTTGGCAACCTCCCATCTTCTCCTTATTTGATGAGGTTCCAAGGAATTGGTCTACTCACCAGTTCCTTAGTCTTTGCTCAGTTGTAGCAGACCACCTCCAAACATTCAGACAGCTCTAACTCTTAAGGCCTTGAAGCTAGTAAAAACTTGGTTCTTTGGGAGGATTTTATTTATTGATGGACCTTACGTACTGTAGTTCCCTATATCAATCATTGCGTCTCACAATACAAGCCCTAAAAATTATGATCCAATTAAACTACATATGTTGGGCTTTATTAACAACTTGCCCCAAAGCCTGAAGAAAAAGCCAACAAGGTTGATGCTATCTGAATCTCAGACAAACAAACCGTCCCATAAGGCCTAGGACAATGCATACAAGATGGAGGCCTTCAGTGCCTGTATTTGTCAACGTTTTCAGATTGTTATTACTGTACTTCGGTTTATTGTTGTTGCTTTATTTTTTATTTGTAAACAGCGTAGGTCCCTCTGAAGGGAGACAGGGATAAATCATGTAAATAAGTAACATTGATGCTTTCCAGATATTTTGGACTGCAACTCCCACAATTCCTTGCCTGTGGTAATAATGAAGAGCCAATGTTTTAGGCAACAGTACGAGGAATGTAAGCATTCAAGGCAACAGTTAAGATGCCTGACCATCTGTGGCTCAAAGAATTGAGGGAGTAGAATACAATACAACAAAAAGTATGTGCGATTGGAAAGTGGAACAGTAGTATCATTTAGAGCAGCAGTTCTCAAAATGAGGTCTGGAGACCACTGGGGTCTCTGAGACCCTATTTCAGGGAGGTCTACAAAGCCAAATAAATGTTTTAACGTTTCTCAGTTTTAATTTCTAATACAGTAAATATTGCTTACATAAACCAAAGCTCTTTAGGGTCATCAATCATTTTTAAGAATGTAAAGGAGCCCTGAGATCAAAATGTTTGAGAGCTGCTGATTTAGAGTGTTGAGCAAGTTTAAGGTGGGTGGGAGGGAGGGGTTTGTGGTCTCCTCTTTAAAAGTAAGAAAAAAATGGATTCTGGAAAAGTAAACAACATTCTGTTCAGAAATGACTATTAGTAAGTCATAGAAACTATCCTTTTATCACAGTATGCAGTTGCTGGTTTTTTAGAGTCTGAAAATCATCAAAGATATTCTGCAAAACCCTAAGAAAGGGAAAAAAAGAAGTACACATTTAATTTGAAGGCAAAGTACTAAACTGTTTTCAAGAAGAATGAAAGTATAAGTGTTTCTGACGGGTGCTTTCCTTGGAATATGAATTTATAAGGTTATTTTTAGGGCTTCTACAGCTAAAACCAGTCAGATGCTGTCAGTCATTTTCAGAGCATCCTGGAGAAAGATAAGTTTCCTTCCTACTGGGTTTGTACCTGCTTACAATCAGCCACCCAACCAAAAGTAGCTTCTTAGTAGCAACAACAGACCATGTCATAGTTTGCATAGAGCAGGGGTGTCAAACTCAATTTCATTGAGGGCTGCATCAGCATTGCAGTTGCCCTCAAGGGGCTGGGTGGGTATGGCCAGGGTGGGCGTGGCCTACTGGGTGGGCATGGCCAGCTCTACATCGTTCGCATCAAGGGTGCCTATGGCAGTGGCCATTCCCTCACTGTTTCCAGGATGGCTTCGCGGGCCGGATCCGGCCCCCAGGCCTTGTGTTTGACATGTCTGGCATAGAGGAACCAACTCTGTGACAACCCAGAGGGTCTTTCTGTTCCTGCATTTCTTTTGGCAACGCCACTACAGCATTTCATAATATCATCAAGACATCAAAAAACATACATCGATCCATCCTCCAGTGTGTTGCATATTATCTATCAGCAATGCCTAGTAGACTTTACATTGAACAAACTGATGAATAACTATGCCCAACATAAATGGATACAAATATTAGAAAGTATCTAAACATTAATTTAAATTACATTTTAAAAAATAAAATGTGTTCACTTTTAATTCTTATCTTCACATTTTTTAAAAAATAAAATAAAAGGAAGCTAAAACATTCAAACAGTTAATATTCATAAACTGTGGAGAAGGTACCAAGAAGGTTCAGCTTTAGAAGATGTGAAGCCTCAAATACATGTTTTTTTGAAATAGGATTTTAAAAGTAGTTCTAGACTTCAATGGTTCCAAGATATCAACCCCATGAGGCAGCTGAGCTGATTTATTTCTATAATATTATTATCCTGGGCTCGCTAATCTATAACTCTATGGAAAGCTATCCAGGCAATTAACCTTTCTTGCCATCCAGTAAAGGTCTGCTAAAACTGGAAGAAAATAAACAATGGCATAGGATTACAACAAGAATATATAATAACTGGCAGCCATGCTCTATAAGGGAGACAATATGCTCCTAACTATAACATGACCTACTTACTACTTACAGTCTAAGCCAAAAATATAACTGCCCCCCCACACCCCTCTAAGGCCTAAACTGCCTAAAAGGTGTGTGTAAGGATATGCTGTTCAACTGTGATTCCTCCAGATGGGTCGAGATTTCAGCTGAAGAACTGTGAGTGGCTTCTCTGAATGAACCATGGAGGCTGGAATGGACTTCCTTCTCTTTCTCATCAATGCTTTGTAGCAGGAAGTGATGAGACAGGAAAGAGGAAGTATACTGCACCTACTTTGGCTTGCAAGGTCAGGGCTGCCAAACTTATTTATAAGGTAGCTAAATAGAAAGAAATTAACCCTGTCCTGCCAGAGCAGCAAATGCTCTGGGGGCAGAACAATTGTTACTACAGTGGGTTGCACAGTCATCCTTATCTTTAGACTGGATTTGATATTTTTACCTGTCTAGCAATAGCAGTAGCACGCAACCCTCCCTAAGACAGGGCTTTTCAACCAGTGGTATGGGTATCACCTGTGGTACATTGGCACCTGGCAGGTGGTACGCAACCATCCTAGAAAAGTGGTAGCGGGGGAGGGGAATGAGCTGAACCAGTGGCAGCACCGCACAAGCCTGAGCGAGAGATGGCTGGAGCTGCAGGGCTGTCAGGGCTCAGCAGAAGCGCCAGGATCAGTGCCAGGCTCCAGCTGGAGCTCAGCGCTGATCCCGGCACTTCTGAGCCCAGAAGAAGCACCGATCAGCTGGAATGTTACAGCATCTCCAGGGTCTTGTGATTTACATTCAGATGCTTGGCAACTGATTCATATTTATGACGGTCACAATGCCCACGGTCATGTGAAGTGACCAAAACCTGCTGCAACCATCCAGCAGAGGGGGGGGGAAATAAAAACCAAACACCCCCTACCCTACCCCCACTGCCAATCCTCAACAGAAATGATCACAACAATGAAAACCTCGGACAGGAGGAAGAGTGCCGCCGGGCAGGCAGGCAGGTGTCTTGCTTGGCTGTGGCTAGGGGGGCACTTTTTTCAATGCCATTGTAACTTCGAACAGTCACTAAGCAAAATGTTGTAAGTTGAGGACTACCTGTACTTCATCACTTTTTTCCTTTTTTTTTTTTGGTCAACTTTTTGACACCTTGCTAGGCGACTTGTGGTACTTGGATGTTGCCGTATCCTAAAAGTGGTACCATGGGTGAAAAGGTTGAAAAGCCCTGCAATAAGCGGTTTAACAGAATCAGTTTATTGCCCCCAGCAATCTGGCTCCTCATTTTACTGACCTCAGAAGGATGAAAGGCTGAGTCAAACTTCAGCTGCTCAGAATCGAACCCGTGGAGTGAGCAGCAAGTCAGCCTGCAGTACTGCATTCTAACCACTACACCGCCATAGCTCTTAAGGACTGGCAATGGGCAGATGTTGCTTTCTTTTGCCACAGTTGTTCTACTACTATTTGCAGGTTTTTAATTTTGTGATTTCTTTTACAGTTCTTTCTCTTTATTCTGCTGTCTCCAGGTACAGCTGTGTTTACTATCCAGACTTTTTTTGTCTAATCAGCTATTTTTAAGTATGGGGTGTTATGTGGTAGCTGCTTGTCTGCTTGAATTCTAAACTCCCAGAGTATTTTAGCTTCTTTATTTTCTGTTACTTTCTCTGTTTTTTTTTGTTCTTGCTTACAGGCAAGTGGTATTTCTTGCAAATATTGCAATGCACCAATGTTGCTACTTTGTCATGCCATAGTTTTTAATCAGTCTGTGTGATCTTATTGCAGCAGCTAACTAGGTGGTCCACTGTTTCTTCAGCTTCTCTGCATTTACTATCCAAGGCTTGGTCTTGGGTAGCTGGAATTAGTCCTTCTGTTTCTTTCTTCAATTTCCCTGCTCTTAGCCCTCGCCATGTCTTCTTATCTGGTTCGCCTGCTAGTTTTTTTTAAAATTTACTGGCCATGTAATATTTTGCCTCACCATGCCTCTTCTCTATTCTTCATTTGGTCTTTCTTATAAGCCAGTTTGTCTCTTGGTACAGGTAGTCCTTGACTTAAAACAGCTCATTTAGTGACTGTTCAAAGTTATAACAGCACCGAAAAAGTGACATGATAATTTTCACAATTACAACCTTTGTAGCATTCCCATAATCATGTGATCAAAATCCAGATGTTTGGTAACTGGCTCGTACTTACCTCTGTTGCTGTGTCCCAAGGTCACGTGATCCTATTTTGCAATCAGCGGGGAAGCCAGATTCACTTAACAACCATGTTATCAACTTATCAACTGCAAGGATTCACTTAACTACTGTGGCAAGAAAGGTCATAAAATGGGGCAAAATTCACTTAACAAATGTCTCACTTAGCAACAGAAATTTTGGGCTCAATTGTGGGCGTAGGTCGAGGGCTACCTATATTCAGTAACCTTCATGGTGTATTACAGGGTTCTTCAAACTTGGCCCTTTTATGACTTGTGGACTTCAACTCCCAGAATTACTCAGCCAACATGCCTGGCTGAGGAATTCTGGGAGTTGAAGTCCACAAGTCATAAAAGGGCCAAGTGTGAAGACCCCTGGTGTATTAGCTTCAGTGCATCTTTTCACTGTCCTTCAGATATTCTTCCAATGGCGTTTTTTGTTCTTCAACTGTCTGGCATACTTGCAACATTCCATGCCCACCTCTGTTCCATAGGTGAAACACAGCTGCCAGTTCTTTAGCTGGGTTGGCCTTCCTATGCATTGAATTTTTCCCAAGAACCTAGGACAGGGGTAGGCAACCTTGGCCTTTTTATGACTCGTGGACTTCAACTCCCAGAATTCCTGAATCAGCCATGCTGAGGGGAAAGGGAGAGGTTTCCAAGCTGAGCCATGCTGGCTCAGGAATTCTGGGAGTTGAAATCCACGAGTCATAAAAGAGTCAAGGTTGCCTACCCCTGACCTAGGATGTTGTAATGTATCAACATAGTATATGTGTGAATCCAAGCAATGTATCTTTTTGTAATTTACAGATAAAATGTAATTGACAAATGGTTATTATTATCTGTTCATAACAATGTGAAGTCACAGCTGCCAGTTCTTTACCTGCTGTTGGCCTTCATATGCATCAAGTTTTTCCCAAGAAACTAGGATGTCATAATGTATTGGTATAGTATATCTGGGAATCCAAGCAATGTGGCCTTTTGCAATTGACAGATGGAATTTTTGTCAATGCACTGATTTTCTAAATGCCGTTCAAACGTTTTTGGTATGGTATCCAATGTATCAATAACCGTTGGGACCACCATAACTGTTTTATGTCCTTCAACTTTGC
This sequence comes from Vipera ursinii, assembly GCF_947247035.1. Lineage (NCBI taxonomy): Eukaryota > Metazoa > Chordata > Lepidosauria > Squamata > Viperidae > Vipera > Vipera ursinii. The sequence continues at coordinate 212,546,397 of NC_139512.1, read as the reverse complement.
TTTATCTTCTATTATCCTCTGGTATTGCCGCATCAATTATCCACATGTTCTTCTTTTCAGCCACAGTTATATTTGGTGTGTTTATGAGCCAAGATTTTATCAGTCTGTATTTGGAAATCTCACAATATTTTAGCTTGCTCATTTTCTACTACTTTTTCATCTGTATGTTCCCATCAATTTTTCATTAACGGTGCATGACAATTTTACAGATGTTCCAGTGAATTATTTTGGTGACTGTGTTATGTCATTCCTTATTATCAATGCTTTTTTTGTTAAAAAAAAGGTGCCGGAACTCACACACGTTATACAACCCGCCTTACCTACCCTACAACATTTACCTTTGTAGTTGAAAAAAAAACCCATCAATTTTTAGTGTATCTAAAAGACTAGGATTTTGTTCAAGGTAAGTTAATACTATTAATGTTACCATGCACTGTGTGGCTTTAAATTATAAGAAGGCATTTTATTAATCTTTTGGAACATTTACCATTGGCATACCCATTTAGTTTAATGAGTGGAAATGTCAGTTTTCTATGTGGAATGAAATTGGCCCAGTAAAACAAAATTTGGTTGCTTGTAAAAGATTGAGTTATTTTTAAGAAGTTGACAAGGTGGAAAAATTTACATTTGGAGTTTAATATGGATATTGATTTGAAACAAATTTAAGTTGAAACTTTGTCAGTGAACAGATTACTTTTAATTTACCTTTAAGTTAAACCCAATTTAATAAATAGATCTGATTAAACCTCACACTATATAGGTATACCTTTATATCTGACCAATACATAATTAATATATATTATTATTAATAATAATAACTCCAAATCACAAGACATTGGCTTTATTCTTATTCTTCCCCTCTGCAGTTTGAATATAAAGTATAAAAGACTAAAAAGAGACTTTTGTAGACATCCCAGCCTTTGAACTACCCAAGGAACTGAAACAGCAAAGTCTCGCTGTCGGGCAAGCTTCCACACCAGCTTCCTTTCTTTCCTCTCACTTCGCCTCTTTTTATTTTTTATTTTTTGTAAATATTTTATTAGAATTTTTTTAACATAACATAAATCATTATAAAACAGAATGTTGTCTGGGTAACATTTATAAGACAGTCCTTAACAATTAATTTCTATAATCTACGTATATTCCATATGTTAATTTCATTTGATTTTCCGTTTCCCCAATGTATCTTTCTTCACAAAACATTAGATTAAGACAATTTTATTTGCTTAACAACAGTTAAATATATAGTTTCAATAATCCTTTGTATCGTTTTAGTTGTCTTATCATAAAACCTGTCACCATGTTTATTCCAGCTTATTTCTCCCCCCAAATTCTAAATATTTTCACAAGTGACCATCTTTTTAACACTTAACTCTATTTACATTGGTGGATTTCATTCTGTTTTTTCCATACAAACCCTCTCATGCTTTTATATTTCCCAATCAATAAGTAAAAAAGTAAAACAAAGCAAAACAAAACAAAAAAAGAGCAGATTATTTCTCCCTCCAAATTCAAAATGTTCTTACAAATAACAATCATTTCAACATTCAACTATATTTACATTGGTGGATTTAGTTCTGTTTTTTCCATATAAACCCTCTTATGCTTTTATATTTCTTAATAAGCAAAAAAATAAAAGTAGAAAGAGAGAAGGAAGAGAAACAAAAAAGAGAAGAGAGAAAAAAAAGACGTACTAGACTACAAAAAATAACATGAAAATATGTATTTCTCCTAATTTAATATATATTTATCCCCTCAATTTCTCATTCTTTTTAATCATAGCTAAGAATGTATTTAATCTATTTAAACTTCGAACATTCCATTCAATAGTTCTAATCATCTAATGATCCTTTCGAATTCTCCAACTGCTTCGCTGAAAACAGGAACCGGAAACCTCGCCTCTTTTTAACCTCACACCCCACCTTCTGTAAGGGAAGGCAAAAGGCTCACTCACCCTCTCGTGAAAGATGGCTTCCATGTTTATGGGCCTCCCACCATCACCATCAGCTTCCACACACATGGTCTGACCCAGCCAATCAAGCCACGCTCTGGCTATGGTGCCTCATGGCTTCTCCTAGAGGAGGCAGACAGCATCAGAGGGGACCTCGCTTGCACAGTACCGCCAGCGTGGCATTTTCAAAAGCAAACAAGGACAGGAAGGGAAACAATAGGAAAAGAACGCAACTGTGGAAAATCCATTGAAAAAAGGTGCCGGAACTCTGTTCCAGTGCATTCTATGACAAAAAAAGCTCTACTTATTTATCAGTCTGTGTAATCTTCTAACATGAGCTAAGTATATGATATATAAGTCTAATTAAACTAAACTAAACTAAACTACTGTTTTTTTCCTGCTTCTTTGCACAATCTGCACTTTGAGTCATTTGATGCTGATCTTGATTTTAACCTGCTCTTGTGTAGCCCTTTATTACTTGTTTATTTGCAATGGTAGAGATCTGCAGAGGTGGAAAACTCTTGTGTCTCCTGTCCCTCTAGATCAGACCTGTCAAGCTCGCGACGTCACGTGACATTGTGCAACGTATCGGGACGTTTTTGCCATTGCCGGCAGTGGGGTGGGCGCGGCTTCCAGATGACGCATCTGGCCCGTGAGCAGGCAGTTTGACACCCCTGCTCTAGATCCTGACTTTCAACTGTCTGAGCAGGTTCTTTATAGAGGAGCAGACTTTATTTAGTATGGATGAAATAGAGAAAAATTCTAATCTGCCTTTCCTCTCTTTTTTTTCCAGTAGGAGATCAGCAGCTACACAAAGAGGCTGTCTAGTTTTTAAACTGCTGTTTATTTTCTGCTGTGTACTGTGGGAATGTTGTTTACACTGGTACAGTAGAAACAGTATTGGTGCGGAGCTCCCATGAGTAGAGGCAGAAAGAAAACTTGTTGAACAATGACCGGAGTATCAGTCAGTCCTGTAATTTATTATGCCCTAAGATCAGCGTTGGAATTTTTAAGACAGGGTGACTATTGTAAACCAGACCGCTTCCCTCCATTATGCATGCTCAGATATGTTGTTTGCAAAGAGTGAAAGAAACGAAAACAGGGAAAGGAGAGAGTGCTAGCAATTCATTTCATTACTATGTATTTGAGATAGATTTGTTCCACTTCTAGAAATTAATGAGTTCTATTTTGGAAAGATTGGGGTCTACGTTCAGTCCTGTGCAGATGTGCTATCTATTAATGATCTCTGTAGAAAAGGAACTGTCCCAATTGATTTCCTCATGAAATAGCTGTAGTGACAAAGAGAAAGCACTTTCTCATCCTCATACATTCATATATATATATGGTTGACTCAGCCTTCCATCCTTTTGAGGTAGGTAAGATGAGGACTCTGTAAACCACTTAGAGAGGTCTGTGAAGTGGTATATAAGTCTAAGTGCTATTGCATTACGAAAACACATGCACACCCATACAAAGATATGCAGTTCGGCCTAGAAAATCAATTATCTTTGGGCAACCATGTGTTTTAAGACTAAGACTTTTAAGTTGAGCAGTTGTTTGCAAAGCTTTCAAAATAGTCAACCATTTTGACACAAAATTTTAAAATTGAAATGACACCAAATCCTTATGTCAGGGTCCTTTGATCCAGACTATACAGTAAGCAGCCAGACTGCAGTTCCAAATTACTGATTTTGCAAGACGTTGCTTTTTTTTTGGAAATATGTTTTTTTGCCACCACCCCCTTCTATAATTGACACAAACCCACCATTTCCATCACCCTCAGATCAGCTTTTCTTGGCTTCAGCTCTCTAAAAATGATATAATACTCTTTTACACTCCAAAACATCCAGTGTATTATTCCAAGAGCTGAAATCATTTTTTTTTTGTTATTGTTATTGTGGTTTGGTCTTGCATTTTTAAGATCACATTTGGCTGAATAATGTAAGGGCTTTGGTATTTCATCTATGGAAATCTGTAATGAGATGGTGCTCTTGAGTATTGGGGTAGAGAACTGAAATAAAAGACTATATGATCAGGGCATAGTTCTATATTTTGCGATAAAACAAACAAACACACTTGCCTCTGATTGGAATCTAATGATGTACTTCCATGAGCAAGTTTAAAAACTGAGCTATTGAAAGTTGAAAGTACGATTTTCTGCTTCGCTATAGCTAAAGTGAGACCTTTCAAAGATTGGGCTATAATAACAAATCCTACCTTTTAAAAACCTGATTCATTCCTTACTTTCCTTGACTGTACTCTCATAGCTTTTGCTTCTTCTAGTGAGTATCTGTTATTTTCCAAGCTTCCTCCCCTTTCCTCATTTGTTATCAAATCTCCGTCTTTATTTCCGATCATGATTGATCTGCCAATCATCTGCTTCCTTCTGTTTCTCCAGCTGCTTCAACAACGCCACCTATAATGTATCTTAATGCTGCTCACTGTCAATGTCCTTTTCCCGATGCAGGTAAGAAATCACGTTTTTATTTGTCTCAAGCTAGAGCATTATTTAACTTGTCACTGAAACAAGAATCAGACTTTTGTCTGCAAACCCTGTGCCCTCATCTGTGAATTTTCTCTACACCTCCACTCTAGAATATAAAGCAAAAGCAGTTTTTTCCCACCAGATGGCAGCAAAACATTCTGTAAGCTCAGCTGCCTCTTCCAGAAGAACAAAATTAAAAGTTTTTACACAGAGAAGTAAAAACAAAACAAAAACAGCAAAAGGTTGACCAAAGAAGCAATGTACAAAATGTTAAAGGATTGGAAAAAGAGATTGATTTCTTTTTTGGAGTCAGTTACTGAATCCATATTTCCTCACTTGTTTCGTATCAATAATTCAAATAATTATTTTGCATCAATAGTAATCCCAACACAATCAAAAACAATTTGCCCAAGTATCTGAACGTTGGCCTCAGCAAAATCAGCGGTGGTTTTCTCAGGTGGCAAATATTACCACAATCATGGTGCTTTATTCACAGATTTAATAGGGTATAGATGTCTGTTGGTAGCCAATATTTTTCATCATAGAAAATCTGTTGGAGAAAATATGGAGCCACAGGATGACTCTTGATTGACGTTGCTTGGAGACCCTTGTCAGGAAAGGGTCTTGTCCTTATAGTTTGAAGGTGACTAGTTTCTTCACCTTCATGGATGACTACCTTGTCGTGGTGAAGGGGCTTGTGTAATTCAATGAAGCTATGAGCTATGCCGTGCAGGGCCACCCAAGACGGACAGGTCATAGCAGAGAGTTCTGACAAAACGTGATCCACTGGAGAAGGAAATGGCAACCCACTCCAGTATCTTTGCCATGAAAACCCCATGGACAGTACCAAAAGGAAAAAAGATATGACACTGGAAGATGAGCCCCTCAGGTCGGAAGGCATCCAATATGCTACTGGGGAAGAGCAGACAGCTAGTACTAGTAGTGCCAGAAAGAATGAAGCGACTGGTCCAAAGCCGAAAGGACGCTCAGCTGTGGGTGTATCTGGTGGTGAAAGGAAAGTCCGATGCTGCAAAGTTTTTTTCTCCATAGGAACCTGGAATGTAAGATCCATAAATCAAGGAAAGCTGGACGTGGTCAAACAAGAGATGACAAGACTGAACATCGACATCTTAGGAATCAGCGAACTAAAATGGACAGGAATGGGTGAATTTAATTCAGATGACCATCAGGTATACTACTGCAGGCAAGAATCCCTCCGAAAAAATGGAGTAGCCTTCATAGTCAATAAAAGAGTAGGAAAAGCAATACTGGGATACAATCCCCAAAATGATAGAATGATCTCAGTTTGAATCCAAGGCAAACCATTCAATATCACAGTAGTCCAAGTCTATGCCTCAACCACTGGTGCTGAAGAGGATGAAATTGACCGGTTCTATGAAGCCCTACAGCACCTTATAGAACTAACACCAAAAAACGATGTCCTTATCATCATGGGTGGTTGGAATGCTAAAGTAAGAAGCCAAAAGATAACTGGAATAACAGGCAAGTTTGGCCTTGGAGTACAAAATGAAGCAGGGCACAGGCTGATAGAATTTTGTCAAGAGAATACGATGGTCATAGCAAACACTCTTTTCCAACAACCCAAGAGACGGCTCTACACATGGACATCACCAGACGGTCAACACAGAAATCAGATTGACTATATGCTCTGCAGCCAAAGATGGAAAAGCTCTATACAGTCAGTAAAAAAAAGAACAGGACCTGACTGTGGTTCAGACCATGAGCTTCTTGTTGCAAAATTTAGGCTTAAACTGAAGAAAGTAGGTAAAAGCACTAGGCCACTCAGGTATGAATTAAATCATATCCCTGACGAATATACAATAGAGGTGACAAATAGATTTAAGGAATTAGATCTGATAGACAGAGTGCCTGAAGAACTATGGATGGAGGTTTGTAACATTGTACAAGAAGTAGCAACTAAAACCATCCCAAAGAAAAAGAAATGCAAGAAAGCAAAATGGCTGTCTGAGGAAGCTTTGCAAAGGACAGGAGGGAAGTGAAAGGCAAAGGAGAAAAAGAAAGATACACCCAATTGAATGTGGAGTTCCAGAGAATAGCTAGAAGAGATAAGAATGCCTTCTTAAATGAACAGTGCAAAGAAATAAAAGAAAACAATAGAATAGGGAGGACTAGAGATCTCTTCATGAAAATTGGAGAGATGAAGGGAACGTTTCATGCAAAAATGGGCATGATAAAGGACCAAAAAAGTAAGGACCTAACAGAGGCAGAGGAGATTAAGAAGAGGTGGCAAAATTACACAGAAGAACTATACAAGAACTAACCATGATGAGGTGGTCACTGACCTCGAGCCAGACATCCTAGAATGTGAAGTGAAGTGGGCCTTAGAAAAGCTGAGCAACAACAAAGCTAGTGGAGGTGACAGTATTCCAGCTTAGCTATTCAAAATCTTAAAAACGATGCAGTGAAAGTGCTACACTCAATTTGCCAGCAAATTTGGGAAACTCAACAGTGGCCACAGGATTGGAAAAGATCAGTTTACATTCCAATTCTAAAGAAAGGCAGTGCCAAAGAATGTTCAAACTATCGCACCATTGCACTCATTTCTCATGCTAGTAAAGTCATGCTTAAAATCCTACAAGCTAGACTTCAGCAGTATGTGGATCGAGAACTACCAGAAGTACAGGCATGATTTCGAAGAGGCAGAGGAACTAGAGATCAAATTGCCAACATACGCTGGATCATGGAGAAAGCTAGGGAGTTCCAGAAAAACATCTACTTCTGCTTCATTGACTATGCTAAAGCCTTTGCTTGTGTGGATCATAACAAACTGTGGCAAGTTCTTAAAGAGAAGGGAGTACCAGACCATCTTATTTGTCTCTTGAGAAACCTATATGCGGGCCAAGAAGCAACAGTGAGAACTGGACACGGAACCACTGATTGGTTCAAAATTGGGAAAGGAGTCCGGCAAGGCTGTATACTGTCGCCCTGCCTATTTAACTTACATGTAGAGCACATCATGAGAAAGGCAGGGCTAGATGAATCAAAAGTTGGAATTAAAATTGTCCAGAGAAATATCAACAACCTAAGATATGCAGATTATACCACTCTAATGGCAGAAAGTGAAGAGGAACTAAAGAGGCTCTTATTACAAGTGAAGAAGGAGAGTGCAAAAGTTGGGTTGAAAGTAAACATTAAGAAAACCAAGATCATGGCATCTGACCCTCTCAATTCCTGGCAAATACATGGGGAAGAAATGGTGAGAACTGGACATGGAACTGGACATGGAACCACTGATTGGTTCAAAATTGGGAAAGGAGTTCGGCAAGGCTGTATACTGTCACCCTGCCTATTTAACTTACATGTAGAGCACATCATGAGAAAGGCAGGGCTAGATGAATCAAAAGTTGGAATTAAAATTGCCCAGAGAAATATCAACAACCTAAGATATGCAGATTATACCACTCTAATGGCAGAAAGTGAAGAGGAACTAAAGAGCCTCTTATTACAAGTGAAGAAGGAGAGTGCAAAAGTTGGGTTGAAAGTAAACATTAAGAAAACCAAGATCATGGCATCTGACCCTCTCAATTCCTGGCAAATAGATGGGGAAGAAATGGAGGTAGTGACAGATTTTATTTTCCTGGGCTCCAAGATCACTGCAGACGGGGACTGCAGCCAAGAAATTAAAAGATGCTTGCTCCTGGGGAGGAAAGCCATGGCAAAGCCCCATGACAGAGAATTAGGTGGCTGGATGGAGTCACTGAAGCAGTAGGCGTGAGCCTGAATGTACTCCAGAAGATGGTAGAGGACAGGAAGGCCTGGAGGAATGTTGTCCATGGGGTCGCGATGGGTCGGACACGACTTTGCAACTAACAAAGTTTCTTCACCACATATAATTGTGGACCATAAGGCTTTTTTGATGTAGTAGACACAGTTCTTAACTTACCTTGGCTGATCTCAGGATGTCAGCCCTGGTTAGTGCTTGGTTAGATTGCAGCATCTGTAATGGTCCCAAGGAAACTGCACAGATACAGCCACTAGGAGGCATAGGTGACATGAGGTTTTCTTTATTATTCAGCTGCACCTACTGTACTGGACCAGACTATAACCAGCTTAGTAGCTAAGAACTGTGTTAGAGTATTTAGCTTTTACAGGGTTAATGTTCTATCCTTAGCAGAATTGTATGAAAGAACATTTAGCTTTTAAAAGGTTAAACGGTGTTTCCTTAAGAGATGGCTTCTGGGAAATGTAGTCTAGTTGTTAGTAAAAACTATAGCTTATCTAGAACAGTGAGAGGAATTTCAAAGTTTATTGCAGGACTTCCTAGCTAGGCGCCATTGTATTATCTCTCTGCATGAATCCAAGCCATGAGGCTCCTTTGCTCCATACGAACATGGGGTTATTTTTTTTTACACTGCTAGGATGGACAGATATGTTCATGAACAGATGAACCTAATAGCAAATGTAAGTCTGCCTAGGATTCCTGATCAATAAATATTTGTTTAAAACCGTTCTGCAGAGTTTATGCTATCTGGATCAGAATTATAGAGCATCTCTAATTCATGGTTCCAGAATACCTACTGTGTTACAGTAATCAGGTTCCTACCATTTTTAAGAGGCTCTACTGAAAATGAAAACTTTAAATCTAGAAATTATCAGGCAGGGCAACGCACAACTGATAATTTTAGTGCTGTTGTTAGCAGCTAAACAATGATAGGTAGTCCTCAACTTATGGCCACAACTGAGCCCAAACTTTCTGTGGCTAAACGAGACATTTGTTAAGTGATTTTTGCCCCATGGTGCAGCCTTTCTTACCATAGTTGTTAAGTGAATCACTGCAGTTAAGTTAGTCACACGGTTGTTAAGTGAATCTGGCTTCCCCATGGACTTTGCTTGTCAGAAGGCCTGAGAAGGGCACAAGACAAGGGTGTCTGTTATCACCTCTATTATTTGTTTTAACATTGGAGATATTATTGATAAAAATACGGAATTCGAAAAAAATTAAGGGTATTTAAATTAGAGATCAGGATTATAGATTGAGGGCGTTTGCAGACGATCTGGTTGTTATGGTGACCCAGCCAGAAAACTCTGTTGTGGACCTGATGGAGATAATAATGCAATATGGGAAGGTTTCTGGATTCAAGGTTAATGTACAAAAAACAAAAATTTTAGCCAAAAACATGACAGTATCGCAAAAGGCCCTTTTAGAAGGATTAACTGGATTTGAGATTGTTAAAAGGGTTAAATATTTGGGGGTGTATTTGTCACCCTCAAATGCAAAGTTATATAAAAATAATTATGAAAAGTTATGGGGAAAAATTCAAAAAGAATTGGAGAGCTGGGAAAAATTGCAATTGTCTTTACTGGGAAGAATTGCAGCAGTGAAAATGAATGTCCTGCCTAAATTTTTATTTTTATTTCAAATGATACCGATTCTTAAAAAAGACTCTAATCTGGAAGAATGGCAACGGGGTATCAATAAATTTGTGTGGGCAGGGAAAAGGCCACGAGTTAAACTTAAGATTATGCAGGATACGCGTGAAAGAGGTGGTCTTAAAATGCCCAATCTTAAATTATATTATGAAGCTGCTGCGTTGTCAGGAATAAGTGATTGGATTAATTTGACACAAGGGAGATTATTAAATCTTGAGGGCCACGACTTGTTATTTGGCTGGCATGCATATTTGTTGTATGATAAGAAGGTAGATAATGTGTTTAAAGTGCATATTTTAAGACAGGCATTGTTGAGAGTTTGGAAGAAGTATAGACATAAGTTAGACTACAAGATGCCGTTGTGGGCAATCCCGAAACATGCAATAGAAAACATAAATGTTGGCTTCAAACATGATGTGACTACGTACAAGGAGATCTTAAGCTTGGAGAGGAATGTCTGGTGTTTGAAGCCGTACAATCTTTTGTGAGATGAGAAGATCGTTCAAACTTGGTTTCAATATAGTCAATTATGTGCCAGGTGGAAAGAAGACCAGAAAATTGGTTTCTCAATGACTGATGAAAATTTGGTAAAGCAAATTAGAAATCAGGGTCCAGCACATATCAAACGGATATATCTTGCATTGATAGAAATTGACTCAGAAACAGAACTTGTTAAAGATTGTATGATAAAGTGGGCTCAGAATATTCAAGAAGTTATTACAATGGACACTTGGGAAAAGATCTGGGTGAGGAACATAAAATTTACGCAAGCCCAAAACCTAAGAGAGAACTTTTATAAAATGTTTTATAGATGGCATTTAGATCCTAAAAAGCTTGCAAGTATGTATCCGAACTATCAACCTAAATGTTGGAGATGTGGTGGCGAAGATGCAACGTATTTTCATATATGGTGGACCTGCAAAAAGGTTAAGGCTTTTTGGATAAAAATTTGGTGGAATATGCAGAAGATCTTCAAGCAAAGGATAAAGTTTTGTCCGCAATTGTTTTTATTGGGCATAATTACAGATGCTACTGTTGTGGACATTAAGTTGATGTTGAATTTAATCACAGCAGCAAGACTCTTAATAGGTCAATATTGGAAGAAGGAGGAACTGCTGACTATATAAGAATGGACTCTAAAAGTTTCTGACCTGGCGGAAATGGCAAAGATTTCGGCTTATTTGAAAGATCATTCTCAAGAACGTTATATTATGGAATGGAAAAAGTGGATTGATTATATCCAGAACAAATATGGGACTAAAAAGTTTCACCTAGCATTTGAATAAGTTTTCTTTTCTTTTCCCCCCCCTTTTTTATGTAATATTAGTATTGCTTGTAGTTATTTCATATGAGCTAGAGTGCGATAGATTTAATAGTTTATTGTTGTTAGCATATGGATGTTTATGATCTTTGTTTTTATACCTTGTACTTAGCTCTGGGAAGTCGGGGGGGGAGGGGGGAATGGGGGGGAGGGATAGGGAGGGTTAGGTAGGGGGGGAGGGAGGGGGGGATTGTTAAAGATAAAATCTATTGTAAAACTTTTCAATAAAAAAAAGAAGGTCACAAAAGGGGATCATTTGACCCCGGGACACTGAAACCACCATAAATATGAACCAGTTGCCAAGCCTCTGAATTTTGATCATGGGGATGCTGCAACGGTTGTAAATATGAAAAATGATCATAAATCACTTTTTTCAGTGCCATTTTAACTTTGCACGGTCATTAAATGAACAGCTGTAACTCAGGGACTACCTATGTTCACAACATTCAATTAGGAATCACACAGGAGCTGAGGTGCATTGTTTGATAAGTGCTATATTGCATATTCAAATGAGGCTGAAAGTGTTTGGGGAATTTATATATATATATATATATATATATATATATATATATATATATATATATATATATATATATATATATATATATATACACATGTTCATCAGAGCTAGAGATTCCATAATTTTTGTTGCCATGGAATAAGTACATGCAGATTTATCACGTGCACTTCTGGTTTTAAGCAATATTTAAATGTGTTGCCAACAGGAGCAAAAATCATCTGCCCAATTCCTTGTAAGGTAAGATGCCTATTTTTTTTGCCGCTGCAGTTTAAATCTAAATAATCTTTTGAAATGCTTCTTTCTTAAGCATGCATTTAAGTTTTGTCCATACAAGCTATATTTTTTAAAATGTCATACACAAGTCTTACTCTGGATGGCAGTATAATATTTAATATAACACATGTGATAATATTTCCCAGAGATTGCTACAATTTACACATGTCTAGTTTTGTACATTTTTTATACTCTAAATTCAAGTATCATGGGGAATATCATTGAATTTATACTCTAAATTCAAGTATCATGGGGAATATCATTGCTTGCACTGGACTAGTTCATCTTCTTCCAATTCAGCTTCCCATAATATATATTCAGCATGTAGGTTGCATAAACAATGAGAGTGTATAGAGCTTTGTCTCCTTTGGTGGGATGCAGCCAGTCTGTTTCACTATGTTCTGTCCAGGGTGCGGCCTTCTGATCTGTCCATAGTTTGGCATGAGATGTTCTGGTTCCCTATTTCATTAAGCACATTTAACAGCTTGACATAGTTGATGCAATTTAGGGAAGTGGTTCTCGACTTTTTCTTCACCATGGACCCCCTTTAAATATCTTTGGTGGCCATGGAGCATGGCCACGGACCCCCAAGACTTAACTCAAGATTTAAATCATAACATTTCTTCAACCTTTTGTGGACCCCCTGCGATGACATTGCGGTCGTCCCCCAGGGGGTCCACAGACGCTGGCTCAGGAATTCTGGGAGTTGAAGTCCACAAGTCATGAAGGGCCAAGTTTGAAGACCCCTGCCCTAGAACACTAATGGGAGGTTGGAGCCTCTTCCTGAGTTTGGAGTTGTTTTGGAAAAAAGTTCTTTCTTTTGTTCTGAACCAGCCCTCTTCTCGCACCCCTAATCAAAAGAAGAGTCTGGAAAGCGTCCAAGACCAAAAGGCTTCTGCCAAGTTTTAATTACACTGTTACAAAAATACAAGAGCTTGACTTCTCAAACGGAAAAGTTGCTTTCAGCAACCAGCCCCTCCCCAAACACTTCTTTTATAGAGAGCTCAGGGCGTGGTCTCCCTGTGCCTCCTCCCGAGGAGTCCCATAGCCTTTCTTTGTTTGTCCCTGCTCGTCTGCCTCCTGCGTCGGGCGTCCTTGAACAGGGCCAGCTGTGGGTCATCATCCTCCGCACTCTCGGGCTCACACAGCTGAGAAGAGGTTCCCGGCTGAGGACTCTGCAAAGCCTCCAAATCATCATCAGCCGGTTCGTTTCCCTCCTCCCCCACATCTGAGTCCTCCGATACATCGGACCCGGCTGTCGGACCCACAGGCTGGCCCTGAGTCACAACACTATCCCGCACCGCAGGGCCCTTCCCCCGGGTCTGCCGATCCGGATGCGGTCGGGATGGGAACTGTTCGTGAAAAGCAGTCACCAACGCAGGGGCATGAACGGCGGTCGCGTCTTCCCATGTGAAGTCCTCCGGCCCGTACCCTTTCCACTCGATCAGGTACTGGAAGCGACCTTTCAGCCAGCGGGAATCCCTGATGCTGGCGACCTCGTACTCGGGGGGGCTGTCGCCATCACGAGGTCCTGATGGGGGAGGTTCCGCTTGGCGAAGTGGACAAGCCGGTTGTTCGGGGACCAACAAGGACCGATGGAAGACGGGGTGTACGCGCAGGGAACGTGGCAGAGTTAAACGATAGGCGACCGGGTTGATGACGGCCTCGACTGGGAACGGTCCAAGGTAACGGTGGTCCAGCTTCCTCGCCGGCCGAGTGGATGGTAGGTTCCTGGTGGACAACCAGACCCGATCCCCCACCGATAATGGAGGCGTATCCCTTCTCGACCGATCGGCGAACCTCTTGTAGTCGGCCTTGGCCTTCTCCAGCTGCCGTCGCACCAACCGATGGATCGCCTGTAACTCCGCCATGAATTCGTTCGCTGCCGGCTCCGGTGAGTCCACGGGAGAAAGGGGGAAAAACCGAGGGTGATAACCCACATTGGCCAAGAACGGTGTCATCTGCGTGGAGGTGTGCTGCGAGTTGTTAAAGGCAAACTCGGCTATGGCCAAATAGTCCACCCAATTGTCCTGCTGCAGGTTAACGTAGCAGCGCAGATACTGCTCCAAAATGCCGATGACCTTCTCGGTACCCCCGTCGGTCTGAGGATGATGCGCGGACGAGAGGCAAACCTTAATGTCCAACGCCCGCATCAACTCCTGCCAGAAGCGGGCTGTAAACTGGGCCCCCCTATCGGAGACGACTCTATCGGGAAGGCCGTGCAGCCGGAACACCTGTTGGATGAACATGCGACTAGTGGCGCGAGCTGACGGTAAGCCGCGACAGGGGATGAAGTGCGCCATCTTGGTCAACATGTCCACCACCACAAACACTGTCGTGAAGCCGGAGGATGGGGGTAGATCCGTCAGAAAGTCCATGGACACAGCCCCCCAGGGTCTCTTGGGCGTTGGCAAAGGCTGCAGTAAACCAGGCGGGGCCCCTGTCGCTGACTTGGCCTGCCTGCATGGGACGCAGGAGGTGACATAAGACTGGACATCGTGTCGGACTCGGGGCCACCAGAATGTACGGGAGACCAGGTTCAGAGTCTTGAACAGGCCAAAATGCCCCGCAGCCGGGTTATCATGACATTGGCTGAGGACGAGTCCCCTGAGTGGCCCTCCTGGAACATAGAGCCGGTCACGATAATAAAGGAGTCCATCCGTGACCGACCAAGGCGAATCTGGCCCCACCTCTTCCTTCCGCTGAGCCACCCACGCCTCCTGCTGCTGCGCCTCCCGGATCCGAGCCCGTATATCCACCGGCTCCCGCACCGCAGCAAAAGACTCGACGGGGATCACGGTCCTGGGCGGAAGCTTGTCTTCCACTCGGGTGTACTCGGGCTTCCTGGACAGAGCATCCGCTCTCTGGTTGTGCCCGCTTGGTATGTACCGCACCCGGAAGTCAAACCTCGCAAAGAAGAGGGACCACCGGATCTGGCGTTGGTTCAAATTCCGAGCGGTCTGCAGGCTTTCCAGATTCTTGTGGTCCGTCCGGACCTCGATTTGATGCCGCGCCCCCTCCAGATGATGCCTCCAAGCCTCGAACGCCGCCTTGATGGCCAGCAGCTCCTTCTCCCAGATGGTATAGTTGCGCTCCGAGGGATTCAATTTCCGTGAGTGATACGCGCAAGGGAAAAGGGTACCGTTGGGCGTCGCTGCCTGGAGTAACACGGCCCCAATGGCAATGTCGGAGGCGTCCGCCTCCACGACAAATGGCCGTTGCGGGTCAGGATGCTTCAAGATGGGCTCCTTCATGAAGGCGTCCTTCAAAGCTTGGAACGCCTGTTGTTCGGGGGCGTTCCACTGGAACCGAGTCTTCTTCTGCAGGAGCCGGGTGAGGGGGGCTGTCAAGGCAGCAAAGCCAGGGATGAATGTCCGATAGTAGTTGGCAAATCCAAGAAGTCGCTGAATATCCTTCACGCGACGCGGGGGTTGCCAACTCTGCAACGACTCAACTTTACTCGGTTCCATGGCGATGCCCTCAGGAGAAATGCGGTGACCCAAGAAATCAATGGTCACCTGGTAGAACTGGCACTTCTCCAACTTGGCAAACAGCCGATGTTTCCGGAGGCGCTGCAGGACCTGACGGAGATGCTGATGATGCGCTTCACGCGACGGGGAGTAAATCAGGATGTCGTCCAGGTAAATCACAACAAACTGGTCCAACAGATCCCGAAAGATGTCATTCATAAAATGCTGAAACACAGCGGGGGCGTTGGTCAGGCCAAACGGCATCACCGTGTACTCGAAATGTCCATAGCGAGTACCAAACGCCGTCTTCCACTCATCACCCGGCCGAACCCTGACGAGGTTGTAAGCTCCACGCAGGTCCAGTTTCGTGAAGATCTTAGCCTCCCGGAGTCGGTCCAAGAGCTCGGGGATGAGGGGCAGCGGGTAGCGGTTACGCACCGTGATAGCGTTGAGTTTCCGGTAGTCACAGCAAAGCCGTAACTCGCCCGACTTCTTTTTGACGAAGAGCACGGGCGCAGACACTGGCGAGGACGAGGGCCGGATGAAACCACGAGCCAAGTTCTTTGTCAGGAAGTCCCGCAATGCAGCCAACTCGGGCTCCGACATGGAGTACAAACGCCCCACTGGGAGAGGCGCATCAGGGACTAGGTCAATGGAGCAGTCGTAGGGCCTGTGCGGGGGTAATTGGTCCGCCTCTGACTCGCTGAACACGTCAGCAAAGTCGGACAGTTCGGGAGGCAAGGAAACCCCTGGGGATCCCTCCACCTGGCCGGCACAGATATGGCGGGTGTGGTCCACGCACTGCAAACTTGGGAAGGTGACCAAGTTCTGAGACCAATAGATCTGTGGATCATGCGCCCGGAGCCACGCCAGTCCCAAGACCACGGGGAAGTGCAGATCCGAAGTGACGTAGAACTGAATGGCCTCCACATGGGTACTGATGGCCATACACACGGGTTGCGTGGCGGCCGTGATAGGCCCGGACAGGAGCACTCGACCATCGATGGTCTCCACAAGCATGGGCGGATCCACTGGACACTGGGGAACAGCCCATTTGGCCACAAAGGCCGAATCCATAAAGTTAGTGGTAGCCCCAGAGTCAATCAAGGCATGGACCGGAATCCCCTCTGGCTTGCCAGGGAGGATCAGTCGTGCCTCCAAAATCAAATGCCGCGGAGGTTCACAGGCACCGTCGGAACGGCGTCGCTCGGCGTGATTGTTGTGGGTCGCCCGATCTGTCACACCGTCTAGATCGGGCTCGGGCCGTTTCCCGATAGCAAAGCAGGGGACTTTCTCGGGGCAGGCTTGGTCACTGACGCCCGCTGACGCTTCTTCGGGCAAGAAGCAGCCAAATGTCCAGGGTCCCCACAGTAAAAACACAACCCCTCCGATCGTCGTCTGTCCATTTCCGTCACCGATAGACGGGACCTGGCGGCACCCAGCTCCATTGGCTCCTCCCTCTGGACTGGGGGCTCACGCACAACAGGGGCGGCAGGGGTCTGTGGGGTGGCACGGCGACTCTTACGCTGCTGCAGCCGGGCATCGATCCGCAGACAAAGATGGATCAGCCCATTCAGGTCTGAGGGAATGTCCACGCGAGCCAGCTCATCCAACATCTCCTCTGACAAGCCATCCTGAAAGGCATCCACGAGCGCAGCCTCATTCCAGGCGGAATCCTGGCTAAGCAGCCGGAAATCGCTGATATAGGCCTGTAGAGGGCGCTGACCCTGCCTCAAAGCTTTCAGGCGTCGGGTGGCCGTCTGCGCCTTAATCGGGTCCTCGTACATGAGGCGCATATGGTCACAAAACCCCCCAAAGTTATCCAACAAAGGGCTAGGCTGTGCCAACAGAGGCGTGCCCCAACGAGCTGCATCTCCCGACAGAAGGCTCAACACAAATCCCACCTTATCTCGGTCAGTGGGGAAATCAGCTGCTCTCACGCTGATATAAAGCTGGCATTGTCCCAGGAAGGCAGGAAACAGTTCTGGATTACCAGCAAATTTATCCGGCATAGCTATCTGACATTTCCTCCTGGGTGGGGGGGCAGCATGTACCTGAGCCTGCAGTTGTGCCACCTGAGTGGCCAGCAAGGTGAGTTGCTGGTTGAGCTGGGCATGCTCGGCAAGAAGCTGCTCCATCGTAGTATTAAGGGGTGGGTGGCTGAAAGCAAACTGTTCTGAACCAGCCCTCTTCTCGCACCCCTAATCAAAAGAAGAGTCTGGAAAGCGTCCAAGACCAAAAGGCTTCTGCCAAGTTTTAATTACACTGTTACAAAAATACAAGAGCTTGACTTCTCAAACGGAAAAGTTGCTTTCAGCAACCAGCCCCTCCCCAAACACTTCTTTTATAGAGAGCTCAGGGCGTGGTCTCCCTGTGCCTCCTCCCGAGGAGTCCCATAGCCTTTCTTTGTTTGTCCCTGCTCGTCTGCCTCCTGCGTCGGGCGTCCTTGAACAGGGCCAGCTGTGGGTCATCATCCTCCGCACTCTCGGGCTCACACAGCTGAGAAGAGGTTCCCGGCTGAGGACTCTGCAAAGCCTCCAAATCATCATCAGCCGGTTCGTTTCCCTCCTCCCCCACATCTGAGTCCTCCGATACATCGGACCCGGCTGTCGGACCCACAGGCTGGCCCTGAGTCACAACATCTTTTCTGATTTCCGTGCCCATCTTCAGCGTATTTACAGATGTTGTTGTGATACTTGTCTCTTCTAACAGTTGTCTTAAATTCTTTGTTAAGTTCCTTCCTGAGATGTTTGTCTTCCTTGGCCTCTCTTCGGGCCAATTTCTGCCATTTATTCTGATATCTAGTTAGGTTTCCCCCCCTCCTGTATTTGGCAGTCTTGTTTCATATTCCTCCTTAACAACTTCTTTGATTCATTCTACAGTTCCTCCAGTTCTCTATGAATGAGGTTCAAGACTTAAAAGTGATTCATGATGCTCTCCTTCAAAATGGTGGATCTGTGCTTGAGATCATTTCTTGGAAATTGCTTGGTTTCCCTCTTCCACTTTAGCTTGATTTGGAATTTAGACATGTGCAGTTCATCATCTGTTCCACAGTCAGCCACTGGCTAAAACTTTGCTGTTATAAGTTGGCTCTTTCACCTTCTTGTACCTATAATATGGTCAATTTCATTGCTTTGTATTCTGTCTGGTGATGTCCGTATGTATAGCCATTGTTTCAATTGTTGGAAGACTGCTAGCAATGTAAAAGTCATTACAGATTGGCAGAAACTGGTAAGTTATTCTCCTGCCTCATGTTTCTTTATGAGTTAATAATAATAGAGTTGGAAGGGACCTTGGAGGTCATCTAGTCCAACCCTCTGCTCAGGCAGGAAACCCTATACCATTTCAGGCAAATGGCTGTCCAGTCTCTTCTTAAAAATGTCCAGTGTTCTTTTTTATGTGATATTAGTATTGCTTGTAGTCATTTCATATGAGCTAGAGTGCGATAGACTTAATAGTTTATTGTTGTTAGCATATGATTGTTTATGATTGTTTTTTGCTTTTATACCTTGTATTTAGCTCTGGGAAGTCGGGGAGGGGGGAAGGGGGGAGGGTTAGGGAGGGTTAGGAAGGGGTGGGCGGAGGGAGGGGGGAGGGATTGCTAAAGATAAAATGTATTGTAAAACTTTTCAATAAAGAAAAAAAATGTCCAGTGTTGGAGGCAGGTTGTTCCACTGATTAATTGTTCTTACTGTCAGGAAGTTTCTTCTTAGTTCTAGGTTCATCCGGTCCAACTGCATTTTCCCCTTTACTATATCTGAACTTGGCATTCCAGTGTCCAGCCACAAGCGGCAGCTCTTCCTTGCATGTTCAGTCAATATTTTATTCGTCATACTTAGATACTGCCCATCTCATTCACAGAGTGATTGTATTGCCTAAGAGTCATGTGAAGGCATGAAGATGGGATTGCTTGCCTCTTTCTACATTTTTTTAACTTTTCTATCCTGTTTTTATCTTTTAATGTTTTATTGTACACTGCCCAGAGTCTCTCTCTCTGAGGGAGATGGACAGTTTAAAAATGTGACAAGCAAACAAATATTTGCCATCTGCATTTGGGGGAAAAAGCTGCAGCCGAGCAGAAATGCTTCCTGCTTCTGTTGCCCCAAGGCTCAGTTCGGTTCCTGGTTTTTCTCAAAGAGCCATAAAAGTTTACACCCCTAGAAACTTGAGAGGAGATGGACTCATTGATCCATTGGTCCTTCCTCTGTCCCCCCCCCCCTGTTGCATAGTGAGTTCTTTGGAAACAGGAGGCGATACCAGAGGGTTCAAACAGGAACATTGCTTTATTGAAGTAACAGGAACAGAACTGAGAACAGAGGCTTCTAGGTAGCTACTTATACGGTTGGCCACTAGGCGGTGGCCAATAGGTTTAAAAAGGAACCTATTCCCGCCCCAGAGCCAACCAATGATCGTCCTGGAGACTGCATGTCTGGGCAGCCAGCAACCATTACACAGACACCCTAATTAAGCAATCTCAAGCAGCATTCAAAGACACCTGAAAACAGTTCAAGTAAAAAGGCCCAATACATTACACTCCCTCTGTCCGTTCATCCATCCATCCTTCTCCTCACTCAGTTTACTCACAGGCATCTTTGCTGGTGTTCCAGCTGTCTGATTAACTGAGTCAAGAAGAGGAAGAAACTCTCAGGCACTGATGCTACTCCTGCTGAGAGACAACAGCTGCCTTGAAGCAGCATCAGAGGAAGATGACACAGTAGAATACTCTTCCTTTATCCCCACTTTCCTTCCATACCCAGGCCTCACCCTTGAGCTACCGTGCCTGGAATAATAATAATAAAAAAAGTCTTGGTGGCCACTAGACCTGGCACAAAGAAACACAGAAGAATGGATTTGGATTAGGAATTCTGGTTTCTCTTCAGATCCTATAAATCTTTCAACAGTTGTATCTCATTAATATCTCATGTAAATATTTGTTACTCTACACCACATTTCCTCCCCCCCCATATGTTTGGGATCCCAGAAAAGATTTATCAAATGCATGGAGCGGGAAGATGTTTGTTTGTTTAAGGGTGAACAAATGTTCATTAGAATTCAAATGATTCAAATTTAATTCTCTCACACACACCCCGATAAACTTGGGAAATGTGGTAGAGCAAAGCAGAGCAGAGCAGAACAGAACAGAATATTTTATTGGCCAAGTGTGATTGGACACACAAGGAATTTGTCTCTGGCACGTAAGTTCTCATGTATATACAAACAACAAAGTAATATAATAGGATGCCAATAGGAGAAAGTAGTTGAAAAGATGTGAGGGGTAATAGTAACACAGCCATACTAATGGATAAATGTTCTTAGACATAAGATTATCAGTATTGCTTAGTATCAAGTCCTGTGAAAATGGCTTACCAGCATTAGAAGGCATTAGAAGGCTTCTCCCTGAACTGGGCTAAATGAACACTAGTTGGATGCGTGGAAGACAGTCCCTTCATTACGAAAATAAACATCCAGAAGCACAGGATGAACTGACTGGGATGTAAGTTCCATTGATCTCTGAAGGCAGGGAAAGGAAATCAAATAGTGTTTCCAAGGGCAACCAGAGGTCAAAGTTTGGAAGTGTGCATCTCATCAGCCCTGGTTTGCAAAACATTACTGGGCAGTAAAAGAGGGCATGTGGCACTTAAAGAGATGGGGAGGAGGAATTAATAGCTGGGAATGTTCAAGAAGAGGAATGGCTCAGCTAAAACAAGCTAAGACAGGAAGAAGCTACAGGAGAAAACAGAACACAATCAGATGCAAAACTGTAAAGGACGCTGTAGTTATATTCCCAACCTCCTGGACAACTGACCCACATTACCTCACCCTTGTCCAGGGGTAGGCAACCTCAGCTCTTTTATGACTCATAGACTTCAACTCCCAGAATTCCTGAGTCAGCTATGCTGACTCAGGAATTCTGGGAATTGAAGTCTATGAGTCATAAAAGAGCCGAGGTTGCCTACCCCTGCCCTTGTCTGACTCCTTTTAAAATCTCTTTCCTTTGTGTGTAAAGACTTTTAAATTGTAAAATGGGTTTAGTATGTTGCCCTGGAAGTGGTTTTTTTTTTTTGCTTCCAAACTCTGTGGCAAAAATGCTACAAGCAAACAAGCAAAAGAACGCAGAAACTGCAGAAAGTCACGGAGTGCCAGTTATCTCGGCATCATGTCATCCTGAGAGCTCACATTTGCCTTTTTAGTTATGTTTGGGCTGCACGTGCGAAAGGTCTTCAGAGCCAACTAAATCATGTTGCACAAGGGCTTTCTTCAACAATGGCAGGTTACAGGTTC
The DNA here is from genome assembly GCF_947247035.1 of Vipera ursinii. Classification (NCBI taxonomy): domain Eukaryota; kingdom Metazoa; phylum Chordata; class Lepidosauria; order Squamata; family Viperidae; genus Vipera; species Vipera ursinii. The sequence continues at coordinate 212,524,683 of NC_139512.1, read as the reverse complement.
AGCTGTGAGTCTTCCAGGAACAAAAAGAGGGCTGTGAAATTGAACCCCATATTAGTACTGTAGATACTATCCTTCCAAGGCCCGTAAAATGAGGACTCAAATTGTTGGGGGCAATATGCCGACGCTGTAAACCGCTTAGTGAGGGCTGTAAGGCACTATGAAGATGTATACTGTATAAGTCTTTAAGTGCTATAGCTAAAAATAGCTATTGCTATTTTTGATGAAATGCAGAGAATAGAGAACCTGCATTGTTCTTTGCCAAAGTTTATGTTATTCTCTGGTCTATACTGCAATGTTAGCCTTAAAACTTTGCCAGTTTTAGAGGACCTGGGAAATTCCTGCTGTTGTTCTAGTTTTAGCTCCTGAAGTAAAATAGTGATAAAATCAGTATCAAAAAGAAGCTGTTTCAAGATTCCCTATGAAACCATACTGTTTCTGAATAATTTGATAGAATATAGACTTGTTAGCATATGGGCCCTTAGACCGTCTAGAATCCTAAAAATCACATTATACGCCCTGAAGTCAGGAAGAAAAAAGAGAGAGGAAAGTTGACAGAACCTGGCAGATAGGAAGCTTTAGAGCTTTTGAAATTTAGAGCAGTTTTTCTAAACTGGTACTCTCCAGATGCAGTACTCTAAAGCACCATAATCCAGAGCTTCTTGCCTGGCGTGTTACGCCCCCTTTAAGGTTTCTACGTACGTGCCTTACGTACACGGGCATCTGTGGAATAAGATCACTGCTTTCATCCTACCAAACTGATGGAATATGAGTCAGATAAATAAGGGATGCAATGAAATACAAATCAAATATGCTAAAGAAATAGATCAGGCCAGTACACAGTATAAGTGATCCATCCACTCTATACAGCCCATTTGGGATTATGTTTCCACTGTCGATTAGCCATTAGCCCCCAGTCTGGCTTTGCAGATAGCTTTGTTTAAGGCCAGCTGCTTTTTCTTGAGCTGATATGATGATGGCTCACTGCTTATGTTTGGGACATATGCAGAAATACAGAGGGAGAGAGAGAGAGACACGAAGAAAAATGGAGGGGACAAATTAATAAAGAGAATCAGGTTCATGACACTAGGCCCTGTCAGGCACCTCTGCATGCTGATTAATTCTGCATATACAGCTCTGTGCATGTGTAATTTCAGTATGCACATCCTTTCTCCCTGTGATCTTTTCAGGGCTTGGGCAAAGGTTTAGTTTTCAAGTTAATAAGAATGGTTGTTTTCCAAACTACTTTTAGATCCTGTCTGCCTTCCTCCAGTCCCAAAGAACCAAAAAAACCCAAAACCCAACAACAACAACAAAAGCTTTCTTCTAGAAATAAATGTTCACAGCTGAAATGGGATAGAACACAGGCCAGTAAATCACACATGAAATGAAAGAGTGAGATACAGTCCTGTAACATTGGACACATCTGTTTTAGGTGTTCTTAAGCAAGCAAAAAAGTTGCTATACGTTCTTGCATCCCTACAGGAAATGTTTTATCAAAAAGCTGGCTCTGCTTCTGCAGGTTAAGGAGGGATTGCCATATCTCTTCCAGATGTGCTGTGTTTCAGATCAGAAAACATTATTGCTTCTTCGTGCTTAGCAGAGGCAACTCTTTTCACCAGAATAGAGTCTGACTGGGGGTTGTATGTAGCTACTTTTGCTCCGGTGGGGAAATTCTCTTTGGTTTGGGCCCGAAGCAAAATCAGTTACAGAAAATGTCAATCCTTTGGGAAGGCTGTAGAGACAACGAATATACATTATTCCACAATTGCGGAATAATTCCAATTGTCTTTAGAGCTTCTGAATTCTAATAAACACATGATGCCAAATTAGAAATGGGAAACACTTGTGCACGATAATACTCTGTTATAAGTTGGCCCTGAATACTTTCAGAGCCCTTATTTATTTATTTGATCTATTATTTTTAAAATTCAGTTCAGAATAAGGAGGTTCATACATACAACATTTAAATCACCATTTCAGAATAAAGCGAGGGTGGAAAACCTGCAGCCATCAGCTACTGAATTGCAATTTTGCTTACCTTTTCCCACAGGCCACCTTGACTAGAAATCTTCTCAAATTGTCATTCAGCAATAGTTGGAAAGTCAAGGTTCCTGACATCTAGACCAGAGGCTAAAATTGTTACTTAGCATCGTAGAGAAAGCAAAAAGGTCTACACACCCTTACTTGCTATGGTTTGGATGTGACCAGGGTCAAATTTAGCTCCTTTTATTTTTTATTTTTGCTTCATCCTATCAGAGAATCTCCAGTGTTTTTCTCCTTAACAATAGACTTCTCCACCTCTACTACTGCCTCTGAAAGGGCAGTTTTGCTCTAAAAATATTGTAACTCTTGGCACTGCCTGTCTTCCACAGAATTTACTTACCAGTCAATACCCTAGGACTTCCTGCCCTGTAGCCCTCAACTTCTATCAAAATCTTTGCTTTCTCATTATTTGGAGTTCCTCTTTCTTGTAAAACCTAACCCAATAATTGCTGAATAAATGATTGGTTATTTCTCCTCAGTGTTGTGTTCTATTCTGAATTTTCCAAAACAGGTAGTGTAAGCAGTCATTACTTAACATGCCCCCTTGTTCAATGACTGTTTGAAGCTATGGCAGTGGTGAATGAGGATACTTACAACTGGTCCTTGTAGTTGTGGCCATCGCAGCATCCTCAGGGTGACATGTTTACCATTTGTGAGCTTCCCTACCAACTGGTGATAAAGTCCGGGGGTGGGGGGGTGGGGGAGGGAAGCCTGGCAATCAGTGACATTGCACTTAATGAGTGCATGGGCTTTGCTTAATGACAATAAGCAGAACTGTTGCAACTACCATCACAGTCTGCACACTCATGTGATATCACACTTTGCAATATCACTTTTCATGATGAAATTGCTGGCCCCAGCGTGCCTGGCTGAGGAATTCTGGGGGTTGAAGTCCACAAGTCATAAAAGGGCCAAGTTTGAAGGCCCCTGTATTAGATACTGGAAATTATTTTCTGAAACATTTTGTATGGCATCCTTACCTTGTATAACTAATACAGTAGAAGCCCTTCTCCAAATTAGATTTGGATTACTGCATTGGGGGTGTGTGTGTGTGTGTGTGTGTGTGTGTGTGTGTGAGAGAGAGAGAGAGACTTTTCAGGCACATTTGTTTCTCATTTTCATTACCTATCAAAGCTGCTAAATTTACAGACACTCACCTGTTATCAGAAAGTTTTCCCAATAGCAGCACTAAAAACAAGGTTTGTTTAATCTGGAAATTGGAAAGGATGAAAGGTTAAAGCTCCCCCCCAAAAAAGGGCTCTGGGCTTAGCTGATGAAGGTTGAGGACTCCCCTTGGCTGCTATATTTTAAACTTAATTATTAACTTACATGCAGAACCACTTGTGATTGTGTAATCTTTTGTTATGTCCAGATGCTCCTCACATTCTTTGTTTTATACCGTATTTAAACATGTAATTGAAATGCAAGCATATTCTCCTTACGCTACCCCTGCGGGGATAAGCAATATTATGCTGATTGCAGGGAAGGAATTAGCAAGCAGTGAAGCCAAAAAGTTAAAACATACGATAAGAAAAAGAAGTAATAACCTAACTGAACAATGCACAGCCATTTAAGTCTCAATAAGATTAAGTGGGAAGTTGGATTCACCCCCATCGTGACCCACACAAGCTCCAGTCACTGGGTCAGGACCACAGCAGCATTGCTTGGCTGGCTAAGGATTGAAAGATGTGATTGTTTTTTTATTGGATTTATGTTCTCCATCTCATCTGGGGCTGACTAATTGGGCATCATCAGCATATTAATGATATTGATCCCCAACTGGCAGATAACCTTGTTCAGCATTTCATGCCAATGTTAAATAGGAAGGGAAAAAAGAGTCAAACCTTGTTGCGCTCCACAGAGGACGGGCCTAGAGAGCAAACTCCTCCTCCACCAAAACTGATTGGAATCTCCCATGAAGGAAGGAACAAAACCACTGTAAAATGAGGTCCCTAACTCCTCATCCTTGCAGCTGGTCCAGAAGGATACTAGGAGCAATGGTCTGGAAAGCCACTGAGATATTAAGGAGCAAGAATGCATGCACTCTTATCCTGGTTCTGCCAAAGGTTACAGACCACGATGACCAGTGCTACCTCCATATTGAATCCTGGCCCGAAACAGGTCCAGATAATTCACTTCTTCCAGGGTTCTCTGCAGCTGCTGTCCAAACTACCTTTTCAGCACTTTATGAAGGTGATTGGACTGCAGTTCTTCAATTCTTTCTTTTTAAATTTACAAGAAAGAATATGAGGCAAAATGTTAGTATTTATGCCCTGCAATTAAATGTTGGAATTCTCTTGTGATCCCTATTGATGACTTGCATGATCAGATGATCTCATGGTAGACTGCTTGAAAAAGATAATCAAGGCTTGGCCACAAAATTAATTGGCTGAAGCAACTTGTTCTTTTCAGTATGACCATTAAATATTATGCTAGTCGGCTCAAATTCAGGCACAGAAGTCCCGTTACACAGAAATTGCAGGTTGAGAAACACTGGCTTAAAATACATGCAGGTATAAAACATCCTATAATGTGTACCAAAACGTATACATTGTTGACGATGGGTTGGATACAGGGTTGGTTTTCTGTAGGAGAAAGTACTCATTCTCATTTTTTATTTATCTTATCAGGTTTATTCCTGCCTTAATTGCCAGGCTCCTTTGACTAAAGGAAAGCAAGATCTCATTTCTAGATTTCTTTTGCAACAACTATGTGGCAGTTCTCTAGGATTCCTTGACCCTCCAGACTAGCTTGGGGGTGGGGTGTTAGAGAAGCTTGCAGAAGGAAAAAGATTGCTTATTTGGGACATGAGATTTCTTATTGGGAGTGTAGCTCTTTTTATTTGGTCTTTGAGCCTGACTGCATGCAAGATTGACTGCGCCCTGCCTACATGATTGAAACAGCATTTGGTCTCCTGGGTATCATCAAACTATGATCAACAAGGGCATTGGGAGAGGGAACAAAGCCGTGGTTCCCTCTGTCCAATAGCCTTTCCTGACTAATGGGACTGAAAGATGGAACACAAATGGATACTGCCATAGACTCTAGATAGGGCTGCCTCTGAAAACCATTTGTTATAGCTGATCCAGGATATAGCAGTGCAACAGTGATGGATATATCGCAATATACCCATGAGTCACCACTGCTTCCTGAGCTGCACTGGCTACCAGTTGGCTTCTGGGTTTAATTCAAGAAGCTAATTATTACCTATAATGGGGGCCTAGGGCCTGGTTATCTGAGGGACCGCCTGTCACCAATAGTTTCTGCCTGGCAGTGGTTTGTTCTCTGAGCTTACCGTTTAGCTCTGGGATGTCTTGTTACCAAACTAAGTAACATCTTCAGCAGGACTTTGAGTGAAGTGTTTTGTTCAGTTTCTCTTCTGTTTATATAGGTCTTGTGTGGTGTTGTGGTCAATTGGTCGCATGACTGGTTGTTCACATGGCGCAAAATTCAGCTGTTGAGGAAGTGGTTGGCTCTGTTGTTGATTGGTTGATTCTAAGACTAAGTCAATGTCTTTATTGATGGACCTGTTTGTAGAGTGCCAGGCTTCAATGAATTCACGAGTGGAGTGGGTTTTTTCTGTTCCTATATAAACAGGAGAGAAACTGAACAAGACACTTCACCCAAACTCCTGCTGAAGATATTACCTAGTTTGGTGACGAAACATCCCAGAGCTAAACAGCAGGCTTGGAGAACAAACCACTGCCAAAATATACAACCCAAGGTATGAATATTCTCTACTTGTTTAGTTTCTGTCTAGAAACTAAAGAACAGGCAGGGTGGGAACACTTCAAGCCCCCTGAATTAAACAATGTTGTCTATTGGATCTAGGCAGTGGATCTAGGTGTTGTGTTTTTTCCAGGTTGCATGTGGTTATTTATTTTATTGTTTCTTGTCCTTGAATGTAAATCACTAACAGTTGCCTAGGTGTGTGGTGGCTTCCAAATCTAAATAAATAAATAAGAGAGCATGCTCAAATGAAGCCAAATGGATTCCAGCCCTAAGGCCGGATACAAACAAAATATGTAATAATACAAGTATTACATCCATCTTTAGATATGCATAACAGAAAAAAAAACCCAGCAAGTATAATAGAATTTGCAAATAATTAAGAACGAAAATACTAAAATAAACCTAAATAAAATACTATTATAATACGTTGTAAAACTAAGCAATGGTGCATCATATCATACAAATGGTAGCATAAAACTGGATGACTTTGGAGCTTATTTTGGAGTGTTTGTCTGAAAGAAGAAACATTAAAAAGAAATCACACTTCCTACCTAGAAATGTCTTCAAGACAAGATATACAAGGTTCAGTCTAGAGTTCTTTATATAGGACACATTTTGATAATATAGGGCTTAGAATTTCTATTGGGCCATCATTGCATGGACATAACTGAAGGTGCACAGGCTAAAATAAAGACCTAATGAAGCATGCTAGTAACCTTGTCACCTACCAGTATTAAACTGCAGTTGAAGTGAAGAATGCAGGCTGGTTAGTTGAAAGCAAAATGCTTTTCAAAATAGTCCATCTCTAAAAAATAACCTGTTAGGTGTCCTTCCCAATATTTACTATAAGACAGCACCAACATTGTGACTGTGTTGAGGTAGCACAAATACAGAAGCCTAGTGATCTCATTGAACTGTACTTAATGTATTATTAAAACCTGTATTAGATAGGATAGGATGATCCTTCCCGTAGCCATTGCTTTCCTACCACCTCACGGCATTGTGATGTTTCATCTTCTTTTGCAACAGCAACATTCAGTACCGAAAACAGCAAGGTCAAAAAAGAAGCCCATCTTTATTTCCAGCTAGAAAGAAAACATGCTTCAAAACAGAAACAGCTCCAATCGGGGCGAAAATTCATTTTTTTTTAAAGCCACATGTATGGATATGCTCTTCCTTTCCAACCATGTTGTCATTTTTTTTACAACCAGAAAAAAGGACTGTTTGTACGTGTATGCTTAAATACATAATATGCATGTCAGCGTGTATAAAAAGACTGGTTGTGTTTTTAAATTAAATATTAGATTAATCATTTGTATCAGTTCCAGGCCACAAAGAATGGTTGCCGTCTAATGGTTAAATGCCCTTTAGAATTTAAGGAGTTTGATTTATTGGAAGAAACCTGCTGGGCAGAACATACGGTGGAGCTGATTAATGTCAGTTGCTGTCATCAGTTTCCACTTAGATTCTTGGCCAGCATCAGGATCTCCTCCCTTAAGGATCCAGAAGAATTCCAGGCCTGATCCAAGAGCTGAGCTGGCATGGGCTTTGCAGAATGTGGCACTTGCAAAATTAACGAGATGAATGGAAGTGGAATTTCATGTTCTCTACTGGACTTGTTTATTCGACTCATTTCTCTGGAGAAAGCAGACTAATACCAGGACCACACCAGCAAAGGGGAACAAATCAATAGCATGTTCGCAGAGTCTGTTACAGATGTCTTGCATTTCCTTTGCCGTTTTTGCGGGCTCCCTCATAGGTTGTCAAAAGTGGAAAACTTGTCTAGAGCAAAAAGCAGAGCTACCATTGCTGTCTAGATTTACATTCGTCACTGAAGTTGCAGGTCTCCTCTTACAAATCAGTTGATTGCGTATGCTGATAAAGAGATGAGACATCCGTTCTCTAAACTGGGTTAGGGAAATAAGGAAGGGGAAATTTTGCTAAGTATCTGCGTATGTTATTTAGAAAGGTTGTAATATATATATATATATATATATATATATATATATATATATATATATATATATATATATATATATATATATATATGTGTGTGTGTGTGTGTCTTATGTATATATAGAAGCATAGCTTCGCACATGCTTCTGATCCTTAATGCAATTTCTAATCAGTTGACATGAGAGTTAAATTTTTCAGGACAGGACACATAGTTGGAAATCTGAGCTCTATCCTTCTGTCAGTAATATGTTATCAGTAATCTTATTGTATATAAAACAAATAAGTCTGATATAAAACAGAACATACTAAATACTGTTGATAGTTCAATATATCCTCATCAACTTGAGTGAATTTGGGAATCAGGAAAACACTGCCATAGGTACAAATCTTACAGTTGTTTCACGCATTTTAACAAATTCCAGAAGAGTAACCATGCTGGTTTCTTTGTTGTCATCTAGTGGTTGCTCAGATTTGTGCTTCCCAGATATGGAAACCCTAGTTTAGCAGTACTTATGGAATGGTTTCTTAAACTATGGTCCTGGGACTGCCAAGACCTCTTAGGGCTCTGCAAAGTCAAAATTATTTGCTAGCCTATGTTGAACAATAATCTAATATTAAAATCCCATCAAACAATTATGAAAAACAGTAGTGGCTACAGATGCATAATTTTTAATATGATAAGTATTTATGAATGCAAGCAAAAGATCTTTTGGTATCTTCCATAATTTTGAAAAGTGGGATGGGGTTCCGAGAGAAAAAAAGTAGAAGAAATACAGCCCTAAGAAATAGCATATTTATGATCCATCAAGGGTTCTGTAATAATAGGTAGCCTTCAAAGTGCTGGAACATGTAGTCATATTAGAATTATTACTCTTTACAGATGGAACAATTGCTATTACTATACTATAGCAATCCGTCCAAGAGGATTGCTAGGGGTTTAAAAGCATCTGTAATACATTGCATGATACAAAAACAGTAAGGCCAACAAGTTCTTTAGTGATACCGTAATAATATTGTCCCCCCCTCCCTCCAGTATACTGGCCAAATGAAACCATGTTTAAGGTAATTGCTAAAAAGAAACTATTTTAAAAATGGATCCATTTAGCAACATAATTCTACTGTGAATATTCTAATGGCAATAGCTTGTCAGCCGATGAATACTTTTCATATGGATTGTTTCAAGATTGCAAGCTGTGTACAAAAGCTGGAAAGACTGAATCTCTTTGGAAACAGATGCACCATACTCTGTGCAAACAATTTACTTTTTACAATTAAATTTCATGAAAAGTAGTTTGGAAAAAATCTAATGATGTCATGAGGGAGGGACCACTCTTCAGCATTAAAGCCCAGTATTGCAAAAGACAGCAGAGTCATTCCTTAACGCCACAAGGGTGGTGTTCGGACTGTAGTGTGGACACTAGGTAGTTGCTGTTCTCACCATATGTAGACCAGACTAACTACAGCCATCAGGCTAAGCTGGGTGGGAACGATGAGATCTGAAGTCCAAACCTATCTTGAAAACCTAATGTATTTTCAGGGTGGGCACAAGAGAGGGAAGGCCAATGGGTACAGCAAATACTAGTCTGCCTTCTCCCATTCAGTTTGCCAGATGTCATCTGGGTATTTCTTCTGCATTCTGACAGTAATAGTGCCATTTTGGGGACGGATGGAGGCAAAGGTGAGTAGTTTGACAAGCTGCTGGAAACACAGTAGATGTTTAAAACTGGCACATCGGAGCCTCCACACTGAACCAGTCAAAGGTGATGATAAACAATAGCACAAAGCCCGGATATATCAGTAAAACTGTTAAGAACCCTCTGTTGTCAAAAATGGGTACCACCCTTGGCTATTCAGAGGAAAATAATTCAGAGCAGTCCTTTCTGCAGTGAAACTGGTGGCAGAATACAAGTTGTGAGAGAATAGCAGACCTTAATCAGGAGCACGAAAGTGGTCTTGGAGGCCCTTCCAGTGGATTCCTTCCACCAACTGACAAACACCTAGGATTCAAAAATATCTCTTAAAGCTTCTGCACCTCGTACAAAGCAAGCAAACCTCTGCCAATAGTTTCGCCCCACTTAACTCCTGGTGTGTGGAAAATAGGAGATGACTTTGATCTATTATAGGTAGTCGTTGACTTACAGCCAGCACTGGAAAAAGCGACTTATGACATTTTTCACACTGTTGCAGCCTCTCCATGGTCACATGATCAAAATTCAGGGGCTTGTATTTATGACAGTTGCACTGAACCGGGATCACGTGATCCCTATTTATAGTCTTCCCAGCTGGCTTCTGACAAGCCAAGTCAATGGGAGAAGCCAGATTCACTCAACAACCGTATGATTCACTTAACAACCGCAGTGATTTGTTTAACATACGTGGCAAAAAAAAGTTTGCAAAATGGGACGAAACTCACGGAACAACTGTCTTGCTTAGCAACGGAAATTTGGGGCTTAGTTGTGGTTATAAATTCATTTACATTCATGTAGAATGGCCCACTGCCTGCCTGCCTGAGAAATTATAAAATACATTTTAAATAATTGCCATCTTTCCTTGTATATTTTTGATTCAATCTTCACTGCGTGCCGGAGGTTGAACTACATCTTTACATGTGTGAGTAGCCATGAAGTATTTCATTTTAAGTCAGAATAAATTAAGTCAGGTTTCCTGATTCTTTGGCCCCTGTTCAGATCAGCATCGTAGGCTCTGCAATTTACATTTGCAAAAAGCAGTCCTTAGAACACAGTGTAATTGGAGGTGGGGGTCCGGGTGAGAGACAGGAAGAATCTTGGCTTTCTTTTCCAAGAGAGCGTGCTTCCATAATGAAGACTAACGTTTAAAACCATTAGCAATTTCACATGTTTTTTTCTCTGATCCAAAACTGTACATATAGATTCGTAGCTATTTAATTCTCAGATGCATCACCTCAATGATAAGGCTATGCCACTAAAACTAGAAATGGCTGGTTTGAAGGAGATTATGCCTCTGAAAAATAGAAAAGGGTAATTTATAGTTTACAATCAGCAGTTTTCTTACTTAAAACCTAATAGGCGGAACAGCTGCTTGAAAAATCAATTCATTTCCTGGAGAGAATATCAAGCGCTTAACAACTTGACAAAGTAGAAGGCATGGACAAAACACTGAAGAAAGAGAATTCATTCTGGTGTTTTGCTTGATTTTAGTAAGGTGCAAGGCAGTAGAAGTAAGACATGAGCTTGGCTTATAAGTACAGCATCTTTATCCTGCTAGAAGTCAGGAATATAAAGCAAGCCTTGCTTTTCATAGTGGTAAATCTGGAACAGAGACACTGAATAATGGCAAGGCAAGGCAATTAATTATAAGTGCAATGCCAGTGCACTGATAAGTGTGGAAGCAACAGGAGAACTAATTCAGTAACAGGAACAAAAAGAAATTTGGCTTAGACTGTTGGCTTGAGAAGTTTCTCAAAGATTACATTGGACTGAGCTTGATTGCATAAAGAAGTATAAATGCTAGGAGACAAATTGTTATAACCATAACTGTATCTCTCTATCAAGACAGATTCATAAAAATGAACCTGATTAAACCTAATACTTCTGTTTCTAATTAGTCCTCATAAAGCTAGAAATAAAGCCAAGTAATTAAAAGACGCTTGCTCCTGGGGAGGAAAGCCATGGCAAATCTAGACAGCACACTAAAAAGCAGAGACATCACCCTGTCAACAAAAGTGCGTATAGTCAAGGCTATGGTCTTCCCAGTTGCAATGTATGGCAGTGAAAGTTGGACCATAAGAAAGGCTGAGCGCCAAAGAATTGAAGCCTTTGAACTATGGTGCTGGAGAAGACTCCTGCGAGTCCCTTGGACTGCAAGGCGATCAAACTGGTCAGTCCTAGAGGAGATCAACCCTGACTGCTCTTTAGAAGGCCAGATCCTGAAGCTAAAACTGAAATACTTTGGCCACCTAATGAGAAGGAAGGACTCACTGGAGAAGAGCCTAATGCTGGGAAAGATCGAGGGCAATAGAAGAAGAGGACGACAGAGAATGAGGTGGCTGGATGGAGTCACTGAAGCAGTAGGCGTGAGCTTAAATGGACTCCAGGAGATGGTAGAGGACAGGAAGGCCTGGAGGAACGTTGTCCATAGGGTCGCAATGGGTCGGACACGACTTCGCAGCTAACAACAACAACAACAACACAAAGCTAGAAAGGGAAGCCTGAAGCTTTGTAACACAAAAATGTTTTACACCACTTCTGTGTCTGTCACAGAAAGACAGTGACAATTCTAAAGCCAGAATGGAGAGTTTCTCCCCCATTTTTCTTACCCACTGTACATGCCTTCCTAAACTTTTTGATCATTCGAACGGACCGGGATGAAAAGTTCTGAAATATATCAGTAGGGGAAGATGTATGAAAGGATGTTTGGCTAAAAAATGTTGAGGCAAGAATGGGAAGTGGAAACATGGTGATGCCGCTTATGGTTCCAATTGCAATATAAGTAGTACTCACTCAGTGACCATGCTGCTCAGCAACAATTCAAAATTATGACGGCACTGGAAAAATAACTTTTCAACCAGCCCTCACCTTTTTGACTGTTGCTGAGTCTCCATAGTCAGATGATTGGGCCTGAGGCATTCACAAGTGGCAGACATTTGCAGTAGTCCCACAGTCAATGTGATTGTCATTGACATGCTTCATATCTGGCTTCCAACAAGGAGAGTCAATGGAGAAGCTGGCAGTAAAATCAAAAGTTGCAGTCTCTTGATATCTTTTTAACCGCTATGGGTGATTTGCTTAATTACTATAGCAGAAGTGATGTATGTTATGCACAGATATTTCACTTAGCAACCACATCACTTAGCCATGGAGTTGCCAGTCCCAATTGTAGTTTGATAAGGGAGGAATATCTTTATTGACTCTGTACCTCAGTCATCTGTTACTGCTGAACCAAAGGTGCTGAATATAATTATACAGTATATTACTTTTGTTATTAAATCTGGCTGCAGATTTGGACAACTATGGAGGGTTGCGATGATCAAACTAAAACAGTCTATGAATTACTGGCTTAATTTACCTTATCTTGTTTTATACTTCAGTAACCCATCTAGCAGACTTTCAGGATTTGAAAGCTAGGTAGAAAGGAGAGATTATGATACATCTCCTCAATAATCAGAGTCAATACTTTAAAGAAACTGTAATTTTTGTAAGTGAATGGGGGGGAAAAGGAATTGTGGGCCTATATATTGAATGATATATGTCTTCTAACCAGGCCTTCTGTATACCTGCTAGCATCTCAGTCCATAAGCTTCTGAGGTTTGAAGGTCATATGAGCTGGGCATTATAGAAATTGATGTGTGATGGCTCAGTGGTTAAAGACACTGAGCTTGTCAACTGGAGACCTGACAGCCCAGGTTGGAGACCTGAATTTTGTGCAATGCTCCTGTTACTTGCCCCAAACCTGGCACTTTGAAAGCATGGAAATGCAAGTAGATTAATAGGTACCATTTTGGTGGGAAGGTACTGCCACATGACCATAGACATTGTCTCTAGGCAATGCAGCTCCCTCGGCCAAGAAAAGGAGATGAGCACTGTGCCCTAGAGTCAGACATGACTGACAGGGAAACGTTTACCTTTTGTATCCAATGATTATTTCTCCCAGTAATAATTAGTAAGTGTCTGTCTGTCTGTCTGTCTAGCAATCAATCAGCTGTAGGGTGGAGAATCAGTACAAATCGATTTCAAGATTAAGAGCCAAAAGCACAAGTCATTTAAAAGGCAAGCAATTCAGTCTGTAACAGTATATACCCTAAATATTCTTAGAAAAGAAAGTTGTAGAAATCTGGAATTCTTCTATATACTTCCCCTTCAAAATGGATTTACACTGAAGCTCCAGTAACACCATCCATATTTGTTCTGCAGTGTTGCCACTTTCCATAACAAATAATACTGTGTAGAAAAACCCTGAAATTGTGGTTCAAGTGCTTTAAAATCATTAAGATGCATATCAAATGGCTTCTCTACTCTAGAAATTATATCTGAAAATCCATTGATTTGGGTTCAGGAAGTTAGTGTTAGGAAACAGACCAAATTATCAGCAATTCCCATTACAAATTAAGCTTCACTTTGGAGGATTTTACATAGTTTTACGCTTGTGTTAACACCTGTGTCTACTCTGAAGTTTCACCGTCAGTGTATTTAGGTAAGCAGCTACTCCTGATAATATTTTTTTTTAAAAAAAGATGGTCTATGACTGTAATAAAGATTTGATTTGACTTTTGCAGCTTTTCATTTTCACAAAATATCTCTTTATGCTCCATGACATTTTCCTGGCTCATCTATTTAACTTTGGTGTGGTATAAAAGTTAGCCAGGCTCACTGCTAGGAAGAAGTAAATTGCCTGTATTCAGTTTTTACAGGGGTATAAAATTAACTGATTTAACAACTGCAGCCATACTATTCTGTGTTTATAGGTTTTTATTCCACAAGGCATCTTTAAGCAAAAAGCATAGTGAAGCTGATTCCTAGTATATTGTATATTGTTTCTCTCTTCATCATTCAACAATAGCAATGTTTTTGAGTACATACTAATGGTGGTACCATCTGTGGTAAAAGGTGTGCATTTCTTCCTAGGGTGCCATTTTTCAATGCATTCTTCTTCCAAATCCTTGAAATATATCATGCCCCGTTGCAATACTTTTCAGTGGTATTAGCTGTAATAATTCTATTATTTTCAAATTACAGTCCATATCTGTAATGAATGTTATACAGGTGCCCAGTACCTGAACTATATGTACTTGTGGTAATAGTTACTGACAGTGCTTTGACATCTTTACCTATTTAAATAAATTGTTTCTCCACAGTATATACTATACATGTAATTCTGGAGACCAGTGTATAGTAAACAAAAGATATGTCTTCAAAAAGTTCTTCTTATCAGGATATGGAATTTGACTGGTCCAGCGATATCTGCAGCATAAAGGCAAAATAGTTCAGAAGAATCTCTCTCTCTCTCTCTCTCTCTCTCTCTCTCTCTCTCTCTCTCTCTCTCTGTGTGTGTGTGTGTGTGTGTGTGTGTGTGTGTGTTTTACAAATAGTCCATCTGTAAAAGATTGCAATGAGTTAGCTATCACTATACTTGTTATAAAACTTGCTTTTGCTGAAATTCACTAGACCTGTAAGATTTATAAAAACAAAATAAAATAATTGTCTGGCAAACGCTACATTAAGTTTCTGAATTTCTTTGCTCTCAAAATTTTCCAGAGATTTCATCATATATATATTTTTTTGCAATGCCTGCTTTTGCAACACTGATAAACATAAGAGTAACTGGTTGCTGACAAGGAAGGTGTTGAATTTAATTGATTACTTTTAGAAACAAAATTACAAATAATCTCACTTGTCTTGAGAAATCCCTTTTTCTTCCATGGTTGTTCTTTTGATATTTTGTTTTCACCAAAGATATGGCTGACATCATCAAAAATCTTCTGGGTGTTAACATTGACCTGTTACATAACAGATTGCCTAAATGGTGTCCAAAGCTTCTTTCATAAACTCATATGAATAAACAGGGACCTTGCTGTGTCAGTGTTGCTGTGTCAGTGTTCTGGTTGATTAAGTTCTCTTATTTCATTACTTCCTCTTCTAGAACTTTTATGAGGGGGCCCTCTTCATCCTGATGCATGGAGCCTGTATATTAGACCAAATCTGCCATGACAGTGTGTTAAGTAGGAAATCTAGGTCAATGGTGCCACTACTGGTAGTCCTCAACTTTCAACAGTTCATTTAGTGACTGTTCAAAGTTACAACAGCACTGAAAAAAGTGACTTATGACCAGTGCTTTTTTTGTAAAAGAAAAAGGTGCCGGAACTCACACATGTCATACAACCCGCCTTGCCTACCCTACAAGGTTCCATCCAAAAAAGGTGCCGGAACTCCGTTCTGAGCGTTCTATGAGAAAAAAAGCCCTGCTTATGACCATTTTTTTCACACTTATGACTGTTGCAGAATTCCCAGGGTCATGTGATCAAAATTCAGGCTTTCTGACAAGCAAAGGCAATGAGGAAGCCAGATTCACTTAAAAACAGTGTCACTAACAAACAACTGCAGTGATTTACTTAAGAACTGTGGCAAGAAAGGTCGTAAAATTGACTTAACAAATGTCTCACCTAGCAACAGAAATTTTGGGCTCAATTGTGGTCATAAGTCAAGGACTGCCTGAATTCTAAATGGGTAGATACTTTATAGGAGCAGGATGATTCAAAGGCTCTCACCTCCTTTGCTGTTGATTTTGTGACGGTGTAGACTTGTCAATTGGCCTAAAATATCAAAGCCTATGACACTTGTGTGGGGCAGCTCTGGCCTCATCACGACCTGTGGACTTCAACTCCCAGAATTCCTGGCTCAAGAATTCTGGGAGTTGAAACCCACAGATTGTGTAGGGACCATAGCCGCCCACCCCAGGAGTTGAAGGTTCCTAATTTCCCACACAGAGAGACATAGTGTACCATCTTAAAGACTTTGGGGTGTTTCATGTGCTCGGTATTTTGACTACACAGAGTGTTGCTGGTTATTAAATCATTGCTATGGGGGAGGGCAGTTGAATATTATCTTAGTGCATGTACCCATCCAGTGTGATGAGGTACTTTGAACACGTGGCTCACACTCTCAAAGATGGTGTAATCCTTCACTTGTCAGCACTGTGCTGAAGGTTGAGTCTGGTGTTTCTCACTCCGCAAACTTCCATCTGTCAAGGGATGCTTAATTTGCAGCTTATTCTCACATTTACCCCAAGGCTGTCTAAATTTAAGAGCTGCCAGTTGTTGAGCTAATTCAGCTGAGAAGAAGGGTATGTGGGGGATGGGGAGGGGAGGAGAAGTGGCATGTTATCCCCTACTCTGTCTGAATCGTAGGTTAAGAAGAACTCTGCTTTCTTTTCCTTTGATGGCTTTCCAGCATAACTGGAAAAAAATAATAATGGATAACTTCGCTTTCCAGCAATGAGGGCTATTGGGGAAAGTCCTTTTGAATTGCAGTTCTTAAGTCAGTGTTGCAATTTACAGGGACATTGAAAGGCTCTGTTCTTTTACCATTAATGGCCAGCATAGCCCTGCAATTTCTGACCTACCAAATCCTCACAGAGCAGAATCTGCATATCCCACCAAGTAGGGATAATTTTGCTACCTTGGCAGGACTGCAAAAATGGGACCAGGTTGGCAGGAGTATCGTCCAAGGCTCTTGGTGGATGCAAATCCAGTGGTGGGATTCAAATATATGAGCAACCGGTTCTCTGTGTGGATGCCGCTTCTGGAAGTCCATTCTGGACCTGGGCAACAAAAAAATTAGCTACAAGTTCTGCCGAAGTGGTGCGAACTGGCTGAATTCCACCACTGGATGTGGTGGAATGTCAGCTGGCTTATATTTAAATTTAAAGTAGAATGATTCAAATCATGCAGATATGTCATTGTAATGGTAAACCATCACAATTCCATATATACTTATCTATTGCAAGTATTGTTCTGCTAGGTATATGTTTCTGATACATCTCTGCAACTATCATGCTCTTTTAATTCACTGCAAATGTTTTCCATGTTTCATTACATCGTCCATGCAATATCTAGGTCTGTAGGCAATCTGCTCACAGACAGCGAGTATAATCAGGGTGTCAATGCTGCTACCATTGGATGTTTTTGCATTGAAAACAGTTGGAAATGTAGCCATTTTCTTCCTTTTGCTTTTAGAGTTAGATGATCCTGGGGAGAGGGGATGTGAATGAGAGTCTAGCTAGACATAACAACACTGGACCTAGCCTGAGAATCAAGATTGTTGAAATTAAAGCTGATAAAGAATTGGTGGGCTGGAGAACTAGAGAGGAAGCCTGTGCTTCAAGCTAATTGGGAATGTGATTTATGACTGTAAATTGGAGGAGGGAATTGTGCTTTGGTACTATGTGCCCAGGGGAGGGGAATTCAGTTTTTGGTGCTGATATTATGTTACTTGAATAAAAGATTCTTTAAGGTAAACAATGCCTTGAAGTTCTTTTGAAGAGTTTCATCTGTCGGAACCATGACACAGGGCTTCAATCACTGCGTAAAAGACGCCCTATATTTCTCTTTCCAATGCTACAACATCAGTTGTTTAGCCAGAGTACAGCCATGGAGAATCCATTTATGTTGTCTGGTTATCAAATTCCATGTAAGAAGTATGCAGTTTAAGAGAATAATATCCTCTGAGAATTTTATATTTTCTCACATAATCATATTTATATAATCCAGTACTTTGTCCCCAAACTTGGTAAGTATAGCTCATTGCATAAACGTGTGTTAAAGAAATATTATCCTTACTTATTTCCATACATCTTACATGGGCTTTTTTTGTTCACTTTTTTGTTGGAGCATTTTTATGTCTCTTTTATTTTTGACAACATATGTATCACTATTACTATCATTTTTATGTTTTGCTCTTTTTTTCTTATTGTTATTAATTAAAAAAGCGATAAAAGTACATTCTAAACGAATTGTGCAGCACTGCCTGTCAGTTTTCCCCCCAATTTTTCTTCCCATGCAAAAGAAGCTTCTGTATTTCTACATTTATTTCTGGATGATTTTCTGTATCTTTAAATGCTTTTTTAAAAAAAAATTGGCCATTTTTTACAATCACAATCACAATCTTTGGGAAGGGTTCAGTTATTACTTCTTACGTTCAAAATTCTAGCGCTGGTGTGCACACATGAAAGGGTGTGGATATTGGTGTCCAATCTCTACTCCAACAATTACTGCAGTTCTGGGTGGGGTTCGGGGTGGGGGGATTTGCCCTCTCTTTTCCTTCAATATTTGATATTTGAAGGTTTCTACTATCTTGGCATAGGCAAAGTGATACAAATGGCCTCGTGATAATCATAGTGGGCAGTTGTTAGCACAAGTGGTTCTTCCAGTGCTTTTGACAACCTGGTGCTTGTCTTTGTTATAGTTTAGATTGTCTGACAAAATTGCTTTAGGGAAACAGCATTAAAATCAAATATGGTTGTTCTGTTGCATTGCTCCGTACTATCCATCAGAAATCATGGGACTGTGGTAGAACTGAAACTGAATGAATGAATGAGTTGGTGAGTGAATAAAAAAAATTATGAGTAAAAAGTAAATCAAGGCCTTTTAATTACTGATATTGAGATGCTTTGAAATACAGTAACATTTTCTAGAGCCACCCAACCATAATTGTGCCAAATAGTAATGAGCAGGGCTTTTTTTGTCATAGAACGCCCAGAACGGAGTTCTGGCACCTTTTTTGGATGGAACCTTGTAGGGTAGGCAAGGCGGGTTGTATGACATGTGTGAGTTCTGGCACCTTTTTCTTTTACAAAAAAAAGGAATGGGCAGCGGCGCTGCTTGTTGGGAAAGCTGCCGCGGCCCGTCTGCAAAGCTGCTGCTTTCGGCAGCCTGCAAACGTGCCGCGGCAGCTTTCTCAAAGAGCGGCGCCGCTGCCCGTTCACGCGGAGGTACGCGCGCACCTCTCCAAAGGTTTGGGGAGGTGCGCGCGTACCTCCGCGCGAACGGGCAGCGGCGCCGCTCTTTGAGAAAGCTGCCGTGGCACGTTTGCATGCTGCCGAAAGCGGCAGCTTTGCAGACGGGCCGTCGCCGTCGCGCAACCGGGAACCGGTTCCATCACACATTAAAAAAATGGCAACCGCGCGCGTCCACGCATGTGCAAGAAAAAAACGTTTTGCGCATGCGCAAAACATTTTTTGCGCATGCGCGTGCATGGATGCATGCACGTGGGTCCCACTTTTTTTATGTGTGATGGAACCGGTTCCCAGTGGTTCTTTTCCTTTTTCAGGTTGCCGACCCCTGGTCTATGCTAATGAAGAAAAGGACTAATGGAGATATGATAGAGAAGAGAGGACAAGAAGCAGTGGTGGGATTCAGCCAGTTCGCACCAGTTCGGCAGAACCGGTAGCTAATTTTTTTGTTGCCCAGGCCCAGAACGGACTTCCGGAAGCGGCATCCACGCAGAGAACTGGTTGTTCACGTATTTGAATCCCACCACTGACAAGAAGTAATGGATGGAAGCTTATCAAAGAGAAAACCAATCTAGAACTAAGGAGAGATTTCTTGAAAGAACAATTAATCAGTGGAATGACTTGCCTCCAGAAGTTGTGGGTGCTCCATTACTGAAGGTTTTCAAGAAGAGATTGGACAGCCATTTGTCCGGAACGGTATGGGGTCTCCTGCTCATGCAGGGGTTTGGACTAGAAGACCTCCAAGGTCCCTTCCAACTCTGTTGTTCTGCATTCGGTATGTCATTTGGTATAAATTCTGTAATTAGTTCTGCAGTAGGTAGATTCCTATTTCAGTACAGAACTTCTGAGATGTATTTCGTCCAGTTATTGACTCAGCCAATGTATCTGCTGCCTAATTCTGGTTGGTTTACTGAAAATGCAGTAACAAAACACAGCAAGACCAGGCCTCGTCTTTCAGAGGAGGGCATGCCGAAATGGTTTTCGGTTCTGTCATTTGTCAGCATTGCCTGAGCTGTGTCTTCTACATAGCTGGTCAACTATTTCTTATTAGTTGTAAGAAACCATGCAAAAGGGCCCATCAGCAAGCAAATTCGGTGAAGAAGAAAGGGCTTTTCATGCAGATCATAGGAAGAAAAAAAATGCTGCTAGCTGTGTTTCTACTCAAACGGGCTCTTAACTGAATTGAGAGCAGGCTCCATGAAAAAAAAAACCTGGACAGCCTTGTGCACAAGATTAGTACTGGTGGTATCTTGTTCTGATCTTTAACAGGTTCCTGTAAACAGCCACCGACATTTATAAACCATCCTACACAGCAGCAGCTAATATTTTACATGTCAAGAAAATCTTACACTTCTGCACTTTTGCTCTCACCCTCTCCTTTTGGTATACATGGTGACAAGACCCAGTTAAGAAAGGGAAAGAGGAGGAAAAGAAAAACATAGCATGTTGCCAAGAATGTCTCCATAGACACAAAAAAGCATCTTTTAATCGCAAATGAAAACATTTTTTTTAAAAAATGAGGAATTTCTTTCCCTCCAGCACCCTCCCCCCCTTTGTTTAGATTTCCCTGTGGATGCATTCAGAAAGGGTAATTTACTCTTCCACACTTTTGTTCACAACTAAAGTATATATATAACATACCAGCCAATATTAGTTGTAGACATTGTAAATGGATACTCCTACGTGGCTATTTTTTAAAAAAAACAAAACCCATAAATCCCCTTTTACCCCCTAAAAATCTTTCGCTGACTTGAATTTCTTTTTAGAGTGGTAAACAAATCCTCCTTCCATTGAGTTACTCTTTTTCCATTTGGCAAGTGCAACTCCTGCTGCCTTTCTCATAGCGTTTGTGCCAATTGGATCCATTTTGTTTTGTTTATTTCCTTCCTTTGGGGCTAGGAATCAATCATCAGTAACAATGCCAATCTCTTGTCTCCTCTCCTTATCTGCCTTCTCATCATCACCCATTATGAATATAAGCTAGGCGGATTTCATAAAGGTGTTCTAAAAAGCCTTTCTTCACTTGAGAAATGATTTGAAACCCCCCCCCCATAAAACTCACTAAATATTATTAATGCATGCATTCATTTCCCTTACATTCATTCCCCAGAGGGAGCTTGAATTCCTGAATGTCTGAATTAAAATGACCAGGTTAAAATAACCCCATAAACAGCTTTTTTAAAAACCGTATTTGACATTGCTGTAGAGTGCCGACTTGGGAATTGTTATTTGCTAAGGAGTATATCTGAGGGCGCATGGCCTTGCAACGACTGGAGACCTTACAGTTAAAAATCCCATTAAGCCATAAATCCATTAAGCTCTTGGCTATCAGAACTGATACTCTGCTGAAATCTGTCTTCCAATTTCTAGAAATGTTTTCTGCCGGGCAAGAAGTTCTAAAAACCTAAAGCATTGCTCTTGTTCTTTAGCTGCAAATAGAAGTACGTTTGTGACCACCCATTCTTATCCCTTATAGTCTAGACATGAAACTTTTTGTTTGTGTGAAACTGGGCTTTGTGGCCTAGGCTGAAGAGGATTGAATGGTCTCCAATTATTAATACTGTGCACTAATGTTGATGCTCTTGTATCTAATAGCAAAGCTAAATGCTTAAACATGTTCTTGGTGCATTTTGCTTTGTCACATGAATAGATAAAATAGAACATAAATGTCATTTTTTTTGTTGCAATTATCTGAGATATAAAATGAATACATGTACCTTTACAAAGTTTTCCAGCAACCTTTTACATTTCCTTTCTCCCAGAGCAACATGGAATCGGTTGGAACATCTGGGAATCAAGAGAGCTTCAAACACTGCCTGCTGGTTACAAAATCAGTAGCACATGAAACAACTGATTTCCCTTAGTGCAATCAGAGGAAAAAAATTAGTAGAGTTGTTCAGGCATCTTTAGAATGTTCTTTAGAATCTTCACAGTCACAAAAGGAAACAACTGCCAGAAAGTTTGCCAGTTTCCATGTCCCCATAGAGGGGCAAGTTAATCTTTCCATGAAAAGCAGATCCCACGTTGTAGTTATCTGAATCAAGCTTTTTAAATATATATATATATATATATTTAAATATATATATATATTTATCTCCCTTAATTCTTTGTTAGCAATTTACACAAATATATGAGCTGTCACCGGTGTGACTACTGCCTGTTTGATGGCCTTCAAGATAGGCTGAAACAGGAAATAAAGATTTGTCACATGTTTGGGGCCTAGTAAGATAATCTAAATAGTTAACAAGCATTTGACACATATCTCCCCTTGCTTCTCAAGCTAACAAAGCGAGAGAGATCCTGTGGCTCAGAGGTAAAAACAACTGCCTAATGTGCAATCAGCCCAGGTTCGAATCTCAGAAGGGTATGGCTGACTGATGAAAACTAATAAGTTTGAAATGCATATCAGTCTCCCTTAATTCTTTGTTAGCAATTTACACAAATATATGAGCTGTCACCGGTGTGACTACTGCCTGTTCGATGGCCTTCAAGATAGGCTGAAACAGGAAATAAAGATTTGTCCTATGTTTGGGGCCTAGCAAGGTAATCTAAATAGTTAACAAGCATTTGACATATTGTAGCAGCTTTATTTGAATATGATGTTATGCACATGTTACATTTTACTGCAAAGCCATGTGCATCTTCAAACACTCCTCGTAAATGAAGTTATATTAGGAAAATTGAGGATGACCATGCCGATCACATCCAATGTTTCCCATGAAATCAGAGGTCGATATCTGCAGGGTTGGGAAGAAACGTAGCTTGTAGCCCAGAAATGTTATAACTTTGGCACCAAACAGAATTGCACCATTTGGTGGTCATTCTGGGCTGG
Source organism: Vipera ursinii (assembly GCF_947247035.1). Lineage (NCBI taxonomy): Eukaryota > Metazoa > Chordata > Lepidosauria > Squamata > Viperidae > Vipera > Vipera ursinii. The sequence goes on along the minus strand of NC_139512.1, from coordinate 212,501,636 downwards.
CTGCTGTTTCTAGAGCAGTAAGTTAGAGACCTGAGCTGGGGAGATCTTTGTCCAGCTTTGGCTGGTGCTCCAACTGCAAGCTTTCTGCTCCAAGAGGCCCTGATGATAGTAACTCCTGCCCTCATAATTAGACTATTGCATCATTACCTTTATGAGCTTCCTTTGCTCATGATTTGGAAGCTATAATTGGTTGTAATAAGGGGTCTCAGATTTAGCAGTGTGATACCACCTCTAGGGTCATTGCATTGGTTACCTTTTTGCTTGCGGCTCCAGTTGAAAATGCTGGTTATCTTCAGTAAAGCTCTACGTGGCTTGGTCCTGGGATAATTGCAGGGCCATATTTTCCAACAAGATTCATCCCGCTGTACATGTTCTTCATGGGAAGAAATAGTGCGGTCCCAAACTGATGTGAAGCGAAGATGCAGGAGCCAAATGATGTGCCTTTTTTGTGGTTGCTCTGTCTACCATGTTTTCCCCAAAATAAGACTGGGTCTTATATTAGTTTTTGCTCCAAAAGACGCATTAGGGCTTATTTTCCAGTTAGGTCTTATTGGGGGGAAAATACAGTACCAAATGTGTCTGTCTGTCTGATGATCTTATTTTTGGGGTGGGGCCCATATTAAAGCATCCTGAAAAATCATGCTAGAGCTTATTTTCCAGTTAGGTCTTATTTTCTGGTAAACATGGTGTCTGTCTGTCTGTCTGTCTGTCTGTCTGTCTGTCTGTCTGTCTGTCTATCTATCTATCTATCTATCTATCTATCTATCTATCTATCTATCTATTCCTTAATTTATAAGAAGAAAGAAAAAAGATGATAGATGATTAATTAATTTCTCAATTTATAATAAATTCTAGATATAATTTTTAATTAACTTTCAGCAAAAAACAAAACAAAAAGGAAGGGGTTAAGAAAAAGATTAAAGAAAAAGCAAACCTAGAAGTGCAAAGGGGAAAGAAAAATTTAAAAAAGGGAAAGAGGAATAAAAGAATAACTATTTTCTTTGGTACATATTATATATATTATTATATATTATATAAAATATCCTGTGATACAGAGGGCCCCCAGCCTTCCAGCCTTTGGAAACGTGCTTGTTACAGTATTTCATGGGACCTTTGGCACTAATTATGATATGAATGCCCTTAGTCAGTTCTGAGGGATTTTCTTTGGGTTTGTATGCTTCTGTTGGTATTATTGTAAGCTAGCTTGTCCTAGGAAGTAGATAGTGTATTATGTGTGCGTCTGTGCACACACACACACACACACACACACACACACACAGAGAGAGAGAGAGAGAGAGAGAGAGAGAGAGAGAGAGAGAGAGAGAGAGAGAGAGACCAGTTAGCAAACAGACGTATCTGCATCTTGTTTGATTTTGACTTAGCTACGGTACTCTATTTTTAGTATTATGTGAGATAACAGCCAAGTGGGCTTATCCCCTAAGGAGCCATCTGTCCCTCAATAATACTTCAAGTGCTTGAGGCACAATGGAGGCAGTTATGCTGCTCTCCCTCAGCACAAATGGCAGAACCTGGACTTAGCTAGACTGCCATTTAAGGAATCTCTCTAGTGTGTAGCTTTTCTTGTAAAACAAAGGAAATAATTTTTCAAAGCTGCCCACAACTGCACAAACCAGGCTTGGCTTACTTTATAAGGAATCTTGTCAAGAGGCTTTAAGCCCTGCATTTGGATATGATTGTTCATCTCTGGAAAACATTACTTGTTGTGCTTCCATCAGTTCTAGTATTTTTCCCAAAGGATCCTGCACATCTCATATAGCCAAAATCCCCAGTTTTATTCTGTTCTTAACACCACACCCTTGAGTAAAAATACACAAACTACTCTGGATTGTGTTAAAACACCCAGCCATTTCCACAGCACAGTTCCATGTTTGCAGTATTTCTGTATAACAATGAAACTACAACTTGTTTTCTCTTTAGTGGACATAAACGTTCTGAGGGAAAAATTGAATCTGTCAATAAGCAGAGAACTCAGCAAAATGATGATAATTGCAACTCACAAGCCAGTAATATTAAATATAATCAGGCTACCAGTATTTGCTCTGCATGTTGATAGATATTAAATCTGCTCCAAGACACAATGCTATTGTTGGACAAGGATGCAAGTCAAGTCAATATCTTCTCCTGTGCTATCCTGGCTAAATTAAATTAGAGGACACAGCAGGGGCCTATATCCTCCAACACCCTCCTGCTGCTCCCAGCATTTACCATGTGGTAACCGTGTCATTTTGCCTTATATTAGGCCCATCCTGGCTCATTTACTGGCAATTTAAGTTTAGTTTCTGAGCTATATTAGGAGAGGGAGAGCCACTGTTTTACCTTCTGTTGATTTGAGTTAAAACATCTGGGTGAATTTATTGCCTATATTCAAGGCAACTAGGTCACTCGGTGTACTTTGATATTGCAAAACTGATTCAGACTGAGAAAAATGCCTCCAGCCCCCAACTTAAAATTATACTTTTGCCCCTATCCCAACACTACCTCAACTCACTAAAAGATAAAATTTTAGCCTGAATCATCCCATTTTGTATCACCCAGATTCCCATCTCCATTTTAAATATGTTTCTAAAATTTATCAAAACCTAAGAAATATTTAAAGTTTTTTTTCTTCATATTAGGGTGGAGACTATTGAATTGTTTTCAATATCTATGTATTCAGGCCTCTAATCCTATTGCCAATTTCTTTTTTAAAATGGCATTTGAAATGAATGTTAAAGATCTGAACCCAGATGTTAATATTCTAACAAGTTTCTGAAATATGCCGTACTTTGGAGCAATCCTCCGATGAGGTATGCTCCCTGAACAAATTTTTGCAATATTTGTATTCTTATACTGTTTCATCTTTTTCCCACTGAATAATCTGAACTCCGCTGAGATTCCCTGGGTATCCCAAATGACTGCAGTTCTTGAGAATATAAAGATGCTATTTTTACCCTTGGGAAGAGGGACTCATGTATAAAATATTTTTCCTGGTCAGAATCCACTAAAGTCACTAGCTCTTATGAAGAAGTCATGCTTGCTGACTTCAAGTAATGCACAGAGATAATTTGAGTGGTTGGGGAAATTCTCTTTAGTGGCTCTATTTCAAACTCCGCCCATGTTGAAAAATGGCGGCCAAATCTCCCTGGAGCTGGACTTTCTCTGACTGACTTTTGGGGTCAATTCAAGGGTTCTTGACATTGCTGGACAAATTGCTGGTAACATTCTTTCCACAACCTTGGGAGCTGATTGCCTTAATTGGTACCATATATATATGGTATGTGTATGTGTGTATATATGTGTGTATATATGTGTGTATATATATATATATATATATATATATATATATATATATATATATATATATATATATATATATATATAATATACACTCCTTAATCAAACTATATATATGGTGTGTGTGTATGTATGTATGTATATATGTATGTATGTATATATATACATATAGGTAAAGGTAAAGGTTTCCCCGTACATGCGTGCTAGTCGTTTCCAACTCTAGGGGCCAGTGCTCATCTCCGTTTCAAAGCCAAAGAGCCAGCGCTTGTCCGAGGACGTCTCCGTGGTCATGTGGCCGGTATGACTAGACACCAAAGGTGCACGGAACGCTGTTACCTTCCCACCATAGTGGTACCTATTTTTCTACTTGCATTTTTATGTGCTTTCGAACTGCTAGGTTGGCAGAAGCTGGGATGAGTAACAGGCGCTCACTCTGTTACGCGGCACTCGGGATTCGACCCGCCAAACTGCTGACCTTCTGATCGACAAGCTCAGTGTCCTAACCCACTGAGCCACCGCGTCCCTTAATCTCAGATAAAGGGTATGACTGACTGATGAGAACATAAAGAGTTCGAAATGGCCATATCAGCCTCCCAAAATTCTTTATTAGCAATTTGAATAATTTGCACAAATAAGTATTTCTAATCGATTACCTTCCGTGCAACTAAACTGGTCTGATGATTTTCAAATGTATTAGTCTATTTATAGAAAAATTGCTATCATTCCCTCAGCTTTGTATGTTCTTTGCTGCTGTTTCCCTCTTCAAATGTTTTCACCTAAATTGCATACGTGCATACACATTCACATGAAGTACCACATAGAAGAAAATCTGCTATAAACTGAGCAAACATAGGCATTTTATCTCTGCTGGAATGCGGCATGAATATCATAGCAAATAGAACCTGCAGGTCTTTATTTCCCCCCCCCCCCGATAATCCAGGAACGTGTACAGAAAAAAATATATGTAGCAAATTAAAGTTATTTGCAGATAGCAAGACTTAAGTCTCATAAAAGAGAGGACATTGGGAAATGCAACTTTTTAAATGCATGCAAAGGAGAAAGTTATGTCAAGGGATGAAAACAATCTGATTTGCATTAAATTTTGGTTAACTGTTACAAAAATTAAAGGAAGTCATGTATGAGGCTCTCATATATTGTAAATGCAAACAAATACATGGAGTCATACATAGAAACACACCCCATATTCAAAATGCCAGAGCTGAATAATGCCTTTCTGTCAGTAAAAGAAAAAAGAGCTTTACTGAACTGTAAATTTCTAGGATGGGCACATGTGTCCTTGTGAATATAAGTAGAAATATTATACACATATGTACAGGTAGTCCTTGAATAATGACCACAATTGAGCCTAAAATTTCATTTGCTAAGTGAGACATAAATAAGTTTGGCCTCATTTTACGATGTAGCCTTTGTGGTTAATGTGTTGAGTGGACCTCAGATGTACTTACATTATATGCACATTGTTATATGTCCAATCAATGGCAGTACATGCTTATAACACTACATTTACTATATGGAAGTTGAGTTCCTAGTCTCCCAAATGAGAACATTATGTTAGATGGGCTGAGAATACAGCAATGTAACCAAATAACTTCTTCCATTTGGATGTTCCTTGCAAGGAGGAAGGTTTTAGATGCAGGGGTCCCTTCCTTTGGGGAAAAGGTATTGTTAGAAGCCTAAGAATGCTAGAGATGAAGGGTTACTCATAACCCAGGATGCGGTTTGTGAACAGCTGGTCACAAGCACATGTAAACATAAGAACAATCCAGTGAAGTGAGACCTTATCACTCAGTGTCATGTTCTCTTCCCACAACAGCCATCGAAATACTGATGGGCAGTTGATACTGGGGTAAGGGTCTTAAATGTATCTAATTGCTTAAAATACATTGTATTTTGCTTTAGTTAGTTCTGGTTTGAATATTTATTTACAGAAGAATTGAACAGCAACAGGCTTTTTAAAAAAGCATCAAACAAATAACCTATTTGGGCACCATGACCGGCAGCCATTCACAGCTTTCCTCTTCATGAATGACAGCTGTATTACAGAAATACTTCCTGTTATAGGATTCAGCTTCCTGTTGTCCTTGTGGAGCCTCTCACAATCCATCTGTATGGTTTATAGCACTTCAAGAAAGGGGAAAGTTTTCTCGTTTCTCTACTTCCTCCATATCATGCTTTGTTTAATATCAAACCCTGATTTGAGTACCTTTTTTATGAGCTGAAGAGTCTACCCAAGATGGTCTTTTCTCAAAGAGGAATTGTTATTGCCCCTTACCCTTATTGCCCTCTTCTGCATAGCTTCATATATCCCATTTGAGGTGTGATAAGCAGAATCGTTTACTATGGTGATTTGCCCAATGCAATGGCCAAGACATTTTTTTGATTAATAACCAACCATATTTAGTTAACATGGAGTTCTCGGTGCTCTTTAAACCTGGTTGATTTCTTGTTTCATTACCCAACTAGGTAACATTCTTAATGCTAGGAAGTTAGGTACTTGGATAATGAAATGTTTGCAAGAAATCAACCAAGGTCAGAGAGCACCAAGGATCCCACATTTCAACCCTGAGCTACAAATATTCTCTTCTATTGGTTGTACATTTGCCTGTAACCATTTTTCTCCTGAGGGATTATATTCCCCTCTGGCATTATAAGCTTATCCTAGCACCATCAGAGTTTATCCTAGAGCTAGGCACAGTGATTTCTTGACATCCTTCTTTCTATCTGTAGACAGGAAAAAAAGGGAGAGTAGGGGCAGGAAATTTCACCAAATTTATCCTCGTGGATGATAATGCTTCAAATAGTTGTAGAGGTCAAAAGTATGATTTCTTTCCCCCTAAATCAATGTTTTTGTAACTGAAACAGGATGAGACTACATATAAGGAAATTTTAAGTCTAGAAAGGAATGTATGGCAATTAAAGCCATATAATATTTTAAAAGAAGAAAAGATTGTACAAACTTGGTTTCAGTATGGGCAATTACAGGCAAGATGGAAAGAGGACCAGAAAGCTGGCTTTTCGATGACTGATGAAAATTTGGTAAAACAAATTAGAGATCAAGGTCAAGCACATATTAAAAGGATATATAGTGCATTGATAGAAATTGACTCAGAAACGGAACTTGTTAAAGATTGCATGATAAAGTGGGCCCAGAATTTTCAAGAAGTTATAACAATGGACACTTGGGAAAAGATCTGGGTTAGAAATGTAAAATTTACACAGGCCCAAAACTTAAGAGAGAATTTTTATAAAATGCTTTATAGGTGGCACTTAGACCCTAAAAAATTAGCAAGTATGTATCCGAACTGCCAGCCCAAATGTTGGAGGTGTGGTTGTGAGGATGCAACATATTTTCATATATGGTGGACTTGTAAAAAGGTTAAAGCTTTTTGGATTAAAATTTGGTGGAATATGCAAAAGATATTTAAGAAAAGGATAAAGTTTTCCCCGCAATTGTTTTTATTGGGTATTATTACAGATACTACTGTAATAGACACTAAGTTGATGTTGAATCTAATTACGGTGGCAAGACTTTTAGTTGCGCAATAATAGAAGAAGGAGGAATTGCCGACTATAGAAGAGTAGACTTTGAAAGTTTCCAATTTGGCGGAAATGGCAAAGATTTCGGCATATTTGAAAGATCAATCGCAATAGAGATATATTGTGGAATGGAGAAGATGGATTGAATATATTCAGAATAAATATGGGACTAAAAAGTTTCATTTAGCATTTGAATAAGTAGTAGATTTTTATGATGTATGATTAGTCATTTGTTATTTTACTAATATTATGACTATGGAGAGTTAAAGTCCGACAGAATTTAATGTGTTATTTTTGTTGTTAGCATATTTTAGTTTATGTTTGTATAATTATACCCTGTATTCAGCTCTGGGAAGTCGGGGAGGGGGGAGGGGAGGGGAGGGGAGGGTTGGGGAGAGGGGAGGGGAGGGGGAGGAGGGAGTTTTTTGTATTTAAAAATGTATTGTAAAACTTTTCAATAAAAATGTTTTTGTAACTGTAATTAGGAGCAGGAGGGTGGCTCAGGCCACAGTTTCATCATACACAATATGCTGGACTCAGCATTTTAGGTGGGAAGGGACCATGCTTCCATGGCTATCATTGAAACAAAATGGAGGACAATAACTGGATTTTGTAAAGTGTCCTTCCGTTTTTATTGGGCTGAGGCAAGAAATTGGAATAAAATGAAATGTCCTCTTCTTAAAAGATTTTCCTCAGCTTTAGCTAAGTTAGAGAATGCAGCTAAAGTGGATATATGTGCATCTCTGTGTGCCTATGTCTGTTCATGGAACAATAGCTAGTTTTATACTACTGTTTAAAATAAGAAAGCAACTGCTTTTCATGTTCTTTTTCTTTTTTTAAGCTGTCTTTTGGAGGAAGTGGAACTTAACATGATTAAAATGTTGGGGGATTTAAATTCAGTCAACTTATGTTCATTATAAACAATCCCAAATTCCTAAGCTAGTATGGTATGACTAACATATGTCACACACTACAGTAAGGCTGATGTACCCTTTAACTTTTTAACAGTCCATCAGACATTAATGTGACTTAAACATCAAAAACAGGTTCATTTTGCCATTAATATCCTGAAACAAGAACATCTAATATACACATCCTGAGATTTAATCTGTAAACATAACCAAAAATGTCTGGGCTAGAGGGAGTTTTGTTTATATTTCAGTAGTGCTACTTCCATGAGGCATGAGTGGGCTATCTTTGGGGTTAACTTAAAAGGCTCTCTTTGTGATAGACTTCTGATGTTATAGAAGCCTTCTGTTGACATCCTAGCCCTTTTGTGGCGGCACCGTCATTGCAGTCAATGATAAATGTAGCTAACCTCCACCAGGAAAATGTCAGCAGAATAACAGCACACGGGCAGCTTATGTGTGTGATTGTACGTATATCCTGTTTCCCCCCCACACTCTGAGTTGGATGTGAAAGAAAGCAAACCGCAACAGAAGCAACTTAAAAAAATAGAGCAGTGAGAGTAACAAGTAGAATTAGAAGCTCAGACCATTCCTTTAGTAAGAACAAATGTAAGAATTGTGAATCTGGATGTTTATAGTCCAGTAACCCTTTACACTGGATTTCTTCAACTTAGCTTCCTCTACATAAATTGAGGCTGCTAGTTCCTCATTCTTTGCCAACATTGCAAAAGGTTCTCTTGGATGCGAATTTTGAGAAGTATAGTCACTCATCTGGGGACACTAGCTTGTGAACAGTGCACTGCTTTGGATCCACTCCTTGTTCAAAGCCAACTAGCCACCAGTTCTGCAGGGACAGAGTGAGGTTTTTTTAAGTCACGGGATGGATGCCTCCCCTAACTCAACCAGGAACACAGAACAGATTTTTATAACATCATGTCCTTCAAAAATGGAGTTTGAGACACTTTTGCCTTCCCAAATCAGGGAAACATCAACTTGAGAAAACTTGAGGAGGGTCTACCTAAAAGCAGGAGCTATTTGCTCTTAAATGCCACTTACTTACATGTTGGGATTTGTACAGTCTTATGTTGAAGATCTGTTTAAGCAGATTCGAGCAGTTTAAAATGGAAGAAGCTGTGAAGAGCTTTAGTAAGCTGAGAGTTGAAATGGTTACAAAGCAACTTCATTTTTCTTACTTTAATATTTGTTCAGCTCAAGAATGCACATGTCAACAGTGTGAAATAACACATAACCTCACAGGATTGTTGTTCCCACACAAACTCTTGTCAGAAGCTACTCCTTTTGGTCCCGCTGCAAAAAAATAAATAAAATAAAAAGATATTTTTCGACTTTCCTGCCTCATACTCAAAACCATATAACATAAAGGATTTTGTACAAATGATGGAAAGTACACGACAGTGAGGCAACCTTGCTCACGAAGATGGCTTTAATGATAAATTGCCTTTTAAATTAATAAAGCCAAATCTTTAGAGATAAAAAATAGTATTGGGGGGGGGGCAAAAAGGCAGGAACAAGAACCACTTTGGTGTTGTGGTTAAGGCATCAGGCCAGAAACAGGGAGACTGTGAATACTATTTCTGTCTGAGACACAAAGCCAGCTGGGTGATCTTGGGCCTGTCACTTTCTCTCAGCCCTAGGAAGGGGGCAATGGCAAACTCATTTTGAAACCTTGCCAAGAAAACTGCAGGGACCTGTCCAGGCAGTTGCCAAGAGTCAAGATTGACCTGAAGACACTAAAAGGAAAAAAAAGGTGAAATACAAAGAACATGGTAACACAAGAATTACATTGATAGAATTTCTAAATAAAATCTATAAACCAGTTCAGTGGCAAGATTTGGAGAAGCTCCGGGAAGCAAGCCCCAAGTATTTAGGGTCATGCACCCTTCATCTATGAGGTTTCTTCTACATGGTTGCAATTTTAAACTTATTTTTGAATAAGCCACATTGAACTTTGTAGGGCTGCCCTGATCATTAGCTATAAACCTGTTCAGCCTTGTAGGTGCCACATTTGAATAAGCTTATAGAGAATCTGGCAATAATAATAATAATAATAATAATAATAATAATAATAATAATAATAATAATAATAATAATACAAACCTATATGATCCTGTCAGAAATTAACCCCTCTGAATGAGATCGGTGGGACATTTCCAAGTAAGAGTGTAAGAGTGCAGTGTAAAACTGTGACATAAATAACAATATTGTTCTAGCTCAATCGGATGTTCTTATGATTTTGAAAAACAAAAACAAAATATAATTAAAGGCAACCTGAAGGTTTTGAGGGATATGACCCATTTCTACTGTATGTAAATATATCTATTTGATGCTATAAAACAGAAGTTGAAAGGCAGGGAAAATCCACCCAGCCTAACCTTGTCATGATATCTTCTCCGTTTTACTTCACTATTCTTGGGTCACATCCTGATTTGCCAGAAAAAGGTTAACCACAGTGCACTCAGACATCATTCCAGAGACAGGTTTTTCAGACTTGCAAATCCACACTTAAAGCTGTGTCAGACCTAAATTTCTCAATTCAGATTTCTTTTTCTTTCCTCCCTTTCCTTTCCTTTCTTTTTAAAGCCCTTGTGGTTTAAATAAATTGGTGATTCCATCTAATGTCTTGGGATGTTTGGACTTTCAAATTCAACATTGTCAAATTCTATGCTTAGTGCCAAGAACACAGGTTAAATAAAGGTCAGGGCTGATATATAAGCTCAGGAGGCCGAATTTAGATTAGCATCTTTCAGGAAATCTATAATGGCTGTGCTACTACTAGCCCAATTTGCTTAATGATAATGTAGTATGCATATATGTGTGCATTATGCACTAGCAGATATGCATAGGATCACACTTAAAGGGACTGTAATTGGCTTTCTTTTCCAGTCTTTCATATCATTTTTTTCAGTGTCACTTTGCATTTCTGATGTTGCCAGCTGTTTATGCTTTGTATATGAGTTTCATTTACTCATTCATCAAGGCTGAAAATCTATACGGTACACACATGCTTGCTTTAGGAAGATAATGAAGGTAATGGAAATTCATTTTAACTAAACAGGCATTTGTGTTGCCCTCAAAATTTGAAACCTTAAGGCAATTAATTCACAAAGAAATGAATTTGATTGCTAAATTCTGTAAAATCTATTAAAGGTTTTATTTAAAAAATGTACCTTACTATAAAGAGGGGTGGAAGGATGTGTTTGCATATTTAGCAGTAGCATGCACTCAGATGTCTTTGAGGAATATAGAAACAAATAACTGTTTTTATCAAAGCAAAATAAAAGAGGATGAAAGCAAGCAGATCTTTCCTTACTTGCTGCGTAAGTTGACCCCGTAGAATGAAGCAAAACTAGAACTTTGAGAGGAAACAAAATTAGAGCAGTATATAAAAAAAGGTACATAAAATTTGTCCAGAAAATAAAGATGTAGAAACTTGGAGTGGGTGGGTCAAGGCCTGTATAGGAAGCATTTGTGCAATATGTTTGGGTCTCCATTTGAATGGGTAAAAAGTAAAGTGTAGATGTTCACAGTAAAATCTACATTTTTCTTCAGCCCCATTCACCAACCCTAAATCAATTCCTTCTTATGTATCCTTATTCCATTCTTAAATACCTAAGTTTCATTTACTTGTTGAAAACCAGCAACCTCTATGGTTTGGGCTTTGATACGCAAAAGAAAAACAAAAGTATTACGAAGGGACCTTGGGCAGAGATTAGACACCATAAATTCGACAACTCTACCATCACTAGGAAGCGCAGCGAGCTGTGAGGAGTGTTGGGAATCATCTTTGCAACATCTGAGTGCCACCAATTGCTTTCCATGGCCTTAAAATACCCTTGGCTCAATGTCTGACCTGTTATTTCACACAGTAGGTATTCTTCCTTACTACTTCCACTCCAGTTCATTTGATTCTTCTAGATCCAGTCTGCACCGAGAGTAGCTAGGACAGGGCAGGCTGAATGTGTATTGGACAGCCATTTGTCCGGAATGGTATAAGATCTCCTGCTTGAACAGGGGGTTGGGCTAGAAGACCTCCAAGGTCCCTTCCAACCCTGTTGGTCTATGTTTTATGTATTCCTCTCTCTTCACTCTCGAAATGATTGCCCAAATCCACCAGAACACAACCCTATAATATACAATACAACTTCACTATGATGTTCGGTGAAAATGCTTTCTGTTTCCAGTCTGACCTACAATGACCCATTCACTTGTTTCTTTTTGGGGGTGCAGTTCCTCTGATGGGGAGTGCCTGACTGAGTCTCTTTTCCCAGGCCACTGTCTCTTCGCAAAGGCAATAAAACTCAGGCAAGGCTTTTAACTCCGTCTCCCGATGCCCAGGCTAAGACAAGCAGAACTGATTCAAAGCAAATTGCTGCTACTTGTAATAAATATTTCGTCTCCGTTTTACCAGGAACCACCAGGCCACTGAAAAGGGGAAAGGGGAGAAGTGGAAGCATCTTATAAAGTCAACTCCTTTCAGGCTTTGTGTTCTGCTTAAAAGAAGCACATCATATTTGGTTATTATTTTGCTAAATCTGGTTTGGTGTTTTTTTTTAGTTCCTAAATTAATATAAGCCTGCATAGCTGTCAAATCATTCTTAGTTTTCTCCATGGTTCTGTCAATCCACTGGGACTATAGTGGAAAATTTGTTCTTACATGAATCTGAGTCAAACCTAGCAAGGCAACATCAATCTCAAATTTGTCTTTCGGGGATAGCCCAGTTTACAGGATTGCTACTTTCTTTGTGACATGGCTTTCATTTGGGGATAGAATTAGACTATTAAGATCATTGTTTCCAGATGCAAAGGTTTGAGAAGACCAAAAGAATTGGCAGGAAAAAGATGGACAAACTGGTGGGATAATGCTAGGACATACTGAAACAATCTGAAGACAGAAGATACAATATTAGCCAAGGCTGTCGGATGAATGCTTTCTATATATTCTTTGTTATAAAGTATTGTAACTCCTGCAAAATCGTCCAGCCAAAGACTGGGAAATATGCATACAGAGGAAGGTTTCCTTGTTTGGCTTCAGTTATTTAGGACAAGAGCTAGTATATATTATTGGGAGTCAGAGCCATTGATTGGGAAGAAACATCTCAACAAATATGAACAGGCTTCTACCCCTATACCTGATTCTCAACAATTCTCAACCTATCAGTATACATGCTTTTGAGGGACTTTGCGCCGGCTTTTTCATTGCAATAGATACTTGCAATGAAGTCAGCATATCATGTAATCCCACCAGGACACTGTATAGAATCAGCTCTGCTTAGCTTTAGCAAGATGGTTTCCCCTGGCCCTTTAAATGATGTTTTGGGAGAGAATGTTTATACTTTGCAGATATTGTGCATCAAGTTAGCAGTGCTTAAATGATGGCAGAGGCTTGTAGGCAGAATATTCACCGGTAGTATAAGCAATTGTATAATATATTAAATGATGGTGCGGGGTTGATTCCATACAGCCTTGGTTGAGGTATGTAAGTCTTACCTCAGCGTATCAAGATGTGAAGAAACCCTTTGCCCATGCATTTATCTCTTCTCTCCTATGTTTCTATTTCATCAAGGCTTTAGTTAACCATGGTTTCCTATGACTAAGAGATAGAACCATCCAAAATGTAAAGCAAATCATATGCACAGCCTTCCATATCCAGTCTGTGTCTGTATCACATGCAGTCAGTGGTCAATCTATTCCATCAATCTTCTGCATGGTTGTGCCATTTTAATCTTTTGATTTCGTCTTCTCTTTCCCTAATGCGCACATCTGATAATTGTGTACATGCTGTACATCCTTTATATATATATATTTGCAAGGAAGCTTCTCTAATATGCTCGTATCCAAATGTATACTTTTTTCTGCATACAACTGCTCTTAATGTACACTCTCATATTTGCATTTTCTTCTAATTAGATCTTTTTCGAATGCAAATATTCAGCCCAGAATGAGAGGTGGTCACTAAGAGGAACTGTGGATGATATATGCTCGCTTGTGCCATGATAGATTCCTTTTTGGCAGTGCACATAATTTTGTGTGAAAAGAAATCCATGATAGACTGCTTCAATATGCCTACTTCACAAATTTCAGCCCATGGTTTAAGTTCCTGACTCATTCTGAATTTAATAACCATTATCCTCTTCCTCCTCAATCTCCCTTGTCCTACATGAAAAACCTAACGAAGAGCTCTAGACAACATGACAATTTTCTCATCATCATTGTGGTTGATCCTGCTCAGATGAACTTGGATGGATTTTAATAGCTACACTTAGTTTGATTTCCACAAGGGGTCACCCAAAGCACACAAAATTAATTGCTCCTCTTTATTATATATTTTCCAGATGGTTGTCAGTGGAAAGTGCTCAGGGCTCTCTTGGTTTGAATGACATTACAAGGCATGCAGCATATATACCAGCTGCCAGTACAACAGCTGAGTTTTTATAAAATGGGGAAAGTTCTCATTCTCAACATATTAGTACTATCTTAAGTGAAAAGTATTTGCTGTGTTGCAGCTTTCTTGGGTTCCCAAAAGGATAGAACAAATCCCTTTGAACAGAGACAGTCAACTAGTAAAGCAAGTGCAGATGGATTTTCCATTTTGCAAAATAAATTGTACCTTATTTATTTCTATTAAACTATTTCTCTTCTTCACAGTCAAGGTAACTAAACAACTATGAAAGCCAGTTGTTTCTCTATGCCTTGTTGTGTTGGAGGCTAAAATGTACTCTTTCTCTCTGTGTGTCTCTGTCTCTCTCTCACACACACACACAGACACAGACACAGACACAGACACAGACACACACACACACAGAGAGAGAGAGAGAGAGAGAGAGAGAGAGAGAGAGAGAGAGAGAGAGAGAGAGAGAGAGAGAGAGAGATATTGAGAGCAGGACTCTGGCCTGAGCAATAATTAGTACAGAATATGTTTAACTATAAAATAAAACAGATTTCTTAACAGGAAATATGAAGATAGGCAAAGAAAACATTTTTAATTGGAAATACAAAGATAGGCAAAGCATAGCATCAACAAGCTAAGTCCTATCAGTAGAAGAATCAAAAGAGCACATGCTCTATATGTGTGCCTGGGAATGAAGGCAGAAGTAAATGACCTCATATTAATAGTCTCCTAGGCAAAAAGCAGGCAGAAAAATAGATAAAGAGGGGTCATAAAGTAAACCCTTAACTTTCTATCTATACCACAAAGTCCCCTTGTGGTTGTGAGCCATGAGGTGCTGAAGAATAAGTGCCATTAAGTTTGCATCCTTCAGCATTGTTTTCTCATTGACTTGTGTGTCTATCCACAATTCCCATCATCTTTTAAAGGATTCTGTATCAGTTTCTGGGTAAAGGCTTAACAAATGTATCCACTGGTGTCTTCTGATGGACAGTACTTTTATTTTTCTTCTTCCAATTTTTAACATTTTATTAGATTATAGAATAAAATACAAAAATACAAAAGCAAATAATAGGACACAATGGGGAGGGAAAAAGGAAAGAAAAATGAAGAAGAGAAGGAGGAAAAAAAGAGCATTAACTTCTGACTGCCTCTGTTGCAGTAGAATAAAGCCAGTGGTACGGGTACCACCTGTGGTACATTGGCACCTGGCAGGTGGTACACGACCATCCTAGAAAAGTGTTAGCGGGGAGGGGAATGAGCTGAACCCGTGGCAGCCCCGCACAAGCCTGAGCAAGAGATGGCTGGAGCTGCAGGGCTGTCAGGGCTCAGCGGAAGCGCCAGGATCAGTGCCAGGCTCCAGCTGGAGCTCAGCGCTGATCCCGGCGCTTCTGAGCCCAGAAGAAGCACCGATCAGCTGGAATGTTGCAGCATCTCCAGGGTCTTGTGATTTACATTCAGATGCTTGGCAACTGATTCATATTTATGATGGTCACAGTGTCCCAGTGTCATGTGAAGTGACCAAAACCTGCTGCAACCACCCAGCAGAGGGGGGGAATAAAAACCAAACACACCCCACCCCACCCCCGCTGCCAATCCTCAACAGAAATGATCACAACAATATAAATTGTGTGTATATAAATTAAATTAACATTAACATTAACAACAATGAAAACCTCGGACAGGAGGAAGAGTGCCGCCGGGCAGACAGGCAGGCAGGTGTCTTGCTTGGCTGTGGCTTGGGGGGCACTTTTTTCAGTGCCATTGTAACTTCGAACAGTCCCTAAGTGAACTGTTGTAAGTTGAGGACTACCTGTACTTCATCACTTTTTTCCTTTTTTTTTTTTTGGTCATCAAGTTTTTGACACCTTGCTAGGGGACTGGTGGTACTTGGATGTTGCCGTATCCTAAAAGTGGTACCATGGGTGAAAAGGTTGAAAAGCCCTGGAATAAAGTATTAACATTGAACCTCAACTTTTTATTTTCCCCCAATGGTATAAACTAGCCATTTTTATGACAGCAAATCAATCTAATCAGTAAAACCCAAAATCAAAGGTTCATTTTTTTCCACCTCATGCACAAATTCCAGAAGCAAGTCTCCAAGTAGAAACCAAAGTACTTATATTCTTTTCTTTAACTACAACCAGTGCTTTTTTTGTAAAAGAAAAAGGTGCCGGAACTCACACAACTTGCCTTGCCTACCCTACAAGGTTCTATCCAAAAAAGGTGCCGGAACTCCATTCTGAGCGTTCTATGAGAAGAAAAGCCCTGACTACAACGGTCAATTTGGCCATCTCTGCCAACTCCATTCTGATGGACAGTCCTTCAATTCATTGAGACTCTCTTCTCGATCGTTTTCCATCTACTGGTATTTGGTATCTGACTACTTCAATGTCTTCTTTCGCAGCCTTTCTCCATTGGTCTCCTTCAAGTTTGTTCTCTGTGCAAGGATCTTCCATTTATTTCTTTTTAATGTAAGACAAAAGACAGTTTCATTGTGGAACCTCTTGGTTGAACACCTTACATCATCTGAGCTGTATTCCCTCAATTTCTCCTTCTGGCTCTATCATGTGGTGAATTTCTAGGCACATGATAAGGATCACCTTTGAACCTTATGCTACTTATGCTTTGCCTGGATATGGGGAACAAAAAATGACACAAGATGGGTAGTCTTTTTTTTAGGAGTTCATCAGAACAATGATTCTGAGCCTGGTTACCTGCAGAGCCTTCTTCTCCTCATTACATTGGCCTGTACACTTGGTCAGGCAGGGAAAGTATGCTGTGGACCCTGTCAATGAAAGAATTTTGACTGGTGAGGTCCAAGAAAATAGCCTTCTCTATCTTTGGAACATTCTGTTCTTAGCCTTTTAGAAATACTTGAAGACCTGGCTCTGCTGACTTTCGTGAGGCCCTCAAAAGAGCACATAGCCGTGGGGTTGCTTAGCAGCCTCCAGTCCCTTCCCACTTTTTAAATTGTAATTATTTTATTCTTGTTTTTAACTTTTTTATTATAATATTTCTATGTGTGGCTTTTACATTTTTTTTATTAAAGAGTTTTACAAAAACAAAATTTTACAATATATCCCCAAATCCCTCCCACCCCAAACCCACCCACTTCCCCCCCCCACTTCCCAGAGCTAAATACAGGATTATAGTTACAATAATCATATTCTAAATAAAAATTATGCATAATATACAATTAACCAAATTCATAATGCGCTTTAACTCTCTTTTAACATAACTACAAACAACATACCAATAACAATATCCCACTAAAATCTACTCATAAGCTAAATGATACTTTTTAGTCCCATATTTGTTTTGAATATAATTTATCCATCTCCTCCAAACTGAAATATATCTTTCCTGTGAATGATCCTTTAGATAAGCAGAAATCTTAGACATTTCTGCAAGATTCGAAACTTTAAACACCCATTCTTCTACAGTGGGCAAACTATCCTTCTTCCAATATTGTCCCACCAGTAACCTTGCTGCTGTTATCATGTTCAACATCAAGTTAGTTTCTTTAACATCACAATCTACAACAATGCCCAATAAAAACAATTGCGGGGAAAACTTTATCTTTCTCTTAAAAATCTTTTGAATGTTCCAACAAATTTTAATCCAAAAAGCTTTTATATTTCTACAAGTCCACCACATGTGAAAATAGGTAGCTTCTAAACTACCACATCTCCAACATTTAGACTGTAAATTAGGATACATGTTGGACAACTTCTTGGGATCCAGATGCCATCTATAAAACATTTTATAAAAATTTTCTCTTAGATTTTGAGCCTGGGTAAATTTAACATTTCTAACCCAAATTATCTCCCAGGTGTCCAACGAAATTGGTTCCTGAATATTTTGTGCCCATTTTATCATGCAGTCTTTAACCAGTTCCGTTTCCGAATCCAATTCAATTAAAGCATTATATATCCTCTTTATATGTGCACAATTTGAATCTCTAATTTGCTTTACTAAATTTTGATCTGTAATTGTGATGCCAACCTTTTGATCTGACTTCCACCTAGCTTTCAATTGGGTATATTGAAACCAAGAGTAACTTATGTTTTCTTGTCTTAACTTAAACTTAATTGGTTTAAGTTGCCAATCATTCCCTTGCAATCTAAGTAGTTCCTTATAAGAAACCATATCCATACTCACTCCCATAGATACGCCCTCTATCGCGTGTCCAGGAATTCCCCAAATCGGTATTTTATAATTTAACTTATAATAATACTTTTTCCAAACACGCAATAAAGCACTTCTAAGAATATGAGATTTAAAAGCCCTGTCTACCTTCTTATCATAAAGCAAGTATGCATGCCATCCATATACCAAATCCCATCCCTCAAGATGCAGTATTCTCTTGTTAGTTAGATTAAGCCAATCACTAACCCAGGTCAAGGCAACTGCATCATAGTACAATTTCAGGTTCGGCGCCTTGAGTCCCCCTCTTTCCCTGGCATCTTGTAAAATCTTGATTTTAACTCTTGGTTTTTTCCCCGCCCAGATAAATTTGTTAATACCCTTCTGCCATTGATCAAGGTTGGCATCCTTTTTCAATATAGGTATCATCCGAAACAAAAAGAGAAACTTTGGTAGAACATTCATTTTAACAACTGCAATTCTTCCCAGTAATGATAATTGTAATTTTTTCCAATTATTTAAGTCCCTTTGTACCTTCAACCATAGTGTTTCATAATTATTCTTATACAATTTTACATTTGAAGCTGCAATATATACTCCTAGATATTTAACCTTCTTCACTATTTCAAAACCTGTTAATTCAGATAACATATCCCTTTCACTCATAGATAAATTCTTGGATAATATCTTAGTCTTGTTACTATTCACCTTAAACCCAGAAACCTTACCATACTGAGTTATAATTTCCATCAAGTCTATAACCGACTGTAACGGTTGGGATATTGTCACAACCAAGTCATCAGCAAAAGCTCTCAATCTATAATCATTCTGTTTTATTTTAATTCCCCTTATCAAAGAGGACTCTCGAATTTTAATTAGTAAAATCTCTAATGTTAAAACAAACAATAATGGTGATAGGGGGCAACCCTGTCTTGTACCTTTTTCAATTTTAAAAGTCTCTGTTAATCCCCCATTAACTATAATTTGTGCAGTTTGTTGTTGATATATAGCTTTAATAGCATGTAGAAAACCTTCTCTTTTACGTTTTTGTGTCTATTTGTACACCACCCAGAGTTGCTCTATGAGGGAGATGGGTGTTTTTAAATATGATATACAGGTAGTTCTCAACTTAACAAGAGTTCATTTAGTGACTGTTCAAAATTACAACAGCGCTGGAAAAAAGTGACTTATGAGCATTTTTCACACTTACGACCGTTGCACCATCCCCATGGTCACATGAATTACATTCCAATGCTTGACAACTGGTTCATATTTATGACGGTTGCAGCGTCCCTGGTTCAAATGATCACCTTTTGCGACCTTACAAGCAAAGTCAATGGGGAAGCCAGATTCACTTAACAACCATGATACTAATTTAACATCTGCAGTGCTTAACAAATGTGGCAAGAAAAGTCATAAAATGGGGGGGGGGGAAGTCCCTTAACAGATTCTTTGAGGTTTTCTTCCCAATGTATTCCTTACTAAAGTTACATATTCTTTAACTTTTTGTTTCTAGCGCTTGACTTTTTTTGACTGAGCAAGAACCAAAATGGGTAACTTGTGTAATTCTTGACGAATGTGAGAGAGTATATATTTCCACCAGGTGTGGCTTTAATGGCTTAGTAGCTTGGCCTATATGCAACATGCACACCTGGACTGATTTACCGTAACTGTAAGCTTTCATTTGCCCACACCCTCTTTACTAATAGCATCTGGATCTCTGGGTCCTGTTCTGTGTGTCATAAATTTATGCAATTTCTATGGTTGAACTTCTGTATCTTCTGCACAATCCAATACAAATTATTTTCCTGGAGCAATTCTCTGTTCTCAGTTATGTATCAATGGTTGTCTTTATAGCTTACTTCACACCCACTCTGTGTGATATATTGTACTAACCATGGATGTACATCTTAAATATATGGCAATCTCTCCTTTGCCTAACGTACAACCAAAAATTGCCTTTTGTTTCTCCCAGCTGATGTTTTGCTATTAGCAAAGCAAATGACATTCATTGAATTCTGTAAATTTCTTTCTGTTTGATAAAATTAGAGATTGCTGAAAAATCCAAAGAGATACCATTTGATGGCCCATATGGCTCAGCATTTATTGCTCTTATCTTCTATCTGCCTTTTTCTTTTGCTGAGCTTAAGCAAGTCAAGACCTTTGTATTTTGTCCCTTTCTTAGGACAAGAGATTTACAAATGACCTCAGTTATTTGCATATGAAATGTTTCCTTTCTTTTCTCCTGGCCTTGCAAGCAAATTCCTGACTGAAAATCACATTTTGCTCTTCTGAGTTATGTGAATTATAGATTGCTTGCTTTATTTATTTAATTTTTAATCCCACCTTTATTATTGTTTACAAATAACTCAAGGCAGCAAACATACCTAATACTCCTTCCTCTTCCTATTTTCCCCCAACAACACCCCTGTGAGGTAGCTTGGGCTGAGAGAGAGAGAATGACTGGCCCAAAGTCACCTAGCTGATTTTTCATGGCTAATGGAGGACTAGAACTCACAACCCCACCCCCCCCCACCCCCGGTTCCTAGGCCAGCACCTTAACAACTTTTACAAACAATTTAGAATAAAACTAATACTTGCTTCATTTTCTTTGTCTCTATTGCTTGGTAACTTCTAGGCAAAAACAAAATGTTATTTATAATGATTTCTTCCTGTAAGGGCAGGTTTAGTCACAAGCTGATTGACAATAGTTTTTATTTGATTTAAATATAGATTTAGATCCCTTCCCCATGCTTGTTTCATTACTTTCTGAAAAGATGCACTTTAGAGGCTGTTTATTTTTCCTTGTATAAATCTGAGTGGGTTTTTCTAAACCCTTTAAATGCACAGTAATGAAGTCATTCACCATCAGGCAGATCATTCCAGCTGTTCGGTTATCTGCAGTGGCCTAAATTCTCTGCCTTTGTGGGTCTTTTTTCATCGGGGCAAAGGCAAGTCCCTGAGGCCACAGAAGTATTTCTGTCTTAAATGCCCAAATGGAGGATTCTGACTCTTCCAGCTTCTCCACAGGCTGAAACTGTCCTGAGTCCATTTCTGATAGTTGACCAACCTGACAGTCAAAATGGGATGTTCATATCCACACATGCAGTTATTGAAGCTTTTTCAATATGAGGCTGCTGCTTTTATTCTCACATTTTATACTGTTTTTGCGAGTTGCTGCAAAATGTCAAAGAGATACATAGACAGACAGACAGACAGACAGACAGAAAGACAAACAGACAGACAGACAGACAGAGATATATTTGAATCTTGATTCTCAAAACAACTTGAACTGAAGCAACTTAGTTTCAAACTAAGTTTGACTCTCAAATGTTCAAATTGAACCAGAATTGATTCAAAGAGGTCTATCATCTATCTATCTATCTGTCTGTCTGTCTGTCTGTCTGTCTGTCATCCATCCATCTTCAACGATTAAGAGGAAACATGACAATGTTTTCTCACTGTTTCTCAGTGTATGCAGATAGTATCAGCCTCAAAAGTTAGACCAGACTAAGAAATACCATACAGATCAGGATTACTTTTATTGCAACAGATAAACAGAATCTTTTAACTCTGAATATGTTTCCCCTTCCTTCCCTTTATCTTCATGTAAACTGAAGAGGGGCCTGTCTGAAATGTTCAGCCAAACAAATTTCTTGGCTTGGGCTCAAGTCCCTCTTATCTAACCATTGTCTTGGTAGCAGCTCTTCCTCCTGTACATCAAGGCCATTCCCTATGTCCCCTACAGATAGCTTGATATATCTTTATTGATGATTCACTGTGGACTCTATGCGCTCCATCTGTTCTATATTGAAAGCGGCATGAAATAACTGTGACTGTTTTGCAGATGCTGGTAAACTTCAACATGGGGGATATAATCCTATTTTTTCAAATTGGATGGAAAAGAACAACTCATGGGCGTGTTTTGGTGCTCTGCAGCTGCTCAGAATT
This sequence comes from Vipera ursinii, assembly GCF_947247035.1. Taxonomy (NCBI): domain Eukaryota; kingdom Metazoa; phylum Chordata; class Lepidosauria; order Squamata; family Viperidae; genus Vipera; species Vipera ursinii. Next base: position 212,479,370 of record NC_139512.1, on the reverse strand, counting down.
GATTCAGAAAAGTTTCAGACCTATTTCCATTGTTCTTGAGTTTCACTCCTCAAGATCTCCACCCCCCACTCCAAAGAATTCAAGGCCCTCCCTATTTAAGGAGTATAAGATCTGAGATGTAATGCTAAGACTGGAATGTCCATTGGCTAGCAGAAGCTCAACATTCTAGACCCAAACTCTGCATTAGTACACGAGTAAGCAATGTATAAAGGGACGCAGTGGCTCAGTGGGTTAGGATGCTGAGCTTGTCGATCAGATGGTTGGCAGTTTGGCGGGTCGAATCCCGAGTGCCACGTAACAGAGTGAGCGCCTGTTACACGTCCCAGCTTCTGCCAACCTAGCAGTTCGAAAGCACGTAAAAATGCAAGTAGAAAAATAGGGACCACTACGGTGGGAAGGTAACAGCGTTCTGTGCGCCTTTGGCGTCCAGTCATGCCGGCCACATGACCACGGAGACATCCTTGGACAAGTACTGGCTCTTCAGCTTTGAAATGGAGATGAGCACCGCCCCCTAGAGTTGGAAACAACTAGCACACATGTGCGGGGGAACCTTTACCTTTACCTTTACTAGGCAATGTATGGCCCTCCAGAGGTTGATGAACTCCAGCTTCCTTTAACTCCAGGCAATACAGATAGTGATACAATACAAAGAGTTGCACATATTAGACGGGCACAGGTTGGCTATGTGTTCTTTTGAACACACATTTTGGTATTCTGGAAACACATCAATTTAAATACTTTATTTTGGTCATAGGAATTTACTGTGCAATCCTGAATAAAATCCTTTGGTAGCTATCAGCAAAATAATGTGGATACTCCAAAATGTCCAGGATATGTTGAACCTATGACTTTTTTTCAGGAAAGAAAAGCAATGACAAAAAAATAACTTTCGTGGAAATACTTGCTACATTACCAGCTGACGTGAAGGTTACTTGTAAAGAGTTTAGAAGGTGACCTTGAAGGGGAAGGAAAAGTGTTACCAAGGCAATGATAGATAAACATGGCTTAAGTCTATAGAAAGAAACATATTTATGAAAATGTCTCACTCAGGCATTCCTCCTAATTCTCAAGCAATAGTTAGACTTGCAGGAACCTGTTAATGTAGCCATTCTAATAAAAGTAGTTTTAGGCCTATATGGCATTTGTTTCTTGGTCTGGTCTCCTTTGTAGGGCTAACGGGAACAGAGAGGAAAAGATTATCTTAATATTAAACACTGTTCAGTAGGTGACATGCAGTGAGCTTATTGTGCTTCCAAAGCACATAGGTCTTTCATTGTCTGCAGTGTTGATATACCCAGATTTGTTTTGTTCTTTTCTGTCCAGACTGTAAATAGTTCTGGTTATACAACTACCACAGAATGTGCAATGTTTATTACAGAGTTCTACTGTGATTGCACATCAAAATGTAGTTGCAGTTTGAAAGTAACTACTTGGACAGCTTTCTATAAATCCAGTTTAATGTAGAAACGCTATAGCACGAGCAAAAGAAAATACGATATCCAGCCATTTACATAAGCCAATGCAATAAGCTTCTGTAAGGTGTTCCTTGTAAGACATGTAAGAAACTTGTTGACTTAACCTTGAAACTGATCCAGATTTTCTGAATCCTGGGTCTTAACCTCTAAAACATTCTTATTCAAAGGTGACCATCAAGATGAAATCTGCTATAATCAATTATTATTTTTTTGTTACACTGTCTTAAAAGCTTATATCAGAAACATTACTTTGAGAATTCATTGGATTCCATTTCATTTTACTAGTCTTGACAATACACACACACACATCATTTCCTAAGATCACCTTTTTCCACTTGAACTGTTTAGTTTATGAATGATTTCTCTTCATTGAATGTTTCAGCATTTCTATGTTTTTAGAACACATGTTTATAATCACAAAAAATTATGAGCAACTCCAAAAGGCTTTATTATCTCTGAAATCAAATTTACCCAGGGGGGCTGGCTTCCAAGAAAATTTAGTCAGGATTAGAAAATGGAATTTGCTAACGCTCCAATAGTTTCTTTGCCATCATTTTTTTGTTTTTTTTCCCCCTCCCAAACTTCTGCCTGTTGTTCTTTTGTACTTTGGAAGTTTAGAATGTAAAGATTGTGGGAAAGCAGTCAATCCACAGCAAGAACAAGAGAAGGAGAAAAGTCAGCATGACTTCAAGCATGTTAAATTTAGTGGAGAAAATGGCTGATTGGTGGGTCTTCAGATGCATGGAAGAGACAGAGAAATAAAAGAAGAAAAATCATTTTAGTGAATGGGGTGGAAAATTCAGCTGGCTCTGCTGTGCGGTATTTTTATGCAACTTGCTTTTAAGCTTATAGCATCTCTGATAGAGAAGATCCTGAAGAATTTGTCTTCCATGGGTTCTGTTCGTTGGAACTCAGTCCTTCCAGTTTTGTATTCCAGTCATGATGATTATTCCATCAAGTGATGCTGATCAAATCCTGTTTCTTTTCTTGAGTAAAAATCTCTAGCTGTCCCAGTTTATTTCCGTTAAAAGGTGTAAAAACATCTGAGCTTTTGAATGCCACATACTGTACTTTCTGTGCTAGAATTTCCTGTGGATTCAGTCCCCATCCTTTCTTCTTCTTCTTCTTCTTCTTCTTCTTCTTCTTCTTCTTCTTCTTCTTCTTCTTCTTCTTCTTCTTCTTCTTCTTCTTCTTCTTCTTCTCCTTCTCCTTCTTCTTCTTCTTCTCCTCCTCCTCCTCCTCCTCCTCGCCTATAACTCCAGTTGTAATCTTATGAGATGCAACCTTTCTTTGATGACACTCTAAAGCAGGGGTGTCAAACTCAATTTCATTGAGGGCCGCATCAGCATTGCAGTTGCCCTCAGGGGGCCGGGTGGGTATGGCCAGGGTGGGCATGGCCTACTGGGTGGGCGTGGCTAGAGTGCATATGGCCTACTGGGTGGGCGTGGCCAGCTCTACATCGTTCGCATCAAGGGTGCCTATGGGGGCCTGGGCAGAAGTGGAACAGATCTGAGGGTCTCTGGCAGAAGGAGGGTCTCTGGGCCAGGGCCAAGGCAGTGGGGGCCGTTCCCTCACTGTTTCCAGGATGGCTTCGCGGGCCGCATGAAACCACTTCGTGGGCCGGATCTGGCCCCCGGGCCTTGTGTTTGACATGTCTGCTCTAAAGGATCTGGTGAGACATCTTCCAAATGCCTAATTACCATTGCTGAAAGATAAATTCCATATCTTCCCTGGAGCCCCTTGTAAAGGTAGCACAAGCACCTGTCACCCAATCCAAACCCTTCCCAGTGACATCTTACATAGCCAGTTATTGATTTTCTAGGATTGTATACACTCTTTTTCTATCATGACCCACAACAGGAAGAAATGATGAGAAAAAAACAACAAAAATTAAATGTACTCCCATTTTCCTCACCTTCTGGCCTAAGGCTTTATGATCTCCAGAAATTGTTTCAAGGTCTTTCTTGGCTATGTTATATTTCACATGGATTGGGAGGAAAGGAGAATTGCCAGAGCATTAAACTGCACATAATTACACTCTATCCCCTTCAGAGGGACTCACCCGCTTCTGTAATCCTCTTTTTTACTCAGGTCGGCTGAGGAATTCTGGGAATTGAAGTCCACAGGTCTTAAAGTTGCCAAGTTTGGAGACCCCTGCTCTAGAGGAAGAGGTCATCCTGAGCTCCACTGGTACTAAATGTCTCTTTAACGTCTTGCTTCATTGGGTCACATTCTTCCATGTGATTTCCTTTGCCAAAGTTTGCCCTTGTTATTTATTTAGCGCCCTCTTCACTTCTGTGATTCTCTTGGAGGGCTTCAGCTCTCTGTGGGTTTGTAAAATATGTTTGCCCATCATACTGGATTTGTGTTTGCATTTACACTTGGACATATTGCTCAACTTGTATTTTCTTCAGGAGGAATGCATTTTTCTGGAGTTCCATTGGGACTAGGAGTTATTAGTTTTCATAAATTACCTGGTTGGAGGCGAGCAATGACAAATTTCCAGATGATACATTGGTTTGGCTTACCTTCTGTATAAAGAGAGCCTGCATTGCTTCAGGCTTTTTAGTAGGCTGGGCGGGGGGGGGGCTGGTTTGGGATGGTTAGATGGAAGAACGTGACTAAGTGGGAACATTATACAAGGTTTTGATGTTCTGCATGTTCTGCTTGTCAATCAGAAGGTCGGCAGTTTGGTGGGTCGAATCCCGAGTGCCGCGTAACAGAGTGAGCGCCTGTTACTCGTCCCAGCTTCTGCCAACCTAGCAGTTCGAAAGCAGGTAAAAATGCAAGTAGAAAAATAGGGACCACTACGGTGGGAAGGTAACAGCGTTCCGTGCGCCTTTGGCGTCTAGTCATGCCGGCCACATGACCATGGAGACGTGCTCGGACAAGCGCTGGCTCTTCGGCTTTGAAACGGAGATGAGCACCGGCCCCTAGAGTCGGAAACGACTCGCACGCATGTGCGGGGGAACCTTTACCTTTACTTTACCTATGATCAAAAGAGGAAAAGTAGATAAAATTCTCCCTCTTTCTCATAATACTAAAAACCAAAGCTTCCATGGCAATATGTTTAGGACTGGGGGAGGGGGGGGAAAGAGAAAATTCTTAACATAAGCTGAATGTTCCAAAAACCAAGGATAGCTGCAAAGTCCAGATGGTGTTAAAAGTAAATGAGCAAAATTCTGGGAGGAGGATTGTTAGCTCTATTCATGGCTATCAACTATGATAGATAAGAAGATCTTTCAGATTCGGAATAGGGATAAAATTAAATTAAATTAAACTATTGTACAAATGACAATATTGAATTACACTAGCCTTCTTCTTTCTTCTAGAAAAAAAAAGTAAATGAAAATCTCATTTGCTCTGCAAAATACGCATCCAAACTTTCTATAATTTCTTAAGGATGGTATAAAAGTGACTGTGCAAAATTTGCAAGATGTGGTTTACTTAACAGGTACTTCTGTGGAGACGGCAGTTGCTGTTGTTGAAAACAGTGAAATCATTTTGCTTTGCTGGCAGTGGGAACTGATGTACACCCATGCAGAAACCACCGTTCACAAGTCCCAAAGATGCTTTTTCAAGAGGCAAATGGACTTTCTTGTTTTTCTTTGAAGACGTTTCACTACTCATCCAAGAAGCTTCTTCAGCTCTGAAAGTCCAGTTGCCTCATGAAAAAGCATCTTTGGAACAACTATGACCTGAATGACTAAGAATCTCCATAGACACTGTTCACAAGGTGGGTTCTTTGATCAAGGAAGATTACACAAACACAAACACACACACACACACCCCTCTCTTTTTGAGATGCTCTTCTGAAACAGAGGGGTACAATATGCTTTTAATAAGGCGAATAGCCACCTCATGGTGGATCACCCAAGATCCATCTGCCTTCAATAAGTGTCTTCAGTAAGTCACACACACACACACACACACACACACACACACACACACACACACACACACACACAGAGAGAGAGAGAGAGAGAGAGAGAGAGAGAGAGAGAGAGAGAGAGAGAGAGAGAGAGAGAGATATTTTACATTGGGGAAGTTTTAAATCCCTTGAATCAGGTAAATTTATATGAAGGAGTGCAACAGGGGGATTTTGTAATAGAAGATTTATATTAAAAACTGCATAAAGGATATCCCAACTACTCAAGAAAATTAAAATACAGCTCTACTAGGACAGTATTTTATACATTTATTTATATATTATCTATTTAACTATGCATTGATTTGTTTATATTTATCAAACTTGTTTGCTACCCATCTTGCCAAAGGCAACTCTATTCACCTTTATAAAATGCACTATAAAACATTAAAATGATAAATATGGGTCTTAAATTTAAAATTCAATAAAACTGAGCAGGATGGAGAGGGAGGCAGCAAAGTACACACAGGGAGGAACTGAAGTGTTATCTACTCCATTAGCCACCTCCAACATGCTGCACCCCCATTGGGACCGCAAGCTAGTTGGCACAGTCAAAGGGTGGGAGAGGATCTAACTTGGGGGGGGGGGGAGGGAGGCAAGATGCTCCAGAGGGTGAAAGCTATGGCAGAAAAGGCTCCTTCTGGATCCTGCCAGCCAAAATGTCTTGGCTGACGGAGTCTGCAGCATGCCCCTTCTGCCAGCTCCTTCATTCCCACTTTATCTTTGAATTTCCCTTAGGGACCCTCGATAAGACATCCTTATAACATGAACTTCCCGGCAATCTAGCTGGCTATTGTGCAAAGAAGCAGAATGAACCTGATGATCTTGATGACTTGATGGGAACTTTTTATAAATTTGGTTGGCTTAATGGAATGATGGTGGCTTTGTTTTCTATACAGAACAATAAATCAGACTTCCTGGACTAAGAAAATGAAAGGAGTAAAAAAAAATCTTGCAGCTATTGATTGCCTTGCTTTCTCACAGGAACTTATAGATGAGAATGTTAAAAAAAATTATGATCACTTATGGGAGTTAAATATGTGGATCTGGATTTAATTTAATTTAATTTAATTTAATAATATTTCTATACCGCCCTTCTCCCTGAGGACTCAGGGCGGTTTACAGGGCAAGAATAAAATACAAAGTTACAAATATTAAAAGAAAATTAAATAATTGCCCGATTTTAAAACAATTGATATATTACAATTATAAAACCCCAAAATAGTATTAAGAATACAGAAATAAAAAACCCCACCAATCCCCCATCAGGCTAGGCCGGCTTGTACAAACAAAAACGTCTTGAGATCGCGACGAAAGGAGCGAAGATTGGGCGCCATCTGGAGCTCTAACGGTAACTGATTCCATAGTTCCGGAGCGCCCACAGAGAAGGATCTCCCCCTGGGGGCCACCAATCGACATTCTCTGATCGGTGGCACCCTGAGGAGGCCCTCTCTGTGGGAACGCACAGGGCGCAGGGAGATTGATGCCGGCAGCAGATGTTCCCTGAGGTACTCCGGCTTTGTAGGGCTTTGAAGCTCAAATCACAGACAACAGAACAAGAAAGCTAAGCCTACTATGAAACTAATGGGTCTCTAAAAGTATTTGGAAAAAGTGAGATTTCACATTAAGAAATCTTTCATACAGTCTAAATATGTCTTACATTTCAAACACCTGCCTGGTTAAATGCAAATGGTAGAAGAGGAATCTCATATGTGGGATATATCTGGAATATTTTATGTAACCTTTATGTGAAAATCCTTAATTAATCTAAGAGGTTTCACATATACAGTAGTAATGGCAAGTACAGAAATAATGGAGAACACATTCAACCTAACTTTCCCATTTATATTTTATTGGCCCCAATGTTTTCTCCCTCTCTGGGTGTGTTCATCACAATCTTGCCTTCTGTTGAGCTGTGGTAGCCTTTGCTACATTCCTTGACTTTAAAACGTTGGGCAGACAGTTGATACAACAGGACAGCAATTCATATGAATGGAGCATAATACCCACTTGCCCCATGCTGAGGTTTTCCCATGGATTTTATCTCCCTTCCTAACTTTGAGGGGAAGCAGGCATTCATTTCTGCACTGTTTCATGTGTGAGATTTTGATATGGTTAGCAAGTGATTTGCACTAGGCAACCAATCAGGCTGCTTAGATGTCTAAACGTTGTTGCCGTTGACAATATTTAAACATCAGATGGAAAGGAGAGAGTAATGCTGAGATCCATTTTAATAACATTAACTTTGCACCGATTTCTTTACCTGATAATTTGTAGCACATTACTTAAGAATGCATTTAGGCTTGCTTATCGTAAGGGCATCCTTTGTTTTTATTTTAATTTCTTAAATTAAAAGTTACAATATAAAATGCAAATGAAAATAAAGATAGTAGGAAATGGGAGAAGTAAAGTGTGGTGTAAGGGTCAGAAGAAGAAGAAAACATTGACTTCCAACTTTTTTCAGTGCGCTAGAATAAAAATAGTACAGTACAGCCTCAACTCTTTAATTTTATATATGTTGCATGCTAGCCATTTTTATAACAACAAATCCCAATTTATCAGCAAATCCTGAAGTCAAACTTTCATTCCCCCCCCCCCCCGTCTCAGGCCATAAGAGGCATCCTTTATGATGCAGTTAGGACAAAGAAGTTCCATTTTACTTAACAAGCCTGTGCTCTGGATCCAAATTGCTTGCAGGATATCATGAAATATAAAGAGAAATAATTCTGGGTAACGTATACTTTCCCAAACTATTAGTAGGTGTTTAAATAGCTGGGAATTGAATGTGTGGGATGTCAAAGGCAAAACGCAGTTGTGACTTAAAAGGAAACCTACAACGTCTCCTTTCCTCGTACTATAAACGATCATGTGAATGAGAAGGGAAGCCATCCCTTCCGTTCATCTATGGACCTCCGTGAATCAGAGAATATCCACAAGCATTTTGCTTAATCAAAATTGTGTTGGGATGCTAGCCAGATTCCCATGGAAACTAAGCCATTGTCTGAAATACCAAAATAAATAAAGAAAAGGACCTTAAGAATTTGATATCTCTTCAGGTATTTCTATCCTCCTGAGTAATCAGCCTCCAAGATAATACACAGTACATGAACTATTGGGAAACCAGAACAGGAGAAACATTACATTTTGCTCATATGCTCAAATATCCCACATACTGGGCATGCACCTATTGGAAATGGATAAACAGCCTACTGCACCATTTCTCAAATTATTTTAGGTCACCACCACCTTAAGTTGTATCAAGTTTTTTTTAACATCCCTTATCTGATGTTTGTGTGAATTACAATTTTTAAATAACTTATTTATTGCACATTTATTTTTGCAAACAAAAAATATTTTAACAACAGGTTATGTGGCCTGAACAAATTGGTACATCTTGGACAGCAGCCCATCAACTTTAAGTTTTGTGGGTGAATGCATTATTTGAGGATAAGATATCAAATATGAAGTCTACTTTCAATTTGCATTTATTGCATCAGTACAAGGCGTGTTTTTGTCGAAACCAATTATACAGAAAGGGGTAAGAAAAATGTGGTAATGATAGAGGACTTAATTATGAAAATTATGTTTCAGCTTTATGGGTTGGGGAGGCCTTGACATACAGAATCCTATAAAACTGACCACTTTCATGTATTCCATGTCTATACAAGCAACTATCTTACAGCAGGTTGTTGCAATAAACACAAGTAGTTCAAACACTTTTTAAGCACTGCTCTCTCTTTTTTGTATAAGGGACATGGTGGCTCAGTGGGTTAAGATGCTGAGCTTGTCGATCAGAAGGTCGGCAGTTTGGCGGGTCGAATTCCGAGTGCCACGTAACAGAGTGAGTGCCTGTTACTCGTCCTAGCTTCTGCCAACCTAGCAGTTCAAAAGCACGTAAAAATGCAAGTAGAAAAATAGGGATCACTACGGTGGGAAGGTAACAGTGTTCCGTGCGCCTTTGGCGTCTAGTCATGCCGGCCACATGACCACGGAGATGTCCTCGGACAAGCGCTGGCTCTTCGGCTTTGAAACGGAGATGAGTACCGGCCCCTAGAGTCGGAAATGACTAGCACACATGTGTGGAGGAACCTTTACCTTTACCTTTTTGTATAATTCAAGATTTTCTGCACTTGTTTTCAAACTGCAAACAGCACGTTAGCTCTATCATCCTGTAAGATTTTGAACAGCTCTGCTTGTATTTTATCAACTCCTCTATTAATATTTGTTTGTTTTTCTGCTTTTATCATTAGCAATATTTTTAAGGGCCCATTTAAATTTTCTTTCCAGAATGTCAGGCTGTACTTCAAAGGACAAAGCTATACATACACTATCAATTTTGGTATTTTTGTGTATATTTCCTCCATGTATTCATATCATCTCTTTTTTATATCTTCTTTCTTCAGTAGATCTTTGCCTTTGTCTTTTATCCTGTTCTCCATTCCTGGTTTATTGCAAATGTCTTAATGGCAACTTGGTTTCCATTAATGAAATTCCCAAGAATTGTAAATGGTTAGAATCCATTTCTAGCAATAGTAACCGAAACGTATGCCACACAATCTGGTGCAACTGATACAGTAATTATGCAAGGAGTAAAAGTCATTGAATCTGATAGGAATACCTTCTTTTGATACAAATTGCAGATTCAATATACCTTTGTAAAACAAATGTTAGCAGTCCCAATTCAAGACAACATTGTATTTTATTTGTTAGTTACTAGAATTTAGAACACCAGGGGATGCCTCTGTTTTAAACAATTGTACCTCTTCTTTACATTGTAATTTAGTTGGGAAAATATTTTTAAAAATTCTTTTTAAAACATAACACTAATGCCTGCTAATCAAACTGTATAACTGTACATCAGCTTTTCTTCCATTAGATTAATAGTTTAAAATAAAAAGGTAGCTTATGTTTACCTATATCATCTTCAAACAAAAGGGAAATATGGCAGTTGTTATCAGCTCTGTCAAACTTACATAGCTAGAAAAATATTCCAGGCATTCCAAGGCCTTAATTGGAATGTTTTCATAACTGGACATTTCTAATCTCCTTGGACTTTTGAGCAGATGTTTATGACTTCAAATAATTCCCTTTCAAGCGAAATCACTGGGCTTATTATAATATTTGCAATATGTTTCTTTTGATCCCAATATTGTGACATAGTTCAGGCATCTTCACTGTTTGCATGCTGTTTCTCCAACACTGGTGACAGATGATGTCATTCTGACCTTGATCCAGAAGGCAACTGGTGGGGCACTGGCCTATGTCTCCTGCTGCTTGAAGTCAGCGTGTCTTGCTTAAGAGTTGTTGGATTAGAGTTCCAAAGTTGGCAGAAGAATAAGACAATTGTGGAGAAGATAGTTGGAAGAAAATTTAAATGATAATAACTGTGGAAATTGGAAGAATGTTGGTTGTGCAGATGGTGGGTTGCAGCTGTAGCAAAGGCAGAGTTTGCGGCGCCAACTGGAGATACGGGAAGACAAGAGTTTATAAGATGCTTACCTTCAGAACTGATTAAGGATAAGAGGCTCTGCTCCTCTGAATGTAGATTCCATAATTTTGAACTTTTAAAGTATTAAGCTGAAATTGGAATGCTACAGCAATTGAAAAAGAGAAAGAAACTACCATTTGAAAAGTTTTCAATAGCAGTACTATGTATAAATAGATTAATTACATAGTGATATGGAGGAAGGTGTGTGACTGGAAACATTTTTTTGTTATATAGGGCATTGTCATCCATTACAGTAAGAAATGAGTGAAAACAATTTTGAACACTTCAGGTTTGGAACCTCAACTCCCTGAATTCTCAGCCAACATGGTAAAAGGCTTGGAATTTTGGAAATTATAATCTTAAACCAGGGGTAGGCAACCTTGGCTCTTTTATGACTCGTGGACTTCAACTCCCAGAATTCCTGAACCAGCCACGCTGAGTGGAAAGGGAGAGGTTTCCATGCTGAGCCATGCTGGCTCAGGAATTCTGGGAGTTGAAGTCCACGAGTCATAAAAGAGCCAAGGTTGCCTACCCCTGCCTTAAACCATCTGAAGATGCTTAGTTATAGACAAAGCTGTATTGTCTGCACAGGACGGATATTGTGTTATATTATATAGTGTTATATATATAAACAAGAATAAACTGGGAACATTTTTTTTGTTATATAGGACATTGACATCCATTACAGGAACAAGTAGGAGAAAACAATTTTGACTTCAAAGACACAGAGTGAAATGGATTTATTCCTTCATTATCTTAATTTCTCAAGAATACTGCTTAATCAACAGCTATACTGAATAGCTTTTCTTAACCAAATACAAGCATCATCCCAAAAACAAACAATCCTTTATTTGAAAGCCTGAATTATAATGCTGAAAAATGGGCACTTCCTTCTCTTTCTCCTGTACAATCGAAGAGTGACTATTCACCTTTTGGCAACCCAAGTACTGTTTAACTTCGGGGATATCCTCTCTGGGCTGTAAAAAGTATTGCCATCTAGTGATGGTCTGGACCTTTGTGAACCAGAGGGAGAAGCATTAGGACTCTTCTCCCAGTCAATCTGCATGCCTCCCACTCTTCAGCTGACTGGTATAAATTGTGCCTCTCCCAGAAGCTTAGGGATAGTGCATGATGTCCACCAGCAACATCAAAGCATTCTAGACCAGCGGTCCCCAACCTTTATGCTTGGCAGTTTGGCTGGGGAGGGGGAGAAGGGAATTGGGCCTTGTGAGTGGTGGGCTGGCATGTGAGCACATGCATGTGCAGTTCAACTTGTGCAAATTGAGCTGTGTGTGCATGCACGAGCTCACTGGGCCATCGCTCACATGGCCCGGTTCCAAATAGGCCACGGCCCAGTAGTAGGCAACAGCCCCGGGATTGGGGACCGCTCTTCTAGACTGTATGGCTAGATTTATCTACAATTAAAGGGGAAACAGTACTTTCCTACTAGAGGAACGTACAATAATTTCAGGCTGCCTCTGCAGTGGGCTGGGATAAAATTAAAGTGATGGTCATGAGGACATGCCTCTGCAAAATGATTGCTAGTTGGGAAATTCTGTGAGTTGAAGGTCATACATCCTTAAGTTGCTAAGGTTGAGACACACTGCTCTCCTATGACTAGATGTCATCATAATAAAGGCTAGGTTTATGTTTGAAGGGAGTTTGTTTTTTTTTAGAACGGAGTAGCAATACAATCCACTGGCATTTCAGAGTTCAGAATTTTAACCACTTTTATCACAGCACTGAGAGGCAAGTCAATATGGCTGGGATGGTGTACATCTTATAAAATGCTATATGAGGGAACTGATGCAAATGCTTCTTGAATCTGTTAGCCATATTCTGCTATCTTTAAAGATTAAACGTTCCTCCTCGTTTGTTGTACATTAATTCATGCAGGTCGGCAGAAGGCCCTAGTATGGTTAGACAAAAGCAGTGCTCTTGTGTCGAAGAGAGCATCTGGGGTAGATACGAGTTGCAATTTCATTTTCTCTTTATCACTTTTTCAGAGAGTATGTTCTGCAGCCAGGGTGACATGGAAAATGTGGTGATGGGAGAGTGGCCAGGTTATCATGTCCCTCACTATCTATGCATGTGGATGGCGGGAAGGAGTTGGGTCAGAAGCAACTTTGCCCAGGGCTACCATACATGATGATGGCTCATTCTTGAATAGAAGGAAGGAGTAGACAGGAGAAAAAAATTAAATCCCCCTTGCCACCAGCATTTTCCTCTAAATTGTTTTCAAAAAGCTGCCTTCCATGTGGCTAAGCTGTGTGGAAAGTAAACCTTTACAAACCCCACTCAACCCCCCCCCCAAAAAAAAACAAGAAAAAAACAAGAAAACAATTTCAGTGGAAACCCCAGAGTGAGAGGAACACGGCATTTTCTTTTTTTTTCCTTCTTACTGTTTAATTCCACTTTTTGATTCCACCATTTTATAAGGTTCTGGTCAAATTCTGCTTGGGATCTGCCCCTGCTGGCTCACTGCACCCTGAGCACTGCCATGTTTGCTGGCTAGCGCTGTTCCAAAATTGTGACTTTGCTTATTAATGATTGTTCTCTCTCTTTTTTATTAGTATTATTTCTGGGTTACATGCCAATGGCTTCTGCCAGTACTACAAAAATAGCAAGGAGTCTGACTCGTTGGAATGAGCTGGCTTCCTACACAATGAGTCTAGCCAGATGGTGGATTGCTCTAATGGGGCACATTTGTAAAACTTCAGGCACTGAATTAATAATAGTTAGTTTAGCCCAATGGGAATAGAACCTAATAGAGTGTCTCCTCGGCATATCTGGTCGCTATCATTGTGATTGCTTTGTGCCTGTGAGGTTTTACTTGAGGCTTAAGGGTGATCGCTCAAGGATTCAGGGGTTTAACTATGTAATGCATTCAGGGGGCTGGAGAAATAACAGGTAAGGGTTGAAGTATACATTTTACACACAGACAAATGAACAAAGTAAAAAGTGTGACTCTTAGAAGTTTTTCATCTGTATATTCTCTTAAGCATATTTCATTTTATTCCAGGCTTAGAGGGGTGTTCCTCTGTTCATGTACAGGGCTAACATGTGTATGGGAATTGGAGTATGCCCATGAGGCAATCCTTACATGCTTGGCTCTGTAAAGAAATCCATACATGTTCTGGATAATTCAAAGAATTACAAATGACTTTCTTTGATTATGTTTAAAATCCTGTTCCCAATCAGAAACTCTGATTCAGCGGAGTGCCTGAGTTCCAGAGCTGTAGAAATTTTTACCTTCTGTGACAACCAGTTTTACTTAACATCCATAGAGTTAATTTTACTATTGCAGTGACTGTTTCTTTTCCGTACATTTTCTCATCTGAGTCTGATGCACAGTTTAGTTCTAATAAAGCCATTCCCAATGAGTTTGCATGGAGCAGAATGCATTGCTGAAGGGCTTCTCGCTCGGCCAAATACACAGATTTCTGGAATTTAAAATCCTGTCATTTTCAAGCAGCGTGAAAACATCTCAGAAAAGCAGAGGCGATGAAGGTCTGGCTTACTAAGCTGTCTTAAAGACTCACCAAGGGAACAGCCTGTGGCACCAGAAATCTGTGAGCTCATTTAGAAGGAAAAATAGAATAAATGGAGGCAACTGAAATGAAAAGACTAGAGATTTTGACTAGGAAAGCTCAAAAAGTAGCTGAAAAAAATGGTGGAAATGAATACTGAGTTTTAAAAGTTGGAAATGTTTTGTTCTTGAGAAATTTTTAGCAGTACAATAAACATACCTTTTCCTTTCACATAGCGAAGGCAACACAAATGGGATTTGCCAGCAGCATTGAAATTTGCGAGATGGTGGCTGAGATCCATGGTCTTCTCTTCTTCTCTGAGCAGAGAAGGTTGAAGCTTCGGCTGCAATGCCATGTCCATCATCCTGCAGATTGTGACACCTTGCCTCCATGGACACCCCTGGGATTTCCAAAATTTTTACTTTGTTCCACAATAAAATGGAATTTTAATATTTTTTCCCTATGACTTTTATGAAAACGTATACAGATAAAGTGTAAAGATTTTTTATGATTAAGATTTATCCACTATATGGGAATAGGCCTTCAATGAACAGTACTTGCCCATCATAGACATTTCTGTATGTGCTTTATTAGTACTACATTTTTCATATTGGCTTCATTCCATTTCCCTATCAATTTGTTTTAATGTTTATACAACTTTAAAACAAAGAATTACATTTTCGGAAGGCACTCTTTCCACAATATACATATTTTTTCCGTATGCAATTACCACTCACATTATGTATTTTTGTGAGCTATTTAGATATTCTCTTGGATTTTACAGCATACTTTTCCAAATACATTTGAAATATTTTGAGTGAGAATATGAATTTAAATATGTAGTTTGAAGAAAAATGTAAACATATTTAGTCCTTCTTTTTTAAATCCCCAAATTAATGGTAAAAGAGAATGAAATCAGCAATAAATTATGCAAAAGTAGCATGATTAGATTTCAACTGATTTAGCAATCTCAGTAACTGTGAAGAATATACTTAAAAGGTAGATTTGTTTTTCCATCCCGATTGTTTATTATAACTATTTTGTCACAGGAAGCTTTTGGAGCCAAGATGGTGGAGAGGCAGCAAAGGCTGTAAAGAGCTCCTCCAAAAGTAAAAGTTTTATTTTATTTTACTTTATTTTTATTTTAACTTTTTAATCTCTTTTAATATTGTATTTTAACCTACCTCTTTTAAACTTTTTAAACCCGTTTTTAACCCATTTCAACC
Source organism: Vipera ursinii (assembly GCF_947247035.1). Classification (NCBI taxonomy): domain Eukaryota; kingdom Metazoa; phylum Chordata; class Lepidosauria; order Squamata; family Viperidae; genus Vipera; species Vipera ursinii. The sequence continues at coordinate 212,463,723 of NC_139512.1, read as the reverse complement.
TTTTAAACCATAGTTTTAAACTTATTTTTAAACCTGTTTTAACAAACCTGAATGGGGAAAAGAAGGAAGAGACAGCACTCTGCAGCAGAAAGTATATCCAAGCCTTTGAAGCAGCAGAAAATGGAGGATTATATTGCAAACAGACAGTCTGCTCCAGTAAGTAACTCATTCGCAGGCACCTTATCAGATAAAGTAAATTTATGTGACTCATTGGAATGGGACTTACAAACCGAAGTGGAGAGCAGACAGCGTGTGGAGTTGTCCTCCTCCCTCTTGGAGAATGGCTCCCCTCCTTGGAATCTGGCAACAGCCTCTTTTACACAGGAGGGAGATGTGGCAAATTTGAAGGGGGAAAATGTGACAGACTTCCTTTCTAGACAATGTTTGCTTACAGCTCAAACTGTAAACTCAATATATAATCTCTTGTCAATTGTCATGGATAAGGTTGATTGTCTGAAAGAGTCTTTTGCAGAGTTTGTTAGGAGCCACCCAAATACTGTTGAAGGACTTGGGAGGATAACCATGGACAGACATGGGATGGCTAACTCAGAAGGTGAAAGTAGAGAAGGACCTTGTTCTCCTCCCAAAAATTTGAACACCTACAGAGAAAACACTCAATCAGGCAATGGTCTAAGAGATGACCAATATAACTACAGTCTGCAAACTAACCAGGTTACTTTGCAAATTTATGACAAGAGAGTAAATAGAGGGCGTTGGAGCAACAGAAAAGCTATTAGGCTGTCCCTGAGCCAGCTGCTCCGCTGTGAATTCACTCTGATAGATCTACTACATGCAGAGTGGCTGCCAGCAAGAACACAATGTATGAGAATTCTCCTATCATTCAAGCAGCCCACAATTCCCTCCATGCTCTTCAGAATGAAGCCCTTTCTGAGCTTTTTCTCAATATTTCCAATAAGGGTCTTTTGCTCAGAAAAAGTGTGCCCACTCCTGAAACAGCGTCACCAAGAGGGAACTGTCGCTTTAAATCTAGGCTGCAACAGCCCTCACACTACTAGGCCTGAGGCTGCTGCAACTGAACTGACCCTGAGAAAGCAAAGAAGCAATATACGAACTGTGTTACCCACAGCTGCAGGAACTGCTGAGGATGTGCCAGAGGAAATGTTGATTGACCTATTCAGTGCATTGCCAGAACCTGAGCAAGTTAACATCATTCAAAGATTGGATGACCTAAAAGAGGCACTGACAACAACTCAATCTACAGCAAAGCCTCTATTTAATTTGCCTCCACTTACCACGCAACCTTGTGACAAGATATTTAATCAACAATCTGCCTTTACCTCAACAGTAAAAAAAGGTGTTGTCACACAGGCTGAGAGTGGGGTAACTGCACTGACTGACCCAGCCTCTGAGAAACAACTGAAAGACAAAGGGCTTCATCACACAGTGCCCCCTAAGCTGACAAACACTAAGGACATAATCCAGCTTCCATCCTCATTTGATTTAGAAGTTCCCACAACATCTTTTCACAAGATGAACCCTCAGCCAAGCCCCTCCAAAAATTGACATAAATCTACATTCATAGACTTAAGCCAGAGTACCTGCTCTTTGGAAAAAAAAATCATTCTTGGAGCAAGAGCAGAGGCACACTGGCAACCGAGATATAGAGGAGCAACAACAAGTTCTGCAACCCACAAGGAGAAATATCAAACCTCACAACAACTGTGTTTATATGGGAAGCTTAGATGATATTGACCCAGCTCCATTGACAAGTTGACATCTGGCATTTCCACCATCTAGCCAATCAACCAAGTCAGACCACCTTGCCTCTGAGAACCCCATACAGTTGATGACCTGGAACATAGATGGCTGGAAAGGGATGGTTGATAATGAGCTTTCTAATGAGCTTTCTCTCTAGATTTGACGTAATAGCCTTTCAAGAAACCTGGCTAACTGAAGTGGATGAACCAGTACAATTGCCAGGCTTTCAGGGATGGGCCTCCCCAGCCCTAAAAACAAAGAACAAAGGGAGACCCTCTGGTGGGCTATGCATTCTTATAAAGGAAGAGTTGCAATGGCAGGGAGAGAAATTATATAACGAAGATAAGTATCCGTACTTTCTAGCTGTCACATTTGAATATGACCAGTTTGAGTTAATATTGGTAAATGTGTACATTCCTCCAAGCACATCCCAGCACTATAATTTTGAATATTGGATGGGCTTGGAAGTTATCTTAGAAGATATATCTATATTGTACCCTCGGTCCATAGTGGTATTATTAGGAGATCTGAATGCTAGACTGGGTCCCTCTCTGTATGAGCTTGCCCAGAAGAAGGGAATTCCAGGGGAGTTCTTTGATAACCATCCTCAGTGGCTCTCGAGAGACTGTAAAAGTAATGCCGCTGGCCTGCTCCTAGTCTCCTTAATTTTTAAGGGTAATCTCCAAATTTTGGGAGGTAAGGACAAGAATTATACATACCCTTATACATACCACTCAGCCAATTCAAGTAGTGTACTGGATCTCTTTTGTGTGTCTAGAGATAAGGCTGACCTCTTCTCAGAGGTCACAGTACACCTTAGCGACATCAGCCTGTAAGTGTGACATTGCGAGGCCGCTCAGATTTAAGACCATATAACATGGCTGACAGATGGCTCACCAAAAAGGTAGAGGTGACCCAAAATAAAAGGTTAATTTGGGCCAAAGTTGATACTAAGGCAATATTAGAATGCCTTAAAACAGAGAATGCTACTAAGTGGGCTAGAACAATACAGTCATCTACTACTGACTGGATGTCAGCCTTCAATGCATTCTCCAATCTTTGTAACATACTGAAGAAACACCTAACAGCTAAACCTACTACAAAAAGAGCCCAAGTGGGTAGACCTCACTGGTTTGATCCTGATTGTCAGCGACAGAAAAAGAAATTGAAGGCAGCCATGAGGCTTGCCCAGAGGAATCCTACTGCCCATATACAAGCTAAGATGCTGCACACAAGAAGAGAATATAAAAAAACTATAACATTAAAGAAAAAACGTTTTGCCATTTCAATCTGGTCAGAACTTGAGTTGGCTGCCAGAAGTCATAATTCAGTATTATTTTGGCACTCTGTAGCAGGTATTCTGAAGGAACAGAGATTTGCATTTGACATACCAATCTCTGCTGCGGACTGGGAGAATTATTATCAGTGCTTGTTTGCCCCCACCGAACCGGTAAAGAAATTATTTTTAAACAGTGATTTGGTAAATCCTAGAACTCTCCCCCCTTGGCCACCAGTCTCAGAAAAGGAGATACAGTCCATCATTAAAAGCTTAAAGAGCAATAAAGCCCCAGGTGAGGATTTTTTACCAGCAGAATTATTTAAGAAATTTCCCAACTGGTGGGGCCCTGTATTAGCAGGTCTTTTTACACACATAAATAACACCTGCCATATACCAGATGGGTGGAAGATGGCAATAGTTGTCCCCATATATAAAAAGGGAATAAAAAGGATCCTAGTAATTATAGGCCCATCAGCCTGATTGACATTGTAGCAAAAATATATGCTAGGTACCTTTTGAACAGAATTGAAATCTGGGTAGAGGAAGACAACATCCTCACAGAAGAACAAGCAGGTTTTAGACAGAACAGATCTACTATTGATAACTGCTTTGTTTTGAACCATCTGATCACCAAATATGCCTATAAGAGGAGACCCCTGTTTGCTGCTTTTATAGACCTTACAGCACATTTGATATGGTAAATAGAGACGTACTATGGAGTAAATTGACATCTCTTAAAATAAAACCCAGACTTCTGGCTTTGATTAAAGCCCTTTACACAAGTACCTGTTTGAGGGTGCGGTATGGGGTTAATGGGGCCCTGACTAACAGGATTCACACAAATAAAGGGATAAGGAAAGGGTGTATCCTGGCCCCATTATTATTTAATTTATACATCAATGACTTGCCAGGGTTAATGAAGGATACCATGGTACACATGCCGATGATCCTAAATACTTACTGTAACAGCTTGCTTTATGCTGATGATATGATTTTATTATCATACTCACAAGTAGGATTACGTAGGCTATTAAGAAGATTCAGCTCTTATTGCCAGGATAATTCCCTAATTATTAGCAAATCCAAATCGAAAATAATGGTGTTTGGAAGAAACCATCAGAGACATAAGTGGCAATTAGATGGTGAACCAATTGAGCAGGTTAATACCTTTGTATATTTGGGAGTAACTTTTTCCAAGACTGGATCTTGGGCCTGCCATCATCAACGAAGTACATTTAGAGCAAAAGCCCGTTTGAATTTATTGCTTAAACTAAAGAACCATAGTTACCCAGGGTCCCTAGCTCCACTACTCAAAGTTTATAAGGCTAAGGTTACGACAATGCTCTTGTATGGAGCAGAAATTTGGAGTCTTTATTCAACCACAGCTTTAGAACAAACACAGTCCCAGCATCTGAGATGTATTTTGGGTGTAGACCCAAGAACATCTGCTGCAGCAGTTAGAGCTGAATTGGGAATTCATACAATTCAGGCATTATCTAAAATTAGAGCTTATAACTACTGGTGCAAAGTTAATGAAATGGAGACTGATAGACTCCCCAAATTATGCCTACTAGAGCAAATAAAACTGCAATCACAAATCTCCTGGATCACCAAACTAACAAATTTTGTAAGAAGCTGTGGCCTTCCTGTTTCTTGCGTAACAGGAGAACAATCTAAAAAAAGAGTTGCCCAAAGAATTAAGGATATAGAAGCACAAACTGATATAGCTATCCTTAGTAAGGTGGGTAACTTGAAATGGCTGAGTAAATACAAATGTACTTTTCAAGTGGACAGTTATTTGAAGTTACAACTCCCAAAACATCTTAGGGAGATATTTACGAGAGCAAGATTCGAACAGCTTGATACAATGGTCAGATATGGGAGATTTCATGCTCTACCGTACAATGAGCATCTCTGCATTTACGGAGCGGCAGAGGTAGCGGACCTGGCTCACATCCTATTTGACTGTTGTTTGTATGAGAGGGTGAGAGACAGGTATCTTGGTCTATATACCAAACGAATGACCCATTGGGATCCCCATATCAAAATAACTTACCTTATGTCCGGCCAGAACTTGAAAAGAACATTCAACGTAGCACAGTATTTAAACAAAATGATCCAGTTAAGATCTGCATATGTGGGACTGATTGGGGTAGATTGTAAGGGCGACTCCGAAATATAATGTTACCATATTTTATCTATATCTTAAATTTGTATTTTATTACTATTTTAACTTAAATTGTATTTTAATTCCATTTTAAATTGTATTTTATCAAATTCCATTTCGGATTGTTTTTATCTAGTTTCGGTGACAGTTTGTTGCTGGAACTTTGTACTTTGATATGGCCCAAGGGCTAATCAATAAAGTTGTTGTTGTTTTATTATAACTATTATATACATTAGACCAGGGGTGTCAAACTCAATTTCATTGAGGGCCGCATCAGCATTGCGGTTGCCCTCAGGGGGCCGGGTGGGTGTGGCCTGGGTGGGCATGGCTAAAGTGCATATGGCCTACTGGGTGGGCATGGCCAGCTGTACATCGTTCGCATCAAGGGTGCCTATGGGGGCCTGGGCAGGAGTGGGACAGATCTGAGGGTCTCTGGCAGAAGGAGGGTCTCTGGGCCAGGGCCAAGGCAGTGGGGGCCGTTCCCTCACTGTTTCCAGGATGGCCTCGCGGGCCGCATGAAACCACTTCACGGGCCGGATCTGGCCCCCGGGCCTTGTGTTTGACATGTCTGCATTAGACTGAATCTTTCAGATTTTTAAACTGGCAGATACTTTCATTATTTGTATATAAATTACAGATATTTATAGTTAAAGCGCATGGTAAAAAATTGAGTGTGCGTGTGTGTAAAATAAATGACAAAAATTTCTGCCACAAATAATCTGCCACCTGAGTTATTCATAGCAATTTTCATCCTATTATTTTAAAAATTAACAAAGATTCCATTATACATGCAACATGCATATACTCAAAACACACACTTTAATAATAAAATTAATTTTATTGAGTCATACAATACCCAACAAACTACTAGCCTGAATTTGACGTATAGAAATGGGTAGTAGGAAAATCAAATTTCTTCAAGTCTGAATGTTTACTGTCAAGAAGAGAGAAGGTGAATCAGGAGAAATGCAAAAGAAAAAAAAGGCAAAAAAAAGAGAGGAAAACCTAATGTTTTTACACAAATAACTTTAAAGAGCCAGAAAAATACTGAATGGATAATGAGTGAAAGCTTGAGAAAGTAAATACGATCCTTTCTGAGAAACCAAACCAAATAAAAAGATCAAAGATCAATAAATTGGAAACAATGCTAATGCATTGATAAAAAGCAGAGCCATCTATTAAGCACATGGGCAAATAAGTAGCAACGCCCCACTGCAAATTTTAAAACAAACAATATGCTTTGCTTAAAGCAGTCTACTTACTCGCTCGTTCAAGGGAACACGCTAGCTATTCTAATTTGCTGAAAGGTCTCAAGATGGCAGAGTTGGGTTTGACATTAATTGGTTCAATAAAAGCCAAGGCTTCACACTCCTCCGTTCAGAAGAAACCCTGATGGAAAGCAAGAACAAAACAATCCTTGCCAAGAAGCAAACGGATTCTTCAATAGCAGGTGTTCCTGTGGCCCGAAAGTAACCTGAATTTAGACATTTTAAATGAGACGTCTAAGCAGTTAAGTTTCAATGAGGCTACCTTTTGAAAGGATGGGAGGTACAAGGAAGGGTTTGGACGTCATGCCCTCCAATTTGATGCCAATCCATGTTGGTAAGTTAGCATTATGCCGAACAGGTGGCTAATGTGGAATGGTGGAAATTGTAGCCATCATCTGGAGTTCATCAGACAGGAGGAGGCTGGTTTACAAAATTCTTTTGGAGGAGTCTACTTCATACCATGTGCCTGAGCTGAGTCTGTTTACTGCCAGTTAATACTGTTGAAAGAAAAATCACGTCCAGTTCCAAGCCGGGAATAAAAAATGGAGACTGACTGCTGAGGAAAGAAGTTCCTGTTTATTGATGAGCAGAACCAGCAATGGCATGCAGTTATGGGACAGCTGACAAAATGGAGTTGAGAGTGGGTAGGTTTTTATACCTTCTTTGGGCTTTTGTATGTGAGGTGCCTGTTCCTGTGCAGTGTACTTTGACCTGTGCTTGAGTGTGCCCTTTTGGTATTCTAATTATTGTTGCTTGACTGCCTTTGTGACTGGAAGGTCATGTCCTGTCCTTGGAGCTGGGGGAGAGGGAATGTAAATTCTTAATCCCATCAGCTGTGGGGGTTGAAGGCATTTTGCTTATGAATAATGTGCCCCAGTCTTTCTGAATGGATTACTAAATCTGCATTTCTAAAGATTAGTCTCTCAGTTACTTTTGGTTTCAATATACCCAATTGAAAGCTAGGTGGAAGTTGGATCAGAAGGTTGGCATCACAATTACAGATGAAAATTTAGTAAAACAAATTAGAGATTCAAATTGTACACATATAAAGAGGATATATAATGTTTTAATTGAATTGGATTCGGAAACAGAATTAGTTAAAGATTGTATGATAAAGTGGGCACAAAATATTCAGGAACCAATTCCGTTGGATACTTGGAAGGTAATTTGGGTTAGAAATGTTAAATTTACTCAGGCTCAAAATTTAAGAGAAAATTTTTATAAAATGTTTTATAGATGGCATTTGGATTCCAAAAAGTTGTCTAATATGTATCCTAATTTACAGTCTAAATGCTGGAGATGTGGTAGTTTAGAAGCCACCTATTTTCATATGTGGTGGACTTGCAGAAATATAAAAGCTTTTTGGGTTAAAATTTGGTGGAACATTCAAAAAATTTTTAAGAGAAACATAAAGTTCTCTCCGCAATTGTTTTTATTGGGTATTGTTGTAGATTGTGATACTAAAGAAACGAATCTGATGTTGAATTTGATAACAGCAGCACGGTTACTGGTGGGACAATACTGGAAGAAGGATAGTTTGCCTACTATAGAAGAATGGGTATTTAAAGTATCAAATCTTGCAGAAATGTCTAAGATTTCTGCTTATTTGAAGGATCATTCACAAGAAAGATATATTTCAGTTTGGAGGAGATGGATAGATTATATTCAGAATAAATATGGGACTAAAAAGTTTCATTTAGCTTATGAGTAGATTTTAGAGGGATATTGTTATTAATTGTAGTGTTAGTATTTATTATATTTTTGTTTAAGATATTATCATTATGTTTTAATACCATGTATGTATCTATGTTAAAGGGGAGTTAAAGCACATTATGAATTTGGTTAATTTTATATTATGGATAATTTTAGTTAGAATATGATTATTATATCTATAACCCTGTATTCAGCTCTGGGAAGTGGGGGGAGAAGGGGGGTGGTTTGGGGTGGGTGGGTTTTGGGGATATGTATTGTAAAATCTTTTTTGTAAAACTCTTTAATAAAAAAAATAAAAAATAAAGATTAGTCTCTGCTTGAGGCAGGAAGATTGGGGGCTGTTTTTTGTCTTTGTTAAGATTTGTCTCCATTTCTCCTTTAGGGGAAATATTCTATCCTGCCTTTTTTTTAATATCCCCCAAAATATTTCATTCCCTGGGGTGGGGGGTTGCTGACTCCCTACAATACTAAACACTTTTTTTAAAAAAAATACTGATTAATTTTTAACCAACACCCCTAATTCTAAGTACTCTTGCACTTACAATCTCAACCAGCTGGAAAAATAACAGAAATCCTCCATCATTCTAGAGTCAGAGAAATTTTGAACAAGAGGAGAGAGCAATTTACCAGAAAGATCCACATTAGCTCTTACATTAGAACAATAGCAGCAATCCATGTAGATCTGAACATACTTTTTATTAGGAGCTTTGGTTGCTACTATCGGTTTGACAGCTGATGAATACAAAATTTTATTTTTAGCCAGGGATATTATCCCAGATCTTCAGGTCTTAAGGGCACCAGATACAGATATTGTCTTAAAAATCAGAGTGTGATGCTTAGGACCTTTTCTGGGGAGGTTCAGTTAAAATCTTTGCTTATCTATGAAACTCTCAGAGTGGCTTGGACCAGTCTTGAGATCTCATAAACATGTAGATGGTCACTGTGGCAAATGCCTTTGATTTTTCCCCGGCCTTTGGTCTGCATCACACTGGCTATGTTTCGCTTAAAGTAGATATTTTAAAATATATTATTCTGAAATGAAATAAGACAGTTTGCTGAACCTAGAAAAAACAGCTGCAGTGCTCGCCTTCTGTGGAATGACCACTAACAGAGCACTTTGCTTCTTTTTCTGGGTTCTGCTTAAGATATTTGAACACTGTTTTAATATTCAGAGAAGTTCTTAGATCTTTCGCCAGTCACAGCAGACCTAAAGGTGCTAGGGGTTGCTGTGAGACTGGGTGGAATAAGGCCATTTCCCTCTATAGCAAACAACAGCTCCATTCTCAAAAATAATACCCTGCTGTCTACATTGCTTGAGCTGTTTTGCCAGGTGACAAATACATATAAGACTAGTTTGGGGGGGGGGGAGGAAAGCGACATGAAAAGCAAAGAACGGCAAAGAAGCTGATTTGCATTTATTTGAAATACTTTTGGAATTTAATTTTTTCCACCACTTTAAGTAGAAAAGAATTAAGGTAGCTCAACTGGAAATCAACTCATTTCCTGACACCCTGTTTCTAAATCTAATTTTTAGAAGGAAATCTTGCTGTTTCAACAAGTACCCCCATAGTATAGCTTGATGAATGAAAGACATATAACATACAGAAACAACTAAGTATTCTTGCTCTTTTTTGTCTCATCCAATGTTCACAACTGTTTAAGATTGCACCAGCAGGGTATCATTCAAAATATGAGAGCCTTCGGGTGTAAGTGGTATTAAAAAAAAGGCTTTATTTTTGTCTTGCGGCCAATTATAATATCTCTTCTCACTCTGTTACATCTCACTGTTTAACCTGCCAAAACTATTTTCTGCAAAAAGCATTGCCTCTTTAGGGTATGAGGTTTCACATTTGAAAAAAGCCAGTAACCTTTTGAGAAGCACACAGAATATATCCCCTATTATAAATCTCAGTACAGGAGTAAGGGTTTTTCTGAAAATAAAAAAAAAACATAATTCTGAAATAATTCATGCAGGTGTGTATCTGGGCATGAGATAAAATGTAATGAATCCTTTTGTAGTTCTCGAATGTCTATATAAATCTACTCAGAGTGCCACATGTGGAGAGATGAATAACACAGTCTCATCTTCAGAAATAAATCCCAGAATTCAATGGGACTTGCTCATTGGTAGTATATAGTCTACCTATCCAGAAAAAAATACAAATACTTTGAACAAAGCTTACTTCACATATCTGTGACATAGACTGAGAATACCAAACTTAACAAAAGCGTTACCTTTAGGAAAAAGTAAACAAAAACATAGATATGCTGTATGACAGGTAATAGTAAATAATTTAAATCGGTATACACAATTAGTCTACTTCAGACATGTCAAACACAATGCCTGGGGGCCGGATCCGGCCTGCGAAGTGATTACATGTGGCCCGCGAAGCCATCCTGGAAACAGTGAGGGAACGGCCCCCACTGCCTTGGCCCTGGCCCAGAGACCCTCCTTCTGCCAGAGACCCTCAGATCTGTCCCACTCCTGCCCAGGCCCCCATAGGCACCCTTGATGCGAACGATGTAGAGCTGGCCATGCCCACCCAGTAGGCCATACGCACTTTAGCCACGCCCACCCAGTAGGCCACACCCACCCAGCCCCCTGAAGGCAACCGCAATGCTGATGCGGCCCTCAATGAAATTGAGTTTGACACCCCTGGTCTACTTGATCACAGTCTGAGTCAGCAGTGAATTGCTAAAACAACAAAGTCAAATTCAGATTCCATCCACAGAAATATGATTTCTCAACCATGGAAAGTGACGATTCTGAATACCTTGCATTACTTAATTCCACCCCAAGAGTTGCATTCTGGCATCAGAGCTGACAAAATAAATTGGAGAAACTATACTGGGTACAGAGAAAGGAACCAGCATGATTAGAGAATTGGAAAGAAGTAGGGAATTAGGTTAATCTTAAGAAATAAGGATTGATCCAAGCTATCCAGACTCAGGCTCTGGATATCTATGAGACCACCTCTACTTCTGCCTATCTAATGAGATCGGAAAGCAAGAGCTTGCTGGGGCTCTGTTTTTTGAGGAAATTCCATCTGCAAAGACCTGGAGCTGACATTTCTCAGTAACAGTCCTGTCAGGGAATTGCTTTCCTCCAGATGTCTCATTATGTCCCCAAAGGCCCAGAAAGACTAATCTTTTTAGTAATGCACTTGGTTGTGTGGAGATTTGGGGATAGACAAATCATAACCCATTGGGTCATTGCTTCAGAGAAAGAGAATGACCAAGGGAAGGAAAAGTAGAGGGAGAGGGAACAAATTCTGACTTCCTGCTAACTTGACTGTGGCTGACCACCCTCCAGCAGCAAAGGTTAAGACCAGTGTAGCCAGCCTTCAGAGGGCTAGGGCCGTGGTGGCAAACCTATGGCACGCATGCCACAGATGGCACGCAGAGCCCTCTCTGTGGGCATGCGTGCCGTTGCCCCAGTTCTAGGCCTTCAGTTGGGTTTTATAAAACCTTTTCGGTTTAGGCCTCTGCCGCTGGGTGCAAAAAAAGAATCAATCAATCAATCAATTTCAACTTCTCGCGGGGAAAAAAAGATCTCGCAAAGTTGGAATTGATGGAACTTTTTAGTCCCACCCAGTCTCCCATTGCCACCACAGCCACGCCCACCCAATGGGCCACGCCCACCAGGCACTCGACAATACATAAGTGGGTTTTGGGTTGCAGTTTGGGCACTCAGTCTCTAAAAGGTTCGCCATCACTGGGCTAGGGTGATCTCCAGCAGCCAAAGGAGGGCTGTCTGGAGAGCTAAGTGGGATGGGTGTACTGAACGTCCAGGTGATGGTGTGACAGCACTGAAGCAACCACAAATTTGCCAAATTTCAATCCCACATGAGGAGTCACGGATCCCAGATATTGGATGTGTTCTGTAAGTTAGTCCATTTGAGGTAGCGTGGGTCAAAAATTGTGGCCCAATGATACACAGTTTTCCCGGTTAAAGGTTACAAACATGAGGGTTTCAGTGGCATATAGACTGAAAAATGTCAGTGTTATAGTACTTTGGTGGGTGGTTAAGGTGCTGATGTATTTTGGCATACTATAAACTATTTAGCCCAGGGCAAAAAAAGCACATCACAATTACATTCTTAATGAGCAAATATGAAACAATTTACTCTATTTAGAAGTTCAAAAGTAGACTGTTACATGAGGGAATTGCATACCAAAAGTCTCTGAGGTTTCCCTGATATGTGCTCAGAGGGCACTGTCCCACAATATGGCACGCAGTCTGCTTTGGAGCACCCCAGCTACATCCCAAAGAGGATAACATTCCTCATTTATGGAGAAGACTAGCAGACCTACCATGTTGAGTCCTAATCCTATTAAGGATTGACCAGGTCTTACATGGTAGATTAAATCCTTTTGGTTCAGCTGTAAACCAGGGACGCTCTGGTTGTGACACTCTGAAGGAGCAGCAGAGGACCATAATTGTGTAAAGGCCTAAAGCAGATTTGTTATCCAGCAAATTTCTAGCTGTCCTAATTAGGTGTAGGAGATGACCAGGCTGAACCTGAGGGAGGAGTCAAACGCATCATAAGTCACGAGTCCCTGCATACCTGCAAGAAATCTAAGTATAGCCCATCTTAAATGCCTCTCTTATCTCCCATACAGTTCCCTTGACCATTAGTTGGTCGGATTCTTGTAGAGAGCTTAAGGTTGCAATAAATCTTTATGCTCATTTCAACTGCCTGAATCTCCTGATTTCCCTGGCACCTGACAACAGGTGGATGTCTGGAGCGAAGCCTGTTGTTTATAGCATCAGTGATATCTGCACTGATTGGCAGGTGAAAATTACTAATTGTTTTCTTACACGCTCTATTTCCCTTCGTAGATGTGGTGGACTGTCTAGAGCAGACATGTCAAACACAAGGCCCGGGGGCCGGATCCGGCCCGCGAAGTGGTTTCATGCGGCCCGCGAAGCCATCCTGGACACAGTGAGGGAACGGCCTCCACTGCCTTGGCCCTGGCCCAGAGACCCTCCTCCTGCCAGAGACCCTTAGATCTGTCCCACTCCTTCCCAGGCCCCCATAGGCACCCTTGATGCGAACCATGTAGAGCTGGCCACGCCCACCCAGTAGGCCATATGCACTCTAGCCACACCCACCCAGTAGGCCACGCCCACCCTGGCCACACCCAGCAGGCCCCCTGTGGGCAACCGCAATGCTGATGCGGCCCTCCATGAAATTGAGTTTGACACCCCTGGTCTAGAGGCTATAGGAACTTAGTAACACAGATACCTAAGTGCGTGGCTATGGCCGATTAGTGTTTGTGTGCACACACATAATAGCATTTTTTAAGTAACCTGAAAGAGGAAACAGGTAGTCATTGAAGCGGTTGGGACACAATACAGAAAGAACTTCCGAATAGAGGATAATGGAGCTAAATGCTAGAGAAGTTAGAAGCTCATGGTTACATGGAAGCTAGTTAGCCACCTACCAGGGGGGGAAATTCAAGGTTCTGATTTCGTGTTTAAAGTCCTTCATGATATAAGTCCTGGCTATATAAGGGACTGCTCATCACCAATTATTTATGCAATCAAATAGACTGAATATGTTCTGGGTCCCCATCAATTAAACAGATTTATTGTACAGGACCAGAAAGCAGTCCTATTCTGTTGCAGCACCTGTTCTCTGGAATGATATTCCAAGAGATTTCTGCAGCTCCCACCCTTATGACATTCATGAACCCACTCAACACCTGATTGTTCTCACAGACCATGTGATAAGAGTGGTTGTGAAGCTCTCTTTAATTATATTTGGTTTATAATTGGTTGAATTGTTCTCCCACAGTCAAGATCTCTTTTTATGCACTGTAATTTTCTTGTCACCAACAGATTCATCAATTAGTTGGGCTTGGGCCCCATCAAAATTGCATAAGCAAATAAATAGAACAGAGCTGGAAGGGACCTTGGAGGTCTTTTAGTCCAGCCCCCTGCTCAAGGAGAACCTATACCATCTCAGACAAGTGAATGTCTAGTCTCTTCTTAAAAATCTTTTAGTGATGGAGGGCCCACAATTTCTAGAGGCAAGCTGTTCCACTGGTTGATTGTCCTCACTGTCAGGAAGTGTCTCCTTATTTCCAGGTTGCTTCTCTCTTTGTTCAGTTTCCAACCATTCTTTCTTGTCCTTCCCTCTTGTGCTTTGGTGAATGTGACCCCCTCTTCATTGTGGCAGCCCCTGAAATACTGGAATACAGCTATCATGTCTCCCCTATTTCTTCTTTTCTTTAGACTAGCCAAACCCAAGTCCCGTAGCTGTTCTTCATGTTTTAGTCTCCAGGCCTTTGATCATCTTAAATAAACGTTTTAATTTTGCCCTGAACAGGGGATGTACTGAAAAGCTTATGAAGCCCCTTCCAGTTCTATACTGTAGTTCTACAAAAGTAAGCTATATTCCCATATTAATATGGGAAAACATACAACTGAAACTCTTCCTCAGAACAATGGAGTGAAATCTGGAGGCAAGTTAGTAGGTCAGGAAAGAATAAAACAGTATCAATTTTCACTGTAACTGGAATACGGGTCTTGGTGCTTTCAAGGTGCTTTTTTCAGTTAGAAAAGAGATCAAATGTTCTAGGTGGGTTAGACTTTCTTACTTAAAAAGGAGCAGAGGAAGTAATCAGGTTATGACATGAAAGCAGCTGGCAGACAAAAAAAAATGGCTACAGGAAGATTTTAGGAAGGAAAAGGTTGATTATGTTTCTTGTTGAAGGCTCCGTAATTGCTTATCACTTGATGTGGTATCATGTGAGCTTTAGCCTGGAGGAAGTCACCATGACAAAGAGAGACGGGGGAAACAGAAGCACTTAAGAGCATCTTAGGCAGATTTCCACCCCATCCCCATCCCCATCCCCATCCCCAAATCTTTTTCTGGCTTCAGTTACTAATCTCTTGGGATAAAAAAAAGTCTCCCAAGCAGCTGATAGTTAGGTTGTCCCCCTCAGAAAATGAAAACAATCTGAACCCTCAGAAAATGAAAACAATCTGAACATTCTATTTGCTTATATATTTTCTCCTGTTTTTTTAAGACAAACTACTGTACATAACAGAAAAAAGCAGTAGTATTCTGATGGTTTGGTCCCCAAAAAAGTGATTTTTTTTTGCTCTAATCTAATGAGAGGAAACCTCTCCTTTTTTATTGTCCTGATATCAATCACATTTTCCCTCCCCTGTCCCCTTTGCACTGGGAGAAATCTTTTAAAACTTTTGTCTTCTGTTACAACTCTTTGGCACACCAAGGCACTACCAACTTCCCTATTCCCATCACCCCACTTAAGTTTTTGAGAGATACATGATGCTGCTTCGGCCCCATTCCTATCCCGGAGTGGAAGCAACAAAGAGCTGTCTTAGTTCTTCCAAACTGGAAGTATTTTTTTTTGCTTGATATAAAAGAGAAACAATATACTATAGGTTGTTCTGGGAGAAACTTGAGGATGATGCAATTAGCAACGGCAATCTCCTCAGCTCGAGTTGTCCTGGCAAGTTGCTATGCTTCCACAGCCATCTTGAATTTCACCATGAAAGATCAGACATCTGTGGTTTTTTTTCTTGTTACACTATCAAACTTCCACTTCATTGCTAGGGACAGCAAAGAATCCTGTTATTTGGTGTGGATGCATGCTTTACGTTGCTCACATCTTGCATCCAATCTAACATCTTTCACTGGTGCACGCTTCCACAGCTAGGTTTTGTCTGGAAGAACCAGTGCTTTTTTTGTAAAAGAAAAAGGTGCCGGAACTCACACATGTCATACAACCTGCCTTGCCTACCCTACAAGGTTCCATCCAAAAAAGGTGCCGGAACTCCGTTCTGAGCGTTCTATGAGAGAAAAAGCCCTGGGAAGAACTCAACACCTTTTCATACCCCTTAAGTCTTCATGAGGGATCTGAAGGAAACATAAGCAGAGGCCAAACCAGAGAGCTCTGTGCCTCTAGATGTCTTTCCCTGTGTTTCTTCTGAATCATCTTTGGGTTAATTCTCTCGCCCACCCCCCCACCCCTACAGCTGTAAATGTCTATATGATCTCTCTAGCCTAGAGGCCCCCAAACTTGGCAACTTTAAGACTTGTGGACTTCAATTCCCAGAATTCTGGGAGTTGAAGTCCACAAGTCTTAAAGTTGCCCAGTTTGGAGACCCCTACTCTAGCATACACACAAATATACACAACACCTTCAGGGACTCCCCCCCCTTCAAACTAGATAGTCCAAAATCCCGATAGCTTTTTAAATTTTAAAAACCACTCAGCTATCTTTTTATTACGGCATGTGTTTTGTATGAAATATCCCCCAAATCATTCTTTTTTCATATGACATTTTTACTGTAGTATTCTGTCCCTGTCTCTCAGACACAAGGCTGCTGACTGGAAAGGTACAAAGCTTCTCGTTTAAATGAGGAAACAGAATGCTGCCACGTTGATATATTTTATTTCGGATAGAACTGTATTCACGAAATGTACATTGCATGAATTAAACCAAAAATGAATTATGTGAAATATTAACCGCTCTGCATGGCAGAGATTAACTAATGCAAATCAATACTAATTTAACTGTATTTTGAATAAGGTGCTTATTATACATACAGTATGTATATATTTTGCATGTGCAAATGTGTGTATGTATTTCATCTCTGCTCCTCTAAACCAGAGGTCCCCAACCTTTTGGGCACCAGAGACCGGTTCCGCGGAGAAGGGTTTTTCCATGGATCAGAGAAATGTATGGCTTTGTGTGCTACCTGCATCCCACGGATGGGGCTTTGCTTGTTTGTGTGGACCGGTTGCTGGCATGCCGTGGCCCAGTACCAGTCCATGGACCGGGGGTTGGGAACCCCTGCTCTAAACCAATTCAGAAAGCAAATTATCACTTCAAAGACTGTGGAAGACAGGTTTCATACTATGATAAAGCCCTAGGAATCACTTAAACTTAAAAGCACTGCCCCTTTTGAGACTTAATCTTCAGAGTGCATTGAAGCAGCAGTTCTTAATAGCCCTGCCAAATGGAGATACGCCAGTTCCAACCACAGTCCATGGCCACTTCCTCCAACTATGTTTAACAGTCCTCTTTTACATTTATGCATTGGGAGGCATCCTTTGTGGTTTACGAAAGGCAGTTTCTGCAGAATTATTTATGCAGTTGATAATTAAATGCATTTGGACTAAATTCTAATGTCTAGTTTCATGGGAAAATCCCATTTATATTTTATTACTGCAATATTATTCAAAATTATACTGAAGATACTAACTAGACCCAACTGATAAATATCCTATTTTTTAAGGACATAAAAAATAAAAGGGAAAATCTAAGGGAATGAAAAGATAAAAGGAAAGGGAAATAACTTCCATAGACTTTAATGAAAGTTACTTATATAGCTTAACAGATTTGTCAAGAGAGCAAAGTGGCCACCTTATGGCTGACTGATTCTGGATAAAGACTCCAATCTTAGAAAATATAGGTAGAAAGGCTGAGTAAATTTGAACTTGGGAGTATCCCTAAGAAGCTTCATGCTTAGCTTCAGATTCTGCCCCAGACTGCTTTTAGATTCTGGCATTTGCAGATTTATTTTATTTATTTATTTTTATTATATTTATATCCCGCCCTTCTCCGAAGACTCAGGGCGGCGTACAAGCTTAGCAGTAGCCTTCATTCTATGTATATGCCTGCTTGTTAGGGCTTTCACACCCCCCCCCAAGCGGCATTGGTGGAGCAGTGGGCTAATGCCTCCTTAAGTAACACCAGCTGCCTGCAATTAGTGCAGGTTCAAGTCCCACCAGGCTCAAGGTTGACTCAGCCTTCCATCCTTCCGAGGGAGGTAAAATGAGGACCCAGATTGTTGTGGGCAATAAGCTAACTTTGTAATAATGCCACTGGGGGGGGGGGATGAAAGCCCTAATAAGCAGGCATATACATAGAATGAAGGCTATTGCTAAGCACATTGGTTTGTGCTTTAGATTGTAAGCCGCCCTGAGTCTTCGGAGAAGGGCGGGATATACGGTAAATGGGATTTTTAAAAAAAATACGAGCAGTATGCTTGAGAAATTGTATTTCTGAAATAATACAGATAAACCAAAAAGGTTTATATTCCCAAGAGGAAAAAAATGGGGCAACCCAGGATTTATAACAAATGCACTACAATACACCCTCAGCAAAAAGAAAAAAAAAGGCAGGGGTAATATCATTCAGATGCAGAAATTGCCTTCGACAACTTGGGAGTGGCCTTTCTCATTAACGGTTTTAAACAGAGTGGATCCAGGAGAAGAATTTTAAAACTGGACGGAGAGCACATATCAGTGGCCAAGGGCAAAGATCACAACAAACAAAATCATCTCCACAAGTGTTCCAATACGCAAAGGCACCAGGGGAGGGTGTCCATTTGACTCTCGTTATTTGTAATGGCTTTAGACATTTAGAGGATAAGATTCAGCGAGACAAACAAATGCCTGAGAATAAGATCTAAGGAGAGAAATACAAGTTGAAATGCTATGCAGATTATGTATTATTAACCACAGTGCAACCATGGAGCACTGGAAGGCTTTCATGGCAGAGCAGAAAGGCTGGCACGAGATATCACAAGCCACATTTTCTCTTTACAGTTTTTGACTAGGCTTCCTACCTAAAGCGGAAATGTAGGCCACGCTGAATGAGACATAGAAAATAGGTCTCTTTTGTTTTATTTTAATAGAACATTGCTGCAACACATTTCAAATATAGCACCATGCACAGCTAATTCAGGTACAAAGCACCGAACTCTGAGCCCACAATTTGAAAATAGCCATTCTGTTTTTTTTTCTTTTTTTCATTTTCACAGAGGATTTATATATCTTTCTTGAAATATATTAACGTTTTTCTTATTATACTCTAGTTCTTTTCATTAAATATTATGTTTTCTTTCTATGGTAATTTTTGTTTTTTTTAAAAAAAGTGGAAAGAATAAAGATTTGACACAGACTGCTCTGAATCCCAAGATAAGTGTCTCAAAAATCAAGCGGATAAAGTGCAAGGAAAATAATGACTCTCAAAAATAGCCTCGACCATTGTTTCAATAAAGTGCTTCTTCTAGGTCATTTTAATAATCCCACCATCACTTCACTGATATCCCACAATTTTCTTGCAACCAAGTCATCTGTGGCCTTGGGCAACAACTGCTCCTCCTTGCAGTCTCCAAAATATTTCCCAGATACACCCTCTACGTCAGGAGAAGTGGCTAGATAAACAATGGCTTGGGCTCCTTCTGATGGAGACTTGAAAAATGCCCAAGATACCAAACTGAAAAGGGGCTTGGCTAATAAAGGAATATGTATATACCTACCTAGATTTGTTCTAACCATACCAGGATGTAATACATTCACAGTGACACCTGTGTTTTCTATGCGTCGGGCTAACTCCCTGGTAAACAATATGTTGGCCAGTTTACTTCGACTGTAAGCAAAGCTTTTGTTATAACTTAATTCACTGTTTAAGTCATCAAAGTTGATTTCTCCATATTTGTAAAGCTTGGAGGATACCACTACAATCCTGCTGGGAGCAGAACTTTTTAGAAGACCAAGGAGGAGATTTGTGAGCAAAAAGTGACCTAAGTGATTGACGCCAAACTGCATCTCAAAACCATCCTCTGTCTTCATATAGGGACACTGGAATATCCCAGCATTGTTGATCAGAACATCCAGCCTTGGTTCTTCCTGCATGACAGAAAGAGAGAGTGAGTAAAATCTAAACGGAAAAAACGGTGAAAGATTAATATTCCATGTTCACAAAGCATTTTGTTTCTTTTTTAAAAAAATTCTACTTGCACAATTTTGAAAGACTGTCAAACTTAGACAAATAGTTCCTGAGAAGAAAAAAAAGCACGTCTAAAGAAAATCATGCACCACAACACAAAAGCAACATAGCCAATCCTTACAGCTTCCTTCATGATTACCTGATTCTTGTGCTTTTTTAACACACACACACACACACACACACAAACACACTTGTTAAAATTATAATGCATCTTTTCTTCAGCAATTCACATGGAGATCTCCTTCTTATTCCCACAGCAACAACTTTGTGAGATTGGCTGGGTGAGAAACAACAACAGTCTCAAAGTCATCTAACACTCTCAACATGTCCATAGATGAAGACTATCTGGAACCTGAGTTCTCATGCTGGCTGCAGGTACTAGTGTATGGATTAGGAATGGGTGGCCATCCAGATGTTACAATTCCCAGAAATCCTAGCCACCAAAGCCATGATGGGCTGTATTGTTAAGCAACACTTATGAAGCTCATAAGTTTGGGACTGTAGCATTCCTTCCTATTAGTTGTGCCAGTTAGATTCAGGAACAATTACAGTACAGCAGCCATAGGAAGTAGGCACAGGTTTTCCATTTCTGCAGCAGGATAAAATCTATTATTAGCTGAACTTCTATCGAACAAGCAAAGGCAAACCCAACATTGCTCACATACTTATTTACTAAATATTTTTGCAATTCTTTTCATATGCTCTGGAGATCAAAACATTCCTACATTTTAGTCTGACATACAGTCTTCTGTTTGATTAAGATAATTTAAAAATAAAACACCCTCCTCTGTTTCTTAAAATACCAAGATAATTTTACCTCTCACAATATGAGTACAAAAGAAGCCAAGAAGCCTGAAGGACCAGCCTATCTACCTCATCTACCCAATTTTAAATCAATAGATGATTGTGAGTGTCTTAATTTTATAACATCAAAGTAGTGCTTAAGGTTATGGGGCATTCAATTGTGCAAGATCATCTTCTTAGCTAGTCTGCATTTCAGGCCTCACATCCTGCCCTCACCAGTTAACACACTCTGCAATGCTAATATTCATGCTGGAAAGGCTTTTCATTGCTTGTTCAGCAATGTTTGGGAAAAAGAACCCAGTCTCTTGATGTTCCATGCTCCCAGTGGAAAATCACAACTAATTTTAGCCTACCAACTTGTATACACACAATGCACTGTACATGTTGATATCCTTTTTCCACATCTGCTGCATATTAATTCCCATAAGCTGAAGTGGTTTCTCTGGAGATATAAGGGAAGGATCTGTCTACATCAGCAAAGCATACACTGTCTCTGAGCAATCCACACACATATCCTTCCTTACTGCAGCTCACAGGTGAGAAGGGGATGATAAACAAAGCTCATTTGCACTGATGAAGAGGCTGGATAAAACATGGATCTTTAAAATTCAACACAAAGGATCCTCCTGATTTCACCATTTTTACATAGCACCTACCAGAATCCAATATTAAAAAGTAAAATAGATGCATTATTGCCTAGTACATTTTAACTATCATGGATCTATGTTTAGTATCATCATGCTGCAAAAATATGAATGTAAACAACGGATCCTCTTAATGTTGCATGATTTTTGGAATACATAAACAATTAGTATCACATTACAGACAATTTCCATCTACAAGCAATGAGTCATCTCAACCACAGAGTTGACTACGGTATTTAAAGTGCCACCTGTAAGAGCTGGTTCACAAGCTATTAGGATGGCCACTAGGCCTTTTCAAAACAACAGGTGCACCTGACAATTCATAAGCGGGTTTTGGGTTTCAGTTTGGGCATTCGGTCTCTGAAAGGTTTGCCATCACCGGTCTATGGCTTTGCTATAGTCATAACTGAACCTATGTAAAAATAATGTGAATGAAGAATCGTTCTCCAGATTCCCACATTAGCATACGGCAGGACCAGAAATAATCAAGAGACAATTATTAGCATGCATGCTGTGTGGAAAGACCACGAAGCCCTGCATAAAGTCACGTGAAATCAAGAGGATCTGCATCCAGAACCCGTGTTTTTCTGTCAACGGATCAGCCTAAAAGGGCCTGACCTATTTGAGAGCGCAATACGTTATTTACAGCCATAATCTATTCAGGTTTCAAGGTGAATCCCAAGTAAAAGCCGTATGGAACGAGAAGACCTATGTTTGGTTCCAAGGGCTGCAGGACCAGAAATAATCAGACAATTATTAGCATGCATGCTGTGTGGAAAGACCACGAAGCCCTGCATAAAGTCACGTGAAATCAAGAGGATCTGCATCCGGAACCCATGTTTTTCTGTCAACGGATCAGCCTAAAAGGGCCTGACCTATTTGAGAGCGCAATAGGTTATTTACAGGCATCATCTATTCAGGTTTCAAGGTGAATCCCACGTAAAAGCCGTATGGAACGAGAAGACCTATGTTTGGTTCCAAGGGCTGCAGGACCAGAAATAATCAGACAATTATTAGCATGCATGCTGTGTGGAAAGACCACGAAGCCCTGCATAAAGTCACGTGAAATCAAGAGGATCTGCATCCGGAACCCGTGTTTTTCTGTCAACGGATCAGCCTAAAAGGGCCTGACCTATTTGAGAGCCCAATAGGTTATTTACAGGCATAATCTATTCAGGTTTCAAGGTGAATCCCGTGTAAAAAAAGCCGTATCGAACGAGAAGACCTACGTTTGCTTCCAAGGGCTGCAATGCGGACCCTTGACTCAAGCATAATAACCTGCTGCAGAAGAAACGTTGCTGCCTCGGCAAGCGCCCTAATGCACCGGGCGAGGGGGTCCTCTTTACCTTCCAGGCTCAGATGTCCCAGTGGGATCCTGTTCGTGTCCCATGCACGAAGGATCCCAGGACCCCCTTTGTGTCAGAGGAAAGCAATTTCTGCACTCCCCGGGGGCTGAAATGTGTCTTTCCTGGAGCAGGGAGAGTACCCGAGGGGTTTTCAATCTCCTCCACCCCACCTCTGCTCTCACCCGACCCGTACCTTCAGCACCTGCTGGCAGAAGCTGCGGACGGAGCGGAGCGAAGCCAGGTCGAGCTCGTGCACCACCAACTCCCCGCGGCACTCGCCCCCGCCGCGCGAGCAGAGGCCCACTTCGGCGCGGAGCTCGCGGGCGGCCTCCTCCGCGCGGCCGCAGTCCCGGCAGGCCATGATGACCCTCGCGCCTTGCCGTAGCAGCTCGGCCGCCGTGGCCCGCCCCAAGCCGCTGTTGGCTCCGGTGATGATGGCAGTCTTGCCCTCCATCGGGCCGCCGGCCGGCATCCTCGGCGCAACTTTTCTGGCCGCGGAAGAGAAGCAGCGCGCGAGGAAAAGCAGCCCTCCCCCCAGAGCGGCGGCCAGGAGGATCCCAGCCACGGCCATCGCCTAGAGAGCCCCGGGCTGGACGGGATTGGGCGCGAGCTAGGCCGACCGAGGGATCACTCAGAGTTACGACCCAATGACATCGCGCGGCGGGCGGGGTGGGGTGGGGTGGGGACGGGGAAGGAACCTCCGGGAGTTGCGTAGGTTGGCTGGCTCTTCTCGCTTGGCATTCTGGGAAATAATAGCTAGCGGGCGCGAAGTCGGGATTCGGTTTTTACCTGGCGCTCGCCCTGTTCCGTCCTGATTGGAATTTTCTTTTCTTTTTTTTTTTTACATGTAATATTTGTCATTATTAGGCAAATAAATGAGCCCAAATGAATGTCATCTTGCTTTAGACATGTTGCACCGGTGCAAAAAGAAACCGGGTTTATTTGTTAGACTTATCAACAAAGCAGGAAATTTGCTTAGCTGAAAGGTTTATGCCAGGGGTCTTCAAACCTGGCCCTTTTATGACTTGTGGACTTCAACTCCCAGAATTCCTCAGCCAGCGTGTCTGGCTGAGGAATTCTGGGAGTTGAAGTCCACAAGTCAGAAAAAGGCTAAGTTTGAAGACCCCTGGTTTATGCTGTTATCAGTGTCTACAGTTAAGAATGGTCTTTATAATTTGGTATTCCTTCAGGTTCAACTTCCTTCTGACCTGTTTAATTTCCACTAGCTTACATGTTTTTCTTCTGTACTACGTGCAGAGGATAACACTTTATGTATCTGACCAACTGGATTCTGTTCTGCAGTTTAGGTATAATAAAATTAGTGTGTTTAAAATTGCCAACAGATTCTTCTTTTCTGTTTGCAGCATAAACATAGAAAGATTAAATTATTCACATCTAGTTCCCTGTTTGATTTAGGATCTCCAGTACAATTACTTAAAGGAGAACAAATTCCAGATGTCTGCATTCAACTGTTTTAGAGCGAGGAAGGTCAGCTTAAGCAGATACACTTTTGCCGCTTGGGATATGTTTTATTTAATAAGTATTGTTAGAAATTCAACCAAAGACGTGTGTACTTGTGTATCTGTATGTACATTTATATGTAATCACATCCTCTAGTTGGTCAGAAACAATCCAATTGAGGGATATCCATTAGATTGAAAAGTATGCATCATGAAAATTTCTGTCATTTGAATGATGATGTCATGAAACAAATTACATCATTTTGTCAGCTCTAATATCATAAAAGGTACTAATTGCTGCAGATGATGTAATTTTTGTCATATAGAGGTGAATAATATCATTTAGACTACTTTCTAATGAAGTTGTCAAATGGTGGGTCAGGATAGGAGCTGATATAGTCACACACAGGGACAGCACTTAAAGAAATGAGGGAATTTATTCTAAACACTGCCAAACAAAGCCTTTAATCGCATATTTCCACTGTCCGGTATCTGAAATCCCTTAAATATGACACAGTCTCTTCTGGTCTTTCCATTTGTTCATAACACACCGGGATTTTCATCCTGGTCTGCTTCCTGCCTTCCAAAATCTCTGGATTTGTAGGCTCCACTTCATTCCACCGTTCCCAAGGGGAGGTCTCTCCAACAACATGTCCTGCAGTATCTGCAGTTTTAAAAAATCCCTTCTCTGCTTTCTTTTATATCCTATATCTAGGACATACATGTGCCAGTCTACAAGTACCTTCCAACATTTCCCTCTACCTGCCTATGTGCTTACAGGTCTTGTGCTAAGTCATCTGTCTATAAAAACCTATGACGTGGGCACAGACCCAACCCCTTTCCTTTAGCCGGGCACTGCTGTAGTTGCCATTGTGCTAACGAGATAGATTGCAGGAGAAATCTGATGTGCTGTATGCAATATTTGTTGTGGCAAAATCAAGATTTCGGTGTAATGCCTTTGGACAACAACTTTAAACAACAGCCCAGGATTGTTATAAATCCAGTGGGAAAAGAATAGTAACAGGACTGTATAGAATCACTTAGATGAGATGACCAGAAATGTTAAATAATAAATATAGCAGTGTTGTTTTGAACCATTCCCGACTCCTTGCTAATCTCACTTTTAATTTATAATATCAATGGTAGATTCTCTAGGAGGGATGTCAGAAGTAGCAGTGTGTAGCCTTTAGTTGTGGCTGAAACCCCCCCCCCCCCAAATGCACATCAACTTTATCTCAAAGCAAGATCTTGCTAGGGATGTCCTGTTCCTGCTCACTAAGCAGAATGAGATTCCCCTAACCTCTCCTTTTCCAAGACTAAAGCCTTTTTTATTATTATTTTATTTATTATTATTTATTAAATTTTTATACTGCCCTTCTCCCGAAGGACTCAGGGTGGTGTATAGGGCAATAAATATCAAAATACAAAATACAAAAGTTAAAAAAGATTAAATAATTATGCCCAATAGTTAAAAACTATATTAAAACTCAAACCCAACCCCCAAACCCATCAGACCAGGCTGGCTTGTTCAAATAAATAGGTTTTTAGATCGCGTTGGAAGGAGCGAAGGTCGGGGGCCATCCGGAGCTCAACCGGCAAGCGGTTCCACAGGTCTGGCGTGCCCACAGAGAACGCCCTCCCCCTGGGGGCCACCAGTCAACATTCTCTGATCGGAGGCACCCTGAGGAGGCCCTCTCTGTGGGAGCGCACTGGACGGAGGGAAGTTGACGCCAGCAGCAGGTGCTGCCGTAGGTAATCCAGACCCATGCCATGTAGGGCTTTATAGGTCATTACCAGCACCTTGAATCTCACCCGGAGGGCAACTGGAAGCCAATGCAGCTCGCGGAGCAGAGGTGTAACATGGGAGTATCGGGAGAACCCCAACACAACTCGCGCGGCCGCATTCTGCACCAGTTGAAGCCTCTGAGTGGTCCTCAAGGGCAGCCCCATGTAGAGAGCGTTGCAGTAGTCTAGCCGGGAAGAAAGAAAACAAAGCGTTTGCTGGTGTAGAAGGTAAAAACTGAGATATCACATTTAAGCTTGGAGTTTTGTTTTTTAAAAAAAGCAAGAACAAGGAACATTGAATCAAAAAGGAAATATTGCTTGGATAAACATTGGCAAGTGACTAGTTAACATTGCATTGTTTATTTATTTTCTGCTTGCTAGTCAAAGTTGTTATTACTGAAATTTATTTTACCTATATAAGCTCAATTATGTGTGTATCCTGGCATAATTAATCAATTACCATTTTTAGAGCTGCCCATCTCAAATTTATAATTATGGACAGGTATGTTAAAGAAAATATAAAAATATGAATACAGAAAAGCAGACACATGTAGAAAGAGTAGCTGGAACAAAACCAGACTCCTCAATCACAAATCAGCATAACCTATGTGTAGGCTCAGCCTCATCTCCTGACCCCTGGGCTCTGTGTCACAGAATCATTAGCCATCCATCAGAGCCTGTAATTTATATATTTACTTATTTGTATCCCATCTTTATTATTTTTACAAATAATTCAAAGTGGCAAAACTATCCATCACACTTTCTTCCTATTTTCCTCACAACAACAATCCTGTGAGGTGGGGTTGGGCTGAGAGAGAGAAACTGGCCAAAATCACCCAGGTGGTTTTCATGGCTAAGGGTGGACTTGAACTCACAGTCTCCTGCTTTCTAGCCAGATGCCTTAACCACTAGTTTACCACTGAGTGTATATGTTTAGTAGTACTATCTTAACATTTTCAATAATCATTTGTAGAGCTACATCTTTATCGTTTATCTTTATCACTAACATTCTTTTTAGCTAGAAGCTCTAATAATGTATACTTCTCCAATTTTCTTGGTTAGAAGTTTGAAGAAAAAAGACTTTTAAAGAAAAACGTGTAGAAGCCCTTAAATTTCTGTCAATAGAATTGGTGGGATTTTGGATTGTTGGCTTGCTCCTTATTTTTGAACTCCATGGAAAATATGCAGAACACAAGTCAGGCATGATCAGTTTATCATGGATCCCACTCTTGTATCATGCATGGCAATAGAAATATTGGAAAATCCTTATTTCTTTGTGAGAGATTATGGCCAAGTCATGTAGGATGAACAAGTCTGAATCATTTGGTACAGAAATCCTTTGCTTAGCCTAATTTTAGTAGACCTTTCCTTGTCATAGGATTTCCCAAATTTCTTTTCATCCTGAACCGTAATGCGTGTACTAAAGTAGAGGGAGAAATACAATGTCTTTTCTATCTTTTGTTACAATAAAAATGTTAATAATTATTTATTAGAAATTCTATTCTTTGAATTATCTTTCATTGTACAGAAAAAAACTATACATTCAGGGATTAATTCTGTAAGATAATTGGTTAAAAATTTGGACATTCTCTTATAAAAAGTTCCTATGTAGAAAAATACGGAACATTTAGATTTTATTAAGGTGGGAAAGTAGTTTTAAGCGGAGGTGGTTTGCTTACAAGTAACAATAACAGACACTTTCAGTTCGCTCACATGATCACTGAGCAGGATGAATACTGTAATAAATTTGCAAAAGCAAAGGGATTAAAAATAAAGCCACACCTGATTCCATTGTGCGGAAACCCTAAATTGGGGTGCTTTGATCATACAGAGAATGAATGGAGATCAAAATGCTTGGGTACCCTGATGGGGGATATGTTGGGGTTTTAATGGGGATTTTTATATTGTTATTGATTGTTTTAGCTGGGCTACTATTTAATTCTTTTTTAATTTTTGTATTTTGTATTTTTTATATGTGCCCTGTTCACCGCCCTGAGTCCTTCGGGAGAAGGGCGGTATATAAATATAATAAAATAAAAAATAAAATGTAAAACGAACGGGAGGAGCAAATGAGTTGAGAAAAAGGGAAAGACTGAGAAAGCCATGGCTAGATGGAACTGGTAAAATCCTGAGACTGGAATACGTGAATAGCTTCATGAATGAAGGTAATACATGAAACAATCTATGGAGGCAATGGAATCAAAAAATTTGCAAGGCTAGAGAGGTAGGGAATACTATCGTGGTGTAGACTAGCATTACCTTTATTTTCTTTATTTTGTTATGCGCTTAATTTCTTCCTTTTCTTTCAACTCGTATCCGTGTCTGCAAACAGCCATGCAACTTACTATGAAAGGAAATGGCACAATAGATATATATTTGTGTATGTATTATCAAAGCGGATCTAGTTTTGAATCCTGCAATGGTCAAATGCAGTGATAAATATGGAGCTGGAGTAGCATCAATTTAAACATTCCTTTGGCAGTGTGCTTTTAAATTTTTATTGTTTTTCTCTTGCCAATGGAATTGGTACTAGGGCTTCAGATCCCACAAAAATACACAAACTCTTAAAAAACTTATAAATGGTTCTGCATTTGTAGATGTTCCTATTAATTCTATAGGTTACTTTTCTATTATTTTGGAAGATGTTGGACAGTAAATTTTTAGTTTGTGCCAAGTTTATGGCTGTTATCTACAAGGCCAAAGTAGTGTTTGAAAAACTCTTGAGGTTATTAGTTTTCAGAAAAACTGGACTTATGTGCCCAATTGCTGTAACTTGGGAAGAACTAATAATCAGCAAAATGCAACCATCGCCACTCTCACTATCTGTAAATGAAGAAAGGTGTTCACCATGGCCTGCTTATATATCCTTCCAAGGCAGATTCCATCAAACTCTAGTCAGAAAAATTACAGCTAGACAGTATACAGAGCAGAAATGTTCTTATTCTATATTGCTGAGAATTTTCTGCCCTACTTGCTTGATAGGGCCAAAGAACTTTACTTGCAAGTTCTCTTATGTGGTGAAAGGATTGTGACAGCAGCCAAAACATATGCTACCATATTCATTAAATGGCAATTATGTTAACCTAAATGTTCTGAATTTTAAATTAAAACAATACGTATGTTTGCATGAATGTTATGTATGCAGGAATTTATAGGGCAGATAGGAAACCTTGGCTCTTTTATGACTCGAGGACTGCAACTCCCAGAATTCCTGAGCCAGCCATGCTGGATGAGGAATTCTGGGAGTTGAAGTCCACGAGTCATAAAAGAGCCAAGGTTGCCTACCCCCTGGTATAGGGTAATGATGGCAAACCTTTAGGGCTTGGTGCATCAAAAATACAGAATGTTCCTGACTTGACTGCTGGCATGTCATACCTTATCCACTCTTGAATGTGGCTTCTATTGGGAGTCTATAGGGCAGACATGTCAAACACAAGGCCCAGGGGCCGGATCCAGCCCGCGAAGTGGTTTCATGCGGCCCGCGAAGCCATTCTGGAAACAGTGAGGGAACGGCCCCCACTGCCTTGGCCCTGGCCCAGAGACCCTCCTTCTGCCAGAGACCCTCAGATCTGTTCCACTCCTGCCCAGGCCCCCATAGGCACCCTCGATGTGATGTAGAGCTGGCCACGCCCACCCAGTAGGCCATACACACTCTAGCCACGCCCACCCAGTAGGCCACGCCCACCCTGGCCATACCCACCCGGCCCCCTGAGGGCAATTGCAATGCTGATGCGGCCCTCGATGAAATTGAGTTTGACACCCCTGCTATAGGGTCTGACAGCTTACATCCAACAATATAGTATCTAGTTAGTAGGCAACATAGTTTCCTGATCCCATCTGACTTTTAAAATGTATTCATCATGTATCTATCCATCTCTCATCTGTCTGTCTGTTAATCTGCCACACTGTAAAGCAAAATACAAGCTTTTAACTTTTTTGCAACAGTACATTGGGGCTCACTGGCATCAGCCAGGGCACACTGGGGGCACCTTCACCTTTGGCAAGTGGGTGTTTTGTAATTGGCCATGTCAAGAGGGCAGCTGTTTTGTTGTTTTTTTTTAAAGAGGAAAGCTTTCCATCACAGTCTTTTCCTGAGTATGTTCACAAAATTCAAATGTGCCCCCAGCTTTACAGGTTGTTTGCCTCTGGAACAACATAAGCAAAATTTCATAAAAACTGGTATATCTTGTGGGCAATTACTGTTTATTAAATTCTGCTCTGTGCTGTACAAATTTCATAGCTTTATTTCCTGACATTAAATAAGTCGGAGCTAGAATTATTGTCTAAAAACAAAATATGCTTTGGAGCATGTAAAACATTTTATTATTTATACAAGAATGTGAATATCAAAATGTGCCCCCACCCCCTAATAAACCCCATCAATATAACCTTGATACAAACCCACCCGTGGAAATGTTAAATCGAACAGCAAATTTAGGGCAAAAAGTTAGGAACTAATTTTTGGCTGGGCTCTCTTTCAGTTTGGATTTGTGATACTTCTGTCCAATGCCGTACGGTACATGTGCGGCAATAGTTCCCAGCTGCTGTGCTCCTTCTATGTGAAACATCTGATCGTCAAAGAAAATGTGAGGTCTGATTTTTGCCAAGATTGGACCCTTGGGTGCCCCTGCAAGGAAGAGGGCTTCATCAATCTGCACTCCCCAGCTGCGAAGAGTCTTCAGCACTCTGGCTCCGGAGCTGGCAGCACTTCTGGCTGTCACCAGATAAGTCCTGATTGGCGAGTCCAACCGTTCGTTTTTAAGGTAGAACTTCTTCTGGAGCCTTCCAAGGTCTTCCAGGAAACATTTCAAAGGACCCTAAAGGTGCAAAATATGACAAATACATTTAGAACTCTGCACCGTTTTTTCCTTTAAAGAAAGGCAGGATTGCTGGTCATTAATGGGACTTTCAATGCATTTCAAACTTGTTGACTGCAGCACATATGTAGATATATGTCTAGATTGCAAAAACCTCCTTTGTAATTTCAGTTCGGGGGCCAATTCCATGACAGCAAAGTTTGTATATAAAAAACCCTCCATAAAATAAGGGTGCATAATGTGTCAGAATCCGGCATCATCCTGAAATTAAGATTATTTATCGACAGGAGAAATGGCAATCCATGGCTACACATGGCTTTCAGCTCATGGAGTTCTCCCAAATGCACCATCCAATTTTAGCCGCCAACTGCTAAACTGACAGTAACGTTTTTGTCTTTTTATCTTTAAGTACAAACGTCATTATGATTCTGTGTATTTTAAAAATTGTTACTAATTTTACTTGGTTTTGCCATCTTACTTTGCTATGGTAGGCCATTATAAGATCCTTTGAACTGGTTATATTTAAATAACATAAATAATGAATAAAGCTGCTTTATGGACGTCTTCCGCCAAATTATTTGCAGCTCTTAAAAGCTTAATAAATATTTTGAGCAAGGAGCACATACTTAAACCAAAACAGGGAGAGATTCCCAATTCCTTTTCAGAAAAAAAAATCTTTAAATTCTGTTTATTCCTTGGAACCTGAAAGGCCTCTGATATGTGATGTTTTACAATTATTTTCTTTTAATATTTAAAAAGTATACATAGCATTGATTTACGAACAAGGAAGAATAGCTTTGGTGACCAATGAAACAAAAGTTTGTTCCAAACCACCCAATAGCCAAAGTTCTCTAGGCAGTTCACCATAAAACACATTAAAAGGCACAATATGAATAAAAACCTATCTACTGTATATAATCAATATACAGAACGAAAAAACAGGCAACATTATAAGAACAAAGAAAACGAAGAAGGTGGCCATTCTACCTTTGCCAGAGGTGTGTTCTCATGGATCTTCTCATGCTCAAAAAACCTATCCAGGCCATGTTCTTTCACAATGATTTCAGACTCATCAGAAAAAAGAACAGCATCTCCATCAAAGGCTACTCGGAGTTGCTTATCATCATAAGGCACATTTTTATTTCCAGAAAATAAGGTGGCAGCAGCAATTCCTGCAGAAATATTACAGAAACAAGTCAGGATGCATTCTACTAAAGCACAAGGTCAGTATTAATGTATATTTCCAAAATGTACAAAACTGTCGGCTAGTTATGTGAGCAAAATTGCAAGATCTAACAATTTTCTGCCTTTCTCGCAGACAACTAAAGTTGCCATTATGAACATGCTTATTTAGACTAAGCTAAATGGAACACATTTTTTCTTCTTCGGTTCAATTGTGTCCATTTATTGGAGATTGTATAAGTCCCTGCAGTTTTCTTGGCAAGGTTTTTCAGAAGCGGTTTGCCACTGTCTCCTTCCTAAGGCTGAGTAAAGTGACTGGCCCAAGTTGACCCAGCCGGCTTTGTGCTCAAAGTGGGACTTGAACTCACAATCTCATTTCTAGATTGGTGTCTTAACCTCTACAAAAAAAAAAAAAATCCAGTACACTGAGATAGAAGAGTCAGCTGCATTACCTTCTTATTAAACTATTCTCAGGTAGGTAACATCAGGCCCATATTTTTCAATTTCTAATTAAGGTTTTGATTTTGATAACCAAAAACGTCCATTTTTTTAAATTAACAAATCTAAGTTGATCCAATTAAGATTTTATTGAAAGTGCAAATAATTCATCAATACATTGCTTAGCACTCAATCAAAGCAAAGAAAAATCCAATCCAAACCTGCTTCTATGGCTTCCTGGACTTTTTCAGAGTCAGCAGAAAGATACAGATTGGTAAGGTATCCTTTCAGGTACCCGATTGGACTCTTTCCTCCAGTCATACAGAAACGTTCAATTAGAAGACCTAGATATTAAGAGAAGAAAAAATTCTCTGTCCCAACTCATGCAGAAAAACTCTGGTTTGCTGCTGTTATTTATGCAATTATTCACAGGGTAGTTGTGTTCTGGTTAAAAAACAATTAGAATCTACATTAAATTTCAATAACCTGATGTTACATTTATGTGCAGTATGTCTGAAATCTTCCTAGCTGCACAATGCTAAAAGAAATCAGCTGAAAAAAGCAGATGTTTCTTGTTGAAAGAATGCATTTTCAGCTAGGTTGGAAAATCTCTCTCTGTGTGTGGATTCTACTCAATGTTTCAAGGGAAAAACTATTTTCCTCCAGACTGATATTTTGCTAATATAATTACCTAGCAGTATAATCCTGGAGTGGTAATGCTGGCTTAGAAATAAAAAGGGTCACAAACTTCCTAAGTGTGGAATAGAGTACATTTCTAGGCAGAAGACTGAGCTGCAACCATGTCTTGAGGCAATTGTATAGCTCTGCTTGTAAGTATAGGAACAGGCCACATATAGCTGGCCAGCATACCTTTTATGGCTCAGAGTAATTAGGATTAGATGTCTGAGCTTTTTTTTTTTTTGCATTTTGGGCTTGAAAGGCAACGCAGGTGGTCTAAAACAGAGGTGTCTCCAACCTAAGCACATTGATTTGTGCTTTAAATTGTAAGCCGCCCTGAGTCTTTGGAGAAGGGCGGGATATAAATGGGATTTTAAAAAAACCACCTTTCTAGCTCCATGACCATCAGCGGGGGGGGGGGGAGGGGGGGGGCTGGTTTCACAGTGCAACCTAAGTCCTGTGCATGTGCAAATGAAGCTTCAAGCACTCACCCGTTGCTTGCACGGCCCAGTTTCCAACAAGCTGCAGACCAGAGGTTAGGGACCCCTGGCCTAAAAGATAAGATGGTCTCAAAAGAGCCGGTTTCTCCTTACTTTGGGATATGACCTTTGACATGCTACCTAAGTCTCATGAAACTCTTTGGCCAACAGGAGCTGCATACAATGGTGCACTGTCCTACATCACATCAACTCTATGTAGTGCCATTAAATCCTTATCTCTCAGCTCTGCTTTTCACACAAAAGGAACAGCAACGATTCAAGCACCCTGTTTTACTCTTAGAATTGTATAGGATACACAGAGATGAAAGATGTCACAGTAGCCTAGCCAAATGCATAGACAACCAGACTTCAGACTCACCGTAGTGGTTAATGCTGTTGATAAGTCTCACACCCACCTGGGCATGGTTATTAGTCATGAGCACAATATCAAACAGCTCTTCATCGTCAGGATATAGTTCACGAAGTCGTGCATTGACATGTTCCACCGCCTGAGAGGAACAAGTGAATAAACACGCATATTACCTCATTATGTGGTTTTCATCAAAAGGCCTGGGTAGAATATGTAAGGCTACACCTAGAAGATCCATGTCCTTACCAGTCTAACCTGCCTATGACTTCTTGACCTGTTCAGAATCTGCTAGGACTTGCTGAAGATGTACCAAACCCATGTCTCTTCCTTTAACCACTATAGTAATTAAGACGCTCAGGAATATAAATAGGGATGGCTTGACTAAAAGAAGTGAGCTGGACACCCAAGCAGCAGCAGCAGCTTGATGTACAGCAAGTGACAGATGATCTGTCCAGTGTCCCTTAGGATACCTCCAAGCACGTAGAGGAATGTGACCCATTTGCATGACTGAAGACTCAGCTACTAGTATGATGAACTTTAGGATACCTCCAAGCACGTAGAGGAAAGTGACCCATTTGCATGACTGAAGACTCAGCTACTAGTATGATGAACTTCAGCACCGGGAATGGGTAGAGGGTATAATGCTGCCCTTTGCCTTAGGCAATAAAAGTTACTTGAGGATTCCCTAGATGACTCTGTATTGAATGCATAGACGGAAAGTGACACATCAGCATTTCAGTTACAAGCCTTTCTCAGCCTTACCTGGGGAAACAGGAAGCAGAATATTAAAAACTCTGCCTGATCTGGTTCAGCACAGTTTCTCAGCTTCTGTCATCATCTACTTTCTGCTTTTCCCCCAAACTAATAGTATAATCCCCTTGATGAAAAAAGCAGGGAAGCTTTGTCAAGGGAGTTATACTACTAGTTTGGAGGAAAAGCAGAGCTTTTTATAGCTCTAATTCAGGGCTCTTCAAACTTGGCCCTTTTTATGACTTGTGGACTTCAACTCCCAGAATTCCTCAACCAGGCAAGGGCCACGTTTGAAGACCCCAGCTCTAATTTATAGAGCTATAAATTAGCTAGGTTCCAGTTGGATGAAATAACCAGGAAAAGGTTCAGTGAAACAGCATAATTATTTGGATGGTAAATAGGTTCACAGCTCAGTATCTTCAGCCACTGTCAGTAAGTGTAGATCAGGGGTGTCAAACTGCCCGCCCATGGCTGGTTGCATCATGCAGAGGCTGCGCCCATCACAGCTCCGGCAATGCGAAAAGAAGTCATGATACGTTGAGGGACATCACGTGACATGGTGAGTTGACACCCGTGGTGTAGACATACTGAGTTAAATGGAACACTATCCCAGTTTAGTTTTAAACATTTTTTTATGCTCCTAAATAAGAGGGCTGTGCAGAAGGGTGAAAATGATGCAGTGGCTCAAATAAGGGTACCTACTGAGAAATGAAGGGAAAAGTGTTGATAATGAAGAGGTGAGAAGTTGGAAAGAAAATGGCAGTAGGAAATGTCTCTTCTAGCCAGCGATGGAAAGCTCTCTACAATGAAGAAGTTGAGGGAACACCAAATAGGGAATGTTTTGCAACTCACCCCATGTTTTTACACAACAGTTTCTAGCAGATCATAAAAGGAGGAAGTAAAGTATTGAGGAGGTTTTATAGGAAGAAAAAACTGCAACAACTCTGCTCTATAAGCAGCCTCTTTTGATGGAATGTTGAGATCACAAAATTAAGCACTAAAATCCTTTTAAATTACAGGAACTGGCAAATTTCTAACAAGTAACTCTGCCAACCCAGATGGTCTTTTTACCCATGTTTGAATGCTGCCACACAAACATTGACACAAAAGCTGCAGTCTTAAAAAAGTTTTAAATTCTGTTGAAATCCATGAGATTTGATGGCTACAAGAATCTCTAGCATCTAAGATAGAAACCCATGCATTTTCATGCATTTCAAATATATATTGATTTAGTACAGATAGAATAATTTAATGCTTCTAGACATGACTTTGTTCCCTTTTTTCAGAAAACAGGAGGTATAAAGGAGAAATTATGTGCAACTACTCGTCCCATTTATAGCTCCAGCGACTAAGCTCTGCAAGCTGGAAAAAAACCTGTTTAAATTAGGGAGGACAAATAGGAAATGTCCATTAGTATAAATATACATCATGACAAAACCTCTCTGAATTTATATGTCAAAGTCTCTTAGAAGAATGGACCTAGTCGTTAGAAAACCTATATTCACTGCATCTTTTTATTTAATTGGATTTCAAGATTGTAATATCTTGGTGGAGCCTTGGTGGAGCAGTGGGCTAATGCCTCCTTAAGTAACAGCAGCTGCCTGCAATTAGTGCAGGTTCGCATCCCACCAGGCTCAAGGTTGACTCAGCCTTCCATCCTTCCGAGGTAGGTAAAATGAGGACCCAGATTGTTGGGGGCAATTAAGCTGACTTTGTAATAATGCCGCTTGGGGTGTGTGTGTGAAAGCCCTAATAAGCAGGCATATACATAGAATGAAGGCTACTGCTAAGTTTGTAAGCCGCCCTGAGTCTTTGGAGAAGGGCGGGATATAAATGGAATTAAAATAAATAATAAATAAATAAATAAATAAAATCTTTGTTATTGACCAGGAAACACCCCATCCATTACAAATATTGGGGCTGGCATCTCCAGTGGTCTCTATCGGATGGCAGAATGATGAAATACAGTCGTGTTATTTGGCTATGTGCTCCAGGAGAAGGAAGGACTAGAAGAGGTAAAGGAAGGCAGGGAGGAGACCATAGAAAAAGATCTCCATGGAAGCAAAAGGGAGTTTACCTTCACAAAGGCAAAAGCAGGCCCAGGTTTCAGAGTGACGTTCTCGTTGGCCTGTTGATATTCCACATACTTTTCCAGACCTTGCTCTTCATAAATTTTCCTCTCCTCCACCATATCGAAGAGAGCTCGGGAAGACACGGCAATGGTGATGGCATTTTGAGGCTTGGGCTGAAGGAAAGAGGGGAAAACACACACACACACACAAAAACGAGTGAGCCAAAAAAAAACCAAAGGGAGACGGGAAAGTCTTGGGAGAAGCCAATACCGGTAGGAGGGGGGGGGGGAAAGCGCCGGGGCCGGCGGGAAGGGGGAAACCAAGGGCCGAGGGGAAAAGCCACGCTAGGGTTCGCTCCACGGAACTCTTCCCCTTCCGCCCCCCAGGCCAGGAGTAGGAGTGGCAGGGAGAGCAAAGCGCCCGGGGCCGAGACATTTTAAAGCAGGGGTCTTCAAACTTGGCCCTTTTATGACTTGTGGACTTCAACTCCCAGAATTCCTCAGCCAGCAAAGCTGGCTGAGGAATTCTGGGAGTTGAAGTCCACAAGTCATAAAAGGGCCAAGTTTGAAGACCCCTGTTTTAAAGAGCCTGGAGCGGGGAAAAGGAAAAAGGAAAGCGCGCCGCGGTCCCTGCCCTGCTGGGGGTCGCAGAAGACGCCGCCGCCCCCGCCGCCGCCATCCTGCGCGCTTTGGCTCCAAATTCCGCCCCGGCGACCCTTTCTCGGTGGAAACTCCCCCGCCGCCATCCTGCCCGCAATACTGACGGGCCGGGGTCTCTTGGTGCTGGTGAGGCTCTCGTAGGCAATCCTCGCCGCCTCCCAGTCCAACTCGGCTCCGTCGGCTTCCGTTTGGGATTGCTCCATTTCGCTCGCCGCCTCGCTCTCCTGAGCTTCCCCTTTGTCTGGGCTAGAGCCGCTCATGTTTGGCTTGGGCGGCTGCCGGGCAGAGAAAAAAACAAACAAGCGAACAAACGATAATGGGTCTTCAACGAGGCCTGGAGAAGAAGCCGAGGAACCGCACCCCGCCAGGCATCCCGCGGCCCCGCCCGTCCGAGCAGGAAGCCGCACGACCGGCTCTTTTACGCCCGCAGCGGCGGAGTTTCTCTCCGGCTAGGCGCATCGACGTATATTATTATTCCTGGCTTCGCCACACCCTTTGCGCTCAAGCTGCGGCTGGGCTGAGGCGGAGAAGGGGCGAGTCGGGTGAGGGGTAACCTTGGGATTTTTTATTTTTATTTTTGGTCGTGGTGACTTAAAAGGAAACCTTAAATACGGGTAGTCCTTGACCTACGGCCACAACTGAGCCCAAAATTCATATTGCTAAGCGAGACATTGGTTAAGTGAGTTTTGCCCCATTTTACGACCTTGCGTGCCCCAGTTGTTAAGCGAATCCCTGCGGTTAATCACACGGTTGTTAAGTGAAGCTGGCTTCCTCATTGACTCTGCTTGGCAGAAGTTTGCAAAAGGTGGTTCACACATGACACCACCCCATCCCCCAACCGGCATAAATATGAACCAGTTGTCAAGCGTCCAAATTTTGACCACCCGACTATGAGGATGCTACAACAGTTGTAAGTGTAAAAAAAAAAAAAGTCAATTTTTTTCAGTGGCGTATTTGAACAGTGACTGTGAACTTTGTAAGTCGAGGAGTACCTCTACACACAATCCATCTGAAAGAAATATAGTAGTGGTTATTGACTGTTGGGTTGGATTAGAAAGTTTAGGAAAGAAGCAGTGAATGTCAACTTAGAAAATAATCGCTAATGAGTTCCACAATGGGGTTCCTGCAGGAGAATGATAATGGAGCAGGATTTTAATGTCAGAGGCAGAAAAGAACCTAGAAGCAATTTTCATTTTTCTTGCCCCCCCCCACCGATAGGTCTTATTAACTACTGGGAGTATATGATGGCTGCTGCTGCTGCTTTTGCTGTTGGTGTTCTGTCTGCTTTGCATTTCAAAAAGCATCAAAAGGGCTGATTTCTGCCTCCAAAGAGTTTACTTACTAAATGGGATTGCTTCTGAGTGAAAAAGGTGTTTTCCAAGGGGGTTAAACCAGTATTTATCAACCTTAGTGTGACTTTAAATTGTGTCGACTTAAAAGTCCCAGAATACCCCAGCCAGCCACATCACTTAAAGTTGCCTAGGTTGAAAAACATTGAGACTGTGTTTGTGTCTGGAAAACCTGGGGATTAATTAAAACATTTAGAGGGCATTAAATTATATAAATTGAAAATTATATTTAATTTTTAATTATTTATATAATTTAATGCCCTCTAAATCACAAACAAAATGTGTATGAGAACATTAATAGAAGTAGATCTTCAGTCGTTATATGGCATTGAAATGCCCAAGATTATAGAACATGAAAGCTGTGCGTTGAATTTCTGGGAAGAGCTGACTTTTGTCCAAATAGAATAATGCCTTTGATGGTGTGTTTTAATTTTGCCTAATGGGGAAATGTTGTCAGATCTGTGAGAGGGCCATTCTATAATTTAGAATTAATGGTGCTTAATCTTTAATACAAAGCCAGTTTTCTGGAGTGATTAAAGCATCAGGATTAGGTGAGTTTGAGTTCTGCTTTAGACATGAAGCCAGCTGGGTAATCAGTCAGTCCTGGGAAGAAGGCAATGGTAAATTGCAGGATCGCCGGGGTAGGCAACCTCGGCTCTTTTATGACTCGTGGACTTCAACTCCCAGAATTCCTGAGTCAGCTATGCTGGGAGTTGAAGTCAGCTATGCTGATTCAGGAATTCTGGGAGTTGAAGTCCACGAGTCATAAAAGAGCCAAGGTTCTCCAGGATTAAAAAATGGTCTTGAAGGCCTGAAGGTTTTAAAACCTTAATAGATATTTTTAGGGTTGGTAGTAAATAGCTGAAGGTAAAAGGAAGCTTTCTTAGATGAGTTTGGGAAATGTGAACTCTTCCTTTACATATATGTATAAAGAAAAAAAGAACTGTAATATATTGGAAAAATAGTCTTTCCTTCCTCTGCTTGATGGAGAGAAACCAAGTTTACAAAAGAATAGATTCACAAGTTTCTAGAAGAAAGAAACCCTAACCTAACCCTATTCTCTGCCTAGTTGCCAGCTGCTGATAATGGAAGTAGAGTGGCTAGCTGGAGGAAAGATTTATTTATTGATTCATTGCAACTGCTTGACTAAGTGGTTGATGTGATGTAGTGTGAAGTATGTTGGAAGCATATATTAGCCTAGATACAGGGGTCTTCAAACTTGGCCCTTTTATGACTTGTGGATTTCAATTCCCAGAATTCCTCAGCCAAGGCCAAGTTTGAAGACCCCTGGCCTAGATACAGGGGTAGGCAATCTTGGCTCTTTTATGACTCGTGGACTTCAACTCCCATGCTGGCTCAGGAATTCTGGGAGTTATTTTTATTTTATTTTAATTCCATTTATATCCCGCCCTTCTCCGAAGACTCAGGGCGGCTTACAAGCTTAGCAGTTGAAGTCCATGAGTCATAAAAGAGCCAAGGTTGCCTACTCGTGGCCTACAACCATGTTTTTCAAACTTGGTAACTTTAAGATGTGTGGACTTTTTTTTCCTTTGCCCTCTCCTATTGGTCAGCTGCAGTGAGTACTGATTGGCTTGTTAAATCTGGAATAGTGAAGAGTATTACAAATGGTTTGAATAGAGTGGAGAATGGAAATGCTACCAGAAAAAAGAGGAACAGCTGGAAATAAGTGATAATACTATAAACCAGTGTTTTTCAACCTTGGTAACTTTAAGATGTGCGGATTGCAACTCTCAGAATTCCCTAGCCAGCATGATGTAGCATGAATTCTGGGAGTTGACGTTCGCACATCTTAAAGTTGTCAAGTTTGGAAAATTCTGACCTAGATCATATTGCTTTACTGGCAGAAGACAGAAGATATGAGTCTGGGAACAGAATAACATGGGACCAGGTATGAGGAGAAACTCAGTTGTAGGACTGATAGAAAAAAAGCAGAGTCAGTGAGAGCTTATGCAAGCAGTAGTGAAAGAGGCTATAGTCTGAGATGAAAAGTAAAATGCCTTTCCAAGTGACTCAGCCATGTGGAATCTCCAAGAGACAAAGAGAAGGGCTGTCACAAAATACTGTACTAGAGACTGAAAGTGAAAGTTTCAAGGAAGAGGGGGAAAAAATCTCTACAGTACAGTATTTAAAGCAGTAAAATAAGAGATAAAGCAAAGTAAACAGTAAACAGCAAAGTAAGAGTTTCAAGGTGGGGGGGGGGAATCTCAACAGTACAGTATTTAAAACAGCAAAGTAAGAGATAAAAGGAGAAACTTATGTTTTTAATTTCAGTCCCCCAAATGAAAATTACACTTTTAGCCCAACGTGCATAGCATGGGACATGCTGTTGAAACTAAGAGGAAAACCGTGGAAAAACTCTGCAAATAATATAATAGGCTTATAGGAAATGATCTGGGGTTTGGGTTAAGACAGTAAAAATGGAAGTAATTGAACTTATGCAGTATAAAGCAATAAATAGAACATTTTATTGCAGGGGTCTTCAAACTTGGCCCTTTTATGACTTGTGGACTTCAACTCCCAGAATTCCTCAGGTCGGCATGCTGGCTGAGGAATTCTGGGAGGAAGTCCACAAGTCATAAAAGGGCCAAGTTTGAAGACCCCCTTCTTTATTGGATGGTCTATCCAGACTGTGTCTGCTCTAAACCATCCTGAAGGAACCCATAATGCTGGCCTCCCACTAACAGTTTATTAAAGAAATAAGATATGTCATGATAGATGGATCAGTAAAATAAAAAGAATGTTCTGAGATTTGGATTTTGACAGCCTTCAAGTGATAGACTGAGTCTGCCATTCCCAGGATTTCCTGCTTGTAGTTATATGGAGGGAAGGAAGGATGCTTCATGCTAAATTCTGATTTCTTAAAGTTCAGCACCTTTAAATAGATACATTCTGGCAAAGTTCCTCTATGAATTGGCCTCGCAGATCAAATTTGGGATAGTCATCAGCTTTCCAAGTGATTCCATAGATTTACCAGCAAATATGATTGCTGTTTTCCCAGGTAAAAGTGGAAGCAGAAATAAACAGTTAACGGCACCTTTTATTTTTCCTTTAACGATCTTATCTGTAAAGGTTCTCTGATGTCTCAAGTTTTTTTATTATGCCACCTGTAACTTTTAAATATTTAAGTTATTAGCCCTTCATATTTGTGACCTTTGTTTTGGGCTTTTAAATTTATCGTGAAATATGACTATTATACTTTTTTTAAAAACTGCTTTGATGATACCAGACTTGCCATTTAAAGATAGGATTCTTCGCAAGATAATGAACATTTTTCATAATCTTTCCTGGGCCTTTACTCTTCGAAGGGTTATGACGTTCCTACCGCTACATTTTTTGTTTAGTTTATTTATGGTCAGTGATCGTATGAAATAAAGTGCATCCCTTTCAAAGCCAAATGATAAAACAATAACATTAAAACCCTGGTAGACTCCTTAAAAATGATAAAGTTGCTGAATGAAGGGACTTGCCTGAAGTTACAGCACCATTGTGATCATGTGATTGCCATCTCTGCACTTGGCAACCCATCTGCAGTTAGGATCGATTGCCAAGAGTCCTGTGATCATGTGATCTCTATTTGCAATCCTCTCTGCTGGTTTCCCCAGAAAACTAATGGGGAAAACATTAGCTACTAATGTTTTAAGCTACTACTACCACTTGTTGAGAGGACTCCCTCTTGCCTCTGGGGCTTGGCTGCAAACACCTCGTGCTGTAAACACTGCATGTCAAAATCCTGTCTGGATTTTGGCAAGTCCCTTTTTCAGCCAACCTCCAGAATCTAGGAGTGTCAGGATTGCAGTCGTTAAGTGAAGCAGTCACATGACTGCTTCACTCAACGACTGCTTCATTAAGTGGCTGAAGATTCCAGTCTCAGTTGTATCAACGTGGCAACTGAGCAGAATTTGACAACTCTCCAAGAATTTATTGTTAACATACTGGCTAAAGGAGAAAGATAATATTGTTACTTTCCAAATGGCCATGATTTGCATAATTAACTCTTTGTGCCAAATTGAATAAAAGAGTCAGTGGACAAGATTGTGAACAAATGATCCACCTTTTGCCCAGGGGACAGAGACAGATACCGTATATTATTGCTATATAGGGGGATGCCATTAAATCTCCCTTCTGCAACCAATGAAAGCAACACACACAAAAATGAAAATGAAATCCTGTTTAATAGAAACTGGCTGAAAATGGTCTTTGAAACAAGTCTAAACCATAATTTGGTCCAGAAAATAGTTTTTTAAGAATACAGCAACCTCCCTCTCCCCCTCTCTTATGACCTTGAGAAGACTGTCTCTAAAACAATTGAGTCAAACTTTTAAAACTAAAATGTCCCATAACATTCAATTAAATCTGAATTCATCTCAGCTGTCCATGAAGCTATAAAATCACCCCAGATGGTCATAGATATTGGAGAGTTCTCAGAATAAACCAGTCTGAGTTAGTATTTGAATGCTTAACATCAATAGGCTTCATTCTGTGTTTGTAAACCAAGCCATAATATGGATTCCCACCTCAGTGCAATTTGGTTGGATCTGTTCCTAATAAAAAGCTGAAATCATTGTCCAGTTGACTTCTCTTCCGGGGAACTTGGTGTCTACATACTGTATGGAATCAGCTGACATCTTTTTTTGTAATTGTTATTTGCATTTTGAAAAATGGAGATCTTAAAATAATTCTTTGTTTTTTCCTTCCAGCCATTTTAAGAGATCCTTGCTGGAGCCTAACATTCACCTGTGCCAGGTAAAAGCTAGTTTACATGTCTGAAGGCTCTCTTTCTTAATATACCTAGGACCGTGATTTAGTACAGGAACAGTTTTTGAAGAATGACCAAACTTCCCTCCCCTCTGTTAACCATTTAATCTGAGGGATTAGTTTGAGAAGCCTGAAAATTATCATAAAACTTTGTTTGGCCTAATTGATATGTGGTCTGGTAGATTTATGGTTTAGGATTCTTTACTTATGGTTAACACAGTTTTTTACCAATTTCTATATCAAAACCTAACAATTTGTGGTGAGCATTGTAAGTAAGCTCTAAAAGGCTTTGGCTCCATATATATATATATATATATATATATATATATATATATATATATATATATATATATATATATATATATATATATTCAAAGGGATGCGGTGGCTCAGTGGGTTAGGATGCTGAGCTTGTCGATCAGAAGGTTGGCAGTTTGGCGGGTCGAATCCCGAGTGCCATGTAACAGAGTGAGCGCCTGTTACTTGTCCCAGCTTCTGCCAACCTAGCAGTTCGAAAGCACATAAAAATGCAAGTAGAAAAATAGGGACCACTACGGTGGGAAGGTAACAGTGTTCCGTGCGCCTTTGGCGACTAGTCATGCCGGCCACATGACCATGGAGACCTCCTCTGACAAGTGCTGGCTCTTCAGCTTTGAAACAGAGATGAGCACTGGCCCCTAGAGTTGGAAACGATTAGCACGCATGTGCGGGGTAACCTTTACCTTTATATATATATATATATATATATTCATTCCTTGATAAGATTAAAAATGCGAATCTCAGCCATAATAAAATTAACAAACTAAGCAAACACTGGGATGGTATAAGAAAAACTAAAATAGTTTTTATTGTTAAAAGATCAAGCTTTCGTTGGCTAACTGCCAACGTCATCAGGATGGAAATGCTGGGGTGGGGAGATTGCGTTTATACTGTTGGTGTCTCTGTGCTCCGCTCATGGAGCGCGTCACTGGTCTGTTTGTTGAGGCCGGCTGTATTCCTTTGAGTCATCGCACATCCATTTTGGTGGGATGTAGTTGTCTCTGGGAGTCTGTTGTCAAAGTGGATTGTTGACAGTTCCGTGTGTTATAGCCATGGCTCTAGTCATTGCCCATGTTCTTATACCAGAGGTTGTTTCTCTTCTTCCCTGTGTTCTACAATGCAGGGTGATTGTATGTTTGTGCAATCTTGATTTTGATACAATGAGGCGCTCTGTAAGTGCTTGCGCTGTTTGCCTCCATATTGTGCCCTTCGTTCCTCTTCCCAGTTCCTTAGTGCCTGGTATGCAGGGGGGGAGGTCTATGTGCCGGTTGATAGAGGAGTGGTTTGAAAACCAAGCTTCCTTAAACAAGCGGCCGCCTTTAGTGT
The DNA here is from genome assembly GCF_947247035.1 of Vipera ursinii. Taxonomy (NCBI): domain Eukaryota; kingdom Metazoa; phylum Chordata; class Lepidosauria; order Squamata; family Viperidae; genus Vipera; species Vipera ursinii. The sequence continues at coordinate 212,418,822 of NC_139512.1, read as the reverse complement.
TGTCACTGGCAATTGCCTCGTCCCCGTTAGATTAAAGACGTGGTTATGTGTAGCCATGTGTGCCCACACCTGTGAATGTTGTTCTTGTCTTCTAATAGCGAGCTTGTGTTCGTGCACTCTAGTCCTCAGTCGTTTTGCCGTCTCCCCAATGTAATGCAATTGCAATTTTCGCATGACATCTTGTACACGACTGAGGATTTTTCTTCATTGTGGAGTGAATCTTTAGGGTGTGTGACACAAGCTCGTAAAGTCCGATCAGGTCTGTGGGCAACACCAACCTTGTGATGGGCTAGTATGCGCGCTGTGGCCTCGGATACACCATGGATATAAGGCAGTGTTATCTGTGATGTTAAAGTGTTTTCACATTGATGGCGGGTAGGTTCACCTGGCCTGCTGTATTGTCTAATGAAGTTAGGTGGATACCCTTTGTTTCTGCAGACATGATAAAGGTGGCGTCTTTCTTCCCTTTTTGCCTTATTCGTGCTGCAATGTGTGTTTATACGTCTAAAGAGGGTTCTAATACAGCTGGCCTTATGGGTTGTGGGGTGATTACTTTCGTAATGAAGTATCCTGTCCGTATGGGTGGATTTATGGTAGACCGATGTGTGTAACGAGCCATCAGGTTGATGTCTAACCAACACATCTAAAAAGGCCAAAGCCCCATTGGTCTCTTCTTCCGCAGTGAAGTGAATATCAGGATAGATGGAATTGAGCTTCCTCATCAGCCTGTCCTTGTCCTGCCTTTTGACAATCACAAAGGTGTCGTCCACGTATCTCACCCAAAGCTTGGGGCGATATGTGGATATCACCCAAGTCTCTAATTGTTGCAGGACTGCCTCTGCAATGACACCGGAGATGGGGGACCCCTTAGGGGTACCCTTCACCTGTTCATAAATGGTGCCTTGAAATGTAAAAAAACATTTTCAGGCATAGAGACATAAGCTGAAGCAGATCTTCGTTGCTAAGTAAATCTTGATGCTGCCCCGCTCCCTGCTGTTGCAAGCGGTCCCCAATTACAGAGAGTGCTAAGTCTTGTGGAATTGAGGTGAATAGGGAGGTGACATCATAGGAAACCATGATCTCCCCCTCCTCTATGCTGATGGATCTGATTTTCTCTAGAAATTCACTAGAGGAGTTCGCAGTGGTATCATTGTTCATTACTAGATATCTTAACCTGCCATATAGCCATGGAGGCTCTTAATATCTATCTATCTATCTATCTATCTATCTATCTATCTATCTATCTATCTATCTATCTATCTATCTATCTCTATCTCTATCTCTATCTCTATCTCTATCATCTCTATCTCTATCAGGTAAAGGTTTCCCCGCACATGTGTGCTAGTCGTTTCCAACTCTAGGGGCTGGTGCTCATTTCCGTTTCAAAGCCGAAGAGCCAGCGCTTGTCCGAGGACGTCTCTGTGGTCATGTGGCCGGCATGACTAGATGCCAAAGGCGCACGGAACACTGTTACCTTCCCACCGTAGTGGTCCCTATTTTTCTACTTGCATTTTTATGTGCTTTCGAACTGCTAGGTTGGCAGAAGCTGGGATGAGTAACAGGCGCTCACTCTGTTATGCGGCACTCGGGATTCAACCTGCCAAACTGCCGACCTTCTGATCAACAAGCTCAGCGTCCTAACCCACTGAGCCACCGCATCCCTTATCTATATCTATATCTATATCTATATCTATATCTATATCTATATCTATATCTATATCTATATCTATATCTATATCTATATCTCTATATCTATATCTATATCTATATCTATATCTATATCTATATCTATATCTATATCTATCTATATCTATAACTATATCTATATCTATATATCTATATCTATATCTATATCTATCTATATCTATATCTATATATCTATATCTATCTATATCTATATCTATATCTATATCTATATCTATATCTATATCTATATCTATATCTATATCTATATCTATATCTATATCTATATCTATATCTATATATATCTATGTCTGTCTGTCTGTCTGTCTATCTATCTATCTATCTATCTATCTATCTATCTATCTATCTATCTATCTATCTATCAATCTATCTATCATCTGTAGTGATAAATAAGCATATCATGTAGATAGAAGTACTGGAATGAGATTTAGATTTGGTCTGAATTAACACTGAAGGCTACCTCCAGCCCGTTGAGTTATGTTTATAAAAAAAAACAGCACTAGACTATGTGAAGCCCAGGTAGTAGCTGCTTGTGAAAGAAAGATCTTAAAAAGTCAAGAGAGCAGTGGCAACCCCTGTCTGTACTGTTGCCAAGGAAACCACAGGAACCTCTCTATAAAACCATCAGGAGTCAAGCTCTACTTCATTTTTCCTAGAAATTTTCTTCTGACTTTTCCATGAATTGTCCACATTCCTCTCTCATTTTCCAGATGTGTGGAAAAATAAAAGAATAGTTTCTTATTAAGCCGCTTATATCATTTTAAACACTGGATCAAGAGGAAGGCATTAACATAGTTTTGATCCCTCTGTGCTAAAATTAGGGAAAGTTAAAGAATGATCTCACTTAGGGCATAGCCTAAAGCAGGCAGGGGTGCCAAACTGCCGGCCCGCAGGCCGGATGCGTCATAGCGAAACCGCGCCCACCACCCCATTGCCGGCAATGGCGAAAAAGTCACGATACGTTGTGACACGTCACGTGACGTTGCGAGTTTAACACCCCTGGCCTAAAGGTTTCATTCAAATACAGTTCACCAGCATTTGAGACAGCAGAGATGTCTATTAGTTTGGCAAATATGGTGGCTGAACCCTAGTCTGCTTCAGTATAAAGGCTGGGGAATGGTACTCCCTCAAAAGTTTTCACATAGAACAAATTAAAATATTAGTGTTTTCCCCTGGTGCCATTTCTCCTCCTATTGAGGGTCACTTGCTGGTGGGACTGCCAACATCAATTGTCTTCCTTAATGGGTAATGAGATGGTGCTAAGCGTAGGTATGTGCTTTGAGTGGTACGTTTAGGCATCTGGCAAACTCCTGTAACCAGTGCTTTTTTTGTAAAAGAAAAAGGTGCCGGAACTCACACATGTCATACAACCCGCCTTGCCTACCCTACAAGGTTCCATCCAAAAAAGGTGCCGGAACTCTGTTATGAGCGTTCTATGAGAAAAAAAGCCCTGCCTGTAACTAAGGATCCCACATAAACTCCCAAAAGGCAGTTTGTACCTGTCAAACATTATATAAACAGATGCCTCTGCAAAATCTAGTCCCCCCCTCTCCTCTACAGCCCAAGCACAAGAGGGTAGTGTCCTGGGAAGAGAGGGGCTAAGCCAGGGGTAGGCAACCTTTGCTCTTTTATGACTCGTGGACTTCAACTCCCAGAATTCCTGAGCCAGCCACGCTGAGGGGAAAGGGAGAGGTTTCCAAGCTGAGCCATGCTGGCTCAGGAATTCTGGGAGTTGAAGTCCATGAGTTATAAAAGAGCCAAGGTTGCCTACCCCTGGGCTAAGCAAACAAGAACTGAGCAGATCTCAGTTTATGACCATGTCATCAAGCACTTGTAGATGAGGCTTGTTAGGCTATGACTAAGGTGATAATTGGGTGGGGAAAAAGAGAAGACTTAAGTAAAACTGGAGCAGCCAGTTACGGTAGAAGAATTTAGTGGCTTTGTGAACAACAACGAAGATCTGACAATTATGAAATAATAATAGAAATGTTGCAATTGCAAATAGCAAAGATTGCAATGGATTACTTTTTAATGACTGACAGACAAAAAAATATGGAGGAAGTACATTCTTCTGCTCTTCATTGGCAAGATCATGAAAAATTTCAAAAGTTTGCTTTCTTTTAGGCATTGTCCCTTTATTTTTTAGTGTGAGAACTTACTCAAGTTACTTATACATGTTTTATGTAGATTAGTAATTAGGATTGCATCAGAGTACCGTTAAGATGCAGAAGTAAAGAAAAATAACATTGTTTCTTGATCCTCCTAGTCATGCAGGGAAGGTATGCCTCTCCTACATAGACTGGTCTATTAGTGTCTGCTTTTCTTTTTAGAGATTGTTCCTTCTCATTAATCCCCATGCTTTTCCTTTCCTTTCCCAGATGTTTGCCCACATAGATGCCTTCTCCCTTCCTACTTTATCACTTTTAACCCTAACACATATCTTACTTTACTTTTACCCTGCTATAGTACCATCCTAGCTCTGATAGAGAACAACCAAATATAAATATAATATAAATCTAATAAATCTAATAAATATATCTAATAAATATAATATAAATCTAATAAAATAAAATAAATAAAATAAATAAATAGAGAACAGGTCGTACCTTCTTTGGTAGGTCAAAAGAGCAACATTTCTCTGTTGCAACTTAAGAGTGCTTAAAAAGTGGAATGGGATGGAAAGCCTGGGGATAAGGGGGTATATCAGAATTGAAAGTATTAGCTGGTGACATTACTGTTACCCTGGGATGCCCAGTTGGGGGCTTCTTCATGTCCCTGTTAAGTTGCCCACCAAAATGATATCCATCTATCTATTCACAGCCACCTGCTTTCCAACTGTCAAGTAATTAGACATAGACAAAAGACATTAGGCTCCCTCTCCCATGCAAATAGTTAAGACTGAATAATTGCAAGTATTTGTGTGACAGAGTAAAGAGATGGTAGAACAAGTCCATCATTTTGGGGAAGCCCAAGATAATCTCAGCACTATATAAAATGAATGAGGGAGAAGTATGAAATTATGTTAATATAAAGCTGTGTAAGCATTTACACAACAGACAAAAGCAAGGGAACTGTTTTCAGTAAATACATACATACTATACAGCTGCTGGAATTGGGTATGTGTAGTTTAACGAAGAGAAGGGCAAGGGGTGACATGATAGCAGTATTCCAATATCTCAGGGGCTGCCACAAAGAAGAGGGAGTCAAGCTATTCTCCAAAGCACCTGAAAGCAGGACAAGGAGCAACGGATGGAAACTAGTCAAGGAGAGAAGCAACCTAGAACTAAGGAGAAACTTTCTGACAGAACAATTAACCAGTGGAACAACCTGCCTCCAGAAGCGGTGAATGCTCCAACACTGGAGGTTTTTAAGAAGAGACTGGACAGCCATTTGTCCGAAATGGTATAGGGTTTCCTGCCTGAGCAAGAGGCTGGACTAGATGACCTCCAAGATCCCTTCCAACATTATTATTATTATTATTATTATTATTATTATTATTATTATTATTATTATTATTATTATTATTTTGTAAAATGCCTTTCTATTCTAAATGCATATTATCTATGCTGAAATTTTTAAAAACATCCATGAGACCTTAATGCTCTAATAGTTACTCAAAATCACTTAATATAGATTAGTTGCTTCTTGTGTCTTTAGATAATCAGTTGCTTTCTTTGGAAATACACAGTTATGTCCAACCAAAGAGGCTGGCAGCCTTTTAGTTTTCCCATCCTAAGCCATTGGCCAATATGTAATCTAATGCAATTTTCAGTAAGCTGGACAGTTTTGTTTATTAACTTGTGTGATTTTAGTTTAATACAGGCCTAGTTTTGCTTATCTTAAAGTAGTCTCTGCAGTGCTGAATGGGTTTTAGTCCCAGGTATTGGCAAGAAGAACCTTAGCACCTTCTCTAATTTAAAACCAGCACATTCCACTTGTGTGAATTTTAATTCTCAGAATGCCTCAGACACAGTACCTATTGCTGAAAGTTATGATATCAAGGAGGAGGATATTTTCACACAAGTTTCCTTGTTTAAAAATATTTTAGTTTAAAAATCTAAAATAAATATATTGTAGTCAAATATGAGTCAATGCTACCATTTAGAAAGTAAGAGGAGACTAACTTTCCTCAATCTCTTTTGATTAGTGAAATCTTCCCCATATATTATAGATGCATTTAAAAAAACATATTTAATTACAATTTTTTAAAAATGCATTGGCGTGCTATTAATCCTACACTCATGCAGTGAGATACATGAACTTTTATTTTAAAAGGGGCTAAGAGAAAATTTAAATTTCACTCACCCTGTGCATGAGGATCCTAGGTTGAATTGCAATGCTCTGTACTTTTATGTTTTTAATATCCTAGTAATATACCTCCATGATATACTATATATTTTGTATACTGTACAGTTTAGCTCCAAGAATGAGCAAACAACAAGAAATGGAGCTTTACCTTTCTGCTGTTATGTTGGGGTTGGATTGTCCCCCTTTGCATGATAACAATTTGAAGAGGGAGCTTAATTGAAGGAATCTAGACACCACTGAAATGTAGTATATTTCTTTTTCCGCTCCCCATTTCATCCTCACCAGTATTGTCATTGTGATTGTCTAAAGGCTATCTAACATTTGTTTGCTTGATTCTCAGTGGAAACCTGCATAAAACTTGACAAGCCTGATCCATACCTTCTTTACAAGTAATTTCTTGTTTAAGCAAAATACCTACCTAATTATTCACAAAACATTCTAAGCCACAGCTAGCTTGATTTATTGACTAAGTTCCAATTGTGTTGGTAGGTACCTGTGAATCCTAAAGATGACTAGATCATAGTTCACAAGAATGACTACAGACTGCTTTGGGAAATTAATGAAATTTGTAGCCCAGGGAAATTAATAAAATGCACTTTGTGTCTGAGTTTCCTCATAGATAAATTTAGCTGTAATACTGTCATCATGCAGTTCAGGATATTTTTTTTAAAAAAACAAAATAATTTCAAGTCAAATTTAGAACAATGAAAAATGTTTATATATTTCATGTAGCATAAAAATGGGCCTTTGTGCATTTTTATTGGGAGCATAAAGGTGAGAACAATTTCCTATCCAAACCTTGAGTAAGAAAGGCACTGAGCAATCAGATAAGATCTACAAAATATTGGGAAGAGGGGATATGGAGAATATGAAATAGTAGACTGGCTGTCTCAAAGGAAAACAGGAATAAAAGGGAATTTGGTTTACACATTTCAGAAAAAAGATTATAAAGCTTTGCAAAATCGTAAGTGGCTGGATTTGCAGCCTGTATTTAAGTTGCTACAAATGTAAATTGGGTTTGCTTCTCTTGATCACCCTAATATATTACTTGTACTTTGGATGCTGAAACTCCTTGCTCTAAGGAAAAGTGTACATTTATTATGGATTCTTACTCATTTTTTCCCCATCCTACAAGACCACAATAAATTGTGCTTTCTGGGCCTAGGAAAAAAAAGAAAAAGTTTACCATGAGTAGAAGTAAAAAAAGTTTGCCACTGACTTTGCTTTACAGTTGTGGAATCTCAGGAGGTGGCTAAGTACAAGCATATCCTCTATCTGCAATAGACATATATTTTAGTAGTTAAGCCTTTTCAGTTTCTAAATTGCCCAACCCTATGTGGGAAGTATCTATAAATTTGTATACATTGCATTAGAAATGTTGTATAAGAAATCACATATTGATTAACCTAAGCTTTGACAAAGTTACCGATCAGTGAGATAAAGCTGCTAATAGCTAACAGAAGCTCAGGAGAGGGGAGGAGAAAAAGCCGACAATCGATAATAGAAAGGAAATCCTTTAAACTCACAAGCAAACATAAGAATTAATTAAATACTTGCTTTAAATTATAAAAACAAACAAGCAAACACACAAAACTTAATTTTCACTATGTAAACTAAATTATATCACAGTTAAAAGGAAAAGTCTCAATCATCGCTTGATTTAATCAGCTCTTTTTCTGGGTTAATAAGAATGCCCCCCCCCCCAAAAAAAAATAAACAAGGAAAACCAATTAAGAAACTGATTTAGAATGCTATAAATATTGTTTCCAGAATGATTCATATTTTGTAGTCTACCTTCCATGGGTTTCGATTCTTGGAAATAAAATTTCCTCCTCTTCCAAGTAGCACCGACCTTTCCTTTCCTTTCGCTGCTGAAATCCAGACTAGATTTTTCTTCTCACACTTTCCAACCACAAAGCATCAAATCATTTAGGATAAATTAAGGCCATATAGATTCAAAGATCCACTGCCACAGCTTTCCTATCGAATTTAACAAAAATAGTTCTCTACACTTATACTAGAAATGTTAGTATAAACTTGGAGCTGAGGTGTCTCCTGGACAAAGGAGGCTTGGGTTCAAGGCCTTACTTGACCATAGAGCTCACTAGCTACTTTGGGCTAATTATAATCTCTCGACCTTCTTTTTGTGGGGAAATTGTGAGGTAAAGACGCAACCAGTATGTCGACTTGAGCTCCTGGAGGAAAAGAAGAATAACAACTGAAAAAAGTAATTAATTAAGATTAATTAATAGTTTAAAAAGTTACTTTTAAAGTTTTAATTGTTTAGTGCTCTAATTGTTTTATATTGTGTTTTGCAATATTGCAATAAATAAATAAACTTAGTGAGTGTTAGATTAGAGCACATTGGTACAATTTTGAATTTACTTCAACTTTGGAAGTTATGTACCCCCTGCCCACTATATTAGTTAAAATCCTTTGGCAGAACAGGCTGTAATGCAGGAAGATACAGAAGGAAAAAAAAAGAATAGGATGATTACCAGCAAAGTGGGTAGACTCAGTTACAATGGCAGTACAGTGCACCCTTGGAAGAACTGAAGGACCGGGTTAGGGTTTGTCATGGAGAAAATCCATGTGGTTGCTAGGAGTTGAAAACAACTTCATGGTACATAATCAGTCACCTAAGTTCCCTTCTTGTCCTGTTTCAGGTTTCAAACTCGCACTTGCCTCACTAGGTGTAAGTAGCAGTTTATTCAAGGCTGAAGAAACAACAACAATCAAGGAAAGGAATGTAGATCAAACAGAGTCTCTGGAAAAAAAAGCTTGCCTGGAGTGGTGTCACTTTCAACAAGCGCACACAGAAGAATAGTCCAAATCCAGTTCAAAATGCAGTAAGCCCAGTCAGGTTTATCAGATACTTCAGGGTCAGAGTTTCTCAAGCAAGATCCATAGAAATAACACTCCAGAACAGGAAATCAGGAGGTCGTTTCCAATATAGACCAGGGCTGCCTCTTAAATCAGGCTGCAGCCAAAAGAGTTCCTCCTTTCCTTGGCAAGGAGCCTCATAGAACGTCTTTACTCTGCTATCCACTCTCTTGATGCAGTAGATCCTTATCTGACTTCTCCAGCTGCTCTGATAGTGCCTGTGTTGGCCAATGTCTTCTCAGGCTGACATTCCACTGATTCAGTTGGACCAGCTTCTTCAGAGTCTGAGTCCAGTGCCATGATACCTTCCAGGGGATAAATCCGGTTATGGAAAACTTAATACTGTACATATCTTCCAGAGGGTTCCAATTTATAGTTCTAGATTGGACATTTAAAAACATCTCAGAGTCCTGGCAGTGGTTGGAAGATGACCCCACTGAAATTTTTTTGGGTCTACTTCCTCCAGGTTGGTATATTATCTTATGCTTAGCTTGCATTCCCCCTTGGCTCACCAATGTGCAGCTCTTCCTTTTAACATTGCATTGGTCATATGGGAGAGAGCAGCTACATTGATTTGAAGGGCTGGTAGCCTCATCAAGTTTTGAAACTGATCATCTTGGGAAATATAAGGTAGTATAAAAGAGAAGATAATACCTATATTTTCAGGAAATTCTATCCCGGCCTAGAGAGTGCTTTATCAGGAAGGAAATCCTTCTCTCGAACAATTTGCCAAAATAAATCTCTTTGATGAAAATGAATCACAAAGGCATTCCTTTCAGCTTATTCTTTGACAACCTGGCACTTTTAACATGTCAAAGACAACAGTTTGTTTCATATAGTCCAGACATATGACTCTGTGGGTTTCATATAGTCCCTGTCAAACATGAATCTATATAATATTCCCAGACTGCAGAGTCTGTCATACTTGCATTTTAAGTCATCTACATAGTTCAACTTTTAACCCCCTTGGCTTCCTTTTTTGCCATTTGGAGAGAGTGAGCCTTGACATGGCCAGTAAATCCTGATCTTCTAAGATAGCAATCTTAGCTCCAGTTAAGAAGATCCCACTGCCTATTTTGATTGTTTTATAATATGCTAACTAAGACTGCAGGTTTTGTAGCAAGGATAAAGAATCTGTTGCCCTTTAGATGCTGTTGGAACTACAGTTCCCAGAATCCCTTACCGCTTGCCAGGCTAGCTGAAGCTGCAGCAACACTTGGGAGGCCATAGCATCCCAATCTCAGTAGTTTTATGCACACTTACCTTCTGGGAAATCCTATTGGACACAGTGAAGTTTCTTTTTATTTATTTGTTCAATTTATATGGGGCCCATCTCATGTATGTGATTCTGGGCAACTCATAACACTTTAAAAAAAAACAGTGAATGAAATACAAATGAAAACCAACATACAAAATCATACAAAAGAATCTTTATTAAAACCATATTTTAAAAAAATCCACAAAAACATAATTGGTGGCATTCTTAATAATTGCCAAGTACATGTGCATTGGGACATGCAGTTTAATGCAGACATGCAGTTTAGTGGCATTTACGGGTAGAAATAACGAACTTTACATTTGAGATTAATTGGAAGAAAAACATTTTGAAAAGATAATTTTTTTCTTTTTGATCGATGAGATTGCAAATTGTGGTCACACGTTTGTTATTTGGTCCTGCTGCATTTTTCCTAATAGGAGACACAAAAATAGACTTTTAATAATTTTCAGTAAATTAAACTGTAGCTTGCTGGACATATTTTTCACTCTGTCCAAACATTTTTCTATCACACAGAGTCACCCTGTAGGGGTGCATAATAAATAAAATAAAAGTAAAATTAAATTAAAACATTCACTTGGGCTTAAATTTTGACAACTTTCACCCTTTTGGATTGAATAACTTGTTAAAAAGCAGAAAAGTGAACAATGGGTGCTTCAAGCTAGTTAGTTAATTAACATAGTTCATAATGTGCCAAACTGGTAAATAACATTCTCCTCATGATTAGCTTTTGTAAACAATTGACTAATATATATCCTTGATGACGTCATTGTTCTCATTTGCAAGGAAGGCTCTGTCTTCTATGCCACCTTGAACAATTTCCCTAGTTAATTTGTACTGTCATAATAAGGTTAGCTTTGGATGCAACACTCTCTACTGGTGTTCTAGGCATTGTATTGTTCTTTTATTAAAGACATCTTCATTTCTCTAAAACAAAATTCTTACAATAATAAATCAGCGACACTTCAAGGCTGTGCCAAGTTAAATATATACAGTTCCTGGCTATTATGTAATTTCCAAATCTGCTACAATAGCTGTTGCTGATAAGCCGATCATCAGAAAAAAGAAATGTTCCAGACTGATCTTTGTTACCCTGTCCTTCGCTAATGTATGTAAACCAGTCTTTCTGTTCTCTGCTTTTTTCTTCCCCCTCTTTTTTTTTAGAAAAGGGGTGCGAGAGAACATAATTGCAGCTTTCCTCTCTTTTGAACGACTCTTCATCATAACAATTTATATCTGGAAAATATCACAGAAAATGTGAAGTGGAGGCAAGTTAAAACCAAGAAATCAGACCTCACTGTTATTAGTAGAAGGGCTCAAAAATATTTCTCGTAATGTGTTTGTAATAGTTCTGTCTCGTAAAAAAACTCAACAGTGATATATTTCTCCCCTTCTCAGGTTGATTTGGCATTAGGAGGCCAGACAAAAGCAATTTGTAATAAGGTCCCTGATCCATGCCTGTAACGTGCAGAAGGGCTCAAACGGCTCCATGATCATTTAAAGCTGTTTTAAATGATTAATAGCTAAAATCCATTGCAAATTATCAAGTGCTTTCCATGGAGAAAACAGGGAGCTTTTCAGGAGACTGCCATAACATTTCCTCTGCCAGTAACCAAAGGTAAGAAATCAGACAAAATTAGCAATTGCAGCACATGAATGAAACAGAGCATTTCTTTCAGAAGTTAATCCAGTGGTGGGATGGTTTTTTTTTTAAATTTAGTTAGTATATTTTGTTTACAAAAGACTCAGCTGTCATCATCAGCAGATGAGAAAGAACTTTCAACTAAACAGAATGAATGAATAGCTCACGAAACAGAAAAAGTAGCTGAGCTCTGTTCTGTTTGAAATTGGTGGAACTTTACTTTAAAGAGAAATGACTTGTGGGGTGAGGGGGCAAGTAAAGTGTTGGGAGATGCACCACTTCTGAAGCTCAGACCTGCCGGAGGTTTTGCAAGAGGTTCCCAATTTTTCTAGGCTGATGGACATTTTCGGATTTAGGAAGCTTGTTATGGACACTCTTATAGGTGACGGCCATTGTGGGAAGCAGTCTGGCATAAAATTTATTTATTTTATTTATTTTAATTCCATTTATATCCCGCCCTTCTCCGAAGACTCAGGGCGGCTTACAAGCCAATTTAAATTTAAATTTAAATTTAAATTTAAATGCCAATTTCCTAAAATGTAAACTGGTGTGGTTCCTTTCTGTCACCCCATTTTGCTTCCAAGATAGTTTCTGCTTATTGCTTACTTTATTGCTGGGCAGATAAACATATTTCTAAATAAAATTTTGGGCTGCACCTAGTCACCATTTGATTTTCTAAGAGTGCCTCTGAACATAATAGATGGGACTAGAAGAAACTCCAATGATGCTTGTGGCTGCAGCTTATTTTGTACCATGCTAGCCAAGTATGATAAAATAATGAAATGAGACCGAATGTCCAAAGGCAAAGGCATCAAATGTGTTGGTGCCCATATTTTAAGGATCCAGATGCTAGAAATTTCTCCAAGAATATTCCTTTTAGATCAGTTTCTCCCTCCTGGTTTCAGTGAGGAAGAACTAGCTACTGTTGCATGAGTGGTCTTTGTGGGATGGCCTTTGGTCAGGGGTAGGCAACCTTGGCTCTTTTATGACTCGTGGAATTCTGGGAGTTGAAGTCCACGAGTCATAAAAGAGCCAAAGTTGCCTACCCCTGCCTTTGGTTATGGTCCAAAAATTGTAACTAGTTCAGACTAATTCTGCCAACTGCCAGCAGTTCAATCCTGACCAGGTTGACTCAGGGTTGTCTCAGCCTTCCATTCTTCCGAGGTCAGTAAAATGAGGACTCAGATTGTTGGGGATTCTGGAAACTGCTTACAGCAGGGGTGTCAAACTGCTGGCCTGCAGGCCAGATGCATCATAGCAAAACCACGCCCACCCCATTGCCGGGAATGCAAAAAAAAAGTCATGATACGTCACGACCCGTCATGTGACGTTGCGAGTTTGACACCCCTGGCTTAGAGAATGCTGTAAAGCACCATGAAGTGGTATCTAAGTCTAAGTGCTATGCTATTGCTATATCAAATTTGTGTAGAAACAGTTCCTTCCCAGAGTTTGTATTTTAAAGCCATCACAATAATGAATAATGTACACAATGAATGAAGTAGCACAGGGGTGTCAAACTCGATTTCATTGAGGGCCGCATCAGCATTGCGGTTGCCCTCAGGGGGCCGGGTGGGTATGGCCAGGGTGGGCATGGCCTACTGGGTGGGCGTGGCTAGAGTGCATATGGCCTACTGGGTGGGCATGGCCAGCTCTACATCGTACGCATCAAGGGTGCCTGTGGGGGCCGGGGCAGGAGTGGGACAGATCTGAGGGTCTCTGGCAGAAGGAGGGTCTCTGGGCCAGGGCCAAGGCAGTGGGGGCCGTTCCCTCACTGTTTCCAGGATGGCTTCGCGGGCCACACGAAACCACTTTGTGGGCCGGATCCGGCCCCCGGGCCTTGTGTTTGACATGTCTGAAGTAGCATATCATTTTTGGTAGCAGCGTTCCAATATTTGAGGGGCTGACACAAAGAAGAGAGGGTCAACGTATTCTCCGAACCACCTAAAGGCAGAACAAGAAGCAATGGATGGAAACTAACCAAGGAGAGAACCAACCTAGAAATAAAGAGAAATTTTCTGAGAGTGAGAACAGTTAATAGTGGACAGTGAACAGTGGAACAGCGTGCCTTCAGAATTTGTGGGGGCTCCAAAACTGGAGGTGTTTTTTTTTAAAAAAAATATTGGACAACCATTTGTCTGAAATGGTATAGCGTTTCCTGCTTGAGCAGGGATTGGACTAGATTGAAGGCTTCCAACTCTGTTAATAATTGCGGTCCTTGTGGAGATGATGTTGGATTGTTTCTAATAGAGAAACCAGGGATGTATAGTTATTTTTATTCATTCCTCCCTTCCCATTTCTCTTTTCCCTCACACTGGGAACTTTGACAATATAGGTTTACCTGTACCAATTTCATCATCTTTTCAAACTTCAGAGTAACAACATTTTGGAGGCAAAGTGGCCCCATACTATATGTGCATTCCAAGATCGTTAATTCTCCTAATAACCCCTTTTTCTGGATTCCATCACCTTTATAGCAGTTACGCAATGAGTTGAAGGTTTTACTGAGTTGTCCAAGAAGATTTCAGACTTTCTTTGATTTGTTTCTATGAACAATGTCTCCCTGCTGAAGGTATACTTTAGTTTCATCTTTTCTCTTTTTCTTCTCTCCCCAGCGTGTATCTCTTTACACTGATTAAAAATGAACCGTATTTTCCTTTGATTGAGTCTTCCTTACCTGCTTTGGAAAAATGATTTTGAAGCTCTGGTGATCCCCCATCCTACTGTTTAGTATACTTTGGTGTCATAGCAACTTGTTAGATGAAGTTGAATTTCATCTCTCAGCAGCTCCAACCAGCAATAGAAGAAGCTAGAATTTGTAGTTCAGTAACATTTAGAAGGTCTCAAGTTCTTTTTTTTTTTTGCAACTGACTTGTATTTATTGAAAAGTTTTACAAAAACAAAGTTTTACCCCCAAATCCCCCCCACCCCAAAACCCCCCACTTCCCAGAGCTAAATACAGGATTGTAGTTATAATAATCATATTCTAAATAAAAATTATGCAAATATATAATTAACCAAGTTCATAATGTGCTTTAACTCCCCTTTAACATAGCTACAATCAAAGTACCAATAACAATATCCCACTAACATCTACTCATAAACTAAACGGAACTTTTTAATCCCATATTTATTCTAGATATAATCTATCCATCTCCTCCAAACTGAAACATATCTTTCCTGTGGATGATCCTTCAAATACACAAAAAATCTTAGACATCTCTGCAAGATTCAAAACTTTAGACACCCATTCTTCTATAATAAACAAACTATCTTTTTTATATTCAACATCAAATTAGTTTCTTTAACATCACAACATCACAAGGTCTCAAGTTCTTCATCCTGGTCCATTCTTAAGATTAAGGAAGACCCTGGTAACATAGCTAATTATTAGGAGTTAGGAACATTGAGGTCTAAGATATCTGGAAGAATCAAATTGCCTTTGGATATGTATCTGTCTTCTTATATTCACAGAACAATATATTTTGCTCTGTGCTTCCTTTCTTCCATCCACCTATGTATAAAAAAGTCAAGAGGTGATGCCAAGACCAAATTACAGAGGATGCCCTCTTTTTAAATGGTCAATTTTCAGAAAAATCTAGAGCTTCAGTTAATGTTCTCCTTTTATACTGAAGATTCTTCAAACTGGTCAGTGGATGATTTTGCAGTTGAAGTCATGGGAGCTGTGAGATTTCAAATAGGATTTTAAAAGGTTTTGATTGTAACAGACAGATTTGGCACTTTTAAAAATGGGAAACTTTAGAATATTTGCTCGTTCCTTCTGTGGGACAGCCCCTGTGCAATCTAGGACATTTTACTCTGCATTGCTCAAATCTCTTCCAGACAGGAAGGATGGAGATCTAAGAAATTGTGCTTTCCTGCTCTGAAGATCTGATGTCTCTGGAGATCTGATGCCTCCATAGCTAGAGGACTTCAAACTGAAAAGTTCTTCTCTTTCCCCTTGTTTTGTGTCAAGCAAGGAATAGATATCACTTATATAATATTTCTTGGATGAGTTTGTCTCACTTCTATGCACATGAAAGGAGAGTTTGCATTATTACTGGAGTAGATTTACAACTCACCTGTCTCCCAATTCCTATTCTTTGACCTGACTAGC
This sequence comes from Vipera ursinii, assembly GCF_947247035.1. Lineage (NCBI taxonomy): Eukaryota > Metazoa > Chordata > Lepidosauria > Squamata > Viperidae > Vipera > Vipera ursinii. The sequence continues at coordinate 212,402,895 of NC_139512.1, read as the reverse complement.
TGGTTGCAGGACTGGTTTTTAAAAAATGCTCAAATACATTATTTTTATTTTTTTTAATTCCATTTATATCCCGCCCTTCTCCGAAGACTCAGGGCAGATTACAAGCTTAGCAGTAGCCTTCATTCTATGTATATGCCTGCTTATTAGGGCTTTCGCCCCCCCCCCCAATATTGGTATACCAATATTGGTAAATGTTGAAGAGTTCAGAGGCACGCTATCATATCTGAAATGATATAGGATCTCCTGCAGGGGATTGGACTAGATGACCTCCAAAGTCCTTTCCAATTCTATTATGTCAGAATATGGAAATATGGCTGGATGATATAAATACGTTCATTTTTATTTTGAAGAGGGGGAAAAGGGTGTTGGTGTGAACCTTGGGGTGAGGGGCATACAATACAATGCAGTCAGTTAATGATTGATAGCTGAGGATTGATTGATTGTTTATTAGTTCATCTATAGATAATTCATCTAAAGTACTCATGCTGATTGGTGGAGGCTTTCTACTCATATTTTTGTTGTAGTGTTCTATGAAACTCTGAGTCCCCAGCTATACAAATTCTTCCTCAGTCTTTCCTTCTCAAGGATAAATATGAAAAATTCCTTCAACTTCTCTTATAATAGTTTCTGATGATATCTGATCATCTTCAGTGAACATGTTCAGGTTTGTCTCAATCTTTCTTCAAAAGTACTGTCTAGGACGGGATAAAGGGCTTGAGGTGGTGTCTCTGTGTGTAAGTGCAAAAAGTAAATTAGGATTGTTATGTCCCATGATTTACATTTAAGATCTGTGGGTGTACGGAGCCAACTAGATGGTACCGCCCCAGGCGCTTAATGGATCCTGATAGGTTCCAGGCAGCGCTGGGGTCCCCACCTGCCTCCGCTGCTCACAACTCGGCGGATGCCTTAGTGGAAGCCTGGGAAAGGGCGGCCACGGAGGCACTTGACCAAGTTGTACCCTTGCGGCCCCTGACCCGGTGCAGATCCCAGCGAGCTCCATGGTTCTCTGCGGAGCTCCGGGAGATGAAGTGTCGGAGACGGGGCCTAGAGAGCCGTTGGAGGTCCAGCCGATCCGAATCCGACCGGTTGCGACTAAGAACCCACATTAGGTCTTATCTCGCAGCGATGAGGGCGGCGAGTTCTAATTACTTCTCCGCCCTCATCGCGTCCGCAGATAATCGCCCGGCCACCCTGTTTAGGGTGACCCGCTCCCTCCTTAATCAGGAGGTGAGGGAGGAACCCTTGCAGGGTCGTGCTGAGGAATTTAGTCAACATCTGTTGGATAAAATCGCTCGGATTCGGACCGGTCTGGACTCCAACTGGGCAGAGTCTGACGATCAGTCTTGTCGATGTTATCTGGGAGGAGTTTGATTCTGTGACCCCTGAGGAAGTGGACAGGATTATGGGGAGGTTGAGCTCCACCACATGTTTATTGGACCCGTGCCCTTCCTGGCTGGTTTATGCAGCTCGGGAGGGGACACGAGGCTGGTTCCAGGCGGTTATATCTGCTTCCTTGAGTGAGGGCAATTTCCTCGCCGTCTTGAAGGAGGCGGTGGTGAGACCTCTCCTCAAGAAGCCTGCCTTGGACCCAGCTGTGTTAAATAACTTTCGTCCGGTCTCCAATCTTCGCTTTCTTGCGAAGGTTGTTGAGAGTGTGGTGGTGCATCAGCTCCCTCTGGTCCTGGATGAAGCAGATTATCTAGACCCGTGCCAATCGGGTTTCAGGCCCGGGTACAGCACGGAGACGGCATTGGTCGCTCTGGTGAATGATCTCTGGAGGGCCCGGGACAGGGGATATTCCTCTGTCCTAGTCCTATTAGACCTCTCGGCGGCTTTCGATACCATCGACCATGGTATCCTGCTGCAGCGTCTCAGGGGATTGGGAGTGGGAGGCACAGTTCTTCGGTGGTTCTCCTCCTATCTCCTGGGACGTTCGCAGTCGGTGTTGACAGGAGGGCAGAGGTCGACCCCAAGGTCTCTCGTTTGTGGAGTTCCTCAGGGGTCGGTCCTCTCGCCTCTCCTGTTCAACATCTACATGAAACCGCTGGGTGAGATAATTCATTTTTTTGGAGTGGGTTATCATCAGTATGCTGATGATACCCAGCTTTTCATTTCGACCCCAAACCACCCCAGTGATGCCCTCGATGTGATGTCCCGTTGCATGGAGGCGGTTCGGGTCTGGATGGGGAGGAACAGACTTCAGCTCAACCCTGACAAGACTGAGTGGCTGTGCATTCCGGCATCCCGGGATATTCAGAATATTCCACCTCTCTCTATGGGGGGTGAGTTTTTACCCCCCGTAGATAGGGCTCGCAACTTGGGAGTCCTCCTAGATTCGCGGCTCACTCTGGAAGATCATATAGTAGCTGTGACTAGGGGGGCTTTCGCCCAGGTTCGCATGGTGCGCCAGTTGCGGCCCTATCTAGACCGGGATGCCCTGTGTACGGTCACTCATGCACTCGTGACCTCTCGTCTGGACTACTGCAATGCTCTCTACATGGGGCTTCCCTTGAAGACCACTCGGAGGCTCCAGCTGGTACAGAATGCAGCCGCGAGAGTTGTCTTGGGAGTCTCCCAATACTCCCATGTTACACCTTTGCTCCACGAGCTGCATTTGTTGCCAGTTGTCTTCCGGGTGAGATTCAAGGTTTTGGTAATGGTTTTAAGGCCCTACATGGCATGGGTCCGGAGTACCTCGGGGACCACCTGCTGCCGGCATCAACTTCCCTCCGCCCTGTGCGTTCCCACAGAGAGGGCCTCCTCAGGGTGCCTCCGGTCAGAGAATGTCGGCTGGTGGCCCCCAGGGGGAGGGCCTTCTCTGTGGGCGCTCCGACTTTATGGAATCAGCTGCCGGTCGAGCTCCGGATGGCACCTGACCTTCGCTCCTTCCGACGCGGTCTGAAGACCCATCTATTTGAACAAGCCGGCCTGGCCTGATGGGGATATGTTGGGGTTTTAATGGGGATTTTTATATTGTTATCGATTGTTTTAGCTGGGCTACTATTTAATTCTTTTTAATTTTTGTATCCTGTATTTTTTATATGTGCCCTGTTCACCGCCCTGAGTCCTTCGGGAGAAGGGCGGTATACAAATATAATAAAACTAAAACTAAACTAAAACTTTTCACGCTTTAAAAAAAAGTAGTAATAACAAATAATATATGATACTCAAAAGAGGCCAACTCTGCCAATAATCACGTCAACAAGCATGACAACTCAGAAGAGCAGATAATGAGAGGACAGTGCGCTTTAAAATCTTTCCTAAAAGTTCAGTATTAAAACATTTTGACAGTTTTTATTTTACAAAAGGATACTTTTCTTAATTGCTTCTGTACAGCTTTTAAATAGGTTCTTTCCTGGACAATTTGGAGATTGCTGTAGTATCTTTTCTTCTACTCCTTGTCTTAGAAAGAGGTGTAGGAGTAAAACTGCTTCAAAGAGGCATTTCAGTAAAGCCCTTGAAACTGTCTGGCCAAAACTTTACAGAAGCAGTAACCTTGCAAAGGTCTCCCTTTAGTTTTTTTTTTTTAAAAAGCATGAAATTTCATTAACTTTACTAGCAAATGCTTGCGTGCCTGAGTTTGGAGCTCTCAAATGGAGCTTTGTTCAATCCTTAAAGGAAAGTTCTCTTTTCTGGATGACTTGCAGATGAAAAAGAACAATTTGTAAAAGTCCTGCTCTTTTTTTTTGCATCTCTTTCTTCCAAATCTCTTTCCTACTTTTTGTAATGCTATTTTTTCCCCCTCTTCCCTCCGATGCTGAAAACTCCATTGTGTAGCTAAACCACTTATTCTGTTCAATCTCTTTCTAAGTTTATCTTCTGTAGAACGTTATTTTTCAAAATGAAGGAGCAAAAGATTACTCCGTCTTGTTACTTACAGACTTTCATTGATTAACTAATTGTTGACAGCACCTTTTCTCCATCCCCCCATTTAAGCATTAATTAACTGCTAATTAAATCCAGTGTGCTGTTGATTATTTTAAGTTAAAGCCTGGTTTAAGATAGCTTGCAGGATAAACCACAGAGAGTCAACAATATGTGGCCTTACAGATATTGCTACTGTACTGTACTCCTGATGGTCAAACTGATATGTCCAGTGCAATGATGGAATTTATAGTTTGGTATCTGCAATTTTAAAAGGTAATATGTTGTATATTTAGGATAGACCTTTATAATCTGAAAGCAATTTATACATGCTTGAGGATAAAATATTGTGGAACAGCCTTTTCTCTCACTAGGTTTTATTTAGCTTTAAAACATCCAAAAAAAGGCTTGCTTTTACTTTATCTTTGGAGTTGCACCCTTAAAACATTTTTGTTTTGCACTGCACGCCCCTTCAATTTTTCCTTTAGCATGTCTTACTTTTTAAAGTATAGTTTGCCTTAGAAAGAGGCATCTGTTGTTTTGTTTCTCCTCCAGACTGAAGAAGTTTATTCTGAAAAGAACCATAATACCAGTGTATTCCAGGTGTGCAACAACTGTGTGATGACTCAGCAAGTGAACGAGGAGAAAACGGAATATACAAATATACAAAATGTTCATAGAACAACACAAGGTAAGACACATTATTGAGTTAACTATGTTAACTGGATACTAAAACAGTCTAAAGAAAGAAAAGACTTTGTGTATATGTGTATATGTATATGTTTGTATACACATAAATATGCACACATGTTTATGCACAATAGTAGATTTATGCAGATGGTGAGGGTGCAAGGTCCTGGCCTGTTAATTTTTTAGGAGACTATTAAGTGGCTTTTGCAAGCTATGAATTAGCTTCAATCATAGTTCATTTAATCACTTCGTCTATGCTTTTGCTTGATATAACACTTGCCTTGACGTTTATCGGAAGAAGTTAAAGAGGCTGACTACAAATGCTTCAGTTAAAGGAAATGTTAGCTTAAGTGACTGTATTTGTAACTGTGCTGAAGAATTTTGCAAATTGACCCATTACTGGAACAAGAAACGTAACATGACATTTTGCTTAAGTTGTGGTTGAAAATGTCCAGGCAAAGGTCCAGATGTAAAAAGTTCATTATTAGCAAGTTAAAAAACATAACCAGAGATGGAGAAATTAGCTAATTAAGTGCACTCCTCATGCTTATTATATGATGTTAGCCTAAAGTGTGCACTGTTGTCCAGACCACTGTTGTCCAGATAGGTGGGAGTGAGTCCCTTCTCATGAGATGTGGCCCTCGGGCTCAGTTGGGCCTCTTGCTAACATACCTGGCGCCCAGCTGTGTAGCAATGGCCCTGCCTGAGCTGCTCGACACCCTCTCAGGGTTGACGGTGGAGTTTCCCAGACTTATAGTTCTCGGCGACTTCAACCTGCCTTCCCTGGGAGAGTCGTCAGAGTTAGCTCAGGAGTTCATGGCTTCCATGATGGCCATGGACCTGACCCAAGTAATTCAGGGCCCGACTCATGGGGCGGGTCACACTCTTGACCTGATTTTTCTATCTGGTCAATGGTTGGATGATCTGGGAGGGGGCTTGCCAACTATTGTCCCCCTGTCATGGTTCGATCATTATCTCCTGCGGCTGGTCTTCCGCTGTGCCACCCCCCGCCGCTGGGCTGTGGAACTGACCAGGTGGTTCCGTCCCAGGCGCCTAATGGACCCAGAACGGTTCCAGATGGTGCTTGGGTCCTTACCTAGCTCCCTCACTCACAGCCTGGTCGATGCCTTGGTGGATGCCTGGGAAAGGGCGGCCACCGAGGCACTCGACCGTGTTGTACCCTTGTGACCCCAGACCCGGCACAGATCCCGTTGGGCCCCATGGTTTTCTGTAGAGCTCTGGGAGATGAAGCGTCGGAGACGGGGTCTAGAGAGCAGTTGGAGATCCACCCGGTCTGAATCTGACCGATTGCGACTAAGAGCCTTTACAAGGTCTTATCTCGCTGCGATGAGGACGGCGAAGATAATCGCCCAGCCGCCCTGTTTAGGGTGACTCGCTCTCTCCTTAATCGGGAGATGAGGGAGGATCCCTTACAGGGACGGGCTGAGGAGTTTAGTCATCATCTGGTGGACAAAATCGCTCAGATCCGGACCGGTTTGGACTCTGACTGGGCAGAGTCAGGCATGGAGGAATCAAGCGGTCTTGAGCATGTTATCTGGACTGAGTTCAATCCTGTTTCCCCCGATGACGTGGACAGGATCATGAGAAGGCTGAGCTCCACCACTTGTTTACTGGACCCGTGCCCCTCCTGGCTGGTCTATGCGGCTCGGGAGGAGACACGAGGCTGGTTCCAGGCAGTAATATCTGCTTCCTTGAAGGAGGCGGTGGTGAGACCCCTCCTTAAGAAGCCTGCCCTGGACCCGGCTGTTTTAAAGAACTACACGTTTTGGCGAAGGTTGTTGAGAGTGTGATGGCGCACCAGCTTCCTCTGTTCCTGGAGGAAACTGATTATCTTGACCCATACCAATCGGGTTTCAGGCCCGGGTACAGCACGGAGACGGCATTGGTCGCACTGGTGAATGATCTCTGGTGGGCTCGGGACAGGGGATGTTCCTCTGTCCTAGTCCTTTTAGATCTCTCAGCGGCTTTCGATACCATCGACCATGGTATCCTACTGCGGCGTCTCAGGGGGTTGGGAGTGGGAGGCACTGTTTTGCGGTGGTTCTCCTCCTACCTCCTGGGCCGCTCGCAGTCAGTGTTGACGGGAGGGCAGAGGTCCGTCCCGAGATCTCTCGTTTGTGGAGTCCCTCAGAGGTCGGTCCTCTCTCCCCTCCTGTTCAACATCTACATGAAACCGCTGGGCGAGCTCATTCGTAGTTTCGGGGTGGGGTATCATCAGTACGCTGATGATACCCAACTTTTTCTTTCTACCCCGAACCAACCCAGTGATGCACTCGACGTGATGTCCCGTTGCCTGGAGGTGGTCCGGGTTTGGATGGGGAGAAACAGGCTTCGTCTCAATCCTGCCAAGACTGAGTGGCTGTGCATTCCGGCATCTCGGGTTAACGAGGTTGTTTTATCACTAATGATGGGGGGGTGAGGTGTTACCCCTCCGTCGATAGGGCTCGCAACTTGGGCGTCCTCTTGGATTCATGGCTCTATTTCGAAGACCATATAGGAGCCGTGACCAGGGGGGCTTTTGCCCAGCTTCGTCTGGTGCGCCAGTTGCGGCCCTATCTGGACCGAGATGCCCTACGCACAGTCACCCATGCGCTCGTGACCTCCCGGCTAGACTACTGCAACGCTCTCTACATGGGGCTGCCCTTGAGGACCACACAGAGGCTTCAACTGGTGCAGAATGCAGCCGCGTGAGTTGTTATGGGAATTTCCCGATACTCCCGTGTAACACGTCTTCTCCGTGAGCTGCATTGGCTTCCGGTTGCCCTCCGGGTGAGATTGAAGGTGCTGGTAATGACCTATAAAGCTCTAAATGGCTTGGGTCTGGATTATCTAAGGGAACACCTGCTGCCGGCATCAACTTCCCATCGTCCTGTGCGCTCCCACAGGGAGGGCCTTCTCAGGGTGCTGGTGGTTAAGGAGTGCCGGCAGGTGATCCCCAGGGGGAGGGCATTCTCTGTGGGTGCGCCTGCCCTTTGGAATGATTTACCGGTGGAACTTCAGACCGCCCCCAATCTGCGTTCATTTTGCCGGGATCTGAAAACCTGGTTTTTTGATCTATCAGGCCTGGACTGAAGGGGTTTTAGCTTTTAATATTGTTTTAATTGTTGGGCTTAAGTAATTTAATCTATTTTAATTTATACTATTTTTATATTGTATTTTTTGCTGCCCTGTAAACCGCCCTGAGTCCTTCGGGAATAGAGCGGTATAAAAATTTAATTAAATAAATAAATAAATAAAATGTCTTCGATAAATTAGGAACAAGTGATAAAATATCAGGAAACTCTGATATGTATATAGGGATTTATAGCATATGTGGAAGAACAGCCTGCTAGACATGCTTGGTTTGGAAATGGATTTCCAGCATCCGTCTTTTGTGCAGAAATAAAGTGTTGAGCCTCAGTTTCCTCTCTCAATGTGATTATTGGCTCAAATTGCACTGGATGAAAGAAACCAGGGTTGGACTGGGCCAACAATAGAATGCCAAAAACTCAGGAGATAAGACCAGACAGAAGTATAGTTAAGGAAAAACGTACCAAATGTATCTTAAAGGTAAAGGTAAAGGTTCCCCCAACAAAATGAAGCTAATGATCCATATATAAATACAGTGAACTGTCTTAAACAAGCTATTCTACTACAATTTTCTTTTACTGCTTAGCAGTCCATTAACCTTAAAAGGTAAAGGTAAAGGTTACCCCCCCCCCCGCACATGCGTGCTAGTCGTTTCCAACTCTAGGGGCTGGTGCTCATCTCTGTTTCAAAGCCGAAGAGCCAGCGTTTGTCCGAGGATGTCTCTGTGGTCATGTGGCCGGCATGACTAGATGCCAAAGGCATACAGAACGCTGTTACCTTCCCACCGTAGTGGTCCCTATTTTTCTACTTGCATTTTTACATGCTTTCGAACTGCTAGGTTGGCAGAGTCTGGGACGAGTAACAGGAGCTCACTCTGCTATGCGGCACTTGGGATTCGAGTTGCCAAACTGCTGATCTTCTGATCGACAAGCTCAGCGTCCTAACCCACTGAGCTACCGCATCCCTTAAATGTATCTTATGTTTCTCTTAGTTCCATATGAAAATACCAAACAGATTATTACTGACTTTTATTTCATTGATTGAAAACACCAAATCTACAGCCACCCTAAAAATAAAAAGGATAATATTAGTCTTGACTTTGTTTCTTTGTTTAATTGAATTTGTACACCTCCCCAAGACTCTTGAGTGGTTTGTTGTTTTGGGCCTGCCATTCCGAGTACCCAGAGAACAGGCAAAATGGAAGATGGCTACAATGGTAACAAGGAGCAGGGCTACTCAGTGTATGTAGAGGGCTGAGCAAGTTAATACCCTCCTCCCCGTGACCCCATTCCCTGATAAGTACTTTCAAGTCGTCTGCTTCCCTTCATTACTGTAGGGAGACTTTTCTTTTATAATTTCTCTTCAGTCCCACTCAACTTTGAATGTCAAGATTAGAATGATCCATACATAGAAAATTTCAATGCACTCCTGCTAAGAGTGCATTGGAATTTTCTAGTTTTATTTATGAGCCTAAATTGATAAACTAATAGCATACCATTATTCTCCAAATTGAATGACATTGTTCTATCTATTTTGCTTTATTGAATTAAAGTGGCATTCATGGTGTTGTCAAGACCAACATAGTTGGAAGCAAGATACCTCATTAAAATATCTTTATTGCAAAACTAGGGTACATCCAGAATCTTGCAAATGGTATAAGGAATGTCCCAGGTTCCATTATAATGCATACATTAAGGTGGAGTTTTAAAACAATGTGAAACGCTTCTCAAATTTCTTCTCTCCTGGGCCTGTTTACATGACATACTGCCAACAGACACATCTTCTGCATCTGGATTGTATGTGTTTGTGCTCTCTTCCATTCCTTTTCCAGCCTCTCTTATAACTTTACAAAGATTCTACGCTTGTAAAACAATAATGGCAAAACACCAATAAAAACCAATTTCAAAGTATAGATTCAAACATTTGCCTGAAAAGATTCAGCAGTGCTGGCACTGCCAACAGTGATGCTCTGACCCGATAAGATACTTCTGACATTGTTCTTTGTATTATAGAAACAAAGACGTTGTAATAGTTCTCCAAGACTGCATCCCCAATTCCCAGCTAAAAATTCCCAATCCTTTCCTTCATATTCATTTTATTCTATTTATTTCTTTTATCCCACTTTTATTATTTTATATAACTAAGACGGTAAATGTACATAATGCTTCTTTTCTCACAGCAACAACCCTGTAAGGCGGGTTGGGCTGAGAGAGAGAACGAGTGGTCCAAAGTCATGAGGGGCTTTCATGCTTAAGGTGGGACTAGAACTCACAGTCTCCTGGTTTGTAGCCCAGTGCCTTAACTTCCAGTTGTCCTCTGGGTAAGATTCAAGGTGCTGGTTACGACCTATAAAGCCCTAAATGGCATGGGTCCAGGTTACTTACGGGAGCATCTGCTGCCGGCATCAACTTCCCTTCGTCCAGTGCGCTCCCACAGAGAGGGCCTCCTTAGGGTACCGTCGGTCAAAGAGTGTCGACTGGCGGCCCCTAGGGGGAGGGTGTTCTCTGTGGGCACGCCAGACCTGTGGAACCGTTTACCGGTGGAGCTCCAGATGGCTCCCGACCTTCGCTCCTTCTGACGTGACCTAAAAACATATTTATTTGAACAAGCCGGCCTGGTCTGATGGGTTTAGGGGTATTTTAACATTTTGTATTAATCTATTTAAATGGGCTATTGTATTTAATATTTCTTTTAATTTTTATATATTGTATTTTATTGTATTGCCCTGTACACCGCCCTGAGTCCTTCGGGAGAAGGACGGTATAAAAATTATATTATTATTATTATTATTATTATTATTATTATTATTATTATTATTATTATTATTATTATTATTATTATTATTATTATTATCTAGACCAAACTAACTAGACCATTCCATCCCATCTCCCACTCCATTCCCTTTTCCATTTCATTCCAGTCTTCCCCTGATTCATTTTTTAATATGCAATTTTATTAAAGAAAATTATAGAAGAGTAAAACCCATAAAAAATTTTGAAAGAAAAAAAAATAAAGTAAAAAAAAAGTAATAAGTAAGGAAACAGAGAGGAGGGGAAAAAAGGAAAGGAAATCTTAGGGTCATTATATGAGATGGATAATGTGTGACTCTATACACTGAAAAAATAAAGACAAAAATATTGTCATCCTGTTTGCCATTTGAGTAGGCTTTCCTTTTCCTTTTTCTTGAGCTATGTACATAGTAGATACAGTCATCAGTCTACCAGGGTGATGGTGGCATATTTCTCAATCCCATGTCACGTAGGATGGGATGGTTTGGACTGTGAAAAATGCGTACTTACATTGTTATTGAGATATCGGTACTTCTGGAAAAATACTGGTAGCCCATAATGAGACTGATTTCAGGCTAAGGTATTTAATAATAAAAAATTCACACCCTTCTCATATTAATGCTTTTATTTTCATGATAAGTAAGGAAAAGCTAAACCTGGAAAGTGTCCAGCCTGCCTCACTATACTTTTCTGGGAAGAAATCCTCAAGCAAGTTAATGATATGGTCCACAGTGCTATCTACACTTACTGGAGAAGAAGTGACTTTGCCTTGGATGAGGGGACCACCAAAATCTCAATGTGTGTTTGGAAGCTTTGTTTTATTTATGCTACATGGTCAAGTCAAGTGGAGCAAACAGGCATTCCTTCAGCAGGCAGAGGTCCAATCCTTAGCTGCAACTTGAGGCAACCCTCTAAGATCAGCTAGTAAGTAGAAACTCTAATCTGTTTGCTTCTTTCTTTTCCATCTTGGAGATTTCCCAAACCTGGTGGAAGGTGCTGGATTACACATTTCTGAGCCAATGGCCACACTTTATAGCAATTTTGTGAGTTGACATTCAGAACATCTGAAAGACAACAAATAAGGGAAGCCTGAAAAAAACAAAACCTTTTCCCAGCTGAACTGAAGTCCTTTCCACTATGCAGAAGAAATAATTATTCCAACATAATAATATAAAATGTCAAACTCTTGATGTGCATAGGGAACCATACTTGCTTACCTCCCATCTTTGTTTCACCTCTGCTGAAAATGCGACTTTGGGGTTCTTTATAAAGATTTTTTAGAAAAGCTTGTAATTCTTACATACGTACAGAATGGCTGGGATGTCTTTTCCATTCTTTTTTCTGACGTTAAACCGTCCTGTCCTAATCTGAGTTTCAGCAGTTGTAGCCTTGGTGTATTTGAAGGCACCCTGTTGACAAGGCTATTTTAAGCAAGACATCACATTCCACACTGATTGTTGCTTGCTTTAAGCATCTTTTCAAAATGGCTCAGTATGTTGTTGTGCTGTGACGTTCTCAACCCTCTTTTTTTAAGCAACTGAGAAGTATGCAATAAGTTGCTTTTTAAAAAAGAAAAAAAACTAAAGACGGGACAGGAAGACCACCCAGCTACCTCATCAACTGGAATCTGATCCAACCTTTTTCTACCACCACCCAAATATTTGTCTCCCTCTCTCAATCTTTGGATTTCCCCCTATTTATAACCCATAGAAAGTCCAAGCAATATGTGTGGTTTAGGAAAGCCCTAATAACACAATTAATCAATTATAATTATACTATCAGTAGCATAAATGTCTTCATTATTCAGTATTGTGGTGGGGGTCCAATTTGAGTAATACTTCTCAGAAATCTCAAATGAGAAGTGCCAAAATATATAGGATGAATTCCAGTCTATTAATAATTACAATATTGCTGAACAATGTACAGTTTGGAAACTCCTAAATATCACAGTTTTGATCTCTTGGAGAATACAAGAGTTTCAGAGGATGTGCCGTTATCAGCCTCAAAATGAAAACATTTTCTCAAGAATCCCATACATTTTTCATATCATTTTGAGTAAATTACAAACTAACTGAATTTATAAATATTAGGATGTATAGAAAAAGACCATTGCTTGAAGAGTTTCTTATTGGTAACCACTAGATGCCATTTATTACCAATAACATTTTCTGACTCTTTTTCTTCTGCTTTTGTGATTTGTATTTGTGATAGCAGGTACTGAAATATATTCTCACAGATTAGGATATGTTATGAAGTATAAATCTACCAGTTAATCAGCAAAACACTGAGATACTTTTACTACTTTTTCAGTTAGAGATAAATGGCTTCAGCCACCTTCTCATTTGGGAAGTGGGGAAGTGGGACTACACATATATTCACATTTTTATTTTTATTTCTCCATATAGAGAAATTTTTGTAAACCTTTCCCAGGGCACAGAGTTGTAAAAGTTGGGTTTTTTTTTAGTTTGATACATTGCTTTATGTATTTCCTCTTATAATATCCATTTTGGTACACATTCTTGATTTGGAACACTCTTATGGTGGATATTGGCATGCACATCTAATTTATGCACAGTCTTGGGATTAGTAGATTGGCTGCATTTATATATTCAAATATAAATCTAAGATAAACATACTTCTCAGTCCTTTTTTCAGGAGTTCTCAAACTGTGGGTGGTGACCTCTTAAGGAGCAATTTTGAAATTCTGCAAGCTTGCTACTTGGGAAAGGGCTGCTGATAGAAGTTTTTATACTCTGTCCAATCACAAGGTGGTCCAGGCAGAACAGGAAGAGGATCCTGTTCCAGATCCCATCGGGGTCCTGTGTGGTCTTGCAAGGGTCCATCCCTGAGCATCAATGCCATTTATGCCTGTGGTTGGCTTGCTGTGTATATGGCGAGGGGCGGGAGAGGATGGACCTGGAAGGATTCAATCCAAGGCTTGAGCTTATGGGTTTGCAGTGGGCACCCATGGAAATTAAGAAGGGGTGGCATGTTTATCTCTTGCACAGCCCTATCCCCTCTGAAGTCATTGGTTTGGTTGATGGGATGGGGCGGCGGGGGGGAAAGGAGTCACATAGGCTCATTTATTATTTGGGGAAGTTGCAGCACCATAAAGTTTGGACCCGTTTGTTCTAATCAAGTATTTTTCTTGAATGTATTGTAAAATTGCTCTTACAATTGTAATTAATTATAAACTTAAAATATGCATCTAATTGTGGTCTTTTTGCTGAAAGAACACCAATCTACAGTTAATTCTGTGACTGGAAGCAGAAGGACATATCCCATTCAGATAGTTCTCTTTCTCCTGAAGTCCTATGAGATGATAACATTGCGTTTATATCAGTCTGTTCCAAGATCCTTGTATGGAATTTGGGTTCTTATGGTACAGCAGTGATTTAATGTATATATTGTAACCTCTCAACTGCTTGTAACGTTCCACTGATAGTTACTTTAAGTTTTTATCTTCTACTTATTCAAAGATAGTTAACATATAAGACTTGCATTCCTTTCGCCGTCATTTATCTGTCCAACAGAAGGAATGGAAGATTTCAACTTTTTAATCTTAATTTCTTCTACTGTTTGCACCATGAATATCATTTGGGAAGAAAAGGAGGATAAATATCACTATCACCCACCACCACTACCACCATAATCCTTGACTTGCTTTCTTATTTCTTTGGGATCCACTTCTGACTTTGATTTTTTTAAGAGCCTTGGTGGAGCAGTGGGCTAATGCCTCCTTAAGTAACACCAGCTGCCTGCAATTAGTGCAGGTTCGCATCCCACCAGGCTCAAGGTTGACTCAGCCTTCCATCCTTCCGAGGTAGGTAAAATGAGGACCCAGATTGTTGGGGGCAATTAAGCTGACTTTGTAATAATGCCGCTTGGGGTGTGTGTGAAAGCCCTAATAAGCAGGCATATACATAGAATGAAGGCTACTGCTAAGCTTGTAAGCTGCCCTGAGTCTTCGGAGAAGGGCGGGATATAAATGGAATTTAAAAAAAATGTCTTTCCTTCTTCTTCCATTGTATTTCCAATATTTTGGTCAGCCTTGGTTAAATTATGAACTTCACTTTTAAGCACCACATGCACCTATTGCTTTTTGCACTTGAGTCAGAAGCACGAAGGCGCTTCCGGGTTGAAAGGTTAGCCGGTGACATCACCGTTGCTCTGAGGATGCCCAGTTGGAAGCTCCTTTCACGTCCCTGTCAGGAGCTGGAGTGAAGGACGAGAACTCAACCCCCTCCCCACAGCAGCTCTTAGGTCTCGAACGCGGGCTTGCTCACTTCTTGCCCAGAGTTCCAACCACTTGAGCCACCGTGCTCCTTCCGCATGCATCTAAAACACAGAGACAAGCGACACCCAATTGTTGGATATGAGGCTTTCTGTGAAAAAAGTCTGCAACCACCTCAAACTTATTAGCCGCTGCCCCCTGACACGGGCCCCTGTTTTCTTCACCCCGTCTTGCTCTTCTAAGTATATTTATATGCTTACGTCTGGTGGAGTTCCACCCTTTGGTGTCTGAGGAAAGTTCTTATGATTTGAGAGACCAGTGGGAAAATCCTGCTGCCGTTACGTCTGAGAGAGTTTATTTTCAGGGTCAGCTGGCAGGCAGGGCTCCAAATTGTAATCCCACCAGTTCTTCATCCCTATGGAGATGACTGTCTCAAATCTTCAGTTGTGTGGTCTGGCGCATATGGACCTCCTGCACATTGCTAGGACCGGGACATAAGGAATTATTTGTGCAGTTTAATAAAGTGCTAAAGTACAACATGACCCATAACGTAATCCAAGTGCACATCAGCATGATATTGTTTTAAATATATCTAGCTAATCAGGGGAATGGAGCAGCCCAGCCATGCTTCCTATTGCCAATGTTGTGTGAAAATAATAAATAAGCTTGAAAGAAGACAGAGGGTCTCTCCCCCACCCCTCCTTCCACTTTTTTTTTTTTGCTTTCCAGATCTTAACATTATCTCAGGCTAAGGAAAAAAAAAGATGATAAATTTGCAAAGGATGCACACACCAGAGAGCCTACTTGATTGCGATCTGGCCTCGCTCTCAAAGAAAACACAGCCCAATTCTCATCAGGCAGCAGGCCTGTTGGAAGCAGAAGGAATTTAAAATAACAGCACCTCATTACGTTCGAAAAGGTTGCAAGGACTAGAGGAAAGGAAAAGGGAGGAGGAAACGAAACCCAAGAAATGAACGCTCTGAAGAAACACAATAAGGCAGGGGTGTCAAACTCAATTTCATTGAGGGCCGTATCAGCATTGCAGTTGCCCTCAGGGGGCCGGGTGGGTGTGGCCTGGGTGGGCGTGGCCTACTGGGTGGGTGTGGCCAGAGTGCGTATGGCCTACTGGGTGGGCGTGGCCAGCTCTACATCGTTCACATCAAGGGTGCCTATGGGGGCCTGGGCAGGAGTGGGACAGATCTGAGGGTCTCTGGCAGGAGGAGGGTCTCTGGGCCAGGGCCAAGGCAGTGGGGGCTGTTCCCTCACTCTTTCCAGGATGGCTTCGCGGGCCGCATGAACCCACTTCACGGGCCGGATCCGGCCCCCGGGCCTTGTGTTTGACACGTCTGCGAATAAGGAGACAATTCAGCAGGGTCCAAATGAGACTGGAAAGGCCAGAGAACCAGAAGATCTGGGTTTCGAAGCAACTTCGGTCGGTCATGTTTGACATCGCATGGAATATTACAGAGCAGAATCAAACCCCTGCAGCGTCGCAGAAGCGGAGGGCTTCTTGGAAAGTCCCCGGGTTCATGCCAGAAGGCAAAACTAAAGTCTTAGGGTCAGAAGCAACGGGGGGAGAAAAATGGCCCAACCAGAGCATTTATGACATACCCACCCAGATGTGTGCCTCTCCTACAGACACTGTTGAAGAATAGATGCTGGCCAGCTTTCATGGATTTGAAGATAACCACAGTTTCATCCCTTTCCTTTGGCCACACCAAAGTGTGGGAACTGCTGACAAGCCCTGTTGTAGCTGTAAATGATGGTCGTGGCTCTTGGCTGGCGTTCCCTCAGAAACATAGCAAAACAAAACTGTAGTGCATTATCACAGCTTCATCATTTGTTCAGCAAACAAATGATGTAGAAGTAAGTGGAGACTATTGCGGCATCATCCTAACCCCAAAGAATGTATGTTTATAGGAACTGGGCTTGTCACTTGTTAGGCTTCAGACATTACACTTTTAATTACAGCTTTCAAATAGTCATTTTGCTTATTGTTGTTCTGTACCAGCCTGCTACCGGCCCTGCAGAAAAGGCAGGGACAACCCCTTTTACAAGAAGGCAAGAGGCTGGAATTAAGCCTGCCAAATTTATTGATACAAAAACAAACAAGACACGAACCAAGAAACAGGAGCTTTTCAAGCGGTTGCCTTCAGCAAAGCAGCCCTCCCACGCATTCCCCAGTTTAGGGCATGGCATCTCTCTGCCTCCTTCCGAGGTGCCCCATTGCCTTCCTCTGTTTACTCCTGATTGACTGCCTCCTGCGTCGGGCGTCCTTGAACAGGGCCAGCTGTGGGTCATCTTCATCCACGCTGTCAGGCTCACACAGCTGGGTCTCCGTCGTGACCAGGTGGGAGGGGCCTGGCTGAGGGCTCTCATCAGCGAGCTCTTCAACACCCCCCTCCTCCTCCTCTGAGTCGTCCGACCCAACTGCCGAACCCACAGGCTGACCCTGAATCACAACAATTGTAGGCAGGGCATAACTGCAATCTTAGGAGGAGGAGAAAAGTGTAATTATTAAGGGTAAAAATCCTCATTTGCAGCATTAAGATGAGTTTCGATAATATTTTAGATATAAAGTTAACAGTGCAGAGATAAGTGAATTATCAAATGAAAGCACTGAAAATGGAAATGTGCAGCAAACACAGTACTGTATTTGCTGGATTACCTTCACAAGAAACAAAATATTGGCCTAAAAGCGTAGTGCAGGCTCTGAACCATTGGCTAATCTGTGCTTATTTGGTTGAAGTAGGACTTTTATAGCCATTAGCTCAGCTACAGAGATATTAATATTTACAAACATTTGAATTTCTCAGGGATTTTTAAAACTATCCAAACATAGACAAGGCTAGAATGATACACTTTTCAATGAGGTAATTCATTAAGGAAAGGACTATTTGGTAATGCAGAAATGACTCGGCACCTTAGGTAGCTAGGGAAATTTCCAGAGGGTTAGTAGCCTCATCCATCCATCCATCCATCCATCCATCCATCCATCCATCCATTGTTTTGTTAAGCTAGCCAAAATTTCATGGACAATACTATAATCAAATAATATCCCTGAAGAAGGTGACGCCAATATCTGAAGCCTGTTCCGTCCTTTTGGGAGAATGTTGTTGTTAATATCTGAACAAACTTCTTTCATTTCTTGCCAGAAATGGATAAAGAATTATTCCATCATTCTTTGCAAGTTTGCCACTGAATTCTGGCACTGTGATAAATCCTACTGATAAAAAAATCTGAAATTGCATTCGATAAAGCCTATTGTTAGCCTGCATTTGCCATGGACTTGTTTTATTGACTCGCTTTCCTGCTGTGACATCATTATATGACAAATTCATCAAAATGTTCGTGAACTAAATCTATTTGCTTAATAAAACTTTTTTTTCCCTTTCCTGGATCCCTCTGACACTATGTCAGAAAACAAATTGGGTGGTGAAGCTACTAGTCTATGTATGGTATTAGTGCTGTTGATAGATGGATAGTTAAATGCTTCCTGGAACTAGATATGTGCAGTATTATCAAAATATATCCTAACTGCATCCGTGAGTAGCATGAATGAAGATATTTGTGTACTTCGGAACACGAAAAAGTGAAGATGATCGGATCCAGGGAAAATATTTAAGATCACCCAAAAATGACACCTATGAATTTTTACAGGGGAAAATTGCGTCAATTGTATCATTTAAAAACATTGTTTATTTCAGTATGCATATGAGACTTTTTTTAAAAATAATTTTCTCCCTCATTATTGTTTTTATAAATAACTCAAGGCAGTGAACACCCACAACAGTCTTTCCTCCTCCTACTTTTCCCACAACAGCATCTCTATGAGGGGACTTGGTCTGAGAGAGACTGGCCCAAAGTCACCCAGGCAGCTTTCATGCCTAAGGCAGACTAGAACTCACAGTATCCTGGGCACTAGCCCAAACTAGCTCTCTTTACAAATCATCATTAGAACATGCCATTTGCAATGTAAATACGTTCCCGATCCATTTTCTGGATCACACTTCTCTAGAACTATTTTCTCCTAGACTTGAGATATGTTAACTGTTTTTTGTGGGGTACTATGGGATAATTTGTAATTAAGCAAATATGGAGGAATGCAATTCTATTGGCCAGGAGATACCACCAACCGTCTAATGGGGGGTGGGAAATAGAGTATTAGTGCTTTGAAGTACCACAGTTTTGGGATATTGAACTCTGGAACATGTATATCTGATTCGATTATTGATTCCAGAAGATACCAAGGCATTTTGCTCCATCCCTTAACAGCTAGATAACATCTACTGTATGTAAAACTTCTAGAAAATGAAATATGGAAGGAACTTTAAAGTATTTTGAAATATTTTAACATTTAACCACAGACCAGAGGCATTTTGAAACAAGGCAAAGTCATTCTGTCAAGTAAAACCCGACAGTGAAACTCTGTTGTTCCCCTGGCTTTGTCACTTGCTTTTGCTTCAGTTTCTTTCCAGGCCTAATTTCAGAGCATTTGTTTTCATCTTTCAAATGTTCTATAGAGACTGAACTTCATGGCCCTTACCTGGGTTTCCAAGTAAAATGGAGCAGATGGTTAATAGAGAGAACCCTAAATTTTATGGAGGCATTTATATAGCTTTCCTTGGCAACAGTATCAAAAGTGGTTTGTCACTGCCTTCTTCTTATGCTTTTTTGACTTTTTAGTTAAGTCTTCAACCTGAGATTTTCTGGTTGTCTCCCATTCCAATAGTAATCAGATCCATCTGGACTTACGTTTTTTTTAAGATCACCAGGATGTTGCCACCAACCTGGGTATACCTCCCCCCACTTCCAGATCAGTGCCTGATTCCTATAATGTAAAATTTTCAACATCAAAGTGACTTTTTCCTTAAAAAAAGAAGTTATACATACTGTACATTATACATACTTTTTAATAGTTTATGATAGTTTTACATTTTATGGCAGTTCGGTTTTAAGACTGCTTTTGATTTTAACTTAAATTTTATTCTGGCTTCATTTCTGTTTCCAGAACTTTATTTTATTTACACTGTAGTTTTTAAACTCTTGGCTAGTGGCCTCCTCCTCCTCCCACTTCCCCAAGCTAATTTGAAGATAAGACTTTTCAGGGAGGCCTGAACTATTCAGTCATTCAACATATATCGCATAGATTCATAGAGATGGAAAGATCCGTTTAGCCCATTGCATCCAGCCCTTTTGCTCAGCGTAGGTATCTGATTTCATCTCATTCTTCTGAAAATAAGAAAGCAAGTTTCAACTGTTTCCTTCTCCTGTTCATCAGGGAGTAGGGAAAGTCCCAGGTTCATAGGTCAGATGAATAGGTAAGGGGCCTTTTATGTCCCACCTCCAGATCAATGCCAAATATAGGTAGTCCTCGATTTACAACAATTCCTTTAGTGACTGTTTGAAGTTACACTGGCACTGACAAGTGACTTATGACCTTTTTTCACACTTGCAACCACAGCAGCAGCAGTCCTGCGGTCATGTGATCAAAATTCAGATGTTCAGCAACTGGCATGTAGTTATGACTGTTGCTAGGGTCATGTGATCCCCTTTTGCAACCTTCTGAGAAGCAAAGTCAATGGAGAAGCCAGATTCATTTAACCACCGTGTTACTAACTTGACAATTGCAGCGATTCACTTAACAACTGTGACAAGAATGGTCATAAAATGGGGCAAAATCACTCAACAAATGTCTCGCTTAGCAGCATAAATTTTGGGCTCAATTATGGTCGTAAGTCAAGGACTACCTGTAGCAGACAGATGTTTTTCTAGGCTTACTTGAACACATCAGGTAAAAAGAGTGTTTATGATCACTTTTTCTCTTTTTTTTTTTAAAAATAATTTTATTGAAAGTTTTAAGGTGCAAAAGTAAAAAAATAACATAAAGTAAGAAGGAAAAAAATGAAAAAAGAGAAAGCTATAGTGCAAAAAGCAAAAAAGTAGAAGAAAAATAAGAAAGAAAAGAGAAAAACTTTCTCATAACTGTAATAAAGAAAAATGTTGGCAGATATGCCCCTCTGCCCTCAGTTGTTCTCTTGATTTCATTTTTAAATTTTTTTTAAATTTTTAATCCCATTTATATCCCGCCCTTCTCCGAAGACTCAGGGCGGCTTACAATTTAAAGCACAAATCAATGTGCTTAGCAATAGCCTTCATTCTATGTATATGCCTGTTTATTAGGGCTTTCGCCCCCCCCCCCCAGCGGCATTTTTACAAAGTCAGCTTATTGCCCCCAACAATTTTGTATTTCCTTTGACAGAATTCTAGTATGTTGTGGTACGTTGACCATTTAAGTTAGCCTGTTATTTCTCTTGTATAAAATGCTTCTGCTGCTGCAAGCCACAAACGTGTTTTCAGACATATCCTGGATTTGTATCTATTCCATATTCTCAATATGGCATATCTAATATAGAGATTTTTAAAATCTACATTAAGTTTATTGTACCACAAATATCCATGCCATCTAAATCTCAGGTCACGTCCCTTTTGTCATATCCTCATATTGTTTTGCAACTGTCTGAATGATGTATCAGTTATGAAAACGGGTATTGTCTGAAGCAAAAATATCAATCAATCAGAATCAATCAGAATAGAGCTGGAAGGGACCTTGGAGGTCTTCTAGTCTAACCCTTTGCTCAAGCAGATGAACCTATACCATTTCAGACAGGTGGCTGTCCAGTCTTTTCTTAAAAATCTCCAGTGATGAAGCAGACACAACTTCTGACGGCAAACTGTTCTACTGGTTAATTGTCCTCACTGTTGTTAGGAAGTTTCTCCTTAATTCCAGGTTGCTCCTCTCCTTGATTGGTTTCCATTGGTTTCTTGTCTTGCCTTCTGGTGCTTTGGAAAATAAATTGACCCCCTCCTCCTTGTTGCAGCCTCTCAAATACTGGAATATTGCTATCATGTCATCCCTAGTCCTTCTTTTCTCTAGACTGGCCATACTCAATTCCTATAACTGTTCTTCAGATGTTTTTGTCTCCAGGTCTTTAATCATGTTAGTTGCTCTTCTTTGGACTTTTTCCAAAGTCTCAACATCTTTTTTGTAATGTGGTAACCAAAACTGGATCCAGTATTTCAGGTGTGGCCTTACTAAGGCTTTATAAAGTGGTACTAATACTGATTTTGATTCTATGCCTCTGTTTGTACAACCAAGGATTGTATTAGCTTTTTGGGCTGCTGCCGCACACTACTGGCTCATGTTTAAGTGTTTGTCCACTAGGACTCCAAGGTCCCTCTTACAGTTACTGTTTTTGAACCAGGTTTCACCTAATTTGTACTTGTACCTTTGGTTTATCCTGCCTACGTGTAAAACCTTGCTTTTCTCTAAGTACTGATGTAGTACCATTAAGAATTACTCATTGAGTATGCTTTGTCAGCCAGTGATTCTGTCTTATCAGACTCCATGTGTCTATCACTCTGACTATCACTCTGTTTATCGCTCTATCTGTCTGTCACTCTATCTGTCTATCACTCTAGGCATGGCATTCATTTTTATTACAGAAATTCTCCCCAATTGTAATTTCTCCCATCTTCACATATCAAACTTTCTCTCAATTGTCTCTGCTCAGATAAACATATCCAGGTCTCTTAACACCACCGTCCAACCCGAGATAGAGATTCCAATTTATTAACCAACCTCAGCGATTGTCTGAATCCTTCTTAAAAGATGGTGGCTGGAATGAAACAACCTTTTTACATTATCTAGAATGCGGGAATAAAATCTATAACATCTGGGGAGGGGAAAGAATCCATCATGGTGGGAGGGGGTTGTAATTGCTACTTGGCACAATAGTCCAGCATCTAGATTTGTCACCTGTCTAAGCTCCTATGAATCAGAAGAGAAGCAGCAGAGTGGTAGTTGGGGTGGAGGCCGTCCCATCTAGGATTTCACTTCCCTTTTAACTGCAGCAAGAAAAGACAACAACTTCACAACACCACCTGCTGCGCTGCCCGTTTTTGACCTGACCCCTTTCAACTTCCCTTGTTATTATAAACAGTGAGCCCTTTAAGTAAGCACTGTTTAAAGGACTGGGGTCCCTAAGTGTTCCTTCCTGGAACCAGATGCAGGGAGAGGCTGAGGAGCTTTTGATCTCAGTTTTATGAGCGTCTGATGAATTGCCTCTGGCACCTGGCAACTGAAATGTCACTATCTGGAAACGTCCCCTTCTGTCAAACAATGTGGCAAATCTCAGAGTATGAGTTACACTAAGCTACGGTTATTTTTCTTTTTTAGATTCTAAAGAATATGGTGCTTTCCAACTTTGCCCACATTCATTCTCATTCTCTCTCTCTCTCTCTCTCTCTCTCTCTCTCTCTCTCTCTCTCTCTCTCTCTCTCTCTCTCTCTCTCTCTCTCACACACACACACACACACACACACACACACTATGTACTGTGACTACGTTTCAATAGAAATCAGCATGTAGTTATTGCGGTCTTTCCTTGCTTAACTTAGTGGGTTTGGCAGTACAAGTTGACCCTCTAGCTTTAAGACCAAGGAGCAGTGTGTTGGGAAGTATGGGAGGTGGAATTCCCACACAGATGGGGATTGTTCGGGATTTGAAATCCAACACACTGGAAAGCAGGCACTTGGGAAGACTGCCTTAACTGCCTCTGACTATATCATATGGCAAAGTATCCCTAGCCAAGGAGAAAACAGGTCTGTTATTAGAACTCAGCCATTCTGCTAAAAAAGACAGTTCATCTCTGTTTGTGTCTTCATCCAGAATCCTTTCCATCATGTTAATTGTTTACAAATGTTTTTGCATGTGAGAAGCTGGGTATTGAGCTAAACTTGAGTGAATTTGCATATAACTTCTTTTTAGAACCACTATGAGCTCTGATAGTCTAAGTTAATAGATTACTTTTCACACCATAATTATACCCTTGGCAGTGATAGAGCCATTCACTCTGAAAAAAATAATAATTATACTGACACATCTAAAAAAATAATCTTATACAGGGAATTGGTACAGGATAATGATACCAGATGCTTGTTTGTACTGAATCCAGCTTATTGAAAAGAAGGGAATGCACATCTCTGAAGATACCAAAATAATAAAAGAAGCTGAAGAAACCATGAACTATCTAGCAGCTACAAGACGATCTCACAGACAGACTATAAAGAACAGCATAACAAAGTAACAACAATAGTGCACTGGACGTGGATGCCATCCCAAAACACTGAGAGCACCACTTGAACAACATCAACATTGACAAAATCCCTAGCAGTCAATAGCAAAAGACAGCTTTACCTGGAGCAACTTATGACATATCAGTGACATATCTTTAATACCATTAAACATCTGCCTATCCTAGGTCCCTAGGAAGAACTAGCCAAATCCAGTCTGAACATCTGGCTGACTCTGCGATGATCCATAACAATAATCAGACCCAAATGCCAACAAATGACTACAAATTTAAATATTGATTGTTCTTACTCTTCCGTATGTTCCTGTACTATTACTAGTGAAACACAACTTTTATTTACTTTCCAAAATACATAAACCAGGTAATCCAGGCCATCTCACTGCCTCAAACATTGGTATTGTTACAACTGGACACAGATTTCATAGCGTCTATAATCAGACCTTAGGCCATCAACTCTTCCATACTACAGACTTCCTGAGAAGACCAAAGTCTCCTCAAGAACACCATTTTAATCATCATGGATGCTGAGGCATGATACAGTCACGTTCCCCATAAATATGAGCCACATTGTACTTGATGTCAGAACTGTACGCCTTGTTACCAGGCTGTGTTTCCTTGTACTCTCCAATGACAACTTTGTTTTCAGCAATAATATGCATCTTCAAATCAGTGGTGCAGCCATGAACATACATTTAGCTTCTCAATATACCAATATCTTCATGGCAACTTCTCAGTCTTACAGCCTGAGAGTTATTGATGGCACTTGTGTGATCAGGACCTGTGGAAATGTATCATCAAATTCCATCATAACTTCAACAACATCCAACCTCAACCTTATAGAGCAACCTTCCTTGATGTCAAAGTAAAACTGTAGAATGGACACAGAAGCATTTTGTTAAATAAGGATGTAAGAAATTTTGTTTATATAAAGCAGCACATAGAGCACACAAAGAGTACAGTCACCATGTGCTTTACTGCTCAATTATATTACTGTAACAGGAAACTGGAAACTATTTAGAACAAAAGAGCATAGAATATATATCATAGATGCAGACTAGTAAACACTGCCATCTACTGGCTAAATACTACTATAGTTGTTGCATATAAATACGTTCCAACAATGAATTCCAACAAGGAAAATTACAGAATGCCATATGCTTCTTGCTTTCACCCAGAACACACTACTAAATCTATCATCTATAGATTTATATTGATCATCTCCAGCCCCATTTTTTTTCTGATCCATTTGAAAGAGATGCTAAACTGATGAAATTAAACCATGCATTCAAGGAACTGAACTACTCACTCAAATCAATAATGTCAGATTGATTCCCAAGATAAAAAGACCAGAAAAGCAGAACAAAAGAATATATCTGGTTCACAGAAAAAAGCAATCAGATGTTTATTATTAATGAAGAATAGCCCACATTGGACAATGTTAATGCCCTTTCTCAGGCACTGGGTGGCAAGTTCATACTTGCAGATAACTACCTATCCTGAATCAGATCCTCACAAGCAACAATGATAGGACAGTGATACTAACATGGGAATCAGACCTTGCAACAAATTCAAAAGTCTACATGACTACATTGCTCAATACAGCAATGTCATAGCCCCCAACAAATGTACACAGATAATTAAAGGTGCCTTTACATGTCCTTCCTCTAAAGTGAGATATGCTGTCATCTGGCCAGGAATGTTCTTCTGAATTTTACCAAGGACAAATGGGACAAACTTTACACAAAAGAATTGACATAGGTTTAATACCAGGATGCAAAGCAAGAACAAAATAATAGAGCATTTTGATCTACCAGGACCTCATTTTGAGAAAACAAGACTTTAAACCAGGGTGTCAAACTGCCGGCCCACATATACAATCCTAGAAAGTCAGTGTTTATTAATCGTATGAGTGGGAGCTGATAGGGTGACCCTTAGATTGGCAATGAATTAATTGTATACTTTTTCCCCCTGCCATGCATTTTCCTTCTCTTTTATTAGAACTTGTATGATCCAACCAATGCTTAAGGGTGCACTGATGTCACAAGATAATTTTTGGATCTCATTGAGTAGTTCTGCTTACATTTTGGATAGGAAAGTATACATTGTCCAGATCTTCCTCTCGCCCTGGATATCTTTTTTCATTAATTGTATTGTCTTTGATAGTTCATCCATATTTTTCAAAATTATAGCAAAAGTTTGCATCTGTCCATGCACACTTCATAACTGTGCACAGATATCTTTTAACAAAGAAAATAGATCAAGGTGTTTTTAAGTGTAAAAACTTGATAAGCCAACTAACAAAAAATAGTCTTTTTGTAAATTACACCTATGTACAATTGATCTCATTGAAATAAAAAGTAAAAAACAAACAAACCCTGAATCACTCATGTTGTAGGATCTCATCTACAAAACTATCACTTTGCATAGAAGAAAATTATATCATGTTCCAAATAAGTTTATGTGCAGCTCTGAAACAGACAATATAAAATAAGCTGTCTTCCCAAGTGGTCAGAAATTGGGGGTCCAAGGACAAGCTAACATCTTGAAAAGGTGCAACCTAGGGAACTGCCTTTCCACAGTTTGATGTCCTCCAGATGTATTGGCTTTCATGTCGGTGAGGGCTGATGGGAAATGGAGCTGAGCAACACTTGGACAGACAGAAGCTCTTTTCAAGAGAGTTGTGGATATTTTAGCCTGAGAAGTTGGCTTGCCTCGCCATCACTCTGGCATTGCAGGCAACAGACTTGTTTTTGTGATGTTTGAATACCTTAAAGGCAGTTTGTTTGTAAGGCTGTCAAGTTATTTATACAACCACCTTCTCTACCCAGTCCTCTGAAATCATCTTCAGGGTTGCCACTTCCTTGAAATGTAGCATCACAATTAGGGATGGCTAAGAACAATGGGCATCTCCTCCTCAGGTGCTGTAGGGGTCCACACCCAGGACTTTTTGGAGGTTTATTTGGAACCTGCCGAATAAAGGTTTGGAAGAAGACAACGCTAATGCAGCATATTCATTCTGGAAAGAAGCCTGGTAAGTTATAATAATATGTGGCCTTTAGAGAAATCCAATAGAAGGTGAACTCTGAAGGCTGAAAAGATCATGTGGCTTCATTGCACTTCCCCCCCTCCCCACTCTGCCCCCTCCCCCCTGCTCTTGATTTCCTTATACCCGGCTTGTTGGCATTTTGCTAATAAGATGCAGAAAACACCTGGTGCTATGAGATGAAGGCTGCATGGCAACTCCAGGCCACCTCTGGGGGTCTTTGATTTGGCAAGACAGAAGAGGGTCTGTCTTTCCCCCTTCTTTTTTCATCTCCTGCATTTCTTCCTTTTCGCCAAGAAAGGTGTTTTAACATTGGCAGTTTGGAACTATGCTACGTGCATTGCAAATATTGCTGATGGTTTTTGCAACATGGATGATATTGTTACTGTGATTGGATGAAAGACTCATTTCAACTCACAAATGCTCTCTTTTTGCTATAACTAGGAGCACAATGGATACATCTGGGTGCCGAGTTCAAGCAAAGTGCAGCCTTATTATTATTTTTATTCTCAATCTCTCTCTCTCTCTCTCCCCTTGCTTGGGAGTGTCAGTGTTCTCTATCATGTAACCATGATATATGATAAAGTGGAGGGTGAGGGGGATTGCAGCCAAACTCTGCTGTGTTCAAAGCAAGGTGCTAGTGAAAGGAAGGGATGGAAAGTAAGCACTAATGGATTAATGGGCCATGATAAATGCTTTAGCTAGTGAGTGATTAGATAATTCTTGCTTCCAAAAGTAGGATTTAAATATTCCTGTCTGGCATGCTACCAAAATAAATAAATCACTTAACTATCTAGTTTACATGAACTTGCATACTCATACACACATACAGTATACTTGAATAGGGGAAAAATAATACCGTATTTTCTTTTATACAGTAGGTGCTAGAAATGCTGACAGCCACTGCATCACAATAGGTTACTGTTTGGAACTGCTCTGACATGAAAGAAATAGAACATGCACAAACACACACACACACACACACACACACACACACACACACACACAAGCAGAGGGGCGTGTCTCTCTCTCTGTGTGCATGTATTTGAATGAATTGGTTATATGAATTCTGCACATCCAAATTGGTTGTTCGATTGATTTTTTTATTTTTTTTATTTTTGATCTTGCTTGCCTTTTCCTGCCTGTTATAATAAGAAACCATTAAGATTTTTTTCTTCTTCCTGCTCATCAAAGGACTGCAAAAAGCCAGAAGTGGGTCTGACAGTACTCCTCAGCATTCTTCGATGGCTGATCCTTAGGAAGATTGCAAAATGAGGACCCAGATTGTTGGGGGCAATTAAGCTGACTTTGTAATAATGCCGCTTGGGACGGGGTGTGAAAGCCCTAATAAGCAGGCATATACATAGAATGAAGGCTACTGAGTCTTCGGAGAAGGGCGGGATATAAATGGAATTAAAATAAAAAATAAATAAAAATAAAAAACCTATTGTTGCTTGGTTCAGAACACCTCGTTCCCATAAACCTTTTCTGACGGATTTTATCTATCTATTGTTTCTTGTATTTATTGATCAAGTTTTTATGCCACCCATCTCCCTTACATGGTGACTCTGGGCGGATAGCAAAGAAATTCTGGTTTCCACAAATGCAGGGCTGGATCAAAGCTGTGATGGCCCTGAGGCTAGCAGAGTAGTTCCAAATGCCCACCTGGAATTTGAAGCTCTGTATGCCTGAACTCTCCCAGTTGGATTTAAGATTCTAAATGTGGAAGAGGTGTGCCTTGATTTCTATTTGTCCCATCCAAATAGCTTCTTCTATATAGTGCCTTCTTAAAAGTGAGTTACATTGAAATAAATATGTTTTATTTAGAAAAAAAAGAAAAGAAAAAGAAAGAAAGAAAGAAAGAAAGAAAGAAAGAAAGAAAGAAAGAAAGAAAGAAAGAAAGAAAAACAGTTTATGAGTGTCATACAAGATTGGCCTTTTCTCTCATAAATGAAGGCATAACAAAAATGGGCTGCTTTAAAGGCTGCTGTACCAGCAGTCAAACTATCAGAATGATTTCTTAAAGGTTTACAAATGCCATAAAAATACATTTTTAATGAAATAAAATTATACAAAGCACATTCCTGTCATTCTCACAGGCTGTGGTCTGCAGCTGTATATGCTACCCCCTAACGTTAGATTAACATTCTGAATTTCTTAATAGTTTCTGTGGGTAGGAGCCACAATAAAACTTGAATTTAAAAAGAATCAGGAAGCTCTTTTGATAGATTTATCTGTGTTGTGGTTCCATCGGCTTCTTCCTGGAAGACAGAAGAAAGTTCTTTCCCACAATGACTGAACATAGCTGCAACAGTATGCCAGTTTTTCCTCAAGGCTAGGACTTTGCTCTTTTTAATTTGAAATTTTGAAATATGAATTAATTAACATACCTCAGGATACGGTGAAGACTGTGTACCCTTTATGACTAATGATTTACCTTGAGCCCAACCTCCCCCATGCTGGTTAGAATCAGCATTTATTTATCTATTTATTTCATTGGATTTGGCAGCTGCTTGATTCCCTGATGACTCTAGTTGGTTTACGTCTCAAAAAGAGGAATCAATCATATACAGACAACAACTGTACACATCTGGAAAAAACACAACATGCCAAAAAAAAAGCATAAACCAAAAGATCCAACAACAACAACAACAACAAATCTGCCAAGGGGTTGGCAGTCACCTGAACCTTAGGGCTGGGAGCAAAGCCAGGTTTTCAAAGACTTAGAACAACTGGAGGGTGGCAGCTGTATAGGTCTTGGGAGAAATTCTGTTCCAGGAGTCAGATATTACACAAAGGAGGCACACTGATGGCATCATTTAATTGAGGGGAACTGCCGTGTACCCTCTTTGCCCACTCTTGGTGGGCTGAAACTCTTGGAGACAGGTGGTCTTACAGAGGACTTCACCCTAGGCCATAAATACAATTGATTTATAATGTTTTATGTCGTGTTTTTTTTTAAGTCAAAAGTACTCAAAGCGATTCTAAGCAGATAACTAAACATGAAATAATTGGTGCCCACATTTAAAACTGCAATTTAAAATCATACAATATATAAACAGTTGTTTTCAAACAAACGTGTTTCAGCGTAAAACTAAGGACAGTGAAACTAAAAGTAATGAGGCCTTGTGTCTGGTAGCTGGGAGGTTAGCGTGTGGAGGAGAATTTCTCAGGGGTACGTTTGAACCAGAGAATAGGGCACAACTTCACTGATGCACAAATTGAAAGAACTCATCCAGGAGGCAGAATAGAGAAGCTTAAAGGGGGGTGGTGGTTTACAAGTTCTCTTTATAGACTTATGCAGTGGTGGGATTCAGCCAGTTCACACCAGTTCAGCAGAACTGGTAGCTAATTTTTTGTTGCCCAGGCACAGAATGGACTTCTGGAAGTGGCATCCACACAGACAACTGGTTGTTCACATATTTGAATCCCACCACTGGACGTGCAAATTCTTGTGGCCTTTAATAAATTTCAGTCCAAATTACAAGGCATTGCTAGTCCTGTGACTGAGCACAACAATTAATGAGCTGATAAAATCATGCCTAATTCATAGGCATACTGAAGAGCTGGGAAAAATGAGAGAATATTCCCCCTATATAATGTGGATGGATATGTGAATCCTTCACATTAAAGAAAGGGGACTAAGGTTTGGTGTCTACAGTTGCTATTTTATCTTCGCTACTATCTAAAAATCTTGTGTTCCGAGCACTAATTCTAAGTAGCTCAGTCTGCCTACTTGTGGTTAAAACTTCCATGTATCTGATTAGTGCTTGTTATACTCAGAGTGGCTCAGAATTCCAATTGCTAATTGCATTTTAGCTGTTTTATATAATGCATAAATATAAACACATTTCCAAGATTTACAGGGTATATAAAATACTGTTTTATGAGATGAGATGAGATAAACTTTATTGTTATTTTTTACAATGTGCACATTGGCCCCCATTAAAAGTGAAATTCCATTGCCTGCTCTCAATACCTACACACACACACACACACACACAGACACACACACACACACACACTAATCACTGTTGATTTTGAATTCATAGCAGAAAGAGGAAAGAATATGGATGGATAGTATAGTATAGGGGGGTACCTTGCTCAGTAGTAATAACTGTGAGAGGGATCTCGGAGTCCTAGTGGACAATGACTTAAATATGAGCCAGCAGTGTGCTGCAGCTGCCAAAAAAGCCAACACAATGCTAGGCTGCATTAACAGGGATAGAATGAAGATCACGTGCAGTGTTAGTAGCACTTTACAATGCCTTGGTAAGGCCACACTTGGAATGCTGCATCCAGTTTTGGTCACCACGATGTAAAAAAGATGTTGAGACTCTGGAAAGAGTACAGAGAAGAGCAACAAAGATGATTAGAGGTCTGGAGGCTAAAGCATATAAGGAACGGCTGCTGGAATTTGGTATGTCTAGTTTAATCAAGAGAAGGACTAGGGATGACATGATAGCAGTGTTCCAATATCTCAGGGGCTGCCACAAAGAAGAGGGAGTCAAGCTATTCTCCAAAGTGCCCCAAGGCAGGACAAGAAACAACAGATGAAAACTAGTCAAGGAGAGAAGCAACCTAGAACTAAGGAGAAACTTCCTGACAGAACAATTAATCAGTGGAACAACCTGCCTCCAGAAGTTGTGAATGCTCCAACACTGGAAGTTTTTAAGAAGAGACTGGACAGCCATTTGTCTGAAATGGTATAGGGTTTCCTGCCTGAGCAGGGGATTGGACTAGATGACCTCCAAGGTCCCTTCCAACTCTATTATTATGATTATGATTAAGATCCTAAACAGGGCCCTTACACTGGGGACAGAGGAAAGCCTATGGCTTAGATCAGGGTCAGCCAATTTCTTTGTAAAGTGCCAGATCCCACCCCGTCTCCACCTCTGCAGGTAGAACTGGCAGGTATGCAGGCCAAGGTGCAGCTGTCATTGGATAGTACCAGCCTGACAACAGGCAGACCACTTGTATAATAATAATAATAATAATAATAATAATAATAATAATAATAATAATAATAATAATAATAATAATAATAATAATAATATAATAATAATAATAATAATAATAATAATAATAATAATAATAATAATAATAATAATACTGCTGTCATCTAGGATGCTCTTTTCTTGGTCCCACCCTTTACCTGAGAACTCGGGTGAGTGTCTAGCCTGACACTGCGATACCTGTCCACCTGTCCATTCTTAGCTCATGGGTTGTACAAAGATAGGTGAAAGGCTGGGTTTTGCCTGCAGGCCATAGTTGGCTGACCCCTGATTGAGACCAAAGTTCTCTAAACCTTTGGGGGAGCCTGTAGTTCTTTTCTCTATATAAGGACCAGGTTATGTGCAAAATTCCCTTTGCCGTCACTAATAAAGAGATCTCAATGTCTGTGTGTGAAGATATCCAATCACAGACTTGTGAGAGTACCAAGCAATACCACCTCTTACTGCTTCCTTTCTTGTGAAAATACCACTTTTTTTAAAAAAAAAGAAACCTTAGATGCCTAATGGCTGCTTCACATTATATTCCCTCAGATACCAGAGTTTTATGGATGCAATAGACTTTTACAGTGTATTCACAGCATGCTCACGCTTGTATTCGCCCCTCTGACGTATCACTTCTTTGGCAGGTTTGGTGGGAAGGGCGAAAGTTTTCGCCCTCCCACTCACATGTTTGCAAATCACTGATCTCCTCTGGTGGCAAACCAGCATTTTAAGAGGGTCACTGAGAGAAAGGCAGGGCTCTTATTCTTCTCCCTTCCAGCAATTTTATTCCATGTCATTACTTCCGTAGTACCATTTCTTCGGGTGATTAGTTATTGGACTGAATTGCTAGCAGCAGGGAAAAAGAGAAGGAGTTCCTTGCAGCTCTGTGGTCTGCCCTTTTTGCTAATCGGATACCACGGATCACCCACTGACTTCAGTTGTCCGCAACTGGTAACAGTTTTGTCATTGGCTTGTAAATACAGCTGACTGACATCTTTGCATTTAGCAAGGTCTGACCATTTCTGTATGCAGTCATTTGTTAGCGAGATACACCTAGGAGCCAGTCACATCACAGTCTTTCAGCCTGTCTCTCCCACTGTGAGGAGGGAGACTAGGAGTCTTAAATGCACCGTTCTGACTCCTTGGAGTTAACAAGGGATGTAAATCTAAGGATGGGGTGTTTATTTGTTTAGTTTTTTTTATCCTGACTTTATTTTAATTTTTATAATTAATTCAAGGCAGAGAACATACCTTAGAGTCTTTCTTCCTCCTGTTTTCCTCACAACAACAACCCTGCGAGGTAAGATGGGCTGAGAGAGAGAGAGAGAGTGGCTGACCCAAAGACATCCAGCCGACTTTCTTACCTTAGGCAGGACTAGAACTCACAGTCTCCTGATTTTCAGCCTGGTGCCTTAACCAGGAGATCAAACCCGGACCTATTAAACTATTATTATAGAACTAAACTATTATTATAGAACTATTATTTATAGTTATTATAACTATTATCACAGAGCTAAAGTGCTATAAAACTATTATTCAATAATTCATAGCGGAATAGGTGACTTTGCTTCTCTCTGTCTCTTTTGTTGAAGAGATATTGGACATGGACAATAAATAATATATGACAATTTCTGGAATTTTTTTCTAAATACAGAGTTCTACATTAATTTTCCTCTGCTACCAGTTGAAAACCACCAGCATGTAATCAGATTTTTCCCCCCTTTGTCCTGATGCCATAACAACAACAACAACAACAACAACAACAACAACAACAACAATAATAATAATAATAATAATAATAATAATAATAGTTGAAAGGGACCTTAGAGGTCATCTAGCCCAACCCCCTGCTCAGGCAGGAAACCCTATACCATTTCAGACAAATGGCTGTCCAGTCTCTCCTTAAAAACCTCCAGTGTTGGAGAACCCACAACTTCTGGAGGCAGGTTGTTCCACTGGTTAATTGTCCTAACTGTCAGGAAGTTTCTCCTTAATTCTAGCTTGCTTCTCTCCTTGACTAGTTTCCATCTGTTGCTTCTTGTCCTGCTCTCATGTGCTTTTGAGAATAACTTGACTCCCTCTTCTTTGTGGCAGCCCCTGAGATATTGGAAGACTGCTATCATGTCACCCCTAGTCCTTCTTTTCATTAAACTACTAGACATATCCAGTTCCAGCAACCGTTCCTTATATGTTTTAGCCTCCAATGTGATGCCGCCACAAAATCTACTCCAGAGGATGCAAATGAAATGTTAAAAACAGGGACTGAATGTGGCTCAAGAAGAGCTATGGGGGATGGGAGGGGCTGTCCATCAGTGGGAAGTGCTTCCGTTAGGGAAACACATGGTTGGATTTCAGCCAGTGTCTCCTGCAGCGGATTCCTAAGTGGATGCTTATAGTCCTGCTCTCACCTCCTGTAGGAATAAGCCAAAGATCCCCACAATAGCATGTCCAGGTGCTGTATTGTTAATATCTCCAGGCAGCAACCTTGCAACTGCTCCCCCTCCCCTCTGGATTGCTCTTCCAGCTGTGCAACTGCATTGCCCTGGTGGTTTTTGGCCACAGGCCAGAGTTTCACCCCAAGTAATTATACTCTTCTTATTGTTTGACACAAAAGCAGAGGCAAAGTATGGAAAACATCATCCTTCTTTTTAATGTCAGACCAAAAAAGTCGGAGCAGATGTTTTTAAGTAAACATGGACTCTTTTTTGTCCATTTCTGAGAAGTTAAGAGTAGCTTTTTAAAAAAAAAATCAGAAACCTTTAAATCTGTATATACTTTTCCATGTAGTCATAAATTACTTGCAAAATGATTGGGAGCCAATCACAGAGGAATGAATCTGAATATACAATATCTCAGTTTCTCAATAAAAATGTCAAACTGGAATCAGAAGTGGGTAGAATTAAAGTCTAGCATGCAACACTTTTTAAAAAAAAATGCCCATGAAAAATTTAACAATGGTATGTATTTCACAAATCCAATCAATATAATTCTATACTATCTTCAGTATGTCACTTCCAAGTTGTTGTACTAAAATAATATTACTATGTACTATGCTCCTTCCCTTTGTCTAAAAATAATGGCAGCTGTCATTTAATGTTCCTGAGATAAAAAAAAGGGGTTGATGAGGGGGTGAGGAGACTGTGTGTAGGGCAGGGAAGTGATAATTCAGTTTATATTCATATTATGTTTTTTTTTTCCCTAAGAACTTAACAGCTTAGTGGCTGGGGAATTTCTGTTGTCTGAGAAATCTCAGTTTTACATTATGTATTTGTCTCCTTTCTTCCAGCACTGCAAACTGAATTATTTATTTATTTATTTGTTTTTATATACCGCCCTTCTCCCGAAGGACTCGGGGTGGTGTACAGAGCAAGGTAAGTATACAGTAAAGCAATAGTAAAACAAATGAAACCCCAAAATCTATCAGGCCAGGCCGGCTTGCTGGAATAGGTAGGTAGAAATTAGGACTATGGCATGGGAATTATGGGAATGGTTGTCCCCCATACCTGCAATTGATACTGAGAAAAATCTCAGTTGCTCCAGCTGAAGAGTTTCCCACATTTGATACAAATATTAGCTACATGTTCCCTAATCCAAACTGGATCCCACTATGGAAGGTCAGAAGAGACCATTCATTGTGGTCCTGGTTGGGAATCAACCCATACCTTACAATGGAACGAATGTGTGAGGGATTTCTTTCATATAAACTGAAGGGGAGTGGATTTGTGGGTAGACCTATTTGTGCGCGCTTGTCTGAAGTATGGGTGAGTAGATGGATAATCGGTATGTGCTTGAAATTCCCAATATGTTATCCTCAAAGGAATGCAAATTTCAGAAATAGAGTGATGAAGATCCTTAGCCTCTGATTTATGGAGGTTTAGAAGAGCGATATCTCCAGATTTATAAAATTTATAGTGAAAGTTAGTGTTTCTACCTAACTTTCACTTTCAATTATAGGGATTATGGGAGGCTCACAAACCCATCGCAAAGGCCTTCTTTGTTCTTTTTACAAAAGAATGAAGAATGGTCAAAGTAAGAATGCACAGTACAGTTTCTCTGCTGAGCTGGCTAACAATTAAGTTCTGCACAGAAGGAGCAAGTGAAATGGAGCTGAGCATGAAGAATCAAGGAGCATTCTGGCCAAAATAGTCTTTTGACAGAAGTCTGAAGTTGCTCAAGATTTCACTTTATGGCCTCTATAGTTTAATAGTTAACCTGGCAGAGCAATGGCACAAGACATGTATTTTGCATGCCTCTGGCTAACTGCAGCAACCCAAGTAAAGGAGAAAGCCACAAGTTTGCTAGTTAATTTGCCAGAAACCTGGGTTCAATTTCTGCCTTTAACCACAGACTTCCCACGTGGATCTAGCCAAGTTGCTTGGTTTTTCTTTGGCTGATGTCCAAAGTTTGTCGAAGTTAAGAAAAGAAGTCTTAGACTGGGAAGAATCTTCTCTTCCTCCCCCTCCTCCCCAATATTCTGTGAAACCCAATTTAGTCAAAGGGTTTGGGAGGTATCCCAAATGTGGTAGAGATAAACCATCTGGAGCACTTTTGATGCAACCAAGCAGAACAAAAGCAAACAATGGAGTTGGCAGGCAAATTTCTGAATGTAGGAGGAAAAAATATAAACTAGGGTTAAGAGGTTAATTCTTTCACATTGATGAATGTTACCAATCTCATGTTAAATATCAGTATGGAACATGAATTTATGATTCTGAATACTACCCTTAGCATCGGAAAAAGCATCCCAGAGTCAGAAAAAGAATTAGCTTCCCAACAGCTGGAAGCCACCACTCCTCAATGCCTCACTAGATGGTTGTTTATTTTTTATTTTATTTTATTCATTTAAACTTTTCTATAGCCACCTATCTTGAAAAAAAACTCTGGGTGGCTTGCAACCCCAAAACAAAACAATATCTAACTATATATATATATATATATATATATATATATATATATGTATATGTATATGTATATGTATATGTATATGTATATGTATATGTATATGTATATGTATATGTATATGTATATGTATATGTATATGTATATATATATATACACATATACACACATACTGTATAAAGGGTATGGTTAGCTGATGAAAGCAAAGAAGCTCGAAATAGCTATCCTAGCCTCCCATTTAACTCAGCAAAAAGAAATTTGAATACATACACATACACACACACACACACACACACACACACACACATTGTACTATGACAATACATCACCATGTGGCATTTCTTTATACTTGAAACATGGGATAAGAGGTAGGAAAAAAAGGCAATGCTGAGAATCCAACTGCCAGTGAGCGATCATTGTTTTGTTCATTTGATTTATATAGCTTCCCATTCAGTACAGGTAGCCCTTGACTTAAAACAGCTTGTTTAGTGGCTGTTCAAAGCTACAATTGCACTGAAAAAAGTGACTTATGACTGTTTTTCACACTTATGACCGTTGCAGCACCCCCATGGTCACCTGATCAAAATTCAGATGTTTGGCAACTGACTCATATTTACAACGATTGCCGTGTCTTGGGGTCATATGATCACTTTTTGCAGCCTTCTGACAAGCAAAGTCAGTGAGGAAGCCAGATTCACTTAGCAACCGTGTTACTACCTTAACAATTGCAGTGATTCAGTTAACAGCTGCGGCAAGAAGTGTGGCAAGAAGGTAAAATGGGGCAAAACTCAACAACTGTCTCACTTAGCAACATAAAGTTTGGGCTCAATTGTGGTCATAAGTCAATGACTACCTGCACACAAATCATGTAGCTGAGGTGCCTCAGCTTCTTATTCCAGACCAGGTGTATCCAACCCATGGTCCACATGCGGCTCTAGACAGCTAATAATGCAACCCACAAGATCATAAGCTTTTTAAATCATTACGTAATTTTTAGCTTGCTATTTATATACATGATATCATATATTTTATATGCAGCTGAGACAACTCCTCTTCACTCAGTGTGGCCCAGGCAAGCCAAAAGGTTGGACATCCATGTTCTAGATACTCAGTCAACAGAGGATCTTCCAGTAATAGAGAGCCATGATGATTAACAATGTTTTTCTCCAAATAAACAACAACAAAAAATCAGATCTAACACCAGAGGTGAATTTCTGTAAGGAAGAGGCACATATTTTACATTATATACATTCCTTCCATGGAAGGCAGAAATAACCTACATGACAAGTATTTGTGTGAGATGTATTTCCTTCTTTTTAAATAAAAATTCTGGAGGTGAATTCCTACATCTAGAGACTAAAAATATGGAGAGGAATGTTAAATGGTTACATGACTTTTTAAGACACAGAGTTCAAATAAAAGACTGATATGACAGGATGGATAAGC
Source organism: Vipera ursinii (assembly GCF_947247035.1). Lineage (NCBI taxonomy): Eukaryota > Metazoa > Chordata > Lepidosauria > Squamata > Viperidae > Vipera > Vipera ursinii. The sequence continues at coordinate 212,364,688 of NC_139512.1, read as the reverse complement.
AAAATCGAAGTTAGATATATCACTCTCCAAGAATTTTTATATCGAAGCCAAAAATGCCTATAAGAGTTAGAAATATTTTTTTCTAGGCAAAACTCCAAGAATACCTTTTTGCCAAAGTTTCCATGTATAGTTGAAAGCACTTTAAAAGTGGGGTCGGGGGGTCGGGGGGTGGGGGGGTGGGGGGTGGGAGGGAAGAAACCTATGTAGCTATTTATTCAATCTATGTAGATACTAAACTTTGTGTTTCTCTATAGACTGATGTATATAAGTAGAATTTTAAAGATTCAATCATGGTAAAAAATGGATTATAGCCTCACTGAATTACAAGCACAAATAGGAACCTGCCATTTCCAGTGTAACATTACAATGGACAGAATTAATGCCATTGTTAATTAAAACAAATGTAAAATTTGCTTCACAACTGGCGTCTGCTTACCTGAGCCAATGCTATTGAATTCAGTATGATGCACTCCTGAATAGACAAATGTAACGAACATGATAGCATGAGGAAAAGATAGTGTATCTATGGAGACTGTCAGTCATCCAGGTCAGGGCTTTTCAACCAGTGGTATGGGTACCACCTGTGGTACATTGGCACCTGGCAGGTGGTATGTGACCATCCTAGAAAAGTGGTAGCAGGGGAGGGGAATGAGCTGAACCGGTGGCAGCACCGCACAAGCCTGAGCGAGAGATGGCTGGAGCTGCAGGGCTGTCAGGGCCCAGCAGAAGTGGCAGGATCAGCGCTTCCTCGGGGCTGTCAGGGCTCAGTGGAAGCACCAGGATCAGCGCCAGGCTCCAGCTGGAGCTGGGCACTGATCCTGGTGTTTCTGAGCCCAGGTCATGGTTAGCCCAAAGGTGCTTTTTCAAGAGGCAACTGGAGTTACTTTGTTTTTCCTTGAAGACATTTTGCTTCTCGTGCAGGAAGCTTCTTCAGTTCTGAACTGAACTTTGAGATGAAGAGATTGTGTATTTCAATAATAAGAGTTGAATAAGGCCCCACCATAAACTTCATCTATGCCTGCCAATTCCCAGGGATCTATCGTGTGCTAGATTACTTCGAACAGGATTCTGATTTCTGATAATTGAGAATGAAAATATTGGACAGACTTGCCTCTTAGTACCAGGGGCTGGAGGGCATGATTACTTAGTTGTATTATGTGCTCTGGTCCCTCTTAGTCGCTTTCTTCCATCTGGGAATGACTGGCATTTAGAAAAAACATTCCCAACCTTCATTTCATCCCTGTCTCCAAGGGTATTCTGAAGCAAATTCTCCATTTGTTTTTCTTCTAGGCAGGGAAGGCATCTGAATAATATACTTTTCAGCGGGAAGAATCGTCAGGAAGCACTGCAATATATTTGTCCACCTAAAGGCTTTCAGATTTCATCCCTTTTCATTTTACATTCCCAAAGAAATTCCCTCCACCCCCTTGAAAATACAAATCGTTCTATCCTCCCCCTCCCCCCCAAAAAATCTGGCTTATAAATGTAAATAATATAATGGTCTTTGCCTAAGAAAGCACTGTACATCATTAAATCAAGGGGAGCTACAGCTATATGATTTGTTATGGGCATCCGCTCCTGGAATCAATTATCTATATATTTTAGAGAAACACAAAATTTACAGGCTTTTCAAATAAGGGATGATGGTGAGTTGAAGGAAAACACAGATCTTTCAGAGTGATGCAGGCACAAGCAAGAAATCAATGGAAGTCTAAGAAGGGGAATTATTAAAGGAAATAATAATTCCAGATTGATGTGTCATATTATACAGATCATACCCCTCATGGGGGTTGTAATTCAATTATTTGTGGAAAGAAATTTTACCTTTTTCAGAGGTACATATTTATCAGGGCAATTTCAGTAGGAAAAGGTAGAGGAGAAAGTAGGAGCACCAGAAGCTCCCTTTAAAATGAAAAGCATTGTTTTGGATCATGCTTGAGTCTCATTCAACTGCACTCTCACTTTCAAACTAATTGAAAGTATGTAATCCATTGTACCCCTTCATGGATTACTGCCTTGTCGTGGCGAAGGGGCTTGCATAATTCAATGAAGCTATGAGCTATGCCGTGCAGGGCCACCCAAGACGGAAAGGTCATAGCAGAGAGTTCTGACAAAACATGATCCACTGGAGAAGAAATGGTAACCCACTCCAGTATCTTTGCCATGAAAACCCTATGGACAGTACCAAAAGGCAAAAGGATATGACACTGGAAGATGAACCCCTCAGGTCAGAAGGTGTCCAGTATGCTACTGGGGAAGAGCAGAGGGCTAGTACTAGTAGTGCCAGAAAGAATGAAGCGACTGGGCCAAAGCCGAAAGGACGCTCAGCTGTGGATGTATCTGGTGGTGAAAGGAAAGTCCAATGCTGTAAAGATTTTTTCTCCATAGGAACCTGGAATGTAAGATCCATGAATCAAGGCAAGCTAGATGTGGTCAAACAAGAGATGACAAGACTGAACATCGACATCTTAGGAATCAGTGAACTAAAATGGACAGGAATGAGTGAATTTAATTCAGATGACCATCGGGTATACTACTATGGGCAATAATCCTTCAGAAGAAATGCAGTAGCCTTCATAGTCAATAAAAGAGTAGGAAAAGCAATTCTGGGATACAATCCTCAAAATGACAGAATGATCTCAGTTCGAATCCAAGGCAAACCATTCAATATCACAGTAGTACAAGTCTATGCCCCAACCACCGGTGCTGAAGAGGATGAAATTGACCGGTTCTATGAAGCCCTACAGCACTTTATAGAACTAACACCAAAAAATGATGTCCTTATCATCATGGGGAATTGGAATGCTAAAGTAGGAAGCCAAAAGATAACCGGAATAACAGACAAGTTTGGCCTTGGAGTACAAAATGAAGCAGGGCACAGGCTGATAGAATTTTGTCAAGATAATACGATGGTCATAGCAAACACTCTTTTCCAACAACCCAAGAGATGGCTCTACACATGGACATCACCAGACAGTCAACACAGAAATCAGATTGACTATATGCTCTGCAGCCAAAGATGGAGAAGCTCTATACAGTCAGTAAAAACAAGACCAGGAGCTGACTGTGGCTCAGACCATGAGCTTCTCATTGCAAAGTTTAGGCTTAAACTGAAGAAAGTAGGAAAAAGTACTAGGCCAGTCAGGTATGAATTAAATCATATCCCTGTTGAATATACAGTAGAGGTGACAAATAGATTTAAGGAATTAGATCTGATAGACAGAGTGCCTGAAGAACTATGGACAGAGGTTCGCAACATTGTACAACAGGTAGCAACCAAAACCATCCCAAAGAAAAAGAAATGCAAGAAAGCAAAATGGCTGTCTGAGGAAGCTTTGCAAATAGCTGAGGAAAGGAGGGAAGCAAAAGGCAAGGGAGAAAAAGAAAGATACGCCCAATTGAATGCAGAATTCCAGAGAATAGCTAGATGAGATAAGAATGCCTTCTTAAATGAACAGTGCAAAGAAATAGAAGAAAACAATAGGATAGGGAGGACCAGAGATCTTTTCAAGAAAATTGGAGAGATGAAGCGAATGTTTCATGCAAAAATGGGCATGATAAAGGGCCAAAATGTCAGGGACCTAACAGAGGCAGAAGAGATTAAGAAGAGGTGGCAAAATTACACAGAAGAACTATACAAGAATGAGCTTAACGTCCCTGATATTCACAATGAGGTGGTCACTGACCTCGAGCCAGACATCCTAGAATGTGAAGTGAAGTGGGCTTTAGAAAAGCTGAGCAACAACAAAGCTAGTGGAGGTGACAGTATTCCAGCTTAGCTATTCAAAATCTTAAAAGACGATGCAGTAAAAGTGCTACACTCAATTTGCCAGCAAATTTGGGAAACTCAACATTGGCCACAGGATTGGAAAAGATCAGTTTACATTCCAATTCCAAAGAAAGGCAGTGCCAAAGAATGTTCAAACTATCGCACCATTGCACTTATTTCTCATGCTAGTAAAGTTATGCTTAAAATCCTACAAGCTAGACTCCAGCAGTATGTGGATCGAGAACTACCAGAAGTACAGGCAGGATTTTGAAGAGGCAGAGGAACTAGAGATCAAATTGCCAACATACGCTGGATCATGGAGAAAGCTAGAGAGTTCCAGAAAAACATCTACTTCTGCTTCATTGACTATGCTAAAGCCTTTGATTGTGTGGATCATAACAAACTGTGGCAAGTTCTTAAAGAGATGGGCGTACCAGACCATCTTATTTGTCTCTTGAGAAACCTATATGTGGGCCAAGAAGCAACAGTGAGAACTGGACACAGAACCACTGATTGGTTCAAAATTGGGAAAGGAGTTCAGCAAGGCTGTATACTGTCGCCTTGCCTATTTAACTTATATGCAGAGCACATCATGAGAAAGGCAGGGCTAGATGAATCAAAAGTTGGAATTATGATTGCCTGAAGAAATATCAACAACCTAAGATATGCAGATGATACCACTCTAATGGCAGAAAGTGAAGAAGAAGTAAAGAGCCTCTTGTTGCGGGTGAAGAAGAAGAGTGCAAAACTTGGGTTGAAACTTAACATTAAGAAAACCAAGATCATGGCATCCGGCCCTCTCAATTCCTGGCAAATAGATGGGGAAGAAACGGAGGTAGTGACAGATTTTATTTTCCTGGGCTCCAAGATCACTGCAGATGGGGACTGTAGCCAAGAAATTAAAAGACGTTTGCTCCTCGGGAGGAAAGCCATGGCAAATCTAGACAGCACACTAAAAAGCAGAGACATCACCCTGTCAACAAAAGTGTGTATAGTCAAGGCTATGGTCTTCCCAGTTGCAATGTATGGCAGTGAAAGCTGGACCATAAAAAAGGCTGAGCGCCAAAGAATTGAGGCCTTTGAACTATGGTGCTGGAGAAGACTCCTGCGAGTCCCTTGGACTGCAAGGCGATCAAACTGGTCAGTCCTAGAGGAGATCAACCCTGACTGCTCTTTAGAAGGCCAGATCTTGAAGCTAAAACTCAAATACGTTGGCCACCTAATGAGAAGGAAGGACTCACTGGAGAAGAGCCTAATGCTGGGAAAGATTGAGGGCAATAGAAGGGGATGACAGAGAATGAGGTGGCTGGATGGAGTCACTGAAGCAGTAGGCGTGAGCTTAAATGGACTCCAGAAGATGGTAGAGGACAGGAAGGCCTGGAGGAATGTTCTCCATAGGGTTGCGATGAGTTGGACACGACTTCACAGCTAACAACAACAACAAATCCATTGTAAAAGTTAAAATTCATCCTATGGTGAATGGAATGGAATTCTGTTTTGAAACAACCAAGTTTGCAATGCTGTGGATGTTGTTAGGTGCCATACTACCTCTGCAAACTCATCCTGTGGCCCAAAGCACTTTCTACCAGATGAGCCTGACTGTTTTTTTAAAGCCTTACCTAAGGCGATAAATTTAGAGAAAATCTCGCCGTTCACCAATGCCCCTTTAGGAACATCTGCAAGGGAGATATTTCATTGGCTGTAAGGGAACCAGGCTTCCAAATAATAATGCAGAGTCCTTGTTCTCTTGAAATGCCATCTTTGTTGGGTGGAGAATGTGTTACATAGTGATGATGATGATGATGATGATGATGATACCTTTATTGTCACTTTGAATGTACACCAATCGGCATACATCAAAATGAAATTTCGTTGCATACAGCTCTCAAAGGGTCACCACCTCCAATATATACTCCTTGTTCGGGGCCCGCTCAAATTTCACATTGTCCATTTTAGTCTCTAGGGAGTGAACGAGGGCAAACAGGACAGATGGAAATGGGGCTCCCTGTGGATTAGCCCTCAAGTTAGCTTGTATTCTGACAACCTCGCCTTCTTTCCTTTTTCTGATCCTGCCTCTTCCACCTTTTCCTTTAAGAGGCCTTGCTTCTTTTCGCCCCTGGAGCACGCTGCCACCGCCACCAACTCCTCCAAAAGCCTCCTCCAAATCACCTACTTAACTAAGTTAGGGCTATTAAATAACGTCAACACAACAAGACTGCAAAGCCACCTGGTGAGTTTACTTTCATTCCAGAATAAAAGAAAAACTAAGAATTTAAGGAATTTGAAAAAAGTGTCAAAAAGTAAGTAATCTAAGACAGGGCTTTTCAACCTTTTCACCCATTGTACCACTTTTAGGATACGGCAACATCCGAGTACCACCAGTCGCCTAGCAAGGTGTCAAAAAATTGATGACCAAAAAAAAAAAAAGGAAAAAAGTGATGAAGTACAGGTAGTCCTCGACTTATAACAGTTCACTTAGTGACTGTTCGAAGTTACAATGGCACTGAAAAAAGTGCCCCCCAAGCCACAGCCGAGCAAGACATCTGCCTGCCCACCTGGCGGCACTCTTCTTCCTGTCCGAGGTTTTCATTGTTGTGAGCTTTTCTGTTGAGGATTGGCAGTGGGGGTGGGGTAGGGGGTGTTTGGTTTTTATTCCCCCCCCCCTCTGCTGGGTGGGCATAACATTTCAGTGGCTCCAGGTCTGCTTCAGAGTAGAGTTCAAAATGCTAGTGCTTTCTTAAAATTTTCAGTGATTTAGGGCATAAATAATCTTTGCCATCCTAAATGCATTTTTCTCCTAGAATCTAAAATGAGGCATATGACAACTAGGAAAGTGATTTTCTCAATGATGACTCCCTAAAAATGTCCAGGGGATGCTTAGCTGATAACCACAGATGCATTTTGAATGACCTTCCTCATTTTCTTTGGTCTTTAATAAATTTCAGCCTTCTCCGTTATAATCATTTCACTCGCTTTTAGGACTATACTGTGAATGTCCTTTTATAAAGCTCTTTACTTATAGTATGCCAGTGAAGTATTGAAAGATAATTATTTATTTTATTCATTATTTTTAGCCTAATTTCCTCTGGCAGCTCAAGGAGGCATACAGAGCACTTACTTTTTCAGCTTTTCTCTGAAACACCCCTATGAAGTATGTAGTGCTTTTTTTTTTGTAAAAGAAAAAGGTGCCGAAACTCACACACGTCATGCAACCAGCCTTGCCTACCCTACAAGGTTCCATCCAAAAAAGGTGCCGGAACTCCGTTCTGAGGCATTCTGTGAGAAAAAAAGCCCTGTGTAGGACTGAAAGACCATGACTGATGGTATATAACAGTGATGGCAAACCTTTTAGAGACTGAGTGCCCAAACTGCAACCCAAAATCCACTTATGTATCATCGGGTGCTGGGTGGGCGTGGCCCATTGGGTGGGTGTAGCCCATTGGGTGGGCGTGGCTGCAATGGTAACGGCAGACTGGGTGGAACTAAAAAGTTCAGTCAATCAATTCCAACTTTGCAAGATCTTTTTTTTCCCTGTGAGAAGTTGAAATTGATTGATTGATTGAAACTTTTTTTTTTCTTGCACACGGCGGTGGAGGCCTAAAGCGAAAATGTTTCATAAAACTCGGTTGAAGGCCTAGGACTGGGGCGATGGCGCGGGTGCCCACAGAGAGGGCTCTGCGTGCCACCTTTGGCACCTGTGCCATGGGTTTGCCACCACGGATATATAATATATAACCGTAATAAAATTAAAGTTTACATTAATGGTTCCAGGATCAATCTTGAAAGGTCCCCTGGAAAAGCCAGATCTTTACAGTTTTCCTGAAAGTCCCAAAGATGTGGGTGCTCCTTGCATCAGAAGATAAACTTCCCCATAGGGAAAAAAAACTTTTACACAGAAGCTTCAGGGCCCCTCCATTTGTACATCTAGGTAAGCGGAGATAGAGTTGGATGCTAAGGGAAAGATGGCTTCACAAACAGCTGAAGCCATCAAAGGCCTTAAACGTGGCAACCAGGCCCTTGAATTGCATTCAGAAAAAAAAAACAGGTAGCTCAAGCGGTTCTTCCAGCAACATGACAGAATTGAGACTGACCCATAACATGTGGGCTGCTGCCGTTATGACTGGATTATGCAACCTGAAAATATTGGTGGAAACCAACATAGAGCAGGAAGGATCAGGAGTTCTTCTGAAGGGTATTCGGGTTGGGTGATAATCATGGTTAGGATTACAGATTGTTTCTTTATATTCTTTCAGGTCTTTGTGTTACACTTGGATTGTGGATGCTGTATGTATTGTTCATCTTTGGGAAGCATCAAAAGTTCTTACAGACAGATAGATAGATAGATAGATAGATAGATAGATAGATAGACAGACAGACAGACAGACAGACAGACAGACAGACAGACAGACAAACAGATATCATCCGGACATTTAGTCTGCAATTCTATTTACTCGTATCTGAGAATACATATATTTTCATTACTTGAGAGATATGCATAGTGCTGCATTTTAATTTCCATCAAAAAAAAAATTGTCTGGTGCTTCCGGTGGCTCCGCGGCGACGGAGGGAGCCTTCCCGGGCTGCCCGCGGCTCAGCTGGTGTTTTTTCGCCCGAAACAGCGCCGATCAGCTGTTCGGGCGAATTTGAAGCCCCCTCCTCGGGAGAAGAGGAGGGGGTGAGCCCCCAGGTGGGGGTTGAGTTCGCCGGGGCCGCCTGAGCTTGGAGCTTGGGCGGCCGAAGGATTGAACTCCCCCGTAGCCTGGGCTGCTCCCAGCTGACCAGCATCTCTGCTCCGGACTTTATGGAGCAGAGCCAGGCGTCTGCGACCATCCCTGCTTGAAGGAGAGACTATGAAAGGGAAAGAGCAGGCAGAGCAGTACAAGAGGGAAAGATGAAGAGATGAAGAAGATTTTATTTTACTCTCAAGCTTGATGGACTTTGCTTAAAACTTAAAGTGAAAGTGCGTCACAATTGTAAGTAAAAGATGGCGGCGAAACCTCCCCCTAGAACTTTTCGGAGTGCTGGAAATTCTCCGGTGCAACAACAATCATTGCTGCAGGCGTTGCATTCTCCTGATGTATTGACATCGAAGGATCTTGAAAAACATACCCAGTTAATTTTGGAGTCAATGGGTGTTAAATTTCTACAGATGGAGGAGAAATTGGAGAAATTGGAGCAGAGAATGGAAGAAAGGATGGAACAGAAACTTAGAGAAATGAAGGTAGACATTTTGTCCTCAGTGCAAAAAGTTGCTAAATGTGTGGAGGTGCTGGATGATCAAGTGCAAGACTTGATTCAAAAGAATGCTTTATTAGAAGCAAAAGTATTGGAAATTGAAGATTTAAAAGACAAAATTGACAGTGAACAGAGCTTGGCCCAATTTTACCAGATGCAGTTTGCTGTGAGAATTAGAGGCCTAAAAGAGAATATTAAGGAAGATTTAAAGCAGCTGGTTTCTGAGGCTTTTGAGGGAGTATTGAACCATCCAGCATCTGAATTAAAACAAGGTATGGACAAAGTGTTCCGTGTGAATTCGTGGATTGCTAAACAGAGAAAGTTGCCTAGAGATGTGGTGGTTTATTTTGTAAAAAGGGAAATTAGAGATGAAGTTATACAAGCTGCCTACGATACCAAAGTTGTGATTGCTGGTCAACAAGTTTTGGTTTTAAAAGAAATTCCTCCAAAGATTTTAAAGAGAAGGAAGGATTTTATATTTCTTGTGCAAGAGCTCAAGCAAAGAGATATAAGGTTTAGATGGGAGATCCCAGTTGGGTTGAGCTTCATGTATGATGGCAAAAGATACTGTTTGAGTAATGTGAAGCAAGCGCATGATTTTTATAATAATGTCTTGGAAGTAACCCCATCAACACTTCTGGAAGCTGCAGAGGGATCTGGAGAAGGAGAACATCAAGAGGATGAAGATGCACAGATAGACGAGAAGGGTACAGGAGGAGTTCAAGCTGCAACTCTTTTGGATGATCTTAGAGAACAGAGGGTGACGCGTGCTGCCTTAAAACGCTCAAAAAAGAAAAAAAAATAAGACCAGTAGAAATCTATGGAACTTCCACAAAATATTTATAGTTAAGTGGTAGTTGTGTTTTTTTTAAAAAAAAAAGTTTTGGGATGCTATGTATGGTAATAGATTTTTTTTTTTTTTAATTTGGAATTAATGGACAACTTACTACAGAGGAAGAGGAAGAAAGTTTTGTGGGTTAATGTGGGTTAATTTGTGTAAGAACTATTTATTAATGTGCAAATGAGAATATGTTAAGGTAATAGTGAATTGTGGAAGAACATAGATGGGAATGATGCTAGTTTTTTTTATTTTAGTTTTTTATATATATTTAGTATTATTAAGGATTGGTTTACTATATACAAGCTAGAGAGTGATGGATTTTAGAGTTTATAATTGTTAGTATATGATTGTTTATGATTGCCTTTTAGATATATACCTTGTATTTTGCTTTGTATTTTGTTTTATAAAATTGTATTTTATAAAACTTTTCAATAAAAAAAAAAATTGTCTGGTGAACCATTGGATTCTTAGGTTTTTGAGTGATGGCTGTCAATTCAGTATATTATTAGCAGGACATTTAGAGTAATCAGGGCATATGGCTTATGGGACTGATTTTGAAGCAATACCCATAAGGAAGGTGTTCATTAAGAATTACTGACACCACTTAATCCAGCGAAGTTATTAAGCAAGAGGGAACAAATTACCTTAGAGTTTAGGAAAAGTAAAACCTTGCTCTGGGAGCCTGAAGCATGGGTTCAAAAGATTTAATTCTGGAAACTCCCAAGCTATCCCCTGAAGTGGCATAGTCCAGCAGAGGCTCAGAAGTTGGTCCAACCTACTAACAATACTGTGTGCTGGATGTTAATCATTTGCTCTCATTGTTAGACTACTCACTATACACCTGTTCCTTAATTAAATTGAAACTAACCAAGGAGAGAAGCAACCTAGAACTAAGGAGAAATTTCCTAACAGTGAGAGCAATCAGACAATGGAATGACTTGCCTTCAGAAGTTGTGGGTGCTCCATCACTGGAGGCTTTTAAGAAGAAACTGGACAGCCATTTGTCTGAAATGATATCCTGCTTGAGCAGGGGGTTGGACTAGAAGACCTCCAAGGTCCCTTCCGACTCTGTTATTCTATGTTTTAGGATGTTTAATCTGAGCAAATTTGGAGTCTTTAATATTTCAGTCTGTATCTTGAAAAAGGTTTAAAAAGGGGAGTCCTACTGTTTTAGTCTACTGGCTATTTTAAAATAATTTTTATTCTTGACAGTTGATTAGTCTATGGAAAACTGGAGAAAATCGAGGCCATATGAATTTCTAGGACTTCAGGCCTCCGTAGGGAATTCCCCAATACATCAAGCAGTCAGTGGCTGGTAATTCCCCGCTCGGTTCCACTGCTCAGCTGGCCTGATGGGATATGGTTTTCCTAAATAATGTCTGGCCTGCATAGTCTTACTTTCTCAAAGTGCTGTAAGAAAGATTCGACGTCTCACAAGAGTCAAGTCAGCATTAAATCAGTAGGAGTGGAAACATGACCCTTGCTATGATCGGAACATTTCACTGACGTGCTCTCAGAATCTACTGAAAACAACCCTTTGCTTTAAATTTGTTTCTACATACATGAATGAACCTTTATTGTCAAAGTACAACCATGTCTACATTGAGATTGGCTGAGCCTCCCTTCGTGCCCCCACCCCCCAACTTACAGTGACACAAACCCTCCATCTTATTACACCATGTGAACTAATTGCACAACACACCGGCCTCGCAAGTCAATTATGCAATTATTTCCCATTCAAAAGCCTAACAGCCCGTGGATAAAAGCTGTTCTTCAGCCTGTTGGTACAGCTGGCTATACTCCTATATCTCCTACCCGATGGTAGGAGAGTAAAGAGATACCGTCCAGGGTGTGAGTCATCCCTGAGAATTTTCCTCACTCTTCCAAGGCAGCGAGCCCTGGCGATGTCATCCAGTGGTGTCAGGGGATAGCCCACAATGTCTTGTGCTGTGGTCACCACTCTCTGTAAAACTTTCCTATCTGCGGTTGTCAGACCAGCATACCAAACCACAATACCATACGAGAGGATGCTCTCTATAGTAGACCGGTAAAAGAGGGTCATTAGTCGTTGTTCTACCCTGTTCTTCTGCAAGACCCTGAGAAAGTGAAGTCTCTGTTGGGCCTTTCTGGCCACCTGGGTTGTATTAACTTTCCAGGTAAGATCTTCTCAGAGGTAGACTCCCAGAAATTTAAAGGAGGAAACTCTCTCTACACAGTCCTCCCCGATGTAAAGTGAGGCAGGTTCCTCCTTTTTCCTCCAGAAGTCTAGCACCATCTCTTTCGTCTTGCCGAAGTTCAGGTGCAAGTTGTTGTTACAACACCATATGGATAGTTTTTGTACCTCCACCCTGTATGCTGTCTCATCCCCATCATACAACCCCTTTCTCAAGACAAATGGTTTGCTCAGCCAGTCTTAACGATTAAGTAAAGTTTTTGTTTCTGTTTTGGGAAGATTGATTTGTTGTTAGTGAGATGTGCAGTGTGGGTATCTACATAGCCCGATCTCAAGGACTCCCATTTCCACTGTGGGACTCTAGTCTTTTGGTACAATCTGTCCTTGACAAATAACCCTCTCTCATTACATCACGTAGCTGAGGTTTCATTATGGTTTTGAGAACTTGCCACAATCTGTATGTTTGCGCTTGATAGGGAAACCCTGTTCCTGAGAAGCAAAAACCAAGGGTCAGTAGGGAATATTGAGTGTCGTTTCCATATTTTTCTTTTTAATGAGCTGCCAAGTGCAAATGTTTAAGCTGCAAAAGAAATTCATTCGACTGGTAGTAGTTTTTAGGCTTTTCGCATCTCAACAAACACAGCTGGCATGTACGCTGTGGTGTGAAAACACTGATTTGTGGTTTGCTAAGCGTGTTCATAAAGCTGAAAAGCGGCGGGGGTGGGGGGGAGCAAGCTGCAGTTAAACAGCAAATTGACCTAAAAGGGTGCAATGCATAATGAATAAATTGTTCAGATGCAAACAATATGGGACGTTGAGTTTGCACATTTGCACTGAGGTCTTCCAGGGGTGGGGGAGGGAGCTCAGAATGTGAAGATGGAGGACACGGCCTCATGACTCAGGTTGCTTTTCTATATGTGTCAATATACACATATATATAAATAAAGGGAACACTTAAACAACACAATGTACTGTATTTAATAGTAGGATGTCTTATTTTCTGTTCACTTTATTTTTTTGAGCAGTATGTATATGTATGTGTGTGTGTGTGTGTATATATATATACACACAGAAAACATATATATATATATATATATATATATATATATATATATATATATATATATATATATATATATATATATATATATATATATATATATATAAAATGTATACACACACACACACACACACACACACACACACAAATACATACAAAGCCAGTGGGGCTGGGAATGTGATGCTGTGCCAACCGTCTTGTCCATTTCAAACCTCTCTTCCCCCACCCAGTGGATGCCAATGCACATTTAAAATATTGAGTTCATGTTGTGGTCACTCTCATAAACTGGCTGCGTAAGAAGATTATTTCATCATAAAATGGCGATTAAAAACATTTATTCACCAGAAAGTTAGCCAATGAGTTGCTCTCAGTCCCTTGACTGTTATGCTATCTAGTATGCTGTCTGGACATTGTCTTTTCTTATGTCCAGTGGTCACACTTCTAAAAAAAAAAGCACCCTATATTTTATTTTCTAAAAAATTGCATGGGGCCTTTTTAGAGGCTAAACACAGTTTTAAAAATTAAATGACATTCAATGTGCTTTATGTAGCATCACGTCATCTTCTCGTTTCATTTTTTTCATTTAGATGACTTTAACCTAGTGCCGCGTAGCAGAGTGAGCGCCTTTTACTCGTCCCAGCTTCTGCCAACCTAGCAGTTCGAAAGCACGTAAAAAATGCAAGTAGAAAAATAGGGACCACTACGGTGGGAAGGTAACAGCATTCCGTGCGCCTTTGGCGTCTAGTCATGCCGGCCACATGACCATGGAGACATCCTCGGACAAGCGCTGGCTCTTCGGCTTTGAAACAGAGATGAGCACCGGCCCCGAGAGTCGGAAACAACTAGCACACATGTGCGGGGGAACCTTTACCTTTACCTTTAACCCTAAGGCTTCAGGAATTTGTGTGTCATCCTTGTGCAGGGGCCACACTAAATTTCTCTATATCATTCCAACAAAAAATTAAGAGTGCCTAGATGATTCTAAGGAGGATACCTTCGAAGGTCATTGATCCCATTAATTGTTGATTTTGAGTCAATATATAGGACCTTTCAAGCCAGCCCTGCCAGAATATTTTCTGAATCTTAGAGAGTTTTTTTCTTTATCATAACCAGAGACCTATTTACCTTATATTAGGGAGATGCCAAGGGAAGAAGCATCCATCAGTGCTGGAATAAGAATATCAGCAGAAAGAAAATGCAGACTATCTTTCCATGTGAAGCGTATTGATCTATATCTTTATTCATAGAAAGTGTTAGGAATACTCAGTTAGCAAAACAGAGTTATGGGAAACCAAAACAACGAGAGGCTAATGCAACTTGTGAACAACTTTTTAATACAGGGAGGTATTCAAGGAGGGGAGAACTTTCTCCAAATGTCATTTTCCCATTGACTGAAATTGGTAGCCCACCAGGGAAAATGGTTTCATGTAAGTAATGTGTTGAATCATTGAGCTATGGGCTCTGCCAAACAAAGTAGGTCTTGAAAAGTAAGCCTACTTCATGGCCTACTTACTGTACTGCAATTTACACACTAGACATCTTGTTTTGTTTTTTAATAAGTAGCCTGAGCATCACTGAAGGCATGATGTCATTTATTGATAGAGTCCCTGTCCCCTTGAAGTCTTTGTGCTGAAACAGAACTCAATATTTCAGAGACCGAAGAGGCAAATGCAGGTGCAAGAGCGCAAAATTATTTAGTTAAGTTAGAATTCACAGGTTTCCCAATGGAGACTTGAGAGGGTTTTTTTAAACCCCAGATTTAAACATTTGTAGAGAGGAACATGTGGCTTGCGGATGATAGTTTGCTCCTCTATTTGCTAGAAAACGTTCTTGCAAGCCTGAAAAGTGTTTCATGAGTCCTACTGCAGTTTAGATGGGTAACTTTTGAGAAGATTGGCTGGCGTTCAGTTTCCTCTGTGCTGTTTCTTTACTTCAGAAGCACCCAAAACTTCCTTAGCCTTCTACATTCTTTGCATATGCAACAATCATACTGGGCTTGTGTTTCTTCTCCACTGGACTCATGAGAAAAGGTGTCTCTAGCCTATACCATTTCAGACTCTTCTTAAAAACTTCCAGTGTTGGAGCATTCACCACTTCTGGAGGCAGGTTGTCCCACTGATTAATTGTTCTAACAGTCAGGAAGTTTTTCCTTAGTCCTAGGTTGCTTCTCTCTATCATTAATTTCCATCTGTTGCTTCTTGTCCTGCCTTCGGGTGCTTTGGAGAATAGCTTTGTGGCAACCCCTGAGATACTGGAACACTGCTATCATATAACCCCCTGTTCCTTCTTTTCATTAAACTGGACATAGCCAATTCCAGCAACAATTCTTAGCCTCCAGTACCCTGATCATCTGTGTTGCTCTTCTCTGCACTCTTTTTAGGCAGTCCTCATTTTGTCTGATGCTAGACAACTTGCTTTCAAAGAAGTGCGCAGTTCTTCCATTTATTTAGTTACAAGTAAATCCCCCCACACACAAAGTATTATGAGGTACTTCCTTTCTATGGACTTTTTATTTTTTGGATGAGAAAGTGTGGGCTGCTAGGGAGGCTAATGTCATACTAGCCAGTCATGGAAACTGGTTAAAAAAAAATAATTGCCGAGATCCTATTGCACTGCCTTCACAAGCCAACCAGGCACCAAAGTCAAAATAAAACTAGAAGCCTTTTGAAAATAAAGTACAAAATCAGAAGTATCTTTCCTAAGGGAAGAAAATCATTGAGAAGTTGCCAGGCAGATTTCATTTATCAAATGCTATTTATCAAATCTGTAAATTTGCTTGACTTCATGACCATTCTGGATGCTACATAGTGTTAAAAATGATAAACCATTTACCCCAAAACGAAAAAAAAAATGAAGAGCCTCTGGAAAGCAAGTAAGAAAGTAAGAGAAGCATCTTCTCTACCCTGCAACATTCCCACAAGAGGCCCAGTCCCACCCTCAGGGGAAGAGACAGCCTGCAATATAAACAGCAATAGCATTTAGACTTATGCACCCCTTCACATTTCTTTACAGTCTTCTCTAAGTAATTTACTGAATCAGCATATTGCCTCCCAACAATCTGGGCCCTCATTTTACTGACCAGGGAAGGATGGAAAGCTGAGTCAACCTTGAGCTGGTCAGGATTGAACTGCTGGCAGTGGGCAGAGTTAGCCTGCAATAAGGTAAAGGTTCTCCTGCACATGCGTGCTAGTCATTTCCAACTCTAGGGGCCGGTGCTCATCTCCGTTTCAAAGCCGAAGAGCCAGCGCTTGTCCGAGGACGTCTCCGTGGTCATGTGGCCGGCATGACTAGACGCCAAAGGCGCATGGAACGCTGTTACCTTCCCACCGTAGTGGTTCCTGTTTTTCTACTTGCATTTTTACATGCTTTCCAACTGCTAGGTTGGCAGAGGCTGGGACGAGTAACAGGCGCTCACTCTGTTATGCGGCACTCGGGATTCGATCCGCCAAACTGCTGACCTTCTGATCGACAAGCTCAGCATCCCAACCCACTGAGCCACCATGTCCCTGTTAGAATGCAATACTGCATTCTAATTACTGTGCCACTAAGGGCCCATTTAAAGGGATGGGGCAATACAAATTTCTGGGAGATCTTGTTCCAGATACCAAGTGAAAGAAGGCCAACTTCCTAAGTCATATATATATGTGTGTGTGTGTGTCTATATATATATATATATATATATACATATACATACATATATATTATATATGTATGTATATGTATATTATATATGTATGTAATCTTAGGAAGTTGGCCTTCTTTCACTTGATATCTGGAATAATATATTCCAGACACACACACACACACACACACACACACACACACACACACACACACATTGCCCATAACTTGGGGAAAGGTAAGTTTCAGTAGATAGCTATGTTTCAATTTATGTATTAATCTCATCAAATTGTTTCATACAGGATTTTACAAAATCAAGTGTGCCTATGTAAACTATCATTACTGAATTAAAAAAAAACATGTGGTTATAATACAGAATACTCTGCCCTGGAGAACTCTTACTTTTTAATGCATTCTAGGACCATTTTTCTACTCTTGTGAATATGGCAGGCAAATGACACTTACCGTGGTTTGGTTTCAGTTCCAAAAATGCTCCTGTGGCTGCATTTAGACCTCAAGGGGTTTTGTTTCTTTACAAACAGAAGCCGTGGTGTTAAAATAAGAGTGCAAAAGCTGCAGTTTTCTAGTTATTGATGCAAATCAGAGAAATATTTTATCTGAATGGGATGGAGGACGGCAGGCAAGTTAAACAAACGATGTTTGTACCTCTTAAATCATAGGTCCTTGTCCTATTTTTAAACATCAGTTCTTCTTTTCCAAGCATTGGTGACAACTAGTGGGAGCTGTGTGGGAGTTTCTGGATGTAAACTGGAAACTCTGAGGAGGAGTAATTCCATAGCTAAAATATTACAGTATGTGACATGTTTACATGAAGTGGGATCAATCCAAGTCTCTGATCCAAAGTCCACTGAGATGAGTTGAATTCTTTCAGAAAGTGGTAGAAATGTTGGACCAACTATGATTCTCTCGGGAGCTGTAATAACAAAGAGATGGTGGGCTGGTGGGAGGATTCACACACACACACACATGCAAGGTAATAAAGATAATTCAGAAACTGGAATTCCTCAGAAGGAAAACTTTAATATCTTTAAAGGAGCAACTAATTAGAATTCCAAGCTGGTTGTGAATAATGTGAGAAAATGTTGCTCGTCCAGCAAAAACAGAGAGAAAAAAGAACTGAAATTGCAGTCCAAATATTCTGTGAGATAACTGGCTGAAATGAGCTTAATTTAGCAGAGATGGTTGAACTAAGTAGTAATCATCTGAGAACTAATGGAGAAAACTACATCATATGGGGCCTGGACTCACTCATCTGCAGGTACTGAAGGTGGAAAAGGTCTATGGAGATTCTCAGTCATCCGGGGCATGGTTGTCCCAAAGGTGCTTTTTTTACGAGGCAACTGGACTTTCTTGTTTTTCTTTGAAGACATTTCGCTTCTCATCCAAGAAGCTTCTTCAACTCTGACTGGATGGTGGGGAATGGAAGGATTTATACTCCTGGCTGACATTTGCATTCTTTTAGAGAGTCATTGAAGCCACTTGGAGGTTTATCTATGTCCTCAAGGTCACCTGAATGGTGCAAATGGGTGTGGAGCCTTCTTTTAGCCTGCTGAAAGGACTTTGTTGTAGACTGGAGCAGTGGTGGGATTCAAATACCTGAACATCCAGTTCTATGTGTGGATGCAGGCTTGGGCCTCCAAGGCCTAGAATGGAGTTCTGGAAGTGACATCCATGCACTTCCTGTGGGCTGTTCTAGGCCTGGAAGGCCTCCTCCAAGCCTCCAAGGCCTAGAACAGACTTCCAGAAGTGACATCCATGCACTTCCAGTGAACCGTTCTAGGCCTGGGAGACCTCCTACAGGCCTCCGAGGCCTAGAATGGACTTCCATAAGCAGCATGGGTTCATCCGGTTCTCTGAACTCAACAAAATTTAGCTACCGGTTCTACCGAACCAGTGCGAACCTGCTGAATCCCACCACTGTATTGGAGATATATGATGTCATATCCCTCCCCCTCTGTTGAGGGAGGGGGTGTTCAATTTTTTGACCTCTCTTTCAAACTAGTGGTCCTCTCTGTCCAAAATGTGGATTCTGTCCAAAATGTGGATTCTGCATTATGGTTAAACTCTACTCTTTTAAGTAGAGTTTAACCATAAACCTTTACCACAGCCTCATATTGCATGCATAAGAAAACTGCCAAGAGACTGTACCTTCTTTAAAATCTCCCAGATGTAACATGCTATAGCTGATGGAACTTCAGGAACATAAGAACAGCCCTTTGGGTTTAAAACAAAGATCTGTTTGAACTAATATTATTTCCAGAGAAAATTTGTAATCATGATTATTTTCTTTGATGTGGATTCATTCATTCATTCATTCTCTATGGGTGCCCAGCTTAAGGACAATTCCGGACAGCTCATACTGTAGCAACAACAAAATCATAGAATCATAAAAACACAAAACTGTAAAATAAAACCCCAAATCCACCTGGGATGCTTCAGCAACCATCCCCATTGGTCTGCTTTTACAATATAGTAAAACATAATGTGATTTCTTAACATTGGTTTAACATGTTGTGGGAACTTAGCTCTTGTGATGTATTCATTAAACCATGCTTAATGTGAAATCCTATTAATGATTTCTGGATTTATGATGTATTCCTCTCCATCTCCCAATTCATCCGATTTAGATTATGTTCAAATAATGTCTGCAGAAAGCATACTCTAAAGAAGTGAGAAAATGGCAAAGAATGTGGGGATGAGGGTGTGTGTTTGTGTGTGGAGGGGCTTGCAATGCCTTTCAACATTGGCCATGCCAGATTGTGGCTGCTGATTTGAACGTTAATACTTAATTTATGATTTATAGGGTACCAAACAACAAGTACACCAAGGGGGGTTGCTAGGATGATAACAAACTTGAAAGTTTATTAAGAAATTGTTTCCAAATATACTCACAGTACCAGGGGGGCTGTACTTAAGTCAAGGGGGTTGTGACTATTGGGTACATTTTATAGCCTTGTGACCTCTCTTTCTCCTTCCACTCCTAAGGTTGCATCGGCAAAGGAAGTTTGGATATTAATGAGGACTAAGTGTCTAATGACAAAAGAGGGAAATAATTATCTTACTGGGTTTAGAGCAGACATGTCAAACTCGTGAGGTCACATGTCGTGAGACGTATTGGGACTGTTTTGCCATTGCTGGCAATGGGATGAGCGTAGCTTCTGGATGATGTGTCTGGCCCGCAGGCCAGCAGTTTGACATCCCTGGGTAAGATCAATACATTTGTTATCTCCCAATTTGCAAGCGTAAATTGTTTAAGAAGCCTCTCTTTGGAGTATTAAATGAAAAATACAGGTCAGTTATAGGACATGGATGAACCTTGGCTATGTTGGAAACAGTTTTTTCAACAGCTGCTGGAGGACCACATGTTCCCTACTCCTAAATTAAAACGATCAAGAAAGACATGAAAAAGTGTCTGCACAGAACCATCAGGCTTTTGTTGACGATATCATACTTTGCAAGTATTCTCAAAAAATTCCATTAAAACCAATTTACTTTTCACAAAGATAGCCGTGCAGAGACATAAGTTATTCATGAGACTTGACTTCAGACATAAGACAGCTGCAGGATGGATAGAGAATGTTCTGTCTCAGTGTGCTCTTCGTTGGATGACCAAGTTGACTAGAGCTGGACTTAAAAATGGAATGTGTTTATCCCGGGGACGGCTCTTCCCATGTCTTCCTTCCCCTCCCCTGCAATCCTCCCTACTGTGCATATGAACATGTCTTTGTTCCTGCCAGACACGCAATTCTAAATTCTCATCTCTCAAAGCCAAGACTGTAGCAACTGAATATGGCAATGGTTTCTACAAAGGAATGCCCATGATTAAGAGCTGACATTTCCTTTTTCCAGTTCAAATGGGTAGAATACCATACTGGAGTAGAATTCAGCCGTCCCAAAGAGACACTTTTGGTGGCACTTCTGGGGACCCTCAAGTATTTTTTTGGAAGAAAGTGATAGAAAAGAAGTAGCACACAAGATATTTATACTGAAGGCTTCCATTTAAGCGTGATACTTCTTATCTAGAAACAGAGGCAAACAACAGAGCTGAGTTTCACCATTTAATACAACACACCTACCTCTAAGCACTCATAAGAGAAAGATGAGCAGGGTAAAGATTAGGCAGACCTACCTCTGCATTTAGTTATCCTGTACATCAACAGGAAACTAACACAAGTGCCATGACCTGTTCCAATATCAGCTCAGATACCTTGGCCATTCAAGAGAGTGAGCAAATTCCAACAGAGATGCATTGGATAAATCTATCCAGAATATTTTCCCAGGAATCTACACACATCAAATCTAGCTCATTCTGCCACTGACTGCATTATCCCCCTATAAAAGCTATCTCTAAGAGGAGAAGAGAGTATTTGTAATTAATCACCTAATTTTTTTCAGCCCTACGTGTTGTGCATTCCTTAAATTCTTCAGTTATTTGTTTAATGGAGATTCTCAGTCATCCAGGTCATAGTTATCCCAAAAAAAAGCATCTTTGGGGTCTTCAGTTATTTATTCCATGTACTACCCATAAATGATTAAAGGATTCTATGGGGTAGATTACAGGACCTACTTTTTTAGCAGATTAGCAGACACAATATTTGCCTGGTTTTTGTATGTTTTCCAGAGATAAAACTACACTTTCACCACTTTGAAAATAAGTGTAACCATCTCTCATAATATTAGTTCAGGGAAGTCGCAGTCTTGATGCATACTTACGCACTTTTTTTCTAATGAGAATGACTATTATCATCAAAACATGGTTCAGTTCAGCTGATGGATATTTCCAGTTCTGCAAGTAAATAAAACTCAGTCTCTTTGATGCTGGGATGTCTGTATCTCAGTGCTGATGAGCTGCTCATTTTGGAGAGTGGGATTTCTGGGATTCTCTTTGCTAACCAGGCCAAACAAACAAACATTGGCCATCTTTGCAATCCATCCGCAGATAGTATTTGAAAATTAGCTGCCACTCTATTTGAGATCTAATTTTACAGAAACCGTTGCAATTACCATTTTATTTTAAGAGCTTGGCAAGGCATTTTCCTGGATTGGTTTTGCAAGCCTTGTGACTTTATACCAGATGTACATATTTTAGTTAAAACCTTAGATGTAATTTGGAGGGCTATTATTCAACTTCAGAAATAGTATATTAGCTATGTAAATGTTTCTTTCCCTACCAAAGGAGCCCTCTGCATTCTTCATGGGTTTCAAAGAAACCTTAGTTCAGAAACAAGCTAGGAGGGCAACAGAAGACTCTTAAAAGGCTCCAACTTTGATGGCACTTGGCATAAAACCCAATGAAATACCACTGACATATGTAAAATCTGAAATTTGCCAGATTTCTTATCTTCCCTTATCCTTTCCTGCAAGTTTCACCCAGATATGTTGTAAAAGTAAAAGTTTCAACTCTGCTCATTTGGGAAACCCAAACGATGAAATAAAACGTTCCTGTAAGACAGAAAGGAAATGAAACAACATAGACTTGTGAACTTATAAAATGAAGACTCATCTCAAATGAAACAAAATCCAAATGGATTTTTAAAAAATAAATTGCAGAGTACACTCATAGAATAACAACACACGTAGAGAATTTGTTAAGGTTTGTGTTAGTACTTTCATTATGTATTAGCTGTTTCAGCAACAGAGCTCTTTCCTTTTTCTTTACTCTTAATTTTGAAAGTCTTTTCCGAGATGGTTCTGACACCACTCATATACAACTGAAAATTAGGAGCAGGAAAGGATATCCACAAGCTGTTTAGACTAGTAGCTGGTTTTTTCAGGCCCCGTTAATGCAGCACAAATTAAGCAACAGACTGTTCTTTCAGGAAGCCAAGTTGTTTTTAAATGCTAATCTGTTTATTGACTAATGCTGGCAGTGTCAGGATGAATGTTTGAGTTTTGGAATCTAGTGTAAATGTCTCTAGGAGCTGTCAAGAATACAAGCTGCAAAGCAACATAAGCCACCTGCAGGGGTTTGTCATGGTCAAGAATCAAAGCGCCAGAAAAAAATGGAACATAGATGCCAAGAAGAGAGAAAGACACACATGCGTGCACACATGCATACACATACCACACACATATACAAATCCACTGCATGATGAAGGCCTCTACACTGAAGATTATGGACTGTAATCTGTCATCTGATCTTTGTGGATAGATGGGTTTTGACTTCTTGTCTGGAGTGTGTGGGGGGAGAGAGAGAGAAAGGAAAGAAAGAAAGAGAAAGAAAGAAAGGAAAGAGAAAGAAAAAAAGAAAGAAAGAAAGAAAGAAAGAAAGAAAGAAAGAAAGAAAGAAAGAAAGAAAGAAAGAAAGAAAGAAAGGCTAAAATTTATCCATCCAGTTTCTGTGCCAAAAGAGGACTGGAACCCAAATCTCTCCACTCTTAGTCCAGCAAATTAACCACTGCATCATGTTGGGGTGTTTGTGTGTGTGTGTGTGTGTGTGTGTGTGTGTGTACATACACATACTTATTTGTATACTATGCACATGTAATAGGCTAGAAATCTTTGGAGGATGAAAAACGGCTACTAATTTTAGTAAGATGTTCTTTGACTAATGGAGCATGTCATTTGTAGCTTCTCTGGAGTTGTCCCAGTGCCTGCTTGGAACAAGACAAGAAAATGTTTTCTCCCATTAAAAACCTGCCCCACCAGCTGACAGCTGCTCTGCTTTTTCAAACAATGCTGAGATTTAAATCTTTGCTGTTTTCCTCCAAACCCTGGCTATTGTAGAATCAGGGATGACTTCTCTGCAGCTGAAATGAAACCAGGATATTAGCTTCATTCAAAATGCCATTAGCTGACTTCAGTTGCTACTTTTCAAAGGCCTTACAGGGATAGCTGCTCTGCCATCCTTATGGAGCTGAGCCAGTCATAATAAAATTGAAGTTGAAAGATTATGGCATAAACTGGCCATAATGGTGATCGACACACTAGAGGCCATACCCCAAAAATCTTGGACTGCACTTAGAAAATATGTCAGTCGCAAAAGGCCACACTGCCTGGATCTACACATATATTATGCCAATATATTATGACTTCCAAGTTTCTTGGGGAGAACTCCATGCATATGAAGGCCAACACCAGCTCAAGAACTGGCAGCTGTTGTGTG
This sequence comes from Vipera ursinii, assembly GCF_947247035.1. NCBI lineage: Eukaryota > Metazoa > Chordata > Lepidosauria > Squamata > Viperidae > Vipera > Vipera ursinii. Next base: position 212,340,863 of record NC_139512.1, on the reverse strand, counting down.
TACAATAGTAATAACAAGAATCAAGCACATCCCTACAAAATGTCTTAGTAGTCTTATAAAACACACTGGTGGGAGGGGGCAGGGAAAAGACCGATTTACTATCCTCTTCTCCCCTCCTTCAAGTTGCAAACAGCAGATTGCCACAAAACAGAACCCAGCCATTTTTTATTTCTTCAGAACAAATGAGCCTAAGACCGGTTCTTCTGTTCTTAATTTATGTCATGGATCCTCAACAGCAATTTAATGTGAAGCAGTTGGAAGCCAGCTACCAGTGCCAAGTTGTTTGTGCAGGATCACAGGCTGGAGATAAGAAGCTGCAACTCTGACCACTTCAAAGACATGAGTAAAAAGGCTGGATTGTTTCTCTCCAATAGGTGACACAAGTGCTGGTCCAAAAAGGAGTAAAAGGGAACACATGGACACCAGGGCCGAGACTGAAATGGAGAATGCTGTTGATTAGCGCAGTGGTTAGAATGCAGTACTTCAGGGTGACTCTGCCCACAGCCAGGAGTTTGATCCTCAGCGGCTCAAGATTAACTCAGCCTTCCATCCTTCTGAGGTCAGTAAAATGAGGACCCAAATTGTTGGGGGCAATAGGCTGACACCGTAAACCACCCGGAGAGTGCTGTAAAGCACTATGAAGTGCCACAGAAGTCTTATTGCTATTGTGTGTTCTTTCATTCTTTTTCCATTATCATCAAAACGTGGGGCACCTAAAAAAACAACAACCAGGATCTTCATTTCTAGACATGTAAAACAATGTCATGAATGAAGGCAAATTTACTTGTCCCAGGATAACTTTGCAGGATCCAATCTGGGTTGGTCACCGGGATTTAGTCTTCCAAGCTCTCAATTTGATAGCCAGCCATCAATACCCCAATCAATCAATAATAATAATAAAAAGTCACACACAACCAGGCACCACATAAACACGAAGCAGAGAATAGCCCAAAGGACACATTCTGGTAGCAAGAAGTTCCCTGAGGATGGGTTCCAGAAGACTAAACCTCCGTATTTGGTGACCGGCCCAGATTGGATTCTGCAAAACAGTGGCAGTTGTTCTTTATTCAGATTTAGGGGGAAACTGAAAAGTGCACAGGAGGCTATTTACATGCCCTTGCACACACTACAGTGCCTTCCTGCTTTGAAAATTAAGTCGTCTACCAGCACAGCCCTACTGGAAACAGCAGTTTGGGAATGTGCCATGGCCAGTAGCTCTCTTGGGATTCACATTGGTGGCTATGGTGAGATTTAATTTAGCATCATAAAGGTTAATGCAAAGATTGTCCCTGAGCTGGTCTGATTGGGTACAAGTTATCTATGCCTAGCTCTATTCTGTGTTGATAATATAACATCTCATAGCAATCTTTTCAAAGTTTCTGAGAGCTGCATAGAGGGTTACAAAACATGATACTGAGTTTGTTAATTGATACAAGGTGCAAGGAGCAAAGTGATCAGCTGCCTGAACTAATTGAATCAGCTCCAAGCAAAATTCTCACAGCATTCTCTTTAGCAAGATTTATTGATCCGAGAGAAATAGGAGTAACAGTTACATGAATCCAGCAATCAAAGGAGAAATTTCAATGGCATTAGGGAAGAGATTTCCTGGGCTTCTTTTCTGCATCCTTATTGTGGATAAGAGGAGAATAGCTTTCTTGACTGATGGGAAGTTTACAGCTAATTGTCTACATAATGGCTCTTTGGATGTTTAGCAGTCTGAGAACCATTTCTTACACTTAGATGGCAGCAAGGAGATGCAGGAATCCTCAGTCTTTGTCAGCTCATCCAATGTTTTGCAGCCTAGAATGCCCTGAGCCAATCTGGCAGTGGTTTGTATGTGCAAGTTCCAGACACCTGAACAATTCTTTTGTGACAATATGGGGCCCTAAGAAATTTATCTTGGGGTCCTGAAAGCTCTACTTTTGTCTCTGATTTTAGCCATATGATACAACAACAACAACAACAACGTTGGAAGGGACCTTGGAGGTCATCTAATCCAACCCTCTGCTCAGGCAGGAAACCTTATACCATTTCGGACAAATGGCTGTCCAGTCTCTTCTTAAAAACTTCCAGTGTAGGAGCATTCACCGCTTCTGGAGGCAGGTTGTTCCACTGGTTAATTGTTCTAATAGTCAGGAAGTTTCTCCTTAGTTCCAGGTTGCTTCTCTCCTTGATTAGGCATGTTATTAGGCAGTGTCCTTAGAAACACAAAGCCTGCTGGAGTTGTGATGTCTTGGACAAATTGTGTTTCTTTTGCAATAAGTATTATTGCAAGAGTCACTATACAAAATAGATGCAGAAAGGGGATCTTGAGAAAGTGTCTTGTTCTTTTAATAATATTAAGCAGTTAGGTATCTTTGAGCATGTTGGTGCCAAGATTTTACAACTTAGCTCATTGTTCTTTCAGATAAAAACACTTTTTCACTTCTTCTTGGGCTCCTCAGGCTTAATGATAGGGTGGTAGTCCATTCTTGACACTTTCAGTGTTCCTGCCCTGGGAAATTCAGCTCCCACAGTCTCAGGATGAGACTGTGTAATAACAGCAGTGGTAGAGATTTAAGCCTTCTTTTCCAGCTTCGCTACCAGAATATTCTTTTATGTAGATTTAGTCAGATTCATCTGGAATCTTTGACTCCTTGTGATTTCATTTCATTTTATAAATGATTATGCCATTTACTCCTAAATGACTCTAGGCAACGTCCTGTACAGAAAGTCAGCGTGTGTCAAATAATCAAGAAAGTAAACATAAAACCTCAGAGTTATGGGATATACACAGTGCTTTTTTTGTAAAAGAAAAAGGTGCTGGAACTCACACATGTTATACAACCCGCCTTGCCTACCCTACAAGGTTCCATCCAAAAAAGGTGCCGGAACTCCGTTCTGAGCGTTCTATGAGAGAAAAAGCCCTGGATATACAGATGAGAAGCCCAACATTAAACCTTGGATGCTTAGAGCCACATATTGTTCATCCTCATCTCTTTCTCATTTGCAAGGCCAATAAAAGCCCAGGGCTCAAATCTTGGTTCCAGGTAAAAAGGGATTTCACCAAATGAGCAATTTTCTGTTGGCCTGATACATTCTGTTTGATATCTAAGTTACCTAAATAGGCCCTGCTTCTCTACAATAGAGTTGTTGTTTTTTCTCCATCCAAGACGTTTCTTCAGTTCCTTCAGAAAAATCTTGGAGGAGAAACAAAATGTCTTCAAGGAAAAAGAGACGAAAGTCCAGCTGCCTCTTGAAAAAGCACCTTTGGGACAAGAATCTTTATGCTGCTCCATTGCTTTGTTCCTCTCTAAAAGGGTGAAATTGCTCTCCAGCAAAAGGATGCTGCAGAACAGCCTCTCTTTTGCAATAAGGATAGGAGTGACCAGCTGCGTTCTTCCTGCCCAGCTTGTGGCAAGCATTCCAAGTCTTCACAGATAAGTAGGGGCCTGCAAATCCAGTTGTGTCCTTTTTGAAAGGCTCTGGAAAAAAAAATTGGCTGGGATGACTTGGAATATTTTCTCTACAGCCAACAGATAAGGGGCAGTTGATGCTTATCTTTATTGAAAAGGGCAAGTTATTTTGCGTGGACAACAGCCCAGGCTCCTTCACCTCCAAGGATGGAACTGAGAGAGTCTATTGAATGCATGCAAATGTTGACTCTGATTACCCCTGAGGTTCTGGTTAATTTTAGCCTTAATTTTTCCCACTGGGCAGGTAGGAGGCGCCATTTGACAGCTCATGAAATAAACAAGGACTTCTAGAGAGGGAGAGTCAGTGAGCATTTATTCACTCTTCCTCCACCACCCCCCACAAAATATTTCTAACTGACCCAAATTCTGTAGCCCCAGCTAGTTAAAATGTAGATAAGTAAAGTAAAATATGACATAGGAGACAAATGCCTGAAATAGAATGAATGCTGTGTTTCAGCAGCTAAAAGTTATATATACTTCAACTATAGAAATTTTAAAAAGCTGCTTTGAAGCACGTGAGTTTTTAGTTCTTATTCATTTCAGAGAGCATTTATGTATTTAGTTATTTATTTACTGTCTTCAAAAGCTGTCTGATTTCATTACACAATAGAACTACAAAACAATATAGTCCAATTGTATAAACAGGCCTGCAGGAAATAAAATAAGCCAAATAAGCCATTTATATTTCTTTAACAATACAGCAACCTAAACATAGAAAGTTATTTATATTGAAAACAAATGCATAAATTATGCAGTTAGGGCATGAAATATTAAAGAAGTGTTCCAAAATGTTTGCTGTTCAAGGACAGTGAGGCAGTTAGATACTTTTAGACTGGACTGAATAAATTTACCAATTCCTTTCTTTTTAGCTGTTAATCTATTTATTAAATTTATTGGCTGCCCATCTTACCACAGGGCAGCTCTGTGATGTATATTATTTTATATTGGCAAGGCAATCTGCTCTGTTTGGGAGCAATTCTGATTCATTCAGGTAAGTAAGTGAGGATTGGAATATTGCCTAAAGGCTTTTCCTTGTGTCACACCTTGCTGTTCTGCTGAATGGAAGGAGGACAGTGCATTCCTCCATATGTCCAAAGGAACATATTATTTCAAGGGGAATCCAATTAAGATCTGGAAGTTATAGAAAGCAAATTCAGATATCGTCAAGTGATAGTCATGAAAAGAGGGTTTCTTGAAAGAATGTTATAAAAGTCATTGTTGAGATACATGGTCATTAATGTTGGTATCCCACTGAAAGGCTTCAATTTAAAAAGTGACTGGCTTCTGTAGAAAGCCATGTTGTGTTTTAGCATGGTTTGATAAACAAATCACACATCATTCTGAACCATAGATAATGGTTTCCAAATCACAATGACTGGCCTCAACCACTATAATAAGCTCGGCCAAAATAACTGCACGATGGGTGAAAACGGTGAAGTCTATATAGCCAGTCAAGAGCAAGACCTATGATTAACATGAGAACCTGTTTAGTATAGTGGTCAATACTATACTAACCTGGCTTAAGGCTATAGCAGGTTAGAAACTGGCAGACTGTGAGTCTAGTTCCATCCTAAGCGCAAAGCCAGTTGGGTGATTTTAGGCTTAAGAAGCAGGCAAACACTTCCAAAAATACACTGCCAAGAAAACTGTAGGATCTTGTTGAGTTACTTACTAGGAGCAAGCTTGACTTGAAAGCATTCGCACGCCAATGAGCATGTATTTTCTTTCTATTCTTTGCAACATTTATCTATTCTTCTTTGTATTTTACAAAACAGTGATACCTGAATACATGAGATCTTACATTACTATCACACGATGCACCTTTTTACAGAAATGAAATTAAGTTCAGTATAATATTCACCACTCTTTGAATGTTTTTTGTGGTGGCTACAAAAGCTGTTGCATTTGTGCAATTCTTATAATCTTACTTTAAATTTCAAATTATTAGGATATAACTTAGTACAGGTTAAAGGATTTTCCCCCCCTCCAAAATATGTTTAAATGACCTAAAGGGGGAGCTCCAGACCACTGTAACGTTTAATTACAATGTATTTGATTATTCAATAGTTATACAGAAATTGAAATAGGAATTGTTGCTGTCATTTTTAATTGTGTGGATTTTCCCCTAAAGAACCAATGGAAAAGGAAAATAGTGATGTTTTTCCCCCTTTCCTCTTTGTCGGGGAAAAAAATATTCTCCTTTTTTCAAGGAATGGCTTTTTGGTTAACTGGGCAATGCTGTGGCTCTTTATCTGCAAGATTTACATTCTAAAATTGTTTGATATGAACTCACCAGATTAATTTTTCTTTTGCTTGCATGAGTTGTCTACTGCCTCACAGATACGATGATATCTTCTATTTCTTCTAGTTCTAGCTGGCTAGGGAATTCTGGGAGTTGAAATCCACACATCTTAAAACGGCCAAGGTTGAGAAACACTGTTCTAGTTTATACACAAACAATTTATATATAAAACAAATGTTCTTTCTGCTTGAGACATTTTCTGCTTTGGTCCACTGATGGATTACTTTGAATGAACATTGGCCTGCTTCTTCTTATAATGATGATGATAGTCTATTTTTTTAAAAAAAGCTGTTTGTATATTTTAATCCAATATGCCTTTAAGTATTCACACGGTTAATATGTCCCCAAATTGAAAAATGTTACTGGATATACTCAGGGCTTTTTTTCTCATAGAACGCTCAGAACGGAGTTCTGGCACCTTTTTTGAATGGAACCTTGTAGGTTAGGCAAGGCGGGTTGTATGACATGTGTGAGTTCCGGCACCTTTTTCTTTTACAAAAAAAGCACTGGATATACTGCTTATAAGATTTCATTCACATATAGGCAGTCCTCAACTTAAGTGCACAATTGAGCCCCCAAGTTTCATTACTAAGCAAAACAGTTGAGTTTTGCCCCATTTTATGACCTTTCTTGCCACAATTGTCAAGTGAATCACTGCAGTTGTTAAGTTAGTAAAATGGTTGTTGAATAGATCTGATTTCCCCACTGCTTGTCAGAAGCTCGCAAAAGGGGGGGTCACATGACCTTGGGACACTGCAACCGTCATAAATACGAATCAGTTGCCAACTGTCCAAATTTTGATCACATGACCATGCTGCAATGGTCAAAAGTATGAAAAATGATCATAAGTCATTTTTTCCAGTGCTGTTGTATCTTTGAACAGTCACTAAATGAAGTGTTGTAAGTTGAGGACTTCCTGTACAAGAGCCAGTTTGGTCTAGTTGGTTAAGGCATTGAGCTAGAAACCAGGAGAATGTGAATTCTAGTTGTGCCTTAGCCATGAAAGCCAGCTGGTGACTTTGGGCCAGTCACTCTCAGTCTAACCACCTCACAGGGTTGTTGTCGTTGGGAAAATAGGAGGAAGATATGTTGGATATATTCATGCCCATAGATATAGATAGATAGATAGATAGATAGATAGATAGATAGATAGATAGATAGATAGATAGATAGATGATTGCTAAATATAGGATGAATGGATGGATAGATGGATATAGATAGATAGATAGATAGATAGATAGATAGATAGATAGATAGATGGATGATTGCTAAATATAGGATGAATGGATGGATAGATGGATAGATAGATAGATAGATAGATAGATAGATAGATAGATAGATGATTGCTAAATATAGGATGAATGGATGGATAGATGGATAGATAGATGGATAGATAGATAGATGATTGCTAAATATAGGATGAATGGATGGATAGATGGATAGATAGATAGATAGATAGATAGATAGATAGATGATTGCTAAATATAGGATGAATGGATGGATAGATGGATAGATGGATAGATGAATAGATGGATAGATAGATAGATAGATAGATAGATAGATAGATAGATAGATAGATAGATAGTCTCCTCTAGCCAGGCTGCCTGCTTTTTTCAGAAAGTCAAAAGCAGAGGTTCATTCTACTTGTTTCATTCCAGAGTTAATGTAACTTGCTTTGATTTTTTGACTTGCATGACGTAAAACTTATGAAACATTCTTAAAGTGTGTGTGAAAAATCTGAAATTTTAAATTAAGTTTATTTATTAGTTTCAGGTAGCAATTCATAAGCCCTTTCTATATAATAAATTCAAGGCAGCAGCATCAGGAGAAGATGTAGAAGTCATAGTATTCTGCATCCCTGTTGTTTTCTTCAAACTGCTTATGTTACATTTGCCACTTCAAAAAAAACCCAGGAAAATACTACTCAAGTATTGAAGTATGACTTAGGAATTTCAGTAAAATCAGTTTACCAGTTGTTCTAAGTAAGATACCACAGCCTGAAGCTGTAACTGATACTTATTCTACTCAGTGATTGTTATTTGAGCCCTTCTTGTTAATGTTAAGTCAGTTTTAATGTTAATATTTATTATTTTATTATTTTAATGTTTTATCTTGTTGCTTTTACTTGGTTCTAAGTGAGAAGGGTAGTGTATAAATTAAATAAATAAAACTGAGATTTTAAATGAATTACAACTTGAAAGGATATGTTAATAATATCAAGCTTACAAGTTGTAATTCATTTAAAATCTCACTTTATTTTAATAATAAACTATCAATATATTAACAGCTTTTATCCCTGCTTTATATTGCAATTTTAAGTGCAGTTTTACTGATTTCAGTAAGGCTCATTGTCAGGTATGAGGACAGAAGATTGGAACTTTAATATTTTTTTTCTGAAGTTAATTACATATTTTGCATTCATCTCTTAGCCATTGCCCATCAGAAACACTAAGTTCTGGTTTATGTTTTTTTTCCATTTGAAAAATCCATAAATCTGTTTCATTAAAATAGTTAAAATGGAAGTTTAAAACGTAGGACTGATTATGTATTTTAAAAAATGAAGTCATTGTTTAATTGTCATTAATATTTCTTTGTTAGCCAGAAGCTCATAAAAATACCAACCCAAACTTCCTTATCTAACCATTACAGTATAAAAATTGATTTGAACAACTGGAATTTCAAAGGTCTTATAGAAAGAGTCATGTGGATTTTAACAGAGAGAAAGTTTAATTCTGAAAGACAGCTACTAAAAAGCAAGAACAAAAGATTATGTTCTTGTCAAAATAACACAGGGAAGTTAAAGCTTTATTAAATACGAGATCTTAAATAGGAAAATATAGGACAGAAGACGTACAATTTTTTATTGGGCCAACTGTTTTTCAACATGGATATTACAGTGTTGTCTAATGTACACAGAGAGAAAAATAACAGATTAAATGCATGCTATTATTGGAAAGTTGCCAGAGATTACAAAATTTTAAAAGATAGCAGGAAGTTTAGTGTTTGTGTGTGTGTGTGTTTGTGTGTGTGTGTGTAGGGGGAGGCTGGTGGGATTGATGAGTGCATTTCTGCATGCACACACATACACGCAAATAAATAACAAAGATTTGAATTTGTTTTTCTGTATAATTGAAAACATTTTCTAAAAACAAAGCCATCGTTCATGAATTATTCATAGAAAGCATAACATTTTTTAATCATGGCAAAATGTTTTACAAGTGTATATACATAAAAGCATAAATTTTAACTACATTTTCAATAATACGAGAAGACACTATTAAAAGAAACTCCCAAGTCCCACTAGCGCCCTACTAGTTTTTTTTATTTAACTTTGACTTGTGCTAAATAAATTGCCCAAGGATGTCATTAAATCTAACTAAATATTACCTCTTTGCACCTATTTTATATGAAATGGATCACTGAAAGAAATAACAGTTAAAACTGCAACATGCTAAAAAGTGTCTGAAATAATAAGGCAAAACCAAGCTTCAACTCAAATTTCTTTTTTTAAAATAAAGGTAAACTGCTGTTTAACAGTTTCCCACTGTTATATAAACTTTCTAAGAAGCATGAAATGTTGGTCTCTGGACATCACTTAAAAGAACCACAAATAAATAAAAAGCCATACCACACTTCTGTTCTCTGATGTTTAACTAAAGTTTAGCTGAGACAGAAAGTGAATCCAGTCTTTTTCTGTTTATCTGCTGTCCTGTGACTTGTAAACACAAACAAATAAAGCTGGACCAGATCTCTCAAGCTGAAGCAGAGCCGGGTGGAACAAATGTGCAGAGTGACAGCTAGGAGGTAAGCAGAATCCATTTAACTCTTCTGCAGGATCAACTTGCCTTTTATATCTGTAATATCCTGGGACTGGGATATATAAAAACGGGACGCTGCACAATTAAATGCACAACAGCTAAACACCCCCCCCCCTCACCACAGCTTTGTATAAATGGGATGGAAATTGGCTTATACACAGGCAACTAGACTTATTTTGTGTCCTCTTAAAAACCTGAAACCTAGGATAGCACCTTGGGATATAGTTATATTGCAAGGGGAAAGATTGAGCACATTTAGATACTCCTGCTTTATTTATTTTGTTGGTTTTGCTTTGGTGGTTTCCATTCTGGTGAGGGTCTGAATTAGTCCCTGCAGTTACCTAGGTAAGATTTCAGAAGTGATTTACCATTGTCTGCTTCCTTAGGAGAGTGATTGGCTCAAGGACACTTAGCTGATTTTCTATGTTTAAAGCAGGACTAGAACTCATGACCTCCCAGTTTCTAATCTGTTCTGTCCTGTTATTCAAAGCTGAGGTTTATTGACAAAGTACCTTTAGCTGTTGTAAATTTAAAACTAATGTATTCTTATTTTTATTGCCCTGTACACCGCCCTGAGTCCTTCAGGAGAAGGGTGGTATATAAATCAAATAAATAAATAAATAAATAAATAAATAAATAAATAAATAAATAAATAAATAAATAAATAAATAGCCTTAACTATTTCACTGGAAAAGCTCTGAGTCCCAAGTGTTCCTGGTGCACTATTCTGGCACGATTTCAGCCATAACCTTGTAGTTATAAAGGAAGAATCTACTGCTTTATTTTGAAGACTTCTCATGTTGATTCCTCCACATTATTATCTCCTCGTTGCAGGGCTACCTATGACATCTTTGGGGGGAGGCTTTGCATGGGTATAAAGTTGAGACCAAGGACACTCTCATTTACAATTTTTTCTCCAAGGCAGGGAAAGGCCACTAGTGGTATCGTCTATCACACAGTGATCACCTTCTGCCCTGGCATTTTGCTTACCATGGTTATCTCAGCAGCATCAGTCAACACATTTTCAATTTTGACAGTTTTTAGAAACAGGGCTAAGATTTTAATAAGAGCGGACACCACCCCCTAGTAGCAATAGACTTAAAATATCCCTTGTTTTAATGTTCCTAAGTTCCCTAGTTACTGATATGTTTAAACTGCTGTCTGTTTTAATGCAAGAACTCTCTTGACAGTGGAGAGTTTTTGTTAACAGAAAGGTTCAAATTAAGTAACAGATTCAATCTTCACTCCTATTTTAAGCTGTCCTGAAAAAGACGGTGCCCTCTGTATTCTCCTGTAGGCACCAAAATGCAGAGCTGAAAGATTGATTGGAACTGATAGGGGATCTAACTTCATACATTTCCAGAATAAATTACCTTCTATCATTTTTTCCCCTTCGTGTTTTGCTCATTTCTAAAAAGGGCTCATGCCACTTGCCACATCTGCTGGGTCTATGGGTCGATTATTTTATATAATCAACATTTGGGGGTGTAAATCCTGGGCAGAAATTTGGTCCCCCAAATCAGTCAAGTATGATAAGGGCCAAGGAGTTACGAATACAGATCTGATACCCAATGTCTTCAGCCCCATCTCGATAAACCCGGAAGTGGTTCTATTCACTTTTACCTGAATTCCTTGCCCTAATTGTGAAATTTGCTTTATGCATTTTTCTCCATTAAATTTCAGACGACTGCTCATACAAGCCAGTTAGGATTTGCTGCACAATAGGAGGAAGTAAGGAACAAGGTGGGAGGGCTAGAGCAGGGCTCTCCAAACTTGACAATTTTAAGACTTGGGGATTTCAGCTCTCAGAATTCCCCAGCCAGCCTGCTTTAACACATCCACATCTGCCTATCCCAGATCTTGATAGGTGGGCAAAAATGCCGAATCCACTCTGAGCATCTGACTTTGTGGAAAACCATAATAATAATAATAATAATAATAATAATAATAATAATAATAATAATAATAATAATAATAATAATAATAATAATAATAATGAGTTGCCTTCTCGGTCATGCTGCTTGCCCTCTGGAATGATATCCTTGCAGAGACCCATTTAGCTCCCATTTTGATGATGTTTAGAAAATCTTTAAAGACCTTGGTGCTCTCCCTGCTCTTGGGGTCCCTGGTAGTCCGTGGTTTGCAGAGGCCTGGTGCATTAGTTGTGCAGGTTAGGGAATAATAATTAAAAATACACACGTCCCTGTCTTCAGGATTACCATTTAAAAAAGATACCGTTTTTCTTTGTAGGATTTTTCCTGCATGTGTAAGGTTTGCTTTTTTTATGGAGGGGGGAATCAACCAAATGTTAATCCATTGGTCTAACAGGAACTGACTGATTACCTCGTCACCAGAGCTTGAAGTCAGGGACTGAGAGAGAGCAACGGGCCCTATTATGTCGTGGCCTCTGATGAGCAGGAACGAGAACACACAGAGGAGTACAGACGAACACATACTTTATTTAAGCAGAAACTGTACTGAGATTGGAGTCACCCAATCTAAGATGGCGGCACCTGGAATGGCTGCGGCTGCATTGGCTCTTGAAGGCAAATAGTTTTGGGAGGAATAGTAAAGGCTATAGGCCACATGATCAGGAAGATTTTAATGTGTTTGAGCAACATGGTGGAACTAAGGTAACATACGACATATGACCGACAATCTTTGCTGGCATGGCAAGTTTCTAGTTATTTTGGAACTGTTGGTGAGACCGTTAAAAGTCGTTGGCGCTGTTTGAATTTGTTCTACCAGCAGCAAGATCTGACTGCTGGCCCAGTGATGGATTCTATTGCAAATCAGGGCTGTTTCCAGAGGAGGCAGAGGAGGAGAGGACCTGGAGCTTATGGAGCGAAGGAACTGGATGAGGCTGTTGGCAGGCCCAGAGGAAGAGAGAGAGGCTTTTGGAGGAGTTGGTGGCAGCAGCAGCATGCTCCAGGGGCGAAAAGAAGGCCTCTTTAAGGAAAGGATGGAAGAGTCAGGATCAGAAAAAGGAAAGAAGGCGAGGTTGTCAGAATACAAGCGAATTTGAGGGCTAATCCACATGGAGCCCCATTTCCATCTGTCCTGTTTGCCATCGTTCACTCCCTAGAGACTAAAATGGACAATGTGAAATTTGAGCAGGCCACAAACAAGGAGTATATATCGGAGGTGGTGACCCTTTGAGAGCTGTATGCAACGAAATTTCATTTTGATGTATGCCGATTGGTGTACATTCAAAGTGACAATAAAGTTATCATCATCATCACCCTGCCTCAATATATATAGCCAGGCCCTATGGTATTAACCAATCGGATAGAAGCTATACTTGCCGCCCAAAGTTGACCAATAGCAGGAGTGGCGCCGTCCTGTCTGAGATACTGGAGAACCGTTGGTTCTTCAGCAGAGCATGTGGTGATATTCCAAAAGCCCAGTACATAACAGACCCAATGTTAGCCAGCTGGCTGTCATGCCTAAAAAGGCACTAGAACTCATGGTCTCCCACTTTCTAGCTTTGCGGTTTAACCATTAGATCAGACTGGCTCATTGCAATATAAAAAGATGCTGTGTGGGGAAAAAAAAGGAACTCAGAAGATAAAGAAAAAAATGATTCATGTCTATTCTTTTTTTTGTGGGGTGCTCTGGGAAGCCAAGATGATACCCACCACTCTCCCAAGTTAGTTCTGAGGGCAGGACAGCTATAGCGAACCCTCCCACGTTCCCGTTGAATCAAGCGCTTGGATCTGAACCACATTTGGTCTGGCTGGGTAGCCTCCTTGGAGGGTGTAGGTTAAAGGCAATTTTTGTGGCCACCCTCAGATTTGTCAAATAACAAACTGTATCTCTATGTATTTCAGGGGGATTCAGTCTTAATGTCACTGGGCCCAGTTGCTGAGAAAGACAGATTCTCTGGTGAAGACCTATGTGTGCTCTCAAAGACTGAGCCTTGGGTTCATGTGGGTTTTCTCACAAAAAAGAAAAAGAAAAAAAAAGAAAGAAAAAATCATCTGATTCCTTCCTTAGTTGTTTCCTTTTCTCACTCTCTTAGTGAAACTTGGTTTGAAAAATGGAATGAGTAAATATATTTAAGGTATGATGATGCTGCTGCTGCATGAAATGGCCTTAAAAATGCTTAAATCTGGGAAGGAAGTATATGAAGTTTTCAGTGGGGCTCATTTGAATGAAAAGCTTCTTCCCTCACCCCTTGTCTGACCTCCCGTACTTTATCTTATATGAGAATCAGCTTTGCGGTGTTAATTGTGGGGTAAGTAAGCAGTTACTTCCTAGCACAAATCAGCTAAAGTCCAGGTTTGCTATAAAGGTCCTAAAGATCACAGTTCTGGGTTTCTTCAGGTTTTAATTTACCAGGCCTGAAACACTTAAAAAGCAGGAGGAGGAGCAGTTGGGGGAATGGTTGTTTTCCAGATGACCTGGGATTTCACTGCCTCCTCCCTCTCTTAAAGTGACAGCCCTGCACTAGCCTCCCTACAAACAGATTTCTCCTTACTCAACTTTACATCTTGGTAACTTACATTAATATGTGAAATTGCTTGGCCTCCTGGAATGGTGTTAGCAGCCATTCAGGGAAGCAAAATGTCCTTACCTATGAAAGGAGTAAGAAATTGAATGATTTTTTTTGAACTGAAGACACTGAACTGTTGCATTTGTATTATAATACACTGGTTCCCTATCATTGGGGCCAATCTGCCTCTCCTCCAATTATTTTGAAAGGGCATTATTTAATGGGTGCTCTTGCAGAATGGCTGTGAGTGATGGCATGACTGGGAATAAATCACCCATATGGCAGAGCACAATTGTTATTCCTAGCTGTAACTTGAGCAGCTGGGTACACATCCAAGCAAAACCCTTAGCTGCAGGTACCTGCCATTTTATTTTATAAAACCCTTTTTACCTAGGGAGAATGCATTTTAAATGAGTCATCTACATACATGTATATCAACATATGCTTGCAAGCATACACATACAAATTAATTGAAGTGTACCTTACTTCTGTTGAAGATCTGACAATAGATTGCCTTTTAAATAGGCAAGATAAATTCAAATGAAAAACTTCAGTTCATAGACTGGGGCTAGGTATTGTCCAGTCTAAGGGTAATAAATTATGGAACTAGACAATAATTTTTCTATTCAGTAGCTAGGTAATTGGATGGCCTTGAAAGTACCTACCCATTGTAGAAGGCAAAATCCTGAATACTTACCAGGATCAGACTTCACTTTTTTTAAGCACTTGCTGTTTTCCAATAATAGAAATAAACTATTGGATTCTTGGTGTATTCTGAGATATTTTTCCCCCAGATGTTTTACTACCTGGTTAGGTACCATCATCAGTGTAGAGGAGAGTGAAGTTTGTGGACTGCTTATACATAATAAATGTTGCTGTCACACATCTCACTTGACAACATGCAGGATAAGAAATGTACAGCCACTAGGTAGAACAGGCAGATAGGAAACCTGACAGAATTTATCTCTGAACATCAAGTAGCAATTGGAAAACATGAGGAAAATTCATCAGCCCAGACATATTAAAACACAATTTCCACTGGGAAACCGTTGACATTCTAAACTGTTTAGGGAATTCTGGAAGTCCGTGCATGTTAAAGTTGCCAAGGTTGAGATCTAGGCCTGCAGGGATTGAAACCCTAGCCTTCCTATTTTTCATCCAGGGCCCTCATCAGTAGGATAAAATCACTGGGTCTTTATTTTTTAAAATATGCCTGTGGGTCCTGCATGGGAAATTAGAGGCATTCATATAAAATGGTGAAGGGTATTTTAGTGCTGTGATCATGACTGTGGAATTTCTTTCCCAAAATGTCCCCACTGTGGAACTCAACTGTGGTTCCTCTCCAGATTATACGAATCATATTATGTTATCCTGATTACTTTATTTATTATGAAATTCCATTTTTTTCCTGGAAGAGAAGAGAAAGAACATGTGTTAGATCAGCCAGTCCAAACACAGCCTCAAGTTTATAATTCACAGAGCAAACTCTTGCACGCATAGCCACTTGTAAACAAGAGTGTTTAGGAGGAAGATTTCAAAGGGGCTTCCTTTGGCAGCCATTTTCTCTGCAGTGGCCTTTTTCTTTTTCCCCAGGGGAAAGCTTTAAATAAACAGACTGACAAGTGATGAAAATGAGCTTTAAATAGGGAAGGGACAATTTCTGTGCATTATTACAGGGGTTGTATGTTTATTTGTTTCTTTCTTAAACTCAATGGATTCCAAGAAAGGGTCTTAGATCCTCCAGCATTTTTTAAATTAAGAGTGCAATAAGATGCAGAAGCAGTAAGCACTCACATATTTTTCCCATTTGTCCCCTTTTATTGGCCACAGCGGTTGAATCTGCAATAACAATTATACATTAGACTATGAGAAGCTTCTTTCTATTGTCATCCATGACCCAACTTGAACAGCAGAATTACTTCAAACAACATTCTACGGTTGCCAAATTCCCTGTGATGTCTTGACAGAAGATTTTTGCAATATGTAGCTCTGCCCTATCATATTTCTTCTAATTAAGAATTTAATTAATTCAGTCTCATATTTTATATTTTGCTTTCTGCTTCTCCTATCTAAAACATCAGCCAACTCACCAGTGTGAATCAATGGTTGCACCCATTTGTATCCCTGTGGAATGGACAACTCACCATGACCAACTCGCCACAGGACAATTTAACGACTCAATTTAATTATTTAAAATAAATAAAAAAATAGTTTAATTTTTGCCATTCACATTTCATTCTGTCCCTCCTTTTGCATCCTTTCTTTAATGGCTCTGTTCCACCATTTATTTGATATTAGTGTAATTCTTGTCCTGCAGCAAGTTGTCCCGTGCTGAGTTGGCCATGGCAAGTTGGCCATGGCGAATTGTCATAGACCCGTATCCCTGGCCCAGCCTCTTCTATGTAGTACAGGGGTCTTCAAACTTAGCCTTTTTCTGACTTGTGGACTTCAACTCCCAGAATTCCTCAGCCAGACACGCTGGCTGAGGAATTCTGGGAGTTGAAGTCCACAAGTCATAAAAGGGCCAGGTTTGAAAGACCCCTGGTTTAGTACCACAGGTTCATCACATCGGTTCATCTGAAAAGGCTGTCAGTAATCCTGCCTCTACAAAATGTCACCTGTCTAAAACGTTAATGAAAGCTTTTCATCCTAACCGAATCATCGCAGAATGGCAGCATGTCAGTTTCTAATGGGCTTGGTTTCGTCACACCAGCAAAAAAAGGTGGCCTTTATATTTTACTCAGGGAGCAGGGTGTGAGTTGATGTGAGAAGTAAAGTTAAGGAGAAAGAGCTAAGCAGCAATTTTCAAGTCACCATATTACAGAAGACATTTTTTTCACCTTTGTTGGTTCGTCAAATAATGGGCTGAAGGCCCACAACATTTAATTCAGAGGCACCAGGTTAGAAAGTGGGAGACTGTGCATTCTTGTCATGCCTTAAGCACAAAAGCCAGCTGGGTGACTTTGGGCCAGTCACTCTCTCTAATTCCAACCCAACTCACCTCACAGGGTTGTTGTTGTGGGGAAACATAGCAAGAGAAAGGTATGTTGCAAATGTTTGCCGCCTTAAGTTATTTATTTAAAAAAAGAAAGGCAGGACACAAACAAACACACTCTCAGACAGGCCTTTGTATCGTTTAATAATATATGTCTCTTGCCTGCAGATGTACCCATTTCTTGCAGATGTACCCATTTCTGGCCTTAGGCATGAAAGCCGCTGAGTGACTTTGAGCCAGCCGCTCTCCCTTAGCTAAATTCACCTCACAGGATTGTTGTTGTTGTGGGAGAAATAGGAGGAGGAAGAAGGAGTATTAGGTATGTTTGCTGCCTTGAGTTGATAAAAAATAATAAAGGCAGGATATAAAATATAAAGTAAAAAACCATTCTCTCAAGGTGAAATATCAGTAGCGCAGCACAAAATATAACAACATCTTGATGAAGATGACAACCATGTAAATAGTGAGACTGCAGCATGCCATGTTACTGTGGTCTGATCCCTTCCTACAGCAGACATTTAAAGGACAAAAACTATGCAGTTTTACCCTCACTTTTTCCTGTTATAAATAAGCCATTCCTAAAGTGTAATTTAAAGGTAAGGGTTTATTGGGTTTATTGGGTTTGAAGGGTAGAATAAAAAGAATATTAAAAACTGGCCTTACTCTATTTATTTGTATAAAACATCCTTCTGATAAAACTAAACAAAAAGCAAATCAAAAGAAAAAAAACCTTGAAGGTTATATTTTGGATTTACTGAAATGGGTTTGATGTGCAATTGTGAAATGTTTTTTTCCTCCTTTTTCGGTCAGGCATCAGCCCCCTTTTCTTTCTTCTTAAAAGACCGACCCCATGATGAAAATAAGAACTTGCTCAGAGTGGAGTCATTTGAGATCAGAATGTCTATATAGTCTCTGTTTACCATTACCTTTTTTTAAAAAAATATATTGGGGAGATTTTTGTTGGTTTTAGAAAACAAAACTGCAATTTGATGAAAGACGCAACAGGGAACGGACAGTTAAGAAGTACATAAAAACTATGCAAGCATTTTAGTTATGAGAAAGGGTGTGGGTTTTTTTTTTGACCTGCTTTAATATTCCTAGGTGAGTGCTCAGAGCTCTTCTAATCATATTTCAAAATCTGTCCAAACAGAATCTCCTAGGAGTACTCTTAATCAAAATGTGATAAGCAACCATTTCAGTTTGTTTTCCATGGGAAGATTTCTGGGAAAACTAACTGTTCACAAGCAGAGGTGGTTTGACAATGACCTCCGAGAGACTGCAGGGAATTCTCCTGCAAGCTATTTGACTATTTCAGAAATTTAAATTGAATCCAGTGAAGTCCAGCTAAAATATTGCTGAACTATCATTTTCACTCACATTCTCAAGGACTGCAATGAAACATATTAAAGTACTGGGCTTTAAAACACACTGGGAAATGCAATATGGAAACATACCATTAAATTTATGATGGGTTATCACTTACTCAATTAGTAGAGTTGAACCTTGGGAACAAACATCAAATTGATCCTAAGGATTTTATCAGTTTCTCGCTCAGTATAGCACAGCTTTGGTAGAAATCTTAAGAGGCGGGCTGTGAATTGTCTTTCTTACTTTGTGAAGGGATGAGTAGACCTGAGCTGAGGCTTTAAACACACGCGCCCGCGCACACAGAGACACATACACAACCCTCCAAGTAAACAATTGCCAAATTAAATAAGCTGCCAAAAGGAAATGAGGTGTCACTTAGTTATAAACCAAAATTATGCTGCATAATAAAATGAAGGATGTCATTTTCTTTTGTGATTTGTGAGCCGAAATACCTCCTGGCTTAAATTGGCTCAATTCCATTGCCTTCAATTGTGTTCCATCTGTGTATATTAAAAGAGAAATTAGGTTGCTGCAGCCCAGAATGTTTGCCTTAAAACATTTCATCTATGTAAACATTGTACTTGAAAGCAAGTGGACCACACTGATGCATTTAAAAAAGAAAGAAAGAAAGAAAGAAAAAAAGTAGAGCTTGCTTTCATTGTGACCAAGTGGAATAAAGGACAGAAAAACAAACTTTATAATTAGAGAAGTGAGACTGCCTGGCATATTTCAGTGGGCTCATCTCTGGAACCACTAAAAACAGAAATTCAGGTTTTGGATCAAACAGTTTTGTGCTGAGCATTCCAAGTTGCTTTTAATGTGCATTAAAACACACTGTACAAACACACACACACACACACACACACACACACACACAAGTACATTAGATCAGCCTCCTTGCAGCATATGAAAGTCAGAGAGGTGGGGTGAGGTGGTTGAAGTGCTGGGCTAAGGAACCAGGAAACCTACATACAAGTCCCCCCTCAGCTACAGAAGCTCGTCGGCTGGCTTTAACCTCCTCTCCACACAACCGACCTCACAGGGTTGTGGCAAATGAAAATGAGAAGAGGGAACCCCATATGCACTGCCTTGAATGTAAAATAAAAAGCAGGGTATGAAAGTAATAAAAATTGAAGAGTTAGCTGAGTCACATTTCTATAACTCTTGCTAATTCAGTTATACCCATAGAAATGAGTAAATTACTTCATTTTAAATTACATCCATTTGACTATGGTAAAGAAACTTTGTTGGGGTTCTTTTTTTTGAGTAGCCAGGCTTTTGTTCTTGCTTCTCATGAATTCTTATTATTAAACCAGACTTAGGGGGGAATCTACATTGCCATATAGCCCTAGTTTTGTCCCATGTTGGAAGAATTCTAGCTGTTTTGGATTTTTGTGCCCTACAGGACACCCTTGCTGCCCACCACTGAAGCATAGCAATAGCAATAGCACTTAGACTTATATACCACTTCACAGGGCAGTTTACAGAGTCAGCATATCGTCCCCAACAATTGGGTCCTCATTTTACTGACCTGGGAAGAATGGAAGGCTGAATCAACCTTGAGCTGGTGAGAATCGAACTCCTGGAGTGAGCAGTGAGTTAGCCTGCAGTACTCCATTCTAACCACTGTGCCACCTCACTCTTAAACATGTCTGTCCTGTATCAATGTGTCACAATGGATTGCTGTAAGGGATGTGATTTGCAGTTGGAATTCCAGCCATAGCTGACATTAGCTAACACACGCAAGCTTGTCAACATTCAACTTGCTGAATGAATAATTGTTTTTTTCTTCATTTATTGTATTTTCTTTCTTTCTTTCTTTCTTTCTTTCTTTCTTTCTTTCTTTCTTTCTTTCTTTCTTTCTTTCTTTCTTTCTTTCTTTCTTTCTTTCTTCTAATTATTCTAATTATTTCTTAATTATTCTAGATGTGCCATCAATTGCATGGCTCTTCAAGGCCATCTGGTTGACCCGTTAGCACTGACTGCACAAAACCATGTGCTGGAAAGACATATTTTGATGAGTTAGAAAAGCAACTCTTAAGATGTTTACCAGGCCACTGCAGATTTGGGTGTATGAGGGGAAAACTGACTGTATGGGGAACTCGCTGCCTAAGACTATAAGGCTGCCTTCAAAAAGAGAATTGTCTTCTGCAAAACACAAAAGTGGCTACCACTTACCACTGGGCCATAAATACCACCATAATTGGTTGGTTTTTACTGCACAGGTCTCTCATTTCTTCTGGATTATGCAACCTCTCATTCTTATCCAAGGTAGAGCTCTTCCTGCATGTTCTAATTCCCTAAGGAGGATATGGAAACATGTTTTTTTAAAATCTGTATATATGTGTATCTTTTAGAGGATGGGAACATATAGCGATGAGAATGCAATTTGGATTGAAGAAGTAGTAGATTTTCTTGAAGGGAAGCAAACTCTTCCAAGTCTCAATTATGTTTCATTTGTGCAACAATAACAAGTAACTCCATCTTCATAGTTACTCTTCCTGGAATTAAATCCACTACTCAGGGACGTCCTTAGATGGCACAGAAGGAATAATATATATACAACCAAAGTATGTAAATGATTTTTATTGATAGCTGAAGCTAGCTGAGGTAGTCCTCTTTTGAAGAAATAGAAAGGAACAGTTGTCATCATCATCATCTTGATTTGTATCCATCCGTTTTGCTCAGACAAGAGGAATAAAATTGGTTAAGAAAAATGTTAGATTTTCTCTTCTTTTCTCCTGCAGTAATCTTTCAGTTGCTCATCTGAAGTTTACTTTTGTTTTGTTTTGTTTAAATCAGGGTGCAAAAAAAAAATGCAGCATATGCTCTAAAGTCTGGCTGATCCAGCACTGAAGTGGTATTAGCCTGTGGGACTTCCCTTTTGGTGCATGGGTCATAGCAAGTAAAACATTATGTTCCCCAAAGCCAGTGCAAATAAGTTTCCATCAACACATTACTGGCATGAAATTCCCAATAGTGGCAGAGTGATGAGGCCATGACCTATGTATTTAAAAACCCAGAATGCTGTATGCTGTTTTTGTTGCAATCTCTTCTAGTTAAATGTTACGTATAGCCACTTTGGGCTTCACAGGAAAAAGGGGGAATATGTGGCTCGAAATCTAGAGAGCCACTGAGGAAAGGGTAAATCACCAGAGAATATCTCATAGGTGCAAAATGCTTGAGATGACATTGAGGTTAAAGGTCATCATAAGGGATCAGCACCAGGAGATGATTGTATGCCTCTCTATTGGCAAAACAGTCTGAAAAGTGTTATTGCCATTGTGAGGATGCTTGTTATTAATACTTAGATCAACTCTATGTGCCAAACAGTGGAAACGTCCTTAGGGCTGAAGGCTGAACTTGACGACATGCTAGGAGTATCTTGGAAGGATCATCACCCAAGAAATCAACCTATACCACTGTTTCGAAGGGGAAAAAATTAAAATGAGATCATACAGTTACTGAGATGAAAAACCAAACAGGTCTGTGGAAGATCTGAAGTCATTCCTTTATTTTGAACTACACACTGATATCAACTGCACAGAACAAACCATTTAACAGTGTGTGTTTTAACAACAGAACCTAATGAAATAGTCTCTACCGTGGTGACTGTCAGGGTTGATTTTCTAGAATTTATTATCACTGACTATTACAAAATTTACTATGACAAATATGCTACTTCAAAAGAAGCTGTGTGTTTCTAGAAGATTCAGAAAGTGCAGCAGCTGACATGAGAGGCAGAGCTACGATATGAAAGGAAGTGGCAGTGGAGTACAAAACTAGATCTGAAAGTTAAGCCTTCTAGCTTGTTGTTAGTTCAGATAGTTCTCATTCACTAAATTCTGACGGTTCTGTATTTCCAAAGGCAATTCAACATATCAATGTATTTTTCTCTAAAATGACTCATGATAACAAATGCTGGAGAATCATCAGAGAATATCCTCTGTAATCCTGAAACTGTTCAGTGCCACACAATCAAAACTTCAAATGCAGGCCCAAAAACTGATCGAACATCAGGTTGGGGAGATATAAGACACTATATCCACCATTATGCCTTGACAGGATCTTTTGTGAAAGAATCTTGACAAAGGCAAATGGAATCACCAGAAAATACATTCTTTCAAATTTCTGCATAACTTACTATTATGGCATGACATATTATTTGAACTACATGTTGTATGCCAGAAACTCGAAGGTATATCTTAGTGTTTCTAAAGCAAAAGGACACCTTAACAAAGCAAAATTATGCTTGCAATCCTACTAGTCAGTTCAGGAATTTGAAAGAGTATACAGAAGTTGGCAGGGGAACATTCTAAAATTATTTTCCCACTCTTTCAAGAATCAAAGACTCATTGAAGAACACATTTTGATTATGAGACATAAAATAATCTTATAAGACACTTCCCCCCCAAAAAAATTGAGAGTTGTATTCTGTAACCAATTACACTTCAGTCAACTGAAGAATGTTTTAATGCTGCTCATAGAACACAGCATTATACTCAAGAAGACGGCTGATATTCCCAAATTCCTCACCAAATTAAAAAAAAACGTGCTGAAAATTAAATGTGAATATGAATAAGACATAACAGGCTAGCTTGAAATGACTGTTCAGAAATACAAAGGAAGTTTATATTCTTGGATGAAAGATGCATATTAATTCCAGTAACCCTGAGTGATCCATTATATTTCTTCTAAGAAAAACAAATGCTATTGTGAGATAATGTACCATATGGATTTTTCTATCAAGTTGGTATTATATTTTCACTGTCAGCTGAAAGAGAAAGGAACTTGGAATGAATAAACTCTTACGTTGCAATATTTATGATTCTACTAAACTGCCTCAATATTAAAATGTAAGATTAAAAACCTGAAAGTCCAATGGTACAATTTGTTTTTAAGACAAAACACTTTTGAATAATAATCCACAACTGAAATCTATGATTGTTCTTTTATTTAATAAGTGATCCCCTTGGTGATAAATCCCGGATATTAAAGTTCATTTAATTCAATTGCTACAGCTGTTTTAAATTGATACACAACAACGTGCCAAATGATAGCAAAAAGCATGCATGAAATAATTTTAAACTTTGGTTGACTGTCTCAAGCTGATCCAGTTTCAGTTAATAGAGAATTAATGAATAAGAGAGGAAATTTCTCCTAACTGCAGATGACAAACATGTAGGCAATATGCATTTACTGTACCATTTCAAAAATTAGGTGGCTCATTATAATTAATTGGGGAATTCAGTGATTTACTTTTATATCCTTAGTGTATTGAGCAACAAGAAAAGACTGAACATGACATAATTTTTACTTTGTTATAAAGCTAGTCCTCAGGTTAAATGTTTCAAATCTTAAATGATACTATTGACAAAGAATCTCTTGAAACCTAACTGATCAATTAATTTACATAGCTGGTTTTTCTGGAATAGAATGGTCTTGATTTTATCCAGAAAGCTCATATGAATTCCCTATTTCATATCATAGGTTATGTATTTAACTATGTCTTAATATGTAAAATATAAGCATGTAATAATTTTCCATATAACAGTAATCCTGATATTTTCTTGCTTCTCTCCTTGATTAGTTTCCATCCCTTGCTTCTTGTCCTGCTTTCAGGTGCTTTGGAGAATAGCATAACTCCCTCCTCTTTGTGGCAGCCCCTGAGATATTGGAACACTGCTATCATGTCACCCCTCGTCCTTCTCTTCATTAAACTAGTCATATCCAATTCCAGCAACTGTTCTTTATATGTTTTAGCCTCCAGTCCCCTGATCATCTTTGTTGCTCTTCTCTGTACTCTTTCTAGAGCAGGGGTGTCAAACTCAATTTCATTGAGGGCCGCATCAGCATTGCGGTTGCCCTCAGGGGGCCGGGTGGGTGTGGCCTGGGTGGGTGTGGCCTACTGGGTGGGCGTGGCTAGAGTGCATATGGCCTACTAGGTGGGCGTGGCCAGCTCTACATCGTTCGCATCCAGGGTGCCTATGGGGGCCTGGGCAGGAGTGGGACAGATCTGAGGGTCTCTGGCAGGAGGAGGGTCTCTGGGCCAGGGCCAAGGCAGTGGGGGCCATTCCCTCACTGTTTCCAGGATGGCTTCGTGGGCCGCATGAAACCACTTTACGGGCCGGATCTGGCCCCCGGGCCTTGTGTTTAACATGTTTGTTCTAGAGTCTCAACATCTTTTTTACATCATGGTGACCAAAACTGGATGCAGTATTCCAGGTGTGGCCTTACCAAGGCATTGTAAAGTGGTATTAGTACTTCACATGATCTTGATTCTTTCCCTCTGTTAATGCAGCCTAGCACTTTGTTGGCTTTTTTGGCAGCTGCAGCACACT
Source organism: Vipera ursinii (assembly GCF_947247035.1). Lineage (NCBI taxonomy): Eukaryota > Metazoa > Chordata > Lepidosauria > Squamata > Viperidae > Vipera > Vipera ursinii. The sequence continues at coordinate 212,316,089 of NC_139512.1, read as the reverse complement.
GCTGGCTCATATTTAAGTGATTGTCCACTAGGATTCCGAGATCCCTCTCACAGTTACTACTACTGAGTGAGGTACCACCTATACTGTATCTGTGCATTTGGCTTTTCTTGCCTAAATGTAGAACCTTACTTTTTCCACCACTGAATTTAATTTTGTTAGATAGTGCCCAGTGTTCAAGTCTGTCCAGATCCTCCTGTATCTTAAGCCTGTCTTCTGGAGTGTTGGATATTCCTGACAGCTTGGTGTCATCTGCAAATTTGATGAGTTCCCCATCTCTCCCCTCCTCCAAATCATTGATGAAGATGTTGAAGAGCCCAACTTTTCTTTCTCTTTTCCCTCCCCACTGTATCCTACTATTTGCTTTTGTCTTTTTGTCTTTTATTCTATAACCTAATAAAATGTTAGAAATGAGGGGGGGGGAGAAAAAAGAAAAAGAAACCCTACACCAAATTGTTTTTCAGAATACATCTTTGATTAAATCAGTCCATGTAGAATTAGCTTCTGCAAGAATTGTGTGCCTGGAACTGTTTGTCAGAGAATTTTCTTCCATCAATTGACTAGAAAAAATAATGGAAAGCTAGATTTGTATTGTTCTCCAGTATATCCCTCCACCTCCTTCCCTGTGAGACGTTTGACTGTGCATAAACCCTTTCCCACAGAACCTCTCTGCAAAATGCGAATCTTCTCTTGGATCCAACCCAGCCCATTTTACAGAGAAGCCAAAGAAGTAGCTCTTCCTTTTATGTGCATCCAGGGAACTGGACATTGTGCTCACTTTCCCCTACCTATTTCCCCTTTTATGTACACACATGTACATACATACATGAATAACACACAATTATCCAGGCAAGTCACTGTATGTGACTGTTGTGGCAGAATTCCAAATATTTGGGAATGGAGAGCTGGAAAAGTAGCATTAGTAGAGTCCCTCCCCAGAAGAGACAGATGTATGCCTTCAGAGTTTCCACCAACATAATTCCCACAGATAACCAGGAAGACTGACCCATCCAGAACTGCATTATTGAACTCTTAGGCATTTTCTCATTGCAACCCCCCAATCCTTCTCTAGCTCCCAGCCTGGTTTTTAAGAGGCTTTGGGGAGTTGTTCTCCATTTTTCAAACTGACTTTCAATTTGATTTAATTTTTGCTGTCCTATCTGTTCTTTATGGGGGTCAGTTATCGCTTGGTGGCTCAACGGTTTCATCTGAAAGAAAAAGCATCTCTCCAAAAAACCCTTCAGCAGAGATTTCTAAACATATCAGGCAGGCCATGCTGGTATCAAAAGTTCTCATTCAATTCCCAGGGACAATTTCTTTCTTTCATTCTTTCTTTCTTTTTCTTTCTTTCTTTCTTTCTTTCTTTCTTTCTTTCTTTCTTTCTTTCTTTCTTTCTTTCTTTCTTTCTTTCTCTTTCTTTCTTTCTTTCTTTCTTTCTTTCTTTCTTTCTTTCTTTCTTTCATTTATTTATTTATTTATTTGGAGGTTTTTGAAACTAAGAGAATGGAAAGATTCCCCGGGTCTGGAAAGACCTCAATCACAGTATACTGTGCTAGAACTTTAGCTCATTTAGATAACTCCCCAGTGCTAGGGAAGGGAACTGGGCAGGCAGTTGGATGGTTCATCACAAACAAAAATTCTCACAAAGAACTTTTAAGTGCAGGGTCTCTTGAACGGGAGCAAGATTAGACTTGCCTCAGACACTTTGGATAACGGAGCATAAAAGAACGCAGGCTATTACCTTGTTCAGCCAAAGTAAATTCCCCCTTTTTTAGACCTGCACTCTGCCATCTAACAGAAGCTGTAGAACCTCACAAACGGGGCTTCAATGAGATCTTGCTGTCTTTTGTATTCAATGTGCTGCTTCTGAAGAACATGATTTTGAAATTACGTTACACATTACTTCTTCCCACATTCAACCCATTTCAACCTGCAAATCCAAAACTCGGTGCGAGTTCTGTCCACTTTCAGCAAAAACTCCGGGGCTTTATAAAAGTACTATTGTCTTTATATCTAATCAGATAAGTGATTTTATTTTTCCAGTCTTGTGATGTATTCCAACATTGTTAACCCTTAATTTCATATTGAAATATTGTTGTAAGACTCAGTTTCCGTCCATATCTTCTTTTGCCCATCTTTTTTTTAAATTTTTAGTAATAGTAAAAATCAACCCTCTCCTTACTATTTTTACCAAGTTGTTCTGTAAATCCTCCTGTCTTTTATAAATCCAGCAGTAGCCATGTCACTTGTTATCTATTGATTTAATGTTTGTACTTCCCCCCTCTCTTTGTTATCTCTGTTTTATTTTCCAAAATATCTGTTATATTTTCCAGAACCTGCACCTTGACTTCACTTTGAAATTATCTTTCGTCTTGATTTTCCTGTAAATTTTTGAAGATAATTTTTGTCTTCACTTTTATCTCCTCTTTCAGATCTCATTTAAATGGTACATTTACACAGGCAGTTATTGACACTATTATTGTAACTATAACATCATTTACTGATTCCTCAAACATCTTTTGAAATGTTGGTGTCATTTCTATAGGTTTTACTCCTTTTCTTATAATAGTCATTTTATCAAGTCTAAAAGTATTTTTTTGTCTTTTTCTTCTTTCCTCCACCAATTGTCTTTCTACTAGAACTCTAAATAATCTGCATTTCCACAAAGATATTTTATTTACTTGTTTTTTTTTAAAATTGAATAATTCAAATTTCAGTGGTCCTTTGATCCGTTTCAAACATTCTTAGGTTATCTTCTTGTTAAGCTTTTGTCCTTTATTTTAAATTCTTTCAACTGTTATTTTATGTTTTCTTTAATTTGGAAACATCCCTTTTAGCTTTGAAATAATTGTAATTCAAATGTGCTTAAGAAAGTGAGGGTTTAGTGAACCCAGTATCTTCAGAGGCTCTGCTGGGGCTGTGAGCTTAATGTCTTTCTGCAGCGCCTCATGCTTTGATTCATGAGTTGATCACAATCCTGCAGTCTCCTTGCACGAAGCAGCTATCCAGAACACAAGTGGGTGATCTTTTGGCTTCTCCTGTTGCCTGACTATTAGTGTCCTCTTAACATCTCCACTTCCTCACAGAAATCTTAGTTCACTATTGACTTCACCTGGGAATCCCGGAGTAGTTGTTTTTAGAGTACCACTGAAAATAGCAGAAAGGAAATGTGAGCAGAAACTACCTGTGGCCCCAAGACAGGATTTATATAGCTATGCTTAGTATGCCAAGGGCCATACTTCAAAAATGGGCAGTAACAGAAGCCACCTTTCCAGGATTTTAGGGTTTTTAGTGTTTGCCATTCTTAAGACACCCATTTTTCCTATGAAAATATGTAAGGATAGAATAGAATAGAATAGAATAGAATAGAATAGAATAGAATAGAATAGAATAGAATAGAATAGAATAGAATAGAATAATAGAATAGAATAGAATAGAATAGAATAGAACAGAACAGAACAGAACAGAACAGAACAGAACAGAATAGAATAAGAATAGAATAGAATAGAATAGAATAGAATAGAATAGAATAGAATAGAATAGAATAGGAATAGGAATAGGAATAGGAATAGGAATAGGAATAGGATATTCTTTTTTTGGCCAAATGTGATTGGACATAAAAGAAATTTGTCTACAGTGCATAAACTCTCTCAGTGTACATGCAAACTATAAAGTGATAGGTCATTGATCATAGTTACAATCGTTAATCATAAGATACAACAAGCGATAATTATAAATACTAATAGGAGAAGGTAGTAGGAAAGTTGAGAAAGATGAAAAGAAGAGAAGGATAATACTTGTTTTGTACTAACTATTTGGGTGGGATACAATATAAGAACTGCCGAAGAGGTTGTGTGCTGCATCTATCACAGGGTTTTCTATACCGTTCTACACTTCTTCAGGAACATGCACATTTATAACCACTTGAAATGGAAATATAGAAGATGCAGCAACTGCCAGCCAAATATGTTCTACCTGGAGGTAAGGCATCTTCTCACCACTTACTGCTTGGTTGTCTCAGAACAATCAAATGACAAAATTTTGGGGAAAAGTTTTACTCTTAAAACAAAACAAAAATTCTATTATTTTTCCCAAACGATGCCCGCAGGGATATTTTCTTCTATCACTCATGATAGCTGTTCTCTGCTAGCTATGGTGGGCGTCAACATCCAGGCAAAAGGGACATACACAGTGGTGGGATTCAGCCACCACTTCGGGAGAACCAGTAGCTAACTTTTTGTTGCCCAGGCCCAGAATGGACTTCCGGAAGTGGCATCCACACAGAGAACCGGTTGTTCACATGTCTGAATCCCACCACTGGACATACAGTGTAAGAAAACCAACAGGAGAATGTCACTGTAGGAAGATCTCATGTCCTAAAGAAGACTACTACAAATATCTCCTCTATCTTTGAGCAGCCAACTACCTTTTCCCTTATATAAAGAAAACGATTCCTTTAACCAGCTTTTGGCCCGAGAGTGTTACTATACTCGAAACTTAAACATTCATTTGACATTTGGTTTCTTAACTCCCAAATGAATTTATTTCTGTGAAGTTTGAAAATTTTCACAGAAGATTGGCTTCAGTTGTTACAGCATATGTTGAGCATCACTGTGTAAAAATGGGGGAGGGGAGGGAATCCTCTCTGGTTTGGACTAATAGTAAAGGCTCCAGTCTAGAAACCAGGAGACTGGGATTTCTAGTTCCAGTTTAAGTATGAAAGTCAGTTGGATGACCTTGGCCCAGTCACTCTCTCTCAGCCCAATTCACCTCATAGGATTGCTGTGGGGAGAAGAGGAGGAAGAAGGAGTATTAGATGTGCTTGCCACCTTCAGTTATTTATAAAAAAAATAAAAGTGGGATAAAAACTCTAAAAAACCCCCAAAGCTTACAATCTTTGGAAAGTCAGGTGCTGGTGAATATAGAATAGTAGGCCAAAGATCTACTTCAGCATCAAACACGTTCTTATATTCCCACAAGTAACACCAGGTAAACGTTAGTCTACAGGTGGAAAAAAAAGTATTACGTTTGAACAACACAAGGGATTTTTCTTAATGAACTGCAGACAGAATAATCACCCATATTGGAGTAGGCCAAAATATTAATGGAAGGGAGAGGGAAAGGGAAGGTGAAAAGGAGGTCAAAATAAAGCAATCAGTGACTTCTTGTGAGTTGTATGTCACCTAATAGGAAAAGAAAAGGGAAGAGTTATTATTCTCTCTGGAAATCTAAGGCAAAAAGTATGCATTCCGTGCTTTAATACTGTGGTGTGGTAAAAGGATGTTGTAGGGAGCTTGACAAAGTACCAGAAATAAACTTCTTTTACTCTAGGAGACAGGCAGATATAGATGGAGGAGGGAGGTTCAGGAGCTTTATAGCTTGCTGAACTGAAGCCAAATTCTGTTGGAAGAAACCTAGAAAGACAGAGAAACTCCAGACCCTGCCCTGTTTTGCCTTCTAAAGACTGTCAGATTATGTGTGCTCATGTGCGTGGGTTAAGACTCAGAATGTAAAGGCTGTATTTCAATCATTTTACAGGACTACTTCTATATGCCATGGGAGCCTTCAAAGGGTGAAATAGGATCACTAGGGATTGCAACTTGGAATAATATTAAAGGGCCTTTTCTTAATTTCTAACTGATTACCGAGCTTTCAGTTGGCAGTTGAAATGGGATAAATATTAGCCCAATGGGGAAAACAAGCATTACATGAGGAGGAGTAAGAAGTTAGGAAGAATTGTTACATTATCCTGTACTTTCCATTGGAGAATATTCATAAAGTGGCTTTTAGTAAAATGAATACACAGTGTGAAATCTTCAAAGAACAATAATACAAGCGGAGAGTTTAAAACCATTGCCCAGACATCACCCAGATCAAGGTGACAATTATCCGAAGACAGAAAGATACAGGTAGCCTTCTACTTATGACCAAAATTGAGCCCAGAATTACAGTCATAAGTTGTTGCAGTCATTAGTGCTCTCGTGATCGTCTCCTTCAACAACTGCAATCTCGACTTTTCTGATAGTGGTCATTAAGTGCCTGCACAGGTCATTAAGCAAAGCGTAGGGTGCCTCGGGGAGTGTGGGAGGCCCTGTGAGGTCCAGGTTATGCTCAGGCCTACACATTGTTTCAGGCCCTGGCCTGCACTGCAGCATTCTCCCATGTGGTTGGATTTGGATCTCCCATAGCCTCCCCTCCTCCAAGACACCCCTTGCACAACTTCTTTCCCTGCTGGGTCCCAAAGGCCTTGGGCCTGCTACCTGTCTGTCTGGGTCCCACAGGTCTTGGACTTCATCCCCACCCTGTCACACCTTGCTCTATTTACAGAGACTGCCTTGTGACATCCCAGAAACAACTATCAGTCTGGAAGTGCCTGCCATTCTTGCAATCTCTCAGAATAGTGTGTGTAATGTATTGGGCCTTTTACTTGAACTGTTTTCACATGCCTTTGAATGCTGCTTGAGATTGCTTAATTAGGGTGTCTGTGTAATGGTCGCTGGCTGCCCAGACATGCAGTCTCCAGGACGATCATTGGTTGGCTCTGGGGCGGGAATAGGTTCCTTTAAACCTATTGGCCGCCGCCTAGTGGCCAACCGTATAAGTAGCTACATAGAAGCCTCTGTTCTCAGTTCTGTTCCTGTTACTACAATAAAGCAATGTTCCTGTTTGAACCCTCGCGTCTCGCCTCCTGCTTCCCAAGAATCCACTACATAACAGTGTGATTTTCCAAATTGCATGATTTTTCTTCTGATAAATTGTAAGAATGGTGCCTGCTCTGAGGCTCATGTGAGACAGTTCGGCTCTGTAGGAAGGCTGTGCATTGCATCAGCTGGGTGCTCTTTTGGAAAGGTGTGGTTTTTGGAAGAGATAAATGGAGCAAGATGGGATGGAGCACATGAACACAGAAACACTCAACTTAGTGAAAGATGTAATGAACAACTATAAACTGAGATCTTAGGCATCAGTAAATTGAGATGGTCAGAGGTTTGACACTTTCAGTCCAACAATAATTTTTGTTAATACCTCGGAAATGAAAAACAAAGCAAAATCAATGCTGCTTTTATCATTAGTAGATGTGATGGAATGTAGTCTGGATTCCCAAGAGGGAGGGGGTGCTTTCTGAGGGAGGGGGTGCTTTCCAAAGGAGTAAGAAGCAGCTCAGTTCAGATAGTTTGTGTGAGAGAAAGCGGGTGAAGGCAGCCCCTTCTAATAGTTCTCAGAGTATATGCTTGTTGTAGACAGTAGGATGGTTCAGTTTGGTAAATTCTGTCTATAGATGTGGAACAATCAAGACATCTGCTTGGAATAATCACCAGATGTCTTTCTTAGTTTTTGGAGCCTGACAGAAGGGTATAACAAGAACGGTACTTGGCCTGAATGCAATCAATGACCAAATAATATTGAATAGACTTTGTGGACAACCCTTTGATATGATGATCATTCAAGTTTATGTTCCAACTACTGATACAGAAGAAGAGGAGATTGTTACGTTTTATGATCAGGTTCGATTCAAAATTGGCCAAACATGCAAACAAGATGTGTTGTTTGTGATTGGTGACTGGAATGCCACAGTTGTAAACATGAAATAGTAAAATGAAGTTGAATTATATGGCTTAGGAAACAGAAATGGAGCAGGAGACTGACTTATTAATGTTTCATCAATTAATGTTTCCAAATGATTGCATCCTCAATGGAAGCTACAAAACTTCAGCGTAAAGGTGATAAAAAGTAGACACAGGGCTGTTTTTTAATTTTTGAAATATCCCCTCCCCAGTCCCTCCCCTGTGACTGGATGATACTATAGACAGAGAAATGCAATTGCAACAAATAGCAAGCTTGATTTGAGTTATCTGTCAAATAGGAGGCAACTATGTATGGAACTAGTCATTCTGTGAGGAAGATGGTTGGTCTCTAAATATGATATGTAAATAAACAAAATGCATCAGAATTAACATATCAGAACGGACAGCAGTTCAAAATTTTTGTTTCTGACATGCTAGTTTATCTTTGGTGTGCAGAAGCATTTTCAAATACCTCTCTGAACAGTATGAAGTGGTACAGCCCAGTTGCAGCTACTTGGTTTGGTGACCCAACTGGTACCGTTGTCACCTTGAACTTCAAGCCAATTGTCAAATCTATGTATCCTGGAGTAGCCCATTTCTGCTGATGTGTTTTGCACCTGAGCACATACCCCTTGACAGGGAGACTTGCAAAGGATTGTAAACAGGAGCTGTAAGGCAAATAAATTTAACTGTAATTTGAAAGCGCAGGAAAACCCTTCCAGCAGCTCCAGCCATGGAGCCCCAGTACTGAGGCGCTGATTCTAGCATTACCTTCACTTCCTCCCTTTGGTTACAAATTCTTCTTCAGAAAGTAAAACTTTTGTGTATTTTGAAAAGTCAAAACACAACTTTAAATTGGCTTTTTCTCTGAGAGAAAGCATATTGCTTTTCTCTTGAGTCATGCAATGGGAATCGAAGGCAGACTAGAAACTCTAGGAGAAGGCCCACAAACCTGCCCAGACAGTGAAGCGGTGGCCACGGGACTCAGCTGCAGTTAATTTTCATTCCCTGTTTGTATATAAATGCTTTTAATACTTAAACCAAATTCAGTTCAATTAAACTAATGTTGTTTGACATAATATTTCTTGTTCCAAAATCAATATTCCTTCATTTGACAGGCTTTTTTCCCCTGAATGCAGGATGTTTATTATTCTTAAAGCTTACCTATAGACCTGTTTTTTATCCTGGATGATGTAAAACAGTTCTTCTTTGCCCAGCCTAAGCCAAAATATAATAGGGTTCACATTTCTCTGGTAAATATCTTTAATTGTAAGACCATGTCTCCTTTATAGCACCAATTTCCTATCCAATTCCCTTTTATCCTCCCTACCTATCCTCCCCTCCTCACCACCCCTTTGATAGAAGATTACCAAAAGCCACTCTACTTCTAATGGCTGGGTGGGGGGGGGAACTCTTCTGGAATTTTCTTTCTGGTAAAATACTTTGGTCACCATAATGAGGACTTTTTCTCAGAAGAAAATTTGGCTTAGGGGCATTAAAGAATCCACTGAGGGGTTGATAAAGTTACAGCAAGCTTGCTGCTTCTCAGATCTTTTCATAACCACCTTGGGATCCCCATTTAGAGTTGGTTTGCACAACCAGATTGCCTCAGCAGAAATAGAGGCCATTAATTGTTTTTTTAAAAAGATAGGAACACTCATCCATTCTCTACCCAGCTACTAATCTTCTTGACCCATCTTTTTCCTGCTGGGGATCACAAGTGGTGTTTTCCAACTTATGGTGGCGCAAGCACTATTGACTGATTTGCTTGATGTCTTCATTTCGAGGTAGGTAAGCCTCCACACCTTTTGGCCCCATCTACTCTGGTAGTTTGTCATTGATCCCCATGGCCATTTCATCCTGAACTGCTATTTGCCTTCCCCTTTCAAAGGGACCTTGGCAGATATATGTACATATGTATTTTCACTGGTATCGTGGTGAATATACATATCTGGGGAAATTGACAACAATTTCCCCATTCAGTTCAGGTTATAGGAAGAATAGCACTTGTGGCATTTCTTTGTTTCATTGGCACACCAAGAGACAGGATGGGATAGGATAGTTTAAGAGAGAATCTTACTAAATGTCTCTTAATACCATACTTCCAGAAATACCCATCTATGGAAAATAAAGTGATTGGATCTGGTTTTCCTGGCAAGGATGGGAAAGATAAAACAAGAGACTCCACCAATTAGGGGCACCATGCCATCATCATGGCCAAAATGGGGGAAAGAGTTGAAATCCAAAAAGGTATTTCTTAAAACAACTTCATTTCCAGTGAATTGAAGGAAACATGGGAGCTTAAGATGGCAATATAGAAAAAACCTTAAGAGAAGACAGAGAGAAATGTATGTTTCTGTATGTACACTTATACCTATATACATAGCAGTGTGTCACAATATATGTGATATTTTTCATATTTTTCATCTTTATGTATATAGACATAGGTGGTCAGAACCCCTGTTCTTAAAATACTTAGATTTGAATCTTTTCTTTAGGTATAGGGCTACCAAATCTGGCCTACATTTTTTTTAAAAATGATCACGGCAGTCATTTATTGATTTTTTTTTAAATTTTACAGTATTTTTGCAGCCCAGTCTGGAAGCCTGATTCATTATATCAGCTTGGATGTTGTCACACGACTTCTCCCATGCATCCATGCATAAACTATGTTGCTTTTCATGGTTTTTATTTGTAAACTGCCCAGAGTCATATAGGAGAGATGGACAGTGCAGAATTGTAATTAATTAATAAACAAAAATAAAATCCTGATATGTTTTTCAATATCTTTAAATCAATTGGCTCTTCTGTTTATTTATACAACATTTTAAGCACATAAAAGATGACCCAAAGGCGTTTTTTCAGGAGACCACTGGACTTTTTTGTTTTTCTTTTCACTTCTCAACCAAGAAGCTCCTTCAGCTCTGACTGGATGGTGGGGAATGGAAAGATTTATATCCATTCCATTCCCCACCATCCAGTCAGAGCTGAAGAAGCTTCTTGGATCAGAAGTGAAACGTCTTCAAAGAAAAACAAGAAAGTCCAGTGGCCTTCCGAAAAAGCACCTTTGGGAAAACCATGACCTGGATGACTGAGAATCTCCACAGACACATAAAAGATGAGCATAAATTTTCCCAATCACACTAGAAAGTAATTAGTACTACATCATGAATAATATTAATTCAAGAAGTAGCTACTTGTTCCTTTACCTTTTATGTAGATCAAGCTGTTCCTCCAGATTTAAAGATGGGATTTCAAGTGGACTTTTGTTGAATTTTGCTGCATATGAGTGTTTCAGCACGTGAGTAAGAATTTAGGAATATAAAATGCTATTTTCTCTCAGACCACATTATTTGTCCATCCTGTCCTGGATTGCATTAGCCTCTTATGGATGAAGCTTGCTCAAAGCCAGAAGTGGTGAAACACAAAAGCTTCCTGAGCTTAGCAATCTATAAAAGGAAGGAAACGTGAAGATGTATTTAAAATCATCAATAATTCTTGCAGGTCTCATGACAAGACACTTCATCTCTTGGAAGAATATGAACCTGGAGAAAGATTCATGCAAAGCATCTAATTCCTAGACCAAGCAGTCAGAACAAATGCACCCTTGTACTACAATGGATTGTCCAGAGGTTTGAGATTTCTAGAAATAAGACTTTAGATCCAGACTGTGATAAATAAATGTTAACACCGACCTTAACATTCTTTGCCTGAATAGAAGCATAGTCATGCTGTTTTCATTTCTTTGCCCAGAATCTGCCTTTCCCAGCCAACCAATTTATGTCCTGGGATTAGATGTCATGATGTCTAGTTCTAGAATCCTGAATTTCATTGGCTTAAATCACAAACATTCCACTGTTTGTTAGACTCGGCCAGAAAAATTCCTTAAGTCACTGTAACTGGCTCTACCCAGGGCTGAGAATAAATATGACAAGCAAAGAAATCTGTTGTAACAAGATAAAGGAAATAAGAACGAGGAGCATCACAGGAGGATGCTGGTGGTGATGCCAAGGCAACCAGACTTTTTACTGAAGGAATTTCTCCTGGCTACATTAACTTTTTTCAGGTGCTTCTCTTTAAAGAAGTAAACCTTTCTCTCTCTTTCTCTCTCCCTACCAATATTTATTTTGTGTTTGTGTATGTGTGTGTGTGTGTGTGTGGGAGGGTTTAAGAGAAAAGGTCAGATTTGTAGCTTGATATATTATTATAATGTTTTCTACTTCTTTCCATGTAAAACGCTTTAGTATCAAAATACTAGATTCTGAAACTAAATAACTTGATAGAAAAATAGCTATATCAGCCTCAGAGTTTCACTTTTTTACTGCATTGTCTCCTACATCTTTATTCAAAGTCCTATCTATGCCAGTTGTTCAGGATCAAACTTCCTTTGATTGAGCTCCATTACACCACTGTGCTGCCCATAAAGTGTACTTCTAACCTTAATTGACCATCTTGCTATCTCATATTGGGGAATAAATTTTATTAAGCTCAAAGAGAAGCGTCTAAGAACAGACTGGTTGTTTTCTTTGGGCTTCAGTGTTATACCCCACTTCCTTACACCTTCAATCAATCAATCAATCGATCAATCAATCAATCAATCAATCAATCAATCAATCATTCACAATAGAACTGGAAGGGACCTTGGAGGTCTTCTAGTCCAACCTCCTATTCAAACAAGAGACCCTATACCAGGGGTGTCAAATTGCTGACCTTGCAGGCCGGATGCTTCATGCAGAAATGTACCTACCCCAGCTCCAGCAAGGGGAAAAAAGTTGTGATACATGTCACGTGATGCAGTGAGTTTGACACCCCTGCCCTATACCATTTCAGGCAAGTGACTGTCCAGTCTCTTCTTAAAAACCTCCAGTGATGAAGCACCTACAACTTCTGAAGCTGTTCCACTGATTAATTGTTCTAACTGTTAGGAAGTTTCTCCTTAATTGATAATAACTTGATAAACAGGTGCTTTGCTTTCATAGTCCAAAGCCATCCCCACCTTAAAAGTAATTCCATTTGAGGCCACAGAAATGTTACTTAAGCAGAGCATTTCATTCATTAAAATTCTTGAATTTGGCCACTGCAGTTTGTATCCCCCCTGCCCCCTTTGTTCTATTCCCAATTTAAACAAGAGACAGGTCAGGCCTCCAGCATTTCTTTGCCTTTCTACTGTGGTGCTTATAAATCTTTTGGTTCTGTTGTGTCTGGCCCTTGTCCAGAAATAAACCTGCCTTGAATGAAAAGGCGATGTTGGGATAATTTATCAATGTTAACAGTGGGAATCATGGGATGAACAGTAGTTTTGTGCTGGTCCTGAGCAAAACCACTTACCTAATTGAAATAATATGGCACATGCTTCCATAATTGTTCTCCTTTGATAACTTTGCTTAGGTCATGTTTTCTCAGTTAATTGTAATAAAGTGTGTGTGTGTGTGTGTGTGTGTGTGTGTGAGAGAGAGAGAGAGAGAGAGAGAGAGAGAGAGAGAGAGAGAGAGAGGAGTAATAAGGGCATGGACTCAAGTAAATGAAAACAGGCCACAATGTGTTTTGTTTTCAGACACAAATGTTTTCTTTAAATTAATTACAATGGAAATGACAAGACTTGGCATGCACTGGAAATGTAATCAACAGCTATGATTACTGGATAGTTTGTTCAGCAGAATGGAAGAAGCATTAGCGAAACCTAAGCTTGGCTGTTTCTCTTGAGCTGCAGGGTAAAAGCAGAATTCTAGCCAATTCTTCTTCCACCGAGAGAAAGTTCCAAGGAATCCACCTTGGAAGCTGCAACGCGCTCCTATAACTAGCTAGGGGGTAAACACATGACAGGAGAGGGGAAATGGAAAAACACAGGAATCCCTGTGCAGAGCTGCCGAAAATGAGCCACCCTCTCTGCCCTCTATTTTGTTCTGCAGTGATACCACTGCACTTAAACTTGGTGGCATCATTTGTGTGTGTACGTGTATGTGAATCTGCTAGAAGATTTAAGGGAGCGTTTTTATGTTTTACCATTCAAACCACAAGGCGTTGGTGGAAAAATCATCCACCAGAGAATTCCTCAGGACAAGCACCAAAGAAACATCAATATTATGTATTGCTTTAGAGCCAAAGCAGGGCAGATTTGGCTGACATTTTCTCTCCTTATGAAATATTGGGGGGGGGGTTGTTGATAGGGCATAATGGGTAATTGTAAGTTTGTTATGCTCCCTGGCATGTATATAAAGGTTCATTCCCAGTTGGGTCTGGGGGCTAATCTTGGATGGGTCCTTTGCATCCTCAGTGCTGCCACCATCATCCATCCATCACCTGCTGCCTCTGACACCCTCCAACTTTCTGCAGTACTTATTTCGCCTTTTGAACAATGCATGAGGCCCACTGTCGGCACTGGACTGAGTGCTTCATTTATAGCACTTTAGCCTGGACCCACAAATGGTGAGAACCAAATGAGCAACGTTTTTATTAATGCTCCAGTGAAATCTGCCTCAATAGAGGCTTCTGTTAATTTGATTCTTAATATACCTTAATATACCACTCTAATGGCAGAAAGTGAAGAAGAACTAAAGAGCCTCTTGTTGCGGGTGAAGAAGGAGAGTGCAAAACTTGGGTTGAAACTAAACATTAAGAAAACCAAGATCATGGCATCTGGCCCTCTCAATTCCTGGCAAATAGATGGGGAAGAAATGGAGGTAGTGACAGATTTTATTTTCCTGGGCTCCAAGATCACTGCAGATGGGGACTGTAGCCAAGAAATTAAAAGACGCTTGCTCCTTGGGAGGAAAGCCATGGCAAATCTAGACAGCACACTAAAAAGCAGAGACATCACCCTGTCAACAAAAGTGTGTATAGTCAAGGCTATGGTCTTCCCAGTTGCAATGTATGGCAGTGAAAGCTGGACCATAAGAAAGGCTGAGCGCCAAAGAATTGAAGCCTTTAAACTATGGTGCTGGAGAAGACTCCTGTGAGTCCCTTGGACTGCAAGGCGATCAAACCGGTCAGTCCTAGAGGAGATCAACCCTGACTGCTCTTTAGAAGGCCAGATCCTGAAGCTAAACCTCAAATACTTTGGCCACCTAATGAGAAGGAAGGACTCACTGGAGAAAAGCCTAATGCTGGGAAAGATTGAGGGCAATAGAAGAAGGGGACGACAGAGAATGAGGTGGCTGGATGGAGTCACTGAAGCAGTAGGCGTGAGCTTAGATGGACTCCAGAAGATGGTAGAGGACAGGAAGGACTGGAGGAACATTGTCCATAGGGTCGCGATGGGTCAGACACGACTTCGCAACTAACAACAACAACAATATACCTGAGAGTTTCGTTCTAACTTTTTTGGGTGCTATTTTAAAGCTTACTAGGTGGCAGAAGATGTTTGCTGCAATGTTAAGCTTACATAGGAAGAGAGGGCAAGTTGCAGATCATTGAAAGGGTGATTGTACAGTGAAAGAGAAAATATTCACATAAGCTGCTTGGTACCTTGTAAGGGGACCAACATCACAATTTCTCCAAAGTTTTCTCCCTTTGAAGCAAATTTCAGAAACAAATTCCCTTTCATCAATCTGAATAAGAATCAACATGGCAAATGGAACACATGCTACATTTAAAGACATCTGTAAGATGTAACAGGTACATAAAATGGCCTCTGGCATGCTAACCAGGATTATGATTCCTGAATTAAAAGATATGCAGAATGCAGTAGTTGTTCAGTAGGCACTCTACTAAAGACCTAAATTGCTTAAGAGAGGGGTCAACAGCACACAGTCTACGGGACCTCCAAAAGCCCTCCAGGTTCCTGAGATCATGGTGCTAAAATTTGGTGGCAAAATGGCTGCACAGGTTTTTGCTTCTTCTCATTTCTGAATGAAAATGGGAATGAGAGTTGAAGGTCACTGGGAGGGGAAGTGTTCCAATTCTCATCTTAAACCTTTCTTTAAATAAGCTGTTGGAATTTGGTGCAAAACAATCGTCAGCAGCATAATTTACACTAAATTATATCTATATATCTATATATCTATACTGTATCTATATATTTATACATATATCTATAGATAGATATAGATATAATAAATTTAGATAGATATAGATATAATAGATTTATATCTATCTATCTATCTATCTATCTATCTATCTATCTATCTATCTAGAGAGAGAGAGACAGAGAGAGACAGAGACAGAGACAGAGACAGAGACAGAGACAGACAGACAGATAAATATAGATAAGAATAGGAACGAGAAGCCTCTGGAAGGCAAAGTACTTGCATTCCCATTTGTACCACATCCCTCATCCAAGGACCAATAATTCTCAAGTCAATTCCCTTTCAGTGATGTCACTTCACTGGAAGGCATCCTTTACCTGTGGAACATTGCAAAGTTGAGTCCAAGCCCTCTGCAGAGCAGAAGTTGACCACCCCTGGTTTATCTGAGGGACACCAATCATGATGATCACTCCAACTCCAATTCAGAGTTGCAGCATAAACTCTTTGGAAGATGATCCCACTGTCAGTGACACATTTATCTAGCTAACAGTAGCAGTATGTGCATAGTTTGAACATAAGAAGGAGCTTGAATGAGTTGAGAAAGGAGAATGAGGATGATTCCATCTGCATCTTCATTTAACTGTTCCAGGTTGTTCTGAAAAATAGGAAATGGTGGTTATCCATTTTCCAGTGTTTAACGTGCTCTGGATAGCCAGAATTTCTGGAGCACAGGCTAGGAGTCCTGAAGCACAGCAATAAACTCTTATGAAGTCCAAAAGAATAATAGCTGTGGTATTATTATTAATAAGGTGACCAGCTTTTTTACAATGAGGACACAAATAAATTGAAGGAAAAAAAATCGTAAATAAAAGAAACATTTTATTCATTGCAACAATGATACAGAATACACTATAAATATGATAAATGCATAATAAAAAACATTTGTAACAATAACATTTTTATTGTAATTATGCTACATGCCTATTAATTATTATTTAAATGAGTACTTTTCCATTGAATGAATATTTTTTTTGTCAATGTATCATCTTCTAACAATATATTGGAAATATCTGAACAAGAAATATCCTTCATATTGAATTTTACGGCAAGTGCTGCAGCTAGAGTATCAATATTCAATCTCGATTTCTCACTTTTCCAAAAATCATTAGCAATTGAAAAAGCCTTTCAACTGCTACATTAGGTCCAGGGCAGCACAACGTAAATTGAACAAGAATAAATAAATTTTCACATGGAATATGTTCATTTTTGAAATGGCTGAATATTTCCACCCATCTTTTATCAATTTCAATGTGTTTATTTTCCTTCCTTTTTTCCTTTCCTCCCTCTTTGTCCCTTCCTTCCTTCCCTCCCTCTCTCCCACTGTCCCTACTTTTCTTCTTTCCTTTCTTCCTTCCTTCCCTCCCTCCTTGTCCCTTCCTTCCTTCCTCCCTCCCTCCCCTCTTTGTCCCTTCCCTCCTTCCCTCCCATTGTCCCTCCCTCCCTCCCTCCCTCCCTCCCTCCCTTCCTTCCTTCCTTCCTCCCTCCCTCCCTCCCTCCCTCCCTCCCTCCCTCTTTGTCCCTTCCTTTTGCAAGCAGGAAATCTTGCACAGGAATTGCAGCCAGGGATCTCTCTCTCTCTCTCACACACACACACACGCACGCACGCACGCACGCACACACACACACACACACACACACTTTCCCTGGCTTGCCCTCGCATCTGGGGTTTCCTTCCTGGCAGTCCGGGTCCTGCGACAGGGCAAGCGGGGAAGGAGGCGGCAACGGTTGTGTCGAGCCCCGTGGAGGGGGGTTTTTCCAGGCCTCACTTTTCCCCTTTGCAAAACGGGCTTCAATTGAGTTGTGCTCTGACTTCGGGCACTGTTCCTTGGGAATTCTATCTCCCCACCCCAAAAAGCAGAGCTTTTACCCGCTTTTCGCGCTGCAAAAGGGTGAGTCATGCAAAGCGTGGCAGCGCAAAAAGCAGAATTCAACCTGAGTATTTCAAAGATTTTCAAAGATTTTCTTTCAAAAAGTATTCACCCGTAGATTATAATGAGAAGGCATCACAATATATGCAGCTGCTTCATTGTTTGGGCAGAATGGGATTGAAAATAGCACACTTCTGATACTCACTTCAGAGTGCTACCTCTGTATACATTCATGGGGCTATCTTCAAGGTTTTCACTGCAATAAATTTTGGAAATCTTCCCTCTGGATATCTTTTATGACCAAATGATCAGGAATGACATAAGGGCAGTATAGCAACCATCAAATTGCTTTCAAAAGCCCTAAATGGCATGGGTCCAGATTATTTACGGGAGCACCTTCTGCCGGCATCAACTTCCCATCGTCCTGTGCGCTCCCACAGAGAGGGCCTCCTCAGGGTGCCGTCGGCCAGGGAATGCCGACTGGCGGCCCCCAGGGGGAGAGCATTCTCTGTGGGCGCACCTGCCCTATGGAACCAGCTCCCTGTGGAGCTCCGGATGGCTCCTGACCTTCGCTCCTTTCGCCACGACCTGAAAACTTGGTTATTTGAGCTTGCCGGCCTGTCCTGAGGGTTTGGGATTTTAAATTTTTAGAATGTGATTTACTTGTTGGGGCTAATTTAATTTAATAATTTATTTTTAACCTTGTATATTGTGTTTTAACTGCCCTGTACACCGTCCTGAGTCCTTCGGGAGAAGGGCGGTATATAAATCCAAATAAATAAATAAATAAACAAACAAACAAATAAATAAATAAATAAATAAATAAATAATAAATAGAAAAAGGAAGGGGTTTCTTAAAAAAGGTGTTCTGAACAAATATATAAGCCGCCTAACTTAAATATAAAAATAAAAATGTTTAAAGAATAAACCCTTACTTTCCCACTTATTCCACTAGTACTAGACAGAACCGAGTGAAGACTTTTGGCTGGTCACATTCAAGAAAGTGAGAGAGGAAAAGAATGAGGAATAAGGTAGCTTCATTTTCTGACTAACGTGTTTTATTTAAAGGCATAGGTTTTCAGAAACTGTCACTCATTTCATCAGCTTCATAGAGTGATTAAAATGACTATGATTTAAATTGTGGTGAGGGGAGGTAAGGAGAAGAGAAGTTGGTTATGCAGACTCAGGTTACATGTGAGACTTGTTACAATTACCTTATTAATTAACAATTGTCATATATTGATAATAATATGTGTTATCATATTATTGTACTTCCATTATTTATTTTTATTGTTTTGTTCCTTTGTAATTTACATTTTTATCATTACCCCCCCCCCCGTTTTATTATTGTAAACTGCCCAGATTAGCCCTACAGTGAGATGGGTGGCAAATTTAACCAACCAACAAATAAATGATAAATTAAAAACCCATTGCGTTGACAGTAAACGAACAAAATCCACACCAGGGTTATCCTTTTTATTTCAAAAGATCTAAAGTTTAATGTGGAACCAAGTTAATTGGCTGGCTGCTCATATTAGTGTTCAAAAAACTTACCACATCTTCCTACTTACCCTTCATGTTTTTCATACACGTAGTCCTTGACTTACAACCATTTATTTAGGGACTGTCAGAAGTTACAATGGTACTGGAAAAAGTGATTTGATAATCGCAGCATCCCCACAACATATGCTTGACAACAGGCATATAATTATGACAGTTGTTGCATCTTGGGGCCATGTGATTGCTAACTGTAACCTTTCCAGTTAGCTTCTGACAAGCAAAGCCAATGTGGGAAGCTGGGCTTGCATAATAACTACACGATTCACTTAACAACTGCAATAATTGCTTAACAACCATGGCGAAAGAGATAATTAAATCAGAGGCAGCTCACCTAATCAGTGCTTTGCTTAGCAACAGATATTCTGGACCCAATTGTGGTTGTATGGAATTGCAACCTAGGGTGTTTTCTCTAACATCATCAGGAGCAGGAGAACAACGTCTGCAAAATCCTTTGAAAGGCTACAGAATGCTCTGAAGACACCTGATTCAGAAGCAGAGCCTGTGGTCTGATTCAGGAATCCCCTCCCTTGGATTGATTTGAGGGAGGCTTTTATCAGACTGAAGCATTCCTTCAAAGCTTCATGGAACCAGCTAAATTAGAGGGATTCTCCTAACACAGCTTCACACGGGCCTATGTTTTGCGCAACCCTTTCATTATGTACAGTAAGGATGGTGCCCTCGCTGAAGAAATCTGTGCATCCATCACTGCCTTTGAAAAACAGTGGATTGAAAAACAGGGCACCTGTGCACGGAAGGGGTTCTGGTTCAGGGCACTGAGGTTAAAGAGCCGTATATAAATTTTGTTTCAAAGCTGTTTTCCTTCCAGTTGTATTTTAGTTTACCCTGCAGGAGGCTAAGTATTGAACAACTCAAGAGTAATGGCTGCTTGCAGCGCTTCTAAATTAGATTAGTATATCAGCGTGACACTCTGCAAATGGCTGGGGGAAAATGGGTTGTGTGTGGTAGTTAGCATTAACACCAATGTGAAGGACATACCGAAAAGAGTGAAACTTATTGCTAAACATGATGTCAAACTCAGTTACTGTACATCACTTCCAGACATGAAAGGGGCAGTGTCAGGTCAAATTAGGTTCCACTTTTTCTCTTAAGGAAGAAATATAAAAAGGGCCTTTGCAAGCCTTGTAACTCAAATGGTTTCATGATGTTTATTAAAATCCCAAATGGGATTCGTTATTTAACAAGCGAAAAGATCCCTTGCTGTGTTAGCCACACAAAAATCAGGCCACAGTGGAAGATTGACTGTTGGCCTCAGAAAACCTAAAAATTATTCATGGGGGGGAAACGTTTCTTGAAATAAATAGAGTCGTGTTGCAAAAGAAAAAAAAAGACTGAAAGGGAGTTAATGTTTTAGCTTGTCCTGCTGCAATCAAACAGAAGAGTTGAACGGGTGGAAAACGAATACGGGCATTTGACGATTATTTATAAAATCATTTAAAAATAAATGTAAGAGAAGGGCTTTAGCATGTGGAAAGGTCTCAGGTTCATTCTCTTGCTAGCATCTCCAGGAAGGGTTGGGAAACATGGCTTGAAACTCTGGAGAAGCACGGCAAGTAGGTTTCCTGAGCTAAACAGGCTAAAAATCTTACTTTGGTGTGTGACTGAATCCTATGTCCCTGTCCTGCTTCACAGCTCAACAGTGACATAATGATAACTTTAGAAAACTGGTTGCAGTTAAACAAGTACTAGAGTGAATAACGCTGACGCATAAAACCCTAGCAAAATAATTAATCAGAAGTAAAAAAGGGAGTCCCTACAATTTTACTTTGCTAGTCATTGCCGATTGTTGGGGCCAGTACTCATCTCCATTCTTGTTGTGGCCCCGACCCCCATGCCTGTCCTAACCGAGGAAGAGGACTCTGAGGATGATGGGGAGGAACTGGCAAGGCCTCCTTCTCTGGGGCCCTCCTCTCTGGCAAGGCCTCTGTCTCCATCTGAAGGCCGAGAGGAGCAGCCTGGGAGTAGCCAGGCTGGGAGCCAGGCTGGGACGGAGCTCGAGCAGCTGGAGCAAATACAGTCTAGTGAAGATGACTCATGGCTAGACCCTCGAGAAAGACGCAGGGCCAAGCGTTTGCAGCAATGTAGGATGAGTAGGAGGGTCAGGGAGTAGCTGAGTCATTAAGCCACACCCCACAAGGTACAAAAGGGGGTGTGGCTGCTCTCAGAACTTTGTGACAAACAATTAATTCACCACAGCTTCTGGTCACATCTGTCGGATTTCTCTACCTGTGTGAACCCTGGTCTGGATTTCGTGACTACGCTTCTTCATCTCTGCTTTTGGGTTTGTTTGTCTGGACTTTCTTGGAATTACTTGTTGGCAGTTATCTCATGTCAGCGAACATTTGAGATAACTAGTTTATTTTGGCTGACTGTGGGTAGCTTGCTGCCAAGACTTTATTGGACAGCAATTATATTGTAGTATAAAGCATTAACCCTTTTGTTTCGTACCTGCTTGTCCGGCTGTTTGTACCTTGAAGGAGGGGGAAAAGAACAATTCCAAGGCCACTGAGCCAGCACTGTCGAAAGACATTTCTGTGGTCATGTGGCTAGCATGACATCATGAGCGCTGTTACCTTCCCGTGGAAGTGGTACCTATTTATCTACTCGCATTTGCATGCTTTCAAATTGTTAGTTTGGCAGGAGCTCATCCTGTCACATGGGGCTTGAGTCTTGAGTCTTTCCAGCTAACAAGCCTAGCGTCTTAATCACTGAGCCACTGAGCGACTCCATTATGAATTGACTTTTTATTAATAATTATTTTTTATTTTTAATTAATCAAATTAATTAAATTAATGAGAAGCAGCAATCAAAACAAAACCTTAGCAGAAAATAAAGATCTTAGTCAAACACCAAGCAATCTTCATACAAACAGAGGGGGCGGAGAGAGAAAAAGGAAGTGCAGTGCCTATCTGGACTTTCATGATGTAAGAAGTTACTATAGTTTGGGTGTGATGTTAAAAAAGTCCAGCCCTATATTACAGAGCAGAAGGTGGAACAAGCCTTCATGTAAAGACATAGCAGATAAACAGGCTGATGAAGGACAGAGCATACACTGATCCTATTTAGAGCACTTTTACTTGGCAACCACCATACATATTCATTTTCTAATTACTTTTTTTTAAAGGAAATGAATTGCAACCATTGTTTTTTTCTAAAAGAAATGGTGAGTTAAAAATGAATTCTAAATGCCATATGTTTATTAATAAGGTAAGGTAAGGTAAGGTTCCCCCGCACATGCGTGCTAGTCGTTTCCAACTCTAGGGGCCGGTGCTCATCTCCGTTTCAAAGCCGAAGAGCCAGAGCTTGTCCGAGGACGTCTCCGTGGTCATGTGGCCGGCATGACTAGATGCCAAAGGCGCACGGAACGCTGTTACCTTCCCACCGGAGTGGTCCCTATTTTTCTACTTGCATTTTTACATGCTTTCGAACTGCTAGGTTGGCAGAAGCTGGGACGAGTAACAGGCGCTCACTCTGTTACATGGCACTCGGGATTCGACCCGCCAAACTGCCAACCTTCTGATCGACAAGTTCAGCGTCCTAACCCACTGAGCCACCGCGTCCCTTATGTTTATTAATAGATAGTTGTTATTCATTCATTGCTTATATATTTATTAATAGATAGTTGTTATATTCATTGCTTATATATTAATTCACTACTTATCCGGACTCATCTTTTTTGTGTGTATTTGGAAATTGCGAGTGAAGGAGAATATAATCCCTAAAATGGATTTACAGACATCTAGGCACTATGGATGAAGAGAAGTTGAACTCAACTTCTATTACTGATCAGGTAAGAAGTCGCATAAACCATACAAAGAATTTCCTAAGGTTATGGTCGTTAAATTCAAATCAAAGATTGAACACAGGCTAGATACATATAGAGAATTCTGTCAAGAAAAAAGGATTAAAAGGAATCAGTGTAACCTCTGAGAAAGGTATAATCACTGTTGTTAAACTGAGGACATAGACCATATGTTAGTTCTGTTGAATAAAGAGCTTGCTAAATTTTCCAATAAAGGAACATTCTGTGCATATGGTCAAGAAAATCCCATTTATATAACAACAACAACAACAACAACAACAACAACAATAACAACAACAATAATAAAGTTGGAAGGGACCTTGGAGGTTATCTAATCCAACCCCCTGCTCAGGCAGGAAACCCTATACCATTTTGGACAAATGGCTGTCCAGTCTCTTCTTAAAAACTTCCAGTGTTGGAGCATTCACAACTTCTGGAGGCAGGTTGTTCCACTGGTTAATTGTTCTGTCAGGAAGTTTCTCCTTAGTTTTAGGTTGCTTCTCTCCTTGATTAGTTTCCATCCATTGCTTCTTGTCCTGCCTTCAGTGCTTTGGAGAATAGCTTGACTCCCTCTTCTTTGTGGCAGCCCCTGAGATATTGGAAGACTGCTATCATGTCACCCCTTGCCCTTCTCTTCATTAAACTAGTCATATCCAATTCCAGCAACTGTTCTTTATATGTTTTAGCCTCCAGTCCCCTGATCATCTTTGTCGCTCTTCTCTGTACTCTTTCTAGAGTCTCAACATCTTTTTTACATCGTGGTGACCAAAACTGGATGCAGTATTCCAGGTGTGGCCTTACCAAGGCATTGTAAAGTGGTATTAGTACTTCACGTGATCTTGATTCTGTCCCTCTGTTAATGCAGCCTAGCACTGTGTTGGCTTTTTTGGCAGCTGCAGCACACTGCTGGCTCATATTGAAGTGATTGTCCACTAGGACTCCGAGATCCCTCTCACAGTTACTACTACTGAGTGAGGTACCACCTATACTGTATCTGTGCATTTGGCTTTTCTTGCCTAAATGTAGAAACTTACTTTTTTCACCATTGAATTTCATTTTGTTAGATAGCGCCCAGTGTTCAAGTCTGTCCAGATCCTCCTGTATATTAAGCCTGTCTTCTGGAGTGTTGGCTATTCCTGCCAGCTTGGTGTCGTATGCAAATTTGATGAGTTCCCCATCTCTCCCCTCGTCCAAATCGTTGATGAAGATGTTGAAGAGCACTGGGCCCAGAACAGAGCCCTGGGGCACCACACTACACACTTCATTCCACTTGAGAATGACTGATAGAAATAAAGGGACTGTGATTGCATCTGATGCAAACTAGTAAAGCTATTGCTCCACAAGGTCGTCTCATCTGCTCTCCACCTATCATAGCCAGAGTTCCCTCTCCCATTCTCTCTCCATGCATCATGACTAGACTTGGCTGTGAAGGACCTACACAGATAAACGTCTTCTGATTTTTCCTCTTCTAAAGAGAGATGTTCTCTCAAATTCAGCTCTAACTGTTGCCGTAATAACTAAAAGTAAAACCTAGTCACTTAGATATTTTGCATGGTACTTTAGCCAAGGCATCTTTAATGTATGTTCTACTGAAGTAAGCTATACCTTCTGATGAACAGAGTATTGCTAGGTGAGACATACGTCAGTATTTTTTAATATCAAGTTTGGATATAAAAAAAAGTCCAATAGTGTTATGCTTTGAATATTGACATCCTAAATTGTAACTAATGTTGATATTAATTAATATCACTATTAATTACAATTTAGGATAGCAATATCCCAGGCATAACATTGGTTGAATTTTTCATACAAATATAAATATAACATTTAAAAAAGAACACTGCATTGAAGTATTCATTAGATGATAACAGTTTCAATTTTCTTTGATTACTTAGCATTAAAGTCTCTTTTATAAAATATATAATCTGTCAACATTCTTCACTGTACTTCTACCTACAATGCAGCCTACTATTCTTCTGATTAATGATACCTGATAACAGCCCCTCCCTGCTAAATTTTCCTCCCCAAATATAAAAAACTATTTCTTTTAAAGTTAGGAGAACATCTGAAGAAGAATCTGGTAAATTAAGAATGAGGTAAATTTCTTCATCTCTTGAAGATAACAGGTTGAGAAAAAAATTCAGTCTTAAGAAAATAATTTCAGATTTCTCAACAAACTGGATCAGACGTTGCTTGAGAACATCAGGCAAAATTTCTACACAGTGATATATGGGATTTTAGTTCCACATAGTTGCTAGGCAGCATCCAGGTAGAGCTATAATTTGGTTTACCCTAGAAGTGATCCATGTTTCAAATTGAACACTAGTGTGCACCTTCTTAGTGTAATCCCCTGTCATCCATATTCCAACAATGTTGTCTCACTTACCTTCTCCCCCCCCATATAATTCATTTAATAGCACTTTTATTGTAAGGTAATAAATCTGTCTTGAGCTATTTATTTCTCAGAAAGCATTTTATCCCCACACAGCTTAGAAAAACCATTTGACTTGGTATAGCCATATAAAATGCCAAGAATTTTATTGTCTATAAATATGTCCTGTACAATGCTGCTCAGGAAGTACTGCAGGGATACTGTAGATTGTGTGACACTTAATAACTCTGCATTGGCTTCGGTTTTCAAAAAAAGCATATCTGTTAAAAATGACATCTGACCTTGCTTAGCACCAGAAAATGACCTAATGCCTTCAGTGAGAAGGATCTGCTATGTACATTTAAAACAATCTAATTTTTCACTCCTCCAATCCTTGAGACATGACAATGTTAATGTTTCAGACTCTAGTATTTCTATATTTACATTTCATGGCAAATTAGTACCACCAGCTGTCTTGGTATGCAAATCCTTTATGGCAGCCTGTTGTTCATTTATATTATCTGTGAATGGTACGTTATACTTTATAAAAACACCCTCCTTGCAGATTCCCAAAATCTGCTTTGTGGGGGATGAGGAATTCCTAGAATGGTTTGGGGGAGGCATATAGAGGCTGGAGGGAGGAAAAGAAAAAAAAAATATTTTTTCCATTGAAGAACAGACATCCACTGGCATAGCATTAAGATGCTTGCAAAATTTTGTGGGTTCTTGATGAAATCCATTCATCAAAATTCATCCAGCTCTTAAAGGAGTCTCCTTCCCTTCCCTTTTTCAAATTCCAGCAGAAACCAGGCAAAGGGCAAGATTGAAAGTACTTTGTCCAAAATATTTTCCAGTAGTGCAATGCCCTATGTTAGGTACCATATGCATCAGCATTGTTTTATGAAAACCACATAAGCAAAATTCTCTGGCAGCCATTTTAAGATTCCAACTTCATAGCCATCAATTTGCAAGCTTTTTTTTTCCTTTCTTCATAAACCACATGCACTGTGCTTTAAGATCCTGTGATCTGTTAGTGAGACTTTGCCATGGAAAGGGCTGCCATTATTCTTGGCTACAAATTTTGTAAGTATCAGGAAAATTATATAAAAATGCTACCAAAATCTGAATCTGTGAAGAATGATTTAATTTAATTTAATTTATTAATATTTCTATACCGCCCTTCTCCCGAAGGACTCAGGGCGGTGTACAGGGCAAGAATAAAACACAGAGTTACAAAAATTAAAAGGTGATTAAATACATGCCCATAAAAACAGTTGGTACATTAATAAAACCCCCAATAAAATAATAGTAAAAACCCCCACCAATCCCCCCTCAGGCCAGGCCGGCTTGTTCGAACAGGTATGTTTTCAGATCGCGGCGAAAGGAGCAAAGATCGGGCGCCGTCCGGAGCTCAACCGGTAACTGGTTCCATAGCTCCGGGGCGCCCACAGAGAAGGATCTCCCCCTGGGGGCCACCAATCTGATAGGAATTGAAGGCCCCAAATCCAGAGGTTATCGGATTTGGGAAGATTACCCTTGACAGTCCAGCTTAACTATGAGGGATTGAGCAGGAAAATAGATCAGCTCATTCAAAGAAGAATATATTCAAAGAAGAATACAAACATAGAAGGAAAGCAAAATACTAGGTTTTAGAAAAGACCAAAGGACATGAGATCAGAGAGGTAGCCTAAAATGGATAATGGTGAGGGAAAGACGAATTTAAGGAAACGTATTTTTGCTTTATTGATGTAGCAATTCCTTTGATTGGCAAGATGATGCCAGAATATTGAATTTATTAGGCCTGCTGGTTTGTGCATCACCTGCTTATTCTTCTGAGGAACAATGTTTGGAATTTATTGAAAGAATGGAGTAGTTCAGAATAGAGAAGAAATACATGTCCGCCATCCTGTGCCCCTATATATTTCACTTGTACAGTATAGCACACATAGAATTAGAAGAAAGGAGACTGAAATAAAACATGGAGGTTGTGATAGTAAAACTTGGAGATCTGTAGACAATACCCTTTACTTAGCTGGAGATACAGAGATGTTAATCAGGAAAGTAAAAATGAAAAATCTGAATTAATGTTAAATATGAAGACAATGATAATATCAGTCAGGATGCTTACAGAATTCACAATTGATGGCAGAGAAATGAAGGTTGCAAATGTTTTTGTTGGGTTCAAGAACAATTAAGAATAGACTGTGCTGGAGAAGTAACAAGATCAACCTCAGGGGAAAAAAACAATGAGAAATTTAGACAAGATGACAGAGGACAAGGATATTCCTGTGACAAAAAAAGTCAGAATAGTTAAAACAGTGGTCTTTCCACATGTGATGAGTGATTGTTAACCATGAACATCAGGTAAGAGCAAGAGAGAGAAGATAAGATGCCTTTTGAATTATGAATTTGGAGATGATTACTAAGAGATACCACTAATATATTTTATTTTATTTTTATTTATTTAGAGAATTCATATGGTCACACACTCACTTTCAGTGACTCTAGGCCAGGGTGCCTGGCTGAGGAATTCTAGGAGCTGAAGTCCACAAGTCATAAAAGGGCCAAGTTTGAAGACCCCTGCTCTAGGCAGCTTACAAACAATAAAAAACCCAATATAAAAAGAGTAAAAACAATAACCCCACACCTGGGGATAATAAGCACATGATGGACTCCATCCCGCTCTGGGTTCCTCAGGCTTGTCGGCAAAATCAGGTCTTCAGAGCCTTGCTAAAGAGTGTCCAAGTGTGTGTGTGTGGACAATCTAATCTCCAAAAGGGTTATGTTCCAAATTATATCTTGATAATGTGAATAGCAAGATAAATGAGCAGAAAAAAAGCAAAAAGAAATGAATAGATGGACAGAACAAAATGACTATCCTTGGAAGAGCTACCATTTATTATTAGAGAAAGCTCAGGCTCAGGAGTTGATTCAATGGCAACCGGTAATTAATAATACCAGTTGGGGAATTCTGGGAGTTGAAGTCCACAATTCGTAAAGTTGCCAAAGTTGGACACCCATGATCTACAGCATTCTTCTTTTATCTCCAATATTAAGTTCAAAAAAGTTTCCACTGATTTTGTTGGCATTGCCTCTAAGAAGGGAAACTTTAGACATGCCCGATCTGTAGTGCGTAGGCTGCAACATTAATTTAATGTTTTACTATATTGAACATAGATCTCTTCTTTTTTTATGGTTAATGTGCAATGAGGAATGCAAAGTTCCAAAGTTGGCAAAAGCATGCTGTTGGAATGACTTTCTTATTTTGTGGGACTTTCTTCAAGGGCATAATTTCCAATCTGAATTGTAACCATTTCCTTCAACTTGTATTCTGTTCACTACTCCTTGGAAAATGGATATTCAATTCAGTTGTATTCTTGCTGATTTTTTTTAAAATAAAAACTACCAAACTGTTATTCAACCCTGGAACGAATTGGACTGGAAAGTAATTTTGACATTTCTCCCCCATCTCCAGAATTAAGAATGGAACATTGCTAGCTTCCTTTTCATTTGCTGTAGAGAATGTTTTACAGCATCAGTCAGAAAAAAAATAAAACTTATCTAACCAGGCACAAAATCCAATTTTCAGTAAGATGATAATGGAAATGACACTATTGTTTGATCTATCTGTACAAGTTGTTGTCCCCTTTCACTTTGGCAGATATGTGAGATGCCGATTTAGATGTACATCATACTTAGGGGGGGAACCCTACAGTTGTTCAACTATTTGGTTGGGAATCTATTTAGGAATCGCTGAAAGTTACATTTTGTTCAGCACTTCCAGTCCTCTGAAAAGAATACCAACAAATTCAATCCCTGATTTACATTGGACTTCTGGATGAAATTTAGTCGTTCTGTAGAAAGGAGAGCAAACTGGTTAATGTAAAGACTGAGGCTGATACACTGAGCAATTTATAACACAGCTGCAAGAATTTAATATTTATTTTTTAAAAAATCTAAGAAACGCTCTAAATGATCAAATATTTGGCAAGAAAAAATCAAGAAGAACTTCAATAGCATCTTTTTCTTTTACTCTGATAGAACAGAAATGTTGTACAGTGAAGTCTGTCTTCATATTTTAAAGAATCCTTCCCAAACCTTTGTCATCCATATACAGCAGGGGTGTCAAACTCAATTTCATTGAGGGCCGCATCAGCATTGCGATTGCCCTCAGGGGGCCGGGTGGGTATGGCCAGGGTGGGCGTGGCCTACTGGGTGGGCATGGCTAGAGTGTGTATGGCCTACTGGGTGGGCGTGGCTAGCTCTACATCCTTCGCATCAAGGGTGCCTATGGGGGCCTGGGCAGGAGTGGGACAGATCTGGGGGTCTCTGGCAGGAGGAGGGTCTCTGGGCCAGGGCCAAGGCAGTGGGGGCCGTTCCCTCACTGTTTCCAGGATGGCTTCGCGGGCCGCATGAAACCACTTTGCAGGCTGGATCCGGCCCCCGGGCCTTGTGTTTGACATGTCTGATATACAGTATACTGGAATGAGAACAAAAACAAAAAAAATGATTATTTTATAGAAAGAATTCATATACTTTTGTAAAAAAATAATGAAAATTGCAAGAGGAGCATGATGAACCTTCTACCCTAACGAAATATTTTAGGAAGAAATAATCTTTTCTCTCACATTCATGCATGTATCTCACTGGTTCATGATAAAATAATTTTTAATGGTGCTAAATATTAAACTTAGATATGTTGTTTATTACTGACAGATAGGTACATCTGCTTAATATCTTATTTGTGCTTTTGTTTTTTTTAACTGTATGGAAATTAATATGCAATTGATACACATTTATTCCAAGATGCATATTTTGCATCTATGTGTAGGTTTAACCATATTCAGTTTGATGTCTTTGGAGATTCTCAGTCATCCAGGACATGGCTGAGAAGCGAAATATCTTCAAGGAAAAACAAAGAAAGTCCAGTTGCCTCTTGAAAAAGCACCTTTGGGACATTCAGTGGTCAAAGCCACTGGACTAGAAAATGGGAGATTTTGGGCCCACCCCTCTCTCTACCATAAGGAAAAAACAATGGCAAACGTCTTCAGAACATTTTGCCAGGTAAACTACAGGGACTTGTCCAGGCATTAGCTAGGAGTCTCTAACCTGATGACACCAGAAAGAAACCAAAAAAGAGATCAAATATGTATAATATTTATTAATATGCATACTATGGCAAGCAATTTCTTCTAATGCAATTGATTTTATATTTTCCCTTAACATACAGCCTTGATTCAGAAGCCACATCACAAAAATTTGGAACACTATTAAAATTGGATAATTGTGTTTTAACTTGCCTACAGGTAGCCATTTAGGTACATTTGCATTTATCCATCATTCTCAAATATAAAGTGTGATACCTCAATAATATGCAAACAAATGTTTTTCATTGTGACCTTCTGCTGAAATTGTTTCCTGGAAAAATAGCTCTTCGTTACTAGAACAAGCATTTTGAGCAATGTTATTTAAACATAATCTGAACAACATATTTTATATTTGACTCAGAAATTCCTACCATTTCCTTATTTGACATCTACTGCATTGGCTCTTAGAGTCTACTTCTTAGCTGTGAAGAAATCACAGACACATAAAAAAATAGTTTTACTGATGAAACAATAATGTTATCTCCAAAGTCAAAATGAGGCTGAGAAATTAGTCATAGATTCACTTTTAAAGAAAGCTTTTGACAAGCAGTAAAACTACTGGAATGTTAGCAGTTTTCTTTTAGATTTTGTTTTTTTAAGTATGCACAATCATTAAATATATGCATTTGTATGTAGTACTAGCAATTGCACATAGACTTATATACTGCTTCATGGTGCTCTACTGCCCTCTCTAAGTGGTTTACAGAGTTAGCCTATAGCCCCCAACAATCTGGGTCCTCATTTTACCGGCCTCGGAAGGATGGAAGACTGAGTTAACCTCGAGCCAGTGAGAATTGAGCTACTGGCAGTCGGCAGAGTTTGCCTGCAATACTGCATTCTAACCATTGCACCAACATGGCTCCAATGTAGCATTGGAGACAGGTGGTCTTCAGAATGTTGCAGTCTTATGAGCATACCAGTCATCATGACTAATTATAGGGATGCTGGATATTGTGCTCATCTGCAGAGCCAAAAGTTCACCACATTACTCAGTCAATGCCTATACTCATATACTGTACCTTTTAATAAAATAGCGCAGAATGACAGTAAAATGAATACAAATTTTCTAAATAAATAACTCTTCTTGGTATATAGGGGGAAAATGTCATGGTTATTTGTAAAACTGGCAAGATCCTATTTTATGCTGTAATGTGTTCTTGATAAATGAGGTGCTAAAATATGAAATATTTTAATCCACAGATACTTTTGTTCCTCTGATTACCACATACCTAGCCCAAGCAACATTTGTATAAGACCATCAAGCTTTTGACAGTATTAGACTTTTAATCAATGTCTTTACCCCAGCTCAGAATGGACAGGACCAGTAACTGTAGTTTGCTTTTTTTTTTTACCGGAAAGCCTTTGATACAATTTGTTGGAAAGTGGGTTTTATTTTGAGATTCCCAGAAGTTTTATATTTCAGTTTGACATGACATAAATTGCTCAGATCATTGCTGAATATTAATCGTGCACGCTCTCGCCTTAGTTGATTTTTTTTTTGGCTACACATCAAAGTTGTCCTCTTTCTCTCTTTCATTTTAATATGACATTAGAATGTTTTATTCCTATAATTATAAATATAATTCTGAAAACATTAATACAATTATATATAGGGATAGAGGGAATGTAAGGTACAATAGTATGCAGATAATGTTTTATCATTACACCAAAACTTTAAATTTGTAATTGTAGTGCATTAATATCAGTGTTTGTCATTCTGTCTGAGTATTTCATCAAATGGGGTACATTTTAGTTGATGCAGCTGGGTCATAGCAATAATTTTGGCAAGATTAAAATGGAAGTTTAGGATGTGTTCTGATTCCTTTATTTATGTAGGATACAAATTTCCAGAAAGCTTTCTCAGCCAGTACATTTGAATTTATTCTCTATTTTAAACAGAAAAAAAGTTCTACATAGATCGCTTGGAATTATTTCAAGTACTTCAGATCCCAGGAATGAAATTAAAATAAATTTAATCCCAATTTTGATCTTTATTTATATTGTATAAAACAAATTTACAGAGTATTACATAATTTTTTCTGGCAAGGGTATCCTACACAAATTGTAATTGTTTATTAGATAAGTTGGATTTAATTGTGTACATTTATGCAAATATACAAAATATTCATATATTTAGACTTATTATTCAGCATTAGATACTTCAGCATCCAGCTGTTCTTTGTGCTCAGTTTGAGAGTTGTATCTGATCCCATTGAAGTTCTACCAAATATTGGGGTCCTTATTTCTGTGAAAATCAGTTTTAATACCTGCATTTAATGTCACAAGATTAATATGAAAAAGATTGTGTCACAAATACTGGGTATCTTAGAACCTCTTATTCATGAAATAAGAGGTTCTTCCTTTATGAGATAATTGTAGTTTAAAAATAGGAGTAAATCGGATGGTAAACTGAGCTTCTCATAATATTATTAGTTTGGAAACTCAGCTTAAATATAATGGAATTACTCAGATAATTAGCCTTGTCATTACCGATAAGATTTAAAGAATGGTATCTCATGTTGGGCATAATTAGTTGCATAGCTTTCATCTTCTTGGAAGCTTGAAATTTTTATCTGGGACGATTCAGCTGGCAATTTTTCTTTGTTAGAAATTGAAAGAAGTAGATTGCATTAATTTGAACATGGTCTATGGAATAACAAGCTTGAGTGATCTACTGTAAATCAACATCAGGCAAAAAAAATCCCCACCTTTTAAAATAATATTTAAAAATAATAAATACAACACACATTCCATATTTATTAGACACCCCCGGGCATGTTTAATAAAGTTGTTTGCAGTTTTTTCATATGGAAATTGAAAGACAGTTCTATATTATGGGTTTGTTCTTCATAGAGGTCTGGCTCAAAGCATCCTTCATGGAATACATACAATTTTGCTCTTTGCCCAGACTTGGATTCAGTGCATCAGGAACAAAAATCAAATAAGTGGTTTTGACTAGCTGTTGATATACAGTACCTCTCGGAGGAAGGAAAAACAACCCATTCCCTGCCTATCCTCCCTTATGTGTTACAACTGGGTTTCACAGCTTTTGCCTGGATTGTTTTCAGAAGAACAGCCTATGCCTGTTTGTTACTTTAAATAGCCACATGGGCCATTCTTTCTATGCCTAAATATTGCAGTTTTTCAGAAAGTGTTGCAATTATTAAGTCTTTCCCCATTATTGTCATGGTTATGACATCAGAATCATTCATATATTACTTTTAATGCCAGTTTTAATTGGCAGGCTTTCTTCTTTCAATACAAAGCAAAATTATTATTATTTTTTAAAACCCAGCGCTTTGGGTGATCCTTCTAAAAGTTTTCCGCCTGACCACCAACAGGAAAGCTACAATCAAGGTAGGCTCTAATTCTTTTTGCTGTTGGGAAGTTGGAATATGAAAAATGGTTTTGAAGAGGTGGACCAGGAACATAGGAACAACAATGAAATCCTAAGCTTTGATTGGAAGAACAGTAATAGATCGAAATCACAAACAGCTTCTCTTCTTTGATACCCTCACCATTTTTAAATTCAACTTGTGCAGGTGAATCAAGAATCCAGAACAGACTGGAACGTTATATAAAACTCAACTTTCCCCTTTCCATATATATATATGGAACTATCTAAATAGTTAACATTTGACATATATATATACATACATATATATATATGTCAAATGTATATATATATACATTTAATTCTTAATTCTTTGATAGTAATTTACAATATATATATATATATTTACAATATATATATATATATATTTACAATATATATATATTTACAATATATATATATATATTTACAATATATATATATATATATTTACAATATATATATATATATATATTTTATATATATATATATATATATATATATATATATATATATATATATATATATATATATATATATATATATATATATATAAATTTGTTTTCTGAGGTTTTCGCGGGTGCCTGTATGTGGATCCTTGGTTTTTCGGGTTTTTCCCCGCGTAGAACTAAAGGTGTAGGGGCAACGTTTCGACGGAATCCCATCCGTCATCATCAGGCTTTAGCTTCCTTCTTCTGGGAGAAGCATGTGGCTGTTTGTACCATACCAAATTATCCAACCTACTCCGAGGCTCCACATAGGCTGGTGACGGATGAGATTTCGTCGAAATGTTGCTCTTATACCTTCAATTCTACGTGGGAAAAAACCCGAATGACCCAAGATCTACATACAAACACCCGCGAAAACCTCAGAAAACAAACACACACATATATATATATATATATAAACAAACATATATATGTTTTCTGAGGATATATATATATATATATATATATATATATATATATATATATATATATATAGAGAGAGAGAGAGAGAGAGAGAGAGAGAGAGAGAGAGAGAGAGAGATGGACGGACAGACAGACAGACAGACAGACAGACAGATATAGATAGATAGATATAGATAGATAGATAGATAGATAGATAGATAGATAGGGATAGATAGATAGATAGATAGATAGATAGATAGATAGATAGATAGATAGATAGATAGATATTGCAGCCACATTGCCTTCTCTGAAACATTCTATCATTCTCAAAGTGATTCAAGCCTGGCTGTTTTACAGTGGAAATCATCTCAGATTCAGGCAGGCAGAGAATGACCCCACCTCTTGAGTCACTTCAATGCTTGGCCAACCTTGTGCACATCTATGATACGGACTCATAGATATGTATGGCAAGGCATAGAGAGATCCGATTAAGAAATATAGGCTTGCAGTATTTTTAAGTACCAGGCTGTTCTTTCCATCAACACGCAAGCCAAGAGGATCAGTAGTTCTTGGGCGTGGTGTGTGTGTGTGTGTGTGAGTGGGTGGTTGAAAGAAATCTAAACTTTCATAGCAAGAATGATTGAGTAAAGGAGGCGAAAAGTGCGATATAAAAGATAAGATAAGCATAACTTTCGCCAGGAGTTTCCTTGAAATGGAGAGGAATTGCACAGAGCAGGATCATTTTAAAATAGGTTTATTAGTTTTGGAAAATTTAAGACATCTCTTTCAGGCTCACATTTCCATCAGTTCCTCATTGTGGAAGGCAGGTAATGTCAGAATTCCTTTTCCTTCTATTTTAGATAACCTCCTAACCTCAACATTCTTCTCTGTCTCAAGCAAACATGACTTCTAGAGGCACGACTATTTAACCCACTAATTGAGGACCAGGTCTTGTTGACTATTTAACCCACTAATTCAGGACCAGGTCTTGTTGCTTAACCGAAGGAGGCCAATATTGCAGAATAGCTCACATATTCACCTCGGGGAGTGACCATTCTTGTGCTATTCATCTAAAAAAAAAAAGGAGTTACAATTTTTTTTACAGAGTTCCCTCAGCTCAGTGAAGAACCTTTGAACTTATCAGCACTTATTTTAGTAGCACTGGGCCATTGACTTCTAGGTTTATTGAGATTTTAGTCCTGGATTTTCTCTTAGCATCTCACAGGCTACAAGCCGGAGGAAATGGCAGTCTTCAGCTGTTTTTACAACCACCTCTTTCTTTAGCTACGTTTGTAGCCTGCTTCCTACTCTATTCCTATCTCATCTTGGTAGATATTTTTAGTCCTTCCTAGACATGATCAGGCTACTGCTCAAATCCCAATCTCTCTTCTGAGATCAATCAGAATAGAGCTGGAAGGGACCTTGGGGGTCTTCTAGTCCAACCCCCTGCTTAGACAGGAGACCTTATATCAGTTCAGACAGGTGGATGTCCAGTCTTTTCTTAAAAACCTCCAGTGATGAAGCATCTACACCTACCAGAGATATTGCATCACCTCACCCAGTTTTCTCAATATCCAGTAAAATCACTTTGGCTGTGAGGCGGCTCAGCTATGCAATTTCTAGTAGTCTGAATCATCATAAGACAACTTTTTACATTTTCTTTTATCAACATTGTCTCTCTCTCATGTTGTTGTTGTTAGCTGCAAAGTCGTGTCCGACCCATCACGACCCTATGGACAACGTTCCTCCAGGCTTTCCTGTCCTCTACCATCTTCTGGAGTCCATTTAAGCTCACGCCTACTGCTTCAGTGACTCCATCCAGCCACCTCATTCTCTGTCGTCCCCTTCTTCTATTGCCCTCAGTCTTTCCCAGCATTAGGCTCTTCTCCAGTGACTCCTTCCTTCTCATTAGGTGGCCAAAGTATTTGAGTTTTAGCTTCTCTCATGTTACATTTCCATTTTGTGCATGCAATAAAAGCTCCCATAACTTTGTAGCCTTTTATTAAGAAAAAAGCTGTGCTGGTTAACAATGCCATATTGACAGTTCCATGTGTCTCTGATTTACAGCTGTTGCTTGAGCAAGGTAATGCGGCTTCATGCACAGCAAATGGACTCACATTTGTGAGCAATTTTTCCTGAATTTTGAAACATTTCATCCAACATCTGCTTTCCCTCACCATCACTCTACATCGTTCTGCTTCTCCCTCTCTTCTCTATTGTGGCTCTTCCTGGGTTCTGAATCTTATAACCTTGGTGATGTGTTTCAAAGAGGGAGCCACCACGGAGAAGGCCCTTCTTAGGGGATGGGACCCACAGCATTCCTTGCCTCCCAGCTCTAGTGGGTTCAGGTAGATGTAACTGGCAGGACCCATTTGTTGCTTTAAGTTTTATTTTATGAAGAAGAGCGGAGTGAAAAAGGAAGAGGCGGAGTGAAGGGAGAAGCTGGAGCCACTTTTTAAATTGTTCGTGGACATTTCTTGCAGAAATGGTTTTCCCGTCTAAAGGAAAATAAATAAAGGTTATTCTTTTTTAAATTGTATAAAATGTAACACCAATGAATTGTATAATATGTAACACTAAGATGTGGGGCTATCTATTTCCTGCTTAGACAGAGAATTCACACAGGGTAATCAACAAAGTTCTTTTGAAATGTTAAAAAGGATAGGAACATCTCAAGGTGGTGAGTAAAACAAGATAGTGTAGTGACGGATGTAAGGAAGTTGTTACAATAAGTCTTTTGGATGTAAAAGTTCAAAGAAGATCTTTTAGAAATGTAAATGACTTCAAAGACTAACTTAAGTTTCTTAGGGGGGCATGTATCGAGAAAAGAAAGTATAAATGCCTAGTTTGAAACTTGCTCAGCACGCTCTTTGAACCCAATCCAAGTTGGGAAGGGTCTAAGAGGCCGCGTTTGCAAACGCTTTCTTTCTTCTTTATTTTCTTTATTATTTTCAATTTTCTTTTCAATAAATCTTTGCCTTTGTTAACCAGACTTGTCTTCGAGTTGTGAATATCAGATTTTGGGCTTTTAAATCTCACACATCTTCTGAAACCCCCAACCGGGAAGCAGAAGAAGGGAGGAAGAAAGAAAAGATAGTTCACCCAGTTTTGATTCTTCCACAGTTCATTTCTAACTTCTCGTTACAAATATGTAATTGGTAAATGATTTAAACCAAACCAGTTCTGACTACAATTGGGAGCAAAATTTCCATGGCTACACAAGGTGATTGTTAAGTGAGTTGCATCCGATGTTATGACCTTCTTTGTCAGAGTTGTTAAGTAAATCACTGCAATTGTTTAAGGGCATCATACAGTCATTAAATGATTCCAGCTTCCTCCATAAACGTGGCTTGCCAGATGCCTGTTGGGAAGGTCACAAATGGTGATCACATGACCCTGGAATCCTGCAAATATCACGAATACACGTTAGTTGCCAAGGGCCCACATTTTGATCCTGGTGCAACAGTCTTAAGCATGAAGACACATCATAAGTCACTTTTGTCAGTGTCACTGTAACTTCAAACAGATACTAAACAAATGTGTCAAGGACTACTTGTACGTATGTTATTTTAGCATATATTGCAGTTTGGAGAAAAACTTACTGTTGAAGTCCATCAGAGAGCATTCCTTGGAGTGAAATGCCATCTTAATTCCAGAGATTTTATGCTAAAGGAATGGAGGAAATCCGTGAGCAAGTCTGGATCAAGGTTCTGGCTCAGGGGAAGGCAGGAGGGACAGAACAAACCATTTAGACAATTCATATTTATGTAATACAAGCCTCTTGCCTGTTCAATATTAGCTTTGTTTTGTGGAGATGGTTGGACTGTGCCCTGGGAGTGGGAAGAACAGCAAAAGTAATAAAGCACGGAGAGAAGACAATCAGTATCCCCCTTTCTTTTGTTTGGGGGATTTGAAATAGTTTGTCTAATGCCATCTTTATATCATCCCTTCTTGGCAAAGAAGATAAAAGTCGTTGCAATGCTATAAGTTTTGATTCACTTCAATCACCCTGGCCAATCTCCAGCTTTGTCTTTTGAATGATAGCTCATTTCATTCTGGTTTTAATCCACCCTGGTTTTTTCAACCAGAAGAGGCGGCATTTGATCTCAGGGGGAATCAGTTAACAGCATGAAAGAAGCAAAATGATTTTAAGGGCCTTTAAATGTATTTATTAAAAAAAACAAATGCCCTTGAAATCAGTAGAACTCAACATCTGATGAGGCACAATTGAGAGCAGGTGGTA
This sequence comes from Vipera ursinii, assembly GCF_947247035.1. NCBI lineage: Eukaryota > Metazoa > Chordata > Lepidosauria > Squamata > Viperidae > Vipera > Vipera ursinii. The sequence goes on along the minus strand of NC_139512.1, from coordinate 212,277,234 downwards.
TGAAACTGGTATGGTTTAGATATAACTTTTAACTGGTAGGAAATACACTCTTTTTCTTTTCTTTACCTTAGAAATTAGCATGACACAAAAAATGAAGCTAAAGAAGGAGACAAATAGAATGGCAAACTCGAGCAAAAGGGCAAATTCAAACAAACCTTTGGGTTTCATTTTATTATATTTACTTGTCTCTGTTTATTGATTTGTACTGTTTGGACTTTTGGCAAAAGCATGTGTGTGGGTGGGTGAGAGTCTGTAGAAACTACATCCATGACTCATGAAACATAACAAGCTGTTGGCTTATATAGACAACTGCTGACTGATAGACACATCTTTTTCTCTCAAGGATTCCATTAATATACAGATATCTGAACTCTGTTCAGGCATTCGCCTAAACGCTCAGGATCTTAAGAACATTTGCCATATAAGTCTATGCCCACTGGCTCAAGCGTCCTATATTTATATATCAAGCTTGCTGTTGATCTTCCTGACCTTTTCATTGGGCCAGGAAGGCAGCTGCACCTAACACTGGGCAAAGCTCCTATAAAGCAGGATTCCAAATGACGGAGAGAGCTGTATTTACAATCAAGCAACTATAGCTTCTTTTCAGATCTCCTAAGTGATCTCTGTCAATCCCCAAGGGCTGATGGAACTATCCACTGCTGTTCACATTCTTGTCACTCTGGTGTAGTGGTTAAGACACTATGCTAGAAGCCAGGAGACTCTGAGTTCTAGTCCTGCCTTAGGCACAAAGTCAGCTAGTGACCTTGAGCCAATCACCCTTTCTCAACCCTGAGAAGCAGGCAAGGGAGAACTACTTCTTAAATCTTCCCAAGAAAACTGCAGGGACTAGTCCAAGCAATCACCAGAAATCAACACTGACTTGAAAGCCAACAAAACAAACACATTATTTGTATTTGTTAAATTATTTTTCTATAAGAAATAATGGGGGCGGGGTGATGAACAAGTTGAAACTTTATGACAGGGTCAATGGCTGAAAAGTTTTGGGACCCTTGTCCTAGTCCAGAGGTCTTCAAACTTGGCCCTTTTAGGACTTGTGGACTTCAACTCTCAGAATTCCTCAGCCAGGCACGCTGGCTGAGGAATTCTGGGAGTTGAAGTCCACAAGTCCTAAAAGGGCCAAGTGTGAAGATTCCTGGACTAATCAAATCCACCACATTTGTTGAAAACAAAAGATAGGTAGGGCACACAGAAGATGCAGATATAGGAAACATAACCAGCATGCATATAGCATCATGGCAATGGGTATTCAAGAAAATGCCTGATTAGATTTTGTTTATATCTTCATACAGTCTATTCTGAATCTCTGTCAACATGCTATATGACCTTTTTGTTAATGTAGGATGCCAGGGTCTGAACCTTGGGCTTTCTCCATGTGTAACATATAAAGAGCTAAGCTCCTTCCACCCCAGCATTGTTCATTGCTTTGGCACATTGTTTTCCTTTTTGAAACCCAATGGCTTTCTTCCAGTTATGAGGAAAATAATGGGGTTAAGGTTGAAATTTGCCCCAGTATTTGGAGAAGACAAATGTCTGCACGTTGCTGTACTCCTAAGTGAATTCTATACATATTTCTATACACAAACATAACTATGTAATGTTGCACTAATACATTATTGGTGAATTATCTCGAGCGTTATATGACATTTTAGGTGCAAATGTTTCAAGCTAAAAACTTATCAGAAGGTAAGTGTTGTCAGTTTGCTACTATCACATAGCCTAAAAACATATCCAGATGTTCTAAAAACTCAGCCTATGGTGATAGTGATAGTAGGGAGCTCTTTTCATAGTGTTCAATCAACAAAAAAAAATCCACCTCTCCACAGTACCATTTGTTGAATCCGTTATCATCAAGGTAGCTAACATCCTTGAATGCTGGCATTTAGTCTGCTTTTAATTAAATTTTCAAGGTTACATTTCAGAGGAGGCAACTCATTTACAACAAGCAGAACTGTGATGTTGTTGTCCTCTACTCATTCTTCCCCCTTTCCCTTTCTGTTACTAGTGTAATACTTTCATCAGTTGCTTCCACTTTAGTGCAAGTAATAGTGATAACTTTAAAACAAGTCATTTGATCTCCCCACTCTTGAAATCTGATTCAAGTGTTTTGTGGCAATGTCAGGGAGGGACAACAAAGGATGTGCCTTGCTATTTGACACACCATACATAAAGGCAGAACCTCACCATTTTGATTTCCAGACCGCCCAGGCAGATCATATCACCAGGTTTCCCTGGCAGAGAATATGGGGATGATGACAGAACCCTTGAATTTTTGTTAGACCAACAAAAATTGCTGATGGACATTGTCCCTGCTTCTGAGATAGTACAGTAGCAATGGAGGAGGTCATTTTCAGAAGAATATATTATAAGTGGAATAAATTTATTTGCATGATACACTGCTGAAAATTCCAGCAATTTTCATGAATAGCATAACAGGCCTTTCCAAGAATAACCCTTTTTATGATTGACCTGCTAAGGAGTTGCAATGGTTGCTAAATTCAAAATACGGAAAGGGCCTTGGGAACAACAGGGAGAGGGAATGACTTGCAGGCATTCGGCCAAACACCTGGAAGATTCCCCTTTCCTCCCTAGGTGACTGGCTCAGCTGCAGAGGCAGTGTCTGCTGGTCAAATTTTAGCCAGGAGGGCTGAAATCCAACAGGTTGTTCTTCCTGAGATGAGTCAGAGACAGAACACAAACAAAAGAGGTGGCAGGAGGTGGCATGAGCTAGTTAAGGGTGTGTAAATGTTGTCTTATCCATCCGCGCAGCCATATATTGTATCTACTTAGCATACACTGAGGGAGTGGATACTTCCTTGATTTTTGGAGCATGATTTCCTTGCCTTCCATTTCTTTTCACAATTTACATCTGTCTCTTACATTCCAAGTTCAAGGGCAGATTTAGTTCCTTTTAGAACAAAAAGAAAATCTTAATAGCAAAACAGCATCCATCGCCATAACAATGGAGGGAGTGTTTGTGTTGCAAGGCTCCTGGGAAAATGAAATGCATTTCTATGGACTACTTGCACAAAAAAGCATTTAATCCCCGAGCAGTGAGTGTCAGTGAGCGGCAGCTAGGAGGATACTTCTCTGTCAATTTTGCACTGAGGGCAGCTTGATTTCCAAGGGAGAAGTATTAAATCTTTCCAGAGAATTGAATTTCAGCCATGTATAAAAAAGGCAAGTTGGTATCTCATTTGGCTGGGTCTAAATCTGTTTTCCTACTTTTAGTGACGTGAGCCAGTTTGAATCAAATCTTCCCAGCTCCTTTATGGATGAGAGGGTAGATGGTATTGTAACCACATACCCAACCTCATCAATTATCTATGCTACCCAGTTTTGAGGACATTGATTTGCAAAAGCCTTTCAGGAATTCAAGCGAGTTTTACCCAGCTATTCTTTGAGATGCCAGAAGTGAAAGTCAAGTCCTTCTGCATGCAAGCATTGCTACAATTAGTTATAGTCCTTCCTTGTTGTCCTTTTGTTTCTTGATCACACTATGGTGTGTCTGACTGTTAAAGAAAAATCATGTTGGAAGAAGATTTTAGCACACAAGGATGGCTTATAGACGTGTCTACCTCTACTGTATGAAAAGTGGAGACTTTACTCCTCATTGACTGTTCTATTGTTGTGAGCAAGGCTGAGGATGTTTTCAAGAAACATATTGAGCTGAATGGTTTTGCCCCTCAAAAAAGTTGTCTATCAAACAAAGGAAAAGCAATTTGGGTTTTTTTTAAAGGTAAGCATGCCTACATCCAAAAAACTAGTTTTACGCAAGTTATCTCTGCAGTTAAACATAGGTTCAATTGCTTCATTTATTTATTGCATTTATAGCTGGCTTTTTCTTCAAGATCTCAAGGCAGCATTGGTGTTTTCTCATCCAGCTTTATTCCCATAAAATGTTGGGAGATAGATAAGACTGTGAAATAGTGATTACCCATATTCACCAGTGTCTTCTGGCAGAATAAGATTTGAGTATGAATTTAGTTAATTTCTATTACAGCACTGCATTTCAACCTCATTTCAACCCCGAGCTACAAATATTCTCCTTTATCGATTAGGGCACTTCAAGCTGACATTTCACGGGTTTAGTAAAAAAAAAAATTTTTTTTAAAAAATTCTATTAATATGTATATCACTTTTTGGTTTAGAATTGGGTTTTGCATTAATGTATTTGATGAATTTTAAGTATATTCAGTGGTAATTTCATAATGTTCTGCAAATAATTATAACTTCTGGGAACTTGCACAAAGAGTTTGTTCAACTGCCCTATAAGAAAGTATCAATTTGTCTTTAACGTTATGAGCTTTGAGCCCAGAGATGCAATTTTTTTTAAACACCAGGGGCTAACTGCCAACACAGATAACTGAAACATGATAAATCTAATGGCTTTTGTATATTATATGCTCACGGACATGCAGCAAAAAAAATACATTGCTTAGACTAGAAGTGCAATTAAACAACTGGGTTTCAAACAGTAGAGAAACCAGGTTGTCTAGATGGCAAAGATGAAAGAAGGAGAAATTGGAGATGTAGAATATTCTTCTAGAGTTAAAGGTGAAATCCGAAAAAGAAACAAAAGGGAAGGTGAAAGCAAAAAAAAAAAAAAATTGAATGGAGGAGTCAGAGATATGTACATACATACATATTCATTTCGTTATAAGAGTTGTATTTAATTGTGCATTATTGAATGTTATTTAAGGATTGTTTACAATAATTGCCAACTTAGAAAAGGGTTAAATGTAGCAAAACCAAGAGAAAGTGCCAAGAATAGTTTCTACCTGTCCCCAATTACAATAACAACGGCACCACACAACCTACCCTTACAGGGGAAAAAAATAGCCTTGGATTTAATTCAAGAGGTTTGATTCTGTGTTTTCTGAACAAGTATTAAATTTCTATTACCGGTAGTACAATAGCACTATTGCATGGAACAATACCTTTCAACCAGAAATTGAGGCCACTCCAATGAAAATAAGAGCTAATATAACAACACTCCTTTTTCTATCTCTGGGATAATGTGAGAAACCACAGACTGCTGGGGAGGTTTTTATCCTTCACCTCTTCCTTATGCTGGTATCAGCTTGGGATATAAAAAAAGTCAGACACAAGCAAGTGAATTTTCAAAGTCTATTAAAGGGAACTGCAACTTATCCCAAATAGCAGCATTGTATGGAATTTAGCATGCCCACTTTTCTTACTCTGTAAGACAACTGTCTCAGAAGAGAAAATGTATAAATATTTTTTTCATATATAGATAGATGTAATTTGTGTGTATTTGTGTGTGCCTTTGAGTCAGTTTTTTATCTCTGGTCACTACCTAGACTACTCCATGCAGTTTTCTTGGCAAGATTTCAGGAGTGGTTAACCGGCCATTGGCTGCTACCTAGGGCTGAGACTGAGAGAGACTAGCCCAAGGTCACCCAGATGGATTTGTGCCTAATGTAGGACTAGAACTCATGGTCTTCCAATTTCTAGACTGTTGCCTTAACCACTTCACCAAACTAGCTCTCATATAGAATATACATCTATATAAACAGATAGATGGGAAGCTTACATGAAAAAAATCTATCCATGTATATTTAGCCTCTCCCTAACCTCATGCTAGAGAGCATTGCGAACAAAAACAAATGTAGCTTTTCTACATATTTTTAAACCAGTAAAAATAAGAACTATGGATGGATCAGAAGCTTTGTAGTGATGATCTGTATCTCCATAAGGTTAATTCTCAAGACGTTGGACTGGCAACAGCAGTAGTATAGAAATAAAATGAAGTCAGTTCATCATCATCTTTAAATGACCCATAGAGAAGCATATTTTGAAGTTTGTAAGTTTTCAGGATTTGCATTAAACTCTAAATGCATGGCCATAATTTTCATTTTTTTTAAAAAAAAAAGATTGCTGCATTATTACTGCCATCTCACTTCCCCTTGCTTAAGATAAAATTAGCTGCTATCAATCAAAATGGCTTATCAAACCCATGTCCAATTTTATCTGAATTTCACAAATGGTAGCTTGTGACTTTGATTATGGAGGGAATAGCTTAAATCAGATGCTAAAACTGTGGCTGATTCTGCTTCCTTGCTCTGACAGATGAAAACTCTTTTTGACTCTCTATCTGCAGAGTAGCTCATTAGCAGGAGGTTGTGAATGTTATAAGCATTTCACAGGTTTACGTCTGGGCTGAAATGATTCTTTTGTTATCAGCCTATGAAGTCCAAAGTGAGAAGAATTAAGTAGGTATCAGTGACATTATATGGCTGGGCAGCCCATGTACTCAGCCAGAGTCCTCTTTCTGGTTCTTCCAGTTAGTTTTGTGGTCAGCTTCTAACTGGAACAGGGAATGTAACATCAGTACATTCATTAAATTTGAAACAATTACATATATCAGAGGTTGTGTGCTTAATGCATTAAGAATGAATGAATTAAATTGAATTCATTGTCAAGGAGACGATCTTCATCATATTTTAAACCTTTAGACCTTGATGACTCTAAGATAACCACCTCAGAGAGATCTATTTTGCTGAAGTATTTTATCCTCATGACTTGCTTTACCTAAGCTAACTCTTCTGTTTTTTAAAAAAGGAATTTTGCAGAATATTATTTGACTCAAGTGAAATTCTGTGGTTTCAAGTGGGATTTCAGGTGGGGTGAAACTTCCTAAGGTGCAGCATGGCTTTGAACCTTAACTTCTATTCCTTCACATAGAAGCCTCAATGCAAGCTCTACCTCCTTGTCAGGTCAACTGGTCCAATCAACTTACTTCTAGGTCTATTGAGATTTTAGTTCTGGATTTTCTCTTAGCATCTCACAGGCTACAAGCTGGAGGAAATGGCAGTCTTCAGCTGTTTTTACAACCACCTCTTTCTTTAGCTACCTTTGTAGCCTGCTTCCTACTCTATTCCTATCTCATCTTGGTAGATATTTTTAGTCCTTCCTAGACATGATCAGGCTACTGCTCAAATCCCAATCTCTCTTCTGAGATCAATCAGAATAGAGCTGGAAGGGACCTCGGAGGTCTTCTAGTCCAACCCCCTGCTTAAACAGGAGACCTTATATCAGTTCAGACAACTTTTTACATTTTCTTTTATCAACATTGTCTCTCTCTCATGTTACATTTCCATTTTGTGCATGCAATAAAAGCTCCTATAACTTTGTAGCCTTTTATTAAGAAAAAAGCTGTGCTGGTTAACAATGCCATATTGACAGTTCCATGTGTCTCTGATTTACAGCTATTGTTTGCAAGGTAATGCGGCTTCATGCACAGCAAATGGACTCACATTTGTGAGCAATTTTTCCTGAATTTTGAAACATTTCAGCCAACATCTGCTTTCCCTCACCATCACTCTACATCGTTCTGCTTCTCCCTCTCTTCTCTATTGTGGCTCTTCCTGAGTTCTGAATCTTATAACCTTGGTGATGTGTTTCAAAGAGGGAGCCACCACGGAGAAGGCCCTTCTTAGGACCCACAACATTCCTCGCCTCCCAGCTCTAGTGGGTTCAGGTAGATGTGACCGGCAGGAGCCGGCCCCTCAGATAACCTCAGATATCATGCACAGCTGCTAAGCTGAGAAATTCCACCTTGCTCTATGAAGATAAGACAATCATGGTAAGCAGTTAGAATGGTTGCATCCTGAGTCTTCCAGAGCTTCAGATTTATTCCACATTAACTTTTGTGGACGATGTACTTTACAAGCAGGTCTGGTGAAGGCAGCTTTACTCCACAAATACTCATGACACACTAAATATGTTACTCTTTAAGATGCCATCAGAGTTTCTGTTGCTGTTTTTTGGAGAAAAGGATTTCACTTCAGCGTTGAATTATGCCTGGAATAATACAGATGGTATAAATATTGTTTATAAGTTGCTTGTTAACATCAGAAGTTGCTTATATCCCATAAGAGGTATCATATAACCAAAAGGCAGAATTAAAGAAGGATGACAAAAATCTGGCAATAAACCACCATACAGCATTGTTTTAATTGGAAAGGCTATAGAATTTCTTTGTTGCTGTTGTTCAAGACATGAACTTGCAATAACTAGCATTAAAAAAAATCGGCATGACAAATAAATGACATCTCAGAAATACTTTGGCTCTGAAGGATCCATGCGACCGAGGCTCTTGATTTCCATAATTGCATGAGATGGAAATGAGGCAGCTAGCTCTCGGGAAATAAATTTATACAATTACCAGTCAGATTTTAAACGAAGGAAGTTAAGTCCTAGAAGACTTGATGCAAAGCCTGTTGCGGTCAATGGAAAATGAAATCACCAAGAATGCTTTCCTAAAGCATAGTTTAAGGCATAAATGTCTAAATAGTTATTTGGCCTCATGTATTTGGCCAGTCTCAAATATCCTTGTAATTAAGATACATTAGCAGGTTGGAGAGAGGAAAGGATGACCTTTTGTTCTCTGCTGAATAATTGTGACTGTCATGATTGAAGAACATCAGGAAGTAAGTTGATATCTTCCATTGCACTAACTTCTAATGGAGGATTAGATATCCAGGCTGCCTTAGTCAGTTAATTTTAAAAAAAAAATTAAGAGAAAAGCTTACCTTGCTTAATAGAAAAAGTTCTAGTAGAAAAATCCCTGAGTTTATAACGGGTACTTGGTTATAGCTGCAACAGTAGTGATCACAGATGTAGAATATGCTGTAAGAAAAAGTGGTTAGAAGTTGCCAGAGGTGGCCATTTCTGCCTGATTAAAAAAGAGGAACACTAACAGAAGAAAAAGGACAAAATAAGGTCCTCACTTGAATAACAGTTTTTACAGGAGACAGTTTGCGCAAAGCTGCAATTTCAGGCAATTGAGACGTGCTCATAAGCCAGACAAAATAATTGTGCAAAAATTTCCCTATGATGTGAGAGGCTGCATGCATCCATTAGTAATTGTCAATGACCTCATGTTATTCTTCTCAGATCTTCCATGTTGGCTCATTTTTGATCAATATAATTGGATGTTTAACAATACTTCCTTTCTGTTGATCAACTTCAGGAGCATTTAGACAGATTACCTCTCTATTATCCCTCACACCCAAAAAGAAGAAATAAACTTAAGAGGGTATACTCAGTTAATAATCTCAGCTTCTATCTGACCCAAACTATAAAAGAGGTTGAGAACTGTTTTATTTTGCTTATGGAAGATGCATGCACACATCCACGCATCACCTACTGTGAAAGATACATAAAGGGTTTCATGTCATGATGTAATTCAGTGTTCTGTGTCCAAAACAATATTAGATTTATTCCATTTGTTATAAGAAAGATATCACTACAATTCAGTTTCCTTGGCCAACCTCTTTCTCTAAGTTCCGGGCATTGATTCAATCACTTGTTGCTATGGTACTTTGAAAATATTGTCTGTTCTTAATGGTTCTGCTTGAATTAAATAAACTGTTATTTTGAAAGATTGCTGAAGAGCTTTGAAATCCCTCTAAAGACTTCTACCACTTTCAGTCTTGCTCACAGGACAGAATGGTAAATTGCTGAACATTAGGTATATTTTTGCAACAGTTTAAAGACAAATGATGTTCCCTTGCTGTAAATGTTCATCTTTGACCATAAACCAGCAAGCCTGAGACCTAGAGGCACTTCTGGAAAAGCTAATACACCCTTGTTTGAACTTGAATGCACTTTCGAACATAGTAACCCTGTTTGGCTCTTACTACCAAAATTCTATCCCCTCCCATTCCTGCTGCCACTCATCACAGATCAGGAAACTAGACTATGCCATAAATAAATTAATTTGGGATATTCTCATCTGATAGTCTCAACATACACAAGATTTGCCGTGTGTGTGTGTGTGTGTGTGTGTGTGTGAGAAGTAATTTGCCCTGGGGCTACAGGAAAAGTCCACTCAACCATTACTATCTAGCATGTTATAGCAACTAGGTAAAAAGGTAAAGTTTCCCCCGCACATGCGTGCTAGTTGTTTCCGACTCTAGGGGCTGGTGCTCATCTCCGTTTCAAAGCCGAAGAGCCAGCGCTTGTCCGAGGACGATTCCGTGGTCATGTGGCTGGCATGACTAGACGCCAAAGGCGCATGGAACGCTGTTACCTTCCCACCATAGTGGTGCCTATTTTTCTACTTGCATTTTTACGTGCTTTCGAACTGCTAGGTTGGCAGAAGCTGGGACAAGTAACAGGCGCTTACTCTGTTACGCGGCACTCGGGATTTGACCCGCCAAACTGCCGACCTTCTGATCGACAAGCTCAGCATCCTAACCTACTGATAATATTCCTAACATGCAGTCCCTCTCTGAGCTTGGCTGTGACGTTTCATTATCTAATTAGGTAACATCACCAGTGCTAGTGAGTGTGGGATTTGTTCCTTTTTTATGTACAGAAGCTTGTCCTGTTGGTGTGATTTTCTCCTTGTTATTTCCTTGATTAGGGTATTGTTTTCTGCTTGATTGTTTGTCTGGTGTTAATCCCTGCTTATGTACTACATTTTTCCTTCTTAGGAAAAAGCCTTGGTGGAGCAGTGGGCTAATGCCTCCTTAAGTAACACCAGCTGCCTGCAATTAGTGCAGGTTCGAGTCCCACCAGGCTCAAGGTTGACTCAGCCTTCCATCCTTCCGAGGTAGGTAAAATGAGGACCCAGATTGTTGGGGACAATTAAGCTGACTTTGTAATAATGCCGCTTGGGGTGTGTGTGAAAGCCCTAATAAGCAGGCATATACATAGAATGAAGTCTATTGCTAAGCTTGTAAGCCGCCCTGAGTCTTCAGAGAAGGGCGGGATATAAATGGAATTAAAATAAAAAAAAATAAAAAATATATAGTTTCTTTGAATGGTATGTAAACGTGGTTTATCTCTATGTGTCTATTGATGGCTGATTTGTATGTCAATAGGCCAGGCAGGGCAAGCTACTAACAAGCAAGCTATTGTATATAAACACGGATCAAATGCCACACTCATTAGTACTGTTACCTAGTCGGGTTAATCAAATGTCTGCAAGCAAACAACCAAGCTATGAGAGCAACAAAGATTCCTCAGTTCAACCCTGGACTACGTATATTGGCTTCTATTGGAATTACTGGTTCTTCCAGATTTATTTCAGTACGTTGAGATTTATATCACTTCCTGAAAAAAGGAAAAAGCTGAACCTGAAACTCTACTGAATAGAGCACAGCTAGAAAAAAAAAAGCCAGTGGTACAATATCAAATGATAGAAGTATCACCTGTGGGTAAAGCACTGGGCATTGCTTTCTTGTTTTCTTTGATCAATGTCCTGCATGTCGATCATTCAGTAGAGTATCCCAATCCTTGAAGACATTTTGGAAGGAGCTCTTTGGCCTGGTGGGAGGAGAAAAATCAGCATCCATCTCTTTGCTTCCATGGATTTGCACTGGCTCCAGCTATGGAATATCAAAGCATAGCATTTTCAATACCATGCAAAAATAAGGTTCTGCTTACCAGCTTTTAAATGGTAGTGTCTTGAACCTGAACAAGAGCACTGCCACGCCAAGACAAAGCAGATACAAGTTACAAGATGTAATTTGTTTTAATCTACAAAACATTTAAACATAGCTTTATATTTGGATACAAACATGGCAGGATATTAAGAGTGCTGGTCTCCACTTTGATACAGGCTTCAGTTAATTTCAGTATTTACAAAAATACTGAAGTGCTATCCTAGTTTTATTAAACAACTGTAAGCTAGGCTTTCGGAGAGCAATAGGTATAAGCGGATATTCATTCTAACTGAGGGCCATATCTTAAAAAATTAGAATACTATTTATCATTCAGTAATTGCTTCTTATATTCAAATAGTTGACGAGAGTATTTATAAGCTCCATTTTTCAGTGTTTACAAATTAGGAAGAAATATGTGGAGATGGAAATATAGCAAGAATTTGCATCTCGTTTGGACATGATTGATACAAAAATAATTATTATATAAAGATGGGAAAAGAGTAATGCCATTATAATAAGAATAATTCCATTATAATAAGTTTATAAAGAAATTATTGAATACTTCAGATTTTATCTTGGCCCCATAAAGGATGAAATAAGTCTTACTAATCCACATGTGGACCACAGCTTGCTGGCTGCAGAATAAGAGAAAGTTTTAGACATAAAATTTATATCCAAGTTTCCCTTTTCTTCAAAAAGTCTTAAAATGATATTTATGAGTCAACAGGTATAGCAAGAAGATGAAAACAGTGCCTGATTCGAAACTAATATGCTCTAAATACATATTTTTGCCAGTAGTTTTCTCCAATGACTTATTATCCCCATGAATCACAAGCTTAGTAAAGCTGGAATAGTAGCTACTGCTCAAGCATCTATTTTCTTTCTCTGCATCGTGGCAAGATAGATTATGCCTGATTACTAAATCATTCCTCTTCCTACATGGATGGGTGGCCTAGCCTTGAACGTCACAAGCAATGGAAATTCTCAAGCTCTTTTGGCAACTTGTTTCTCAGCCTGAGTCTTTGTCTATCAAATTCTTATATAATGTCTAATCTATGTTTCCCCAGCTGCACTTCAAACTTATCACTGTGTTTTTCCATTTCCATTGGTCTGATGGGAATATTCGGCCTTCATCCACTATATCAGGCATTTTTTTTTAAAATGTATTTGTGTTAATCTCTTTACAGAGTGTTTTCAAGTTCACTCATAGATGTTTCATTAAAGTGCTGCTTTTTCAGAAATAACAAGCATTAGATTTTCTTTTCATTTCTTCAGGAAAGTCCAGTAATAATCTGACTGCATCGAACATCCTGAAGTTTAATTTTATAGTACTAGACCGTGCCATCTCTCTCTCTCTCTCTCTCTGATTTCTCAATTTTGGACATGCAGGGAAGAAAATGGGTGATGATGGAGAAGAGAAGCCGAAATACAATCTTTTGATATAACTGATATTTTGTAAATATATTACCTGTTACCTGCTTGGATCAATTTATATTCTTCCCAATGATATGTAAATAGCAATATAGGAGAGCATACCAACAATAATTGCATTGTGGGTCATCTTGTTCAATGGTTGATGTTAGTCTACCGCAGCTGCAATGAATGTGCAATGGGAAGGAATAGTAGAAAAACTGGACCCTATGTAGAAGTCTCTCAGCTGACCAATGTCTACAGACCAGACCAAACATAATGTTCTTTGATAGGATGAGAGGGTGAATCTGTGGTGGTGGGGAACATGAGTTCCTCACTTCTTTCTGGTAAGGTCAACATGCAAAGGAAGAAGCTAGGAATAATCCTACAATGGAGGTATCTTTACAGGCACAAAGGAAGCCAATCCATCAGGAAGAATTCCAGAATCAAAGAGAGCAGTGGAAAATCACTCCTGTAATGTTGTCAAGAAAACTGTTTAGCCAAATGTGGGTGCCAGATGACCAGAAGACACTTCTTAAGCTATGGAAAAAGAGCACTGAACTTTCATGAATGGATGTGGAAGTGATGATGTGGCCTGACCACAGTCTCAAGAAGTTTGGCAATTGATTTGGCCAGTAGAATGTGAAAGGGCATAAACTAAAGAAAACTTGAAACAGTCAAATTGGAACTGAAATATGCTACACTGAATCCTTTGGGACTAAATGCATTTAAGCAGGCTAGGTGAAGCTACTTTTAACGAGACTATCAAATAATATACTGTTCAGGACACAAGACTATATGAAGGAATGAAATAGAAATGATACTTTAAAAAGAAATCTCTAAATTGGTGCTTGGCTATAACCCAAGAAATGAGAAGAATGTGTCTATTAAAATCAGTGAGAATTCAATCGATAGGGATGTGTAGATATTTGGATCGGAAGCAGAGAAGTTGCTTCAGATTCAGTGTGAGCTATGCTTTTATGACGTTGTAAGGTCGCTGTGCCACCAGCTGTAGTTCAGAAGACTGAGAGGCAGAACAAATACACCCATGTCCAGTGCTTTTTTTAAAAAAAAATGGTGCCGAAACTCTCATCTTGGTGGGCGCAGGAGGTGGGTGGTGGTGGGGGGGGCAGCACTGCTGTGGTCACGGGTGCGAGGGGTGTTAATTTAATTTAATTTTATTAGATTTATATACCGCCCTTTCCCGAAGGACTCAGGCCAGTTTACAGGGTATTTAAAATCAGCAATACAAAATACAAAAGTTAAAAAACAATTTAAAAAGATTAAATTATCCCTTAAAATAAAAACCCTGGTTAAAAAATTCTCAGCCTGGGCCGGAGAGCTCAAAGAGCCAGGTCTTCAGGTCCCGGCGGAATGACCGAAGGTCGGGGGCAGTCCTCAGCTCCATGGGCAGCTGGTTCCAGAGGGCAGGCGCACCCATAGAGAAGGCCCTCCCCCTGGGTGTTATCCGCCGGCAGTCTTTTACCGGCGGGACCCTGAGAAGACCCTCCCTGTGGGAGCGCACTGGACGAAGGGAACTTGATGCTGGCAGCAGGTGTTCCCTCAAATATCCCGGACCCAAGCCATTTAGGGCTTTATAGGTCATCACCAGCAGTTGGCAGTGGGCTGCTCCCCCGGGCTGGAGCCAGCACGGCTGGTGCTGTGGGAGCAGCAGGGCTTGCTCTATATGGTGGGGCTGCGCGGGGCAGGCAGTGGAGGTGGTGCGGGCCAGGCAATGCAGGGCGGCCACTTAGGTGCGCAGGGTGAGGTGACGGTGGTGCAGGTCCAGCACCAGGTATGCCACCAGCCAGGCTGACATGGGTGAGCACACGGAAGGAGTGCACATGGACTCCGCAGAACCCACCTCCCACTCCTTGTCCTCTCTTACTTACCTAGTTGAGATGGTGTAGTTGGGCAGCAGGGAGAGATGCAAAGTTCCTGCCTACTCACCTTCGCTGCAGACAACTTGCTGGTGCAACGTTTGCCGGCCAGGTCTTTTGGCGTGCTCAGCAGCAATGACTATTGGCTTTCGAAACCCAATAGGCTTTTGAAAGCCAATAGACGGAGTAGCATAGCTTGTGCAAAAGCCTTTTTGTGTGTGTGTGTGCAAAAAAAGGTGCCAGAATGCCATTCTGAGCGTTCGATGAGAAAAAAAGCCCTGCTTTTGTGTTTTAATCTTATGATTTTAAAAATATATTTTTTTCCATTGTAAGTTGCCCCAAATCTCACCATGTGGATGGCATACAAATATTATATAATCGGTAAATAAAGGTAGAACATATGTTAAATATATATCAAATGATAATATGCTTCCCTACAAAGTCAATTCTTGCTCAGTGACAGACCAAGGAGTTAACTCGGAAAGGCAAGAAGAAAATCTAGAAGAGGTCTGTGCAACTTGTAGTAGGGAAAGGCCCACACTGATAAATTAAAAATCTTTGTGGTCTACAAAGGAAGACTGGTGGGCTAATCAATGATTTGGTGATAGAGGAGCATCTACAGTGTTGGAGTTTGTGGTCATGGTAAGCCATGGAGGCACTAGGCAACATGACTTTCAGGGCAGTGGTGGTGATTTTATTACTTTTTTTTAAAAAAAAGTTTGTGCTCTGTCTAAGGGTGATTGGTAGGCTGCATGTACAGGCCTGGTCTAGAATTTATTTTGGAGCATTCAACTATCTAGAGCAGGCATGCCAAACTGATTTTGTTTGAGGCAACTTCTTATAAAAGAATTGCCATTAATTTGTTTTAATAAAATAATTTAAATCATTTTTTCACTTGATTTCAAATTAAATGAATTATGTTACTTCGCTGCCCTCATCACGTTCGCAGATAATTGCCCGGCCGCCCTGTTTAGGGTGACTCACTCCCTCCTTAATCAGGAGGTGAGAGGAGAGCCCTTGCAGGGGCGGGCCGTGGAGTTTAGTCATCATCTGGCGGACAAAATCGCTCAGATCCGGGCCGGTTTGGACTCTAACTGGGCAGTCTGATGTGGAGGAATCGGACGGTCTTGAGCATGTTATCTGAACTGAGTTCGATCCTGTTTCCCCTGATGATGTGGACAGGATTATGGGGAGGCTGAGTTCCACCACCTGTTTATTGGACCCGTGTCCCTCTTGGCTGATTTATGCGGCTCGGGAGGAGACACGAAGCTGTTTCCAGGCAGTAATATCTCCCTCTTTGAGTGAGGGTGTCTTCCCCACTGCTTTGAAGGAGGCGATGGTGAGGCCCCTTCTCAAGAAGCCTGCCCTGGACCCAGTGATTTTAAACAACTATCGTCCTGTCTCCAACCTTCGCTTTTTGGCAAAGGTTGTTGAGAGTGTGGTGGCGCATCAGCTTCCTCTGTTCCTGGAGGAAACTGATTATCTGGACCCGTACCAATCGGGTTTCAGGCTTGGGTACAGCATGGAGACGGCATTGGTCATGCTGGTGAATGATCTCTGGCGGGCTCGGGACAGGGGTTGCTCCTGTGTCCTAGTTCTATTAGAACTCTCAGTGGCTTTTGATACCATCGGCCATGGTATCCTATTGCGGCGTCTCAGGGGGTTGGGAGTGGGAGGCACTGTCTTGCAGTGGTTCTTCTCCTATCTCCTGGGCCGCTCACAATCGGTGTTGAAGGGAGGGCAGAGGTCTGCCCCAAGGCCTCTCGTTTGTGGAGTTCCTCAGGGGTTGGTTATCTCTCCCCTCCTGTTCAACATCTATATGAAGCCGCTGGGCGAGATCATTCGTGGTTTCGGGGTGGGGTATCATCAGTATGCTGATGATACGCAACTTTTTTTCTCTACCCTGAACCAACCCAGTGATGCCCTCGCCATGATGTTCCGTTGCCTGGAGGCGGTCCAGGTCTGGATGGGAAGAAACAGGCTTCGTCTCAATCCTGCCAAGACTGAGTGGCTGTGCATACTGGCATCTCGGACTAACCAGTCTATTCCACCTTTAATGATGGGAGGTGAGGTGTTGCCCCCCATAGATAGGGCTTGCAACTTGGGCATCCTGCTGGATTCGTGGCTCAGTTTTGAAGACCATATAGAAGCCGTGACCAGGGGGGCCTTTGCCCAGGTTCACCTGGTGAGCCAGTTGTGGCCCTACCTGGACCGAGATGCCCTGCGCAGAGTCACTAATGTGCTCGTGACCTCCCGATTGGACTACTGCAATGCTCTCTACATGGGGCTGCCCTTGAGGACCACCTGGAGGCTTCAGCTGGTGCAGAATACAGCCGCGCGGGTTGTGATGGGGTTTTCCTAATACTCCCACATAACACCTCTGCTCCGCAAGCTGCATTGGCTTCCGGTTGTCCTCCAGGTGAGATTCAAGGTGCTGGTGATGACCTATAAAGCCCTAAATGGCTTGGGTCCGGGATATCTGAGGGAGCACCTGCTGCCGGCATCAAGCTCCCTTCATCCTGTGTGTTCCCACAGGGAGGGTCTTCTCAGGGTACCGCCGGTAAAAGATTTCCGGCGGACAATACCCAGGGGGAGGGCCTTCTCTGTGGGTGCGCCTGCCCTTTGGAACCAGCTGCCTGTAGAGCTTAGGACTGCCACTAACAGGGAGGGAGGGAGGGCGGCCTGATGACAATGGCGGGAGGGAGGGCGGCCTGATGACAATGGTGACGGACCCAAAACAGCAAGATTCAAAGACAGCCATAAGGGCGGCTGCAACCTGCGCAGCAGCAGGGAAAGCAGCAACAACAGCAGACCTCACAGCTGCAGCCACAGCGCCAGTAGGACCAGGTCCACTGCACTCATGGAGCCGAACTTGCCAAGTGGCAGAGAGGGAGGGGGGAAACAACATTGAGGCTCCCTCCCCCCTGCCACAACCCTGGTCTCGATAAAACAAACAGGCACGAGCAGAGCCCAGAAATTCCGACAAAGATCACTTGTCACAGCTCCACTCGGCTTGGATGAGCAGCTGCCAGCGTCCTCTCACCAGTGAGTTAGAAAGTCGGCTTCTCCAGCTTCTCCTCCCCCGTCCTCAGCCATTCCAAGACATATCCTGACAGGGGAGGGAGCTAACGCTCCGTCAGCAGTTCCACCAACCGAACAGGGGCCAAAACAATGACAAAAAGCCCCATGGCACCCAGCAGAGCCGAAAAACCGCTCGACACTAAAAGCTCAGAAGCCAGCGATGAACCATCTTGGACATGCGCAGAAAGAGTTAAGTTAAGTTATAACTTAAGTTATGTCAGTGATTATGGAAATAAAACAACCTTTACAACAGACCAGAAGTTACTATAAGATGTGAATAATGCAGTATAGCGAAGCTGGTGACAGAAGGATCCATGTTTCCCCCACATGTTTCATTGTACAACAAACTTAAGTAGGGTAGGATTAAAAGATATGACAGTTGGATTCAGAACTGGAAGCTGGAACAATGGCAGCTTCAAATCTGTAGACCACACCACTTGGAAGCTGAAAGTAAAGAAGACTTAGCAGAGCTTTTTAAGAAAGCAAAAAAATGGAAAGTGAAAAATCTGGTTTAATGTTGAATATTAAGAAGACAAAAATAATATGAAGCAGGATGTTTAATTCATTCACAGTTGAGAGTAAAAATGGAACGGAGTCATTTAATTCCACTTTATAAAGGGACGCAGTGGCTCAGTGGGTTAGGACGCTGAGCTTGTTGATCAGAAGGTCGGCAGTTTGGCGGGTCGAATCCCGAGTGCCGCGTAACAGAGTGAGCGTCTGTTACTCGTCCCAGCTTCTGCCAACCTAGCAGTTCAAAAGCACGTAAAAATGCAAGTAGAAAAATAGGGACCACTACGGTGGGAAGGTCACAGCATTCCGTGTGCCTTTGGCGTCTAGTCATGCCGGCCACATGACCACGGAGATGTCCTCGGACAAGCGCTGGCTCTTTGGCTTTGAAATGGAGATGAGCACCGGCCCCTAGAGTCAGAAACGACTAGCACGCATGTGCAGGGGAACCTTTACCTTTACCTAAAGCCTTAGTAAGGCCACACTTGGAATACTGCATCCAGTTTTGGTCACCATATTGTAAAGATGTTAAGGCTCTGGAAACAGTGCACAGAAGAGCAACAAAGATGATTAGGAGACTGGAGGCTAAAACATATGAAGAATTTGCAGGAATTGGGTTTGTCTAGTCTAGTGAAAAGAAGGACTAGGGGACGATAAGATAGCAGTGTTCCAATATTTGAGGGGCTCCTATAAAGAGAAAAGGGTCAACCTATTTTTTCAAAGCACCAGAAGGTAGGACAAGAAGCAATGTTTGGAAATTAAACAAGGAGAGAAGCAACCTGGAATTAAGGAGAAACTTCCTAACAGTGAGAACAATTAATAGCAATAGCACTTATATACCACTGCACAGGGCTTTATGGACCTCTCTAAGTGGTTTACAGAGTCAGCATATTGCCCCCTCCAACAATCTGGGTCCTCATTTTACTGACCTCGGAAGGATGGAAGGCTGAGTCAACCCTGATCCGGTGAGACTCAAACTGCCAAACTGCTGGCAGTGGCAGTCAGCAGAAATAGTCTGCAGTACTGCATTCTAACCACTGCACCACCAGGTCTCTCAACCAGTTTAACAGCTTGCCTTCAGAAGCTGTGGTGCTCCATCACTGGAGGTCTTTAAGAAAAGACTGGCTTGAGGAAGGGGTTGGATAGAAGACCTCCAACGCCCCTTTCAACTGTTATTCTACTACTTCTGTCAAACTCAAAAATAGATTACTGATATTTTATTTTGATGCTATTTCTCCCCATATTTATTTATTTGCAAGGCTTATATGCTGCTCTGATCGAAGCTGACTCTGTGCCTATGTATGGTTACCATCTTCATACATTCATATTCAAAACAAATAAATGCAGCCTCATAAATAATAACAAAAGGCTCAATGGTTTTTTTAATTGAAAAGTTTTACAATACATTTTTTTAACAAAACAAAACCCCTCCCAACCCCCTCCCCTCTCCCCAACCCTCCCCAACACCTCCCTCCCTTCCCCCTCCCCCCTGGCTAAATACAGGGTATAAAAATACAAACAATCATAATCTACCTTATGCAAACAACTATAAACTATTAAATCTATCGCACTTTAACTCTTATAAAATAACTACAAGCAATATAAAAATCACATCAATACTTATTCAAATGCTAGATGAAACTTTTTAGTCCCATATTTATTCTGGATATAATCAATCAATTTTTTCCACTCCACAATATATCTCTGTTGCGAATGGTCTTTCGAGTACGCTGAGATCTTTGCCATGATCGAAGCTGACTCTGTGCCTATGTATGGTTACCATCTTCATACGTTCATATTCAAAACAAATAAATGCAGCCTCATAAATAATAAAAGGCTCAATGGTTTTAAAAAAGAAAAGATGAATATAAAATAAAAACCTTAAAAAAATGCCACAATCCATGGCCCCAAATGAAAACCCCATTTAATTCTCTGTTTTCAAGGTCAGGCAAGACCAACTCAACTTTTGAACTGGACCATGATGTCCCAATTTTAGAAACAGTCATTCTCGCCAAAACTGCGTAGGTCCTGAGGTGCAATGATAACGACCTTTGAGATTTTGGTAAAATGCCACAACTCCAAGCCAGTAAATTGCTCAACTCTCAAATAAAGGAACTTAACAAGCTTTAGGCATTAATGGCTAAATTTGTTCCTTTGTAAACACTGAATATTTAAATGAAGGAATACAACTTACCCTTTTCCAAGGCTGTAAATAGTCTCTTCATATTTCCTAGAGGTTATGAAGTTATTCCTTTTGGTATAAAGGGTGCCGATAGTTCATGTTCAGTTTCTAGCTTTTCCAATCATTTCTGTGAGATGCTCTCCTCTAAAACCTTGTAAAACCAAATAAACAGTATTGAGCTTCGAGGTCCAATCAGTTTAGGCAGCTTTCTTTGATCCACAGTACGTAAGAAAATTATTATTATGCTACTATTCTTATTCACATTTGTATTATTATTATTATTATATTATTATTATTATTATTATTATTATTATTATTATTATTATTATTATTATTATTATTATTATTATTATTATTAAGGGTTCTTTGGCAAATATAAAGGGAAGTTGTTTATTCATGTACCATGCAAATTTGATATATTGACTGAAATTCAAGTTATTCAAATACATGTATTAATATGATTTATACAATTTCAATTTTTAAGGGGATATTTCCATTTTAGAAGACATGGATTATCTTCCTTTCTAATATAGAGAACAGGAAAAACTGTTAATAATTATTAATTTATTAGATATTGTGTAATTAAAGATATATCAATGTTTGCAGAATTAGAAAAGCTTTTTATATATGTGTACATATGTCCATATATCCTATAAATATACATACCTGTGTGTGTATTTTTCTAATATACATACTTTTGAAATATATTTTTGGCCATGCAAAATTCAGAGAACCGTATAATCTGTATATTTATTTATTTATTTAGTTACATTTATATTGGTCCAGGAAGTGTGAACTACGTAGAATCACTTAAAATGCAAGCCATACCTAAGTTTACGCAGAATAGCTCATATTTTACCAATTTAAAATGAATTCTTAAATCCTGATCCAGTAATTGTTAACAGATGTAGGAACTCTGATGGCTATATGAAGTTCCTCCACCCTCATGGAGCATCTCTGTGGGGAAGGGTTGCATGTATAGTGATGTGTCTTACTTTAGAGCAAGGGCCTGCAACTCAGGCCCATGTCAAAATTTAGACTAGGTAAAAGATAAGGGTTTCCCTGTCCAGTTGTGACAGAATCTAGGACACAGTGCTCATCTCCATTTCTTGGCCGAGGAAGCCAATGTTGTCCATGTGACCAGCATGGCTATACACACCAAAGGTGCACGGAACACTGTTATTTTCCTGCCAAAGTGGTACCTATTAATCTATTTGCATTTACATGCTAAGTGGGCATGTGCTCAGGTCTTAAAGCCAGGCTGTCAGCTGCTGAGCCATCATGCACCCTTTGAATTTAGACTAGCATGCTATAAAAAGTGGACAAGGTTGGGAAAAATAAATTACAATATTGTGCCAAGTTTAAAAAAGTTAATATGATCATTATCAATATCTTTAGTCATTTTACACTGCGTTCACATTAACAAACACAGATTGGCAGCAGTTTTGGGAGGAGCCTTAGAAACAACTGACAAGAATTTGGAGATTACATGTAGTCCTGTAACTTTAGGCTGCACATCCCTGAATTAAACTAAGGATGCTAGTAGACGTGTGACATGTACATGTTCTAAGATGTTTATAGAGTTCCGGGGTAAAGAGGCAGTCAAACTACCCTTAGGATTAAAATTATTCAAGCAGTGAGCACAATTAGAAGGATGCATAAGCATAAAAGAATGACCATCACATAAACAAATCTAGCCTGCCTAACAGAGAGCACATTGTGGTAGTCGGGGGTGGGAATTTTTGAGCCCTGCCAAATCTGTTTTGTAGACTTAAACATTCCATTTTAAAAACAACACCAATCAAGTAATTAAAACTATTCCTTGGCCTTGAATGAAGGACCATGCCACTCAGAAGAACTAATTTTCTCAGTTCGGCTAAACAATATCGGTGAAAGCATTGGATAGTAATTTCTCACATGCAAGGTAAAAATTACTTATAAAGTTATTTGGGGGTCAAATAACTTATAACTAAACAAAAAACTTATAAAGTTTTGCGCTGGGTCAGAAGGAATTGAAGAGTATGAACTTGAAATGCATCCCCCCCCCAAATTGTGACTTTAAGATGAGTGGCTATAGAGCAGGACATGTCAAACTCACAATGTCATGTGATGTCGCACAACTTATCGGAGCTTTTTCCCCATTGCCAGCAATGGGGTGGGCATGGTTTCCTCATGACGTGTCTGGCCCGTGGGCTGGCAGTTTGACTCCCCTGCATAGAGCATAAATTGTATAAATAAATTAAGCAAGCAATCAAGCAAACAAACAAGAGATAGTTTTGCAAACAAGAAGTTTGCAGGGTTTTTTCCGAAGGACAATCCAATCATGATTCTGCTCTAATTTGTATTTTTAACAATTTTAGCCTAAATTGAGCACTTGAAAAAAGCTAGGTTTTACTATGTAATAATTAATAGTTGGTTCCATTAAATATACCCATTTTTGTCAGAAACACAAAGATAAACTGTGATGAGTATATGCATTTATAATGAAATACATAATATATTTTATGGGAAATATGTCTGTATATATATATATATATATATATATATATATATATATATATATATATATATATATATATATATATATATATATATATATATATATATATATATATATATATATATATATATATATATATATATATATATATATATATATATATATATAAAACCATTTTTAAAAGAACACTGCCTATTTTTAATGGAATTTTTTCTTCATTTATATTAATAATTATAAACTGAGTGGAGGTTCTGGAAACAGTATCTTTCCAATTTTATTTCAGTTGCAGAATACAATCATCTTTGCAAACTGAAATCAGGTTCAACCTATTTATTGCCATGCATGAATCTTGTGATGGCAAAGATTAAAAAAAAGATTGCAAAGTTTAGAAATAGAAAAAGAGGGGTTTTTTTGAACTACAGTATTTCTTAAAATCTTATATGCTAAATTATGACTTTATAAAAAGTTGGCTGTACTGATATAAAATATAATGAAATATGAAATATAATAATTTACAATGCCATCAAAACAATTGGTTGTCCAGCAATTTTGCTACTGTTATCTTTAGTCAAGGAACATTGCTATTTTCAGGTACTTTCTCCTTAGGCTAAAAATCTTAATATAGATTTCTACTTCACAAAGGAAGCAGGAATGTTTCTCTTTTTGCTTGCAAACATAGCATTTCTTTAATACTGCTAATTTTAGAATACTGTTTTTGTTAGAAAATTGGAGCAAGCAGTAAGAGAAAGAATCTCATTTAATAATCTAGCTAAAAAAATATTTGTTGAACTATTCAGTTCTTAAATTCAGTGTTATTAAATAATACCAGAGAATCAATTAAATCTAATTTTTACAAAAAACTGTAATACTTTCCAACCAGATTTATGCCATTTTAAAGAAGTTAGCTATTGTATTTATTATTTACATTAGTAATAAGTATTTCCTGCCTTAGCCCCAGGAGGAACTGAAAGGTACATAGCAATTCTTCCTCCCATTCCCCCCCCCCCACAACAACCTTGTGAAGTAGATTGGTATGTGAATCAGGAGCTGTCTTCATGTGATCCCATGAGCTTTCATGATTAGTTATAGATTAAAACTTGGGTCTGCTCATTCCTAGTCCGGCACCTTAACCTCACTAGCTCAGAAGAAGTTGAAAAATAAAGGAAAAATAAATATATTAAAGTCTGCACCAGCTGTATCCCCAAATGGCACTCTTGTAGAATAGACTTTGAGAAGTGAAGGAGCCATGTAGGCCCAATTAATGTTGCTGCAGCAATTCATTGAATTGTCAGGTGGATTTTTAACAGTTCAGATCTGATTATATGCCATACTGTTTGACTGCATTATAAAGTAATGGTTAGGTCAGCAATAATTCTGTTTTATTTCCCTTAAGAATATTGTTTCTTAACCTCGACAATTTGAAGAAATATGGACTTCAATCCCTCAAATTCCATGGTGTCTGGGGAATCCTGTGAGTTGAGGTCCACACATCTTCAAGTTGCCAAGGTTGAGAAACATTGACTTAGAATATTAATATTCTAATATAAAAAGGCGGACGCAGGCCTTTTTCTTTGCTGTTGCAGAGAGGGCACAAAATAATCTCAATAAATTAGTTTCAGGTAGATGAGGTTTGGTGGCAGGCAATGCTGATCACAACATATTGTGAATGGGCAAGATGCCTCTCTGGCCCGGATGTTAACTTTCTGCAAGTACACAGAATCCTAGTTCTAATTTAGTTACCCACTGTCTTAAAAGAGTTGCTGGCCCCTGATTTATTTTAAGCTTAATTCTGTCCCCACTCTGGCTTTTCAGCTGCATTTTTCTCTTTAAATGGCCATTTTATCCATTCTTCTATTTCTACGCATTTGAAATGCCTGTTCTTTTCTTTGAATTTCTTCCCTTTGCTTTTTCTTTTTCATTGCTTTAAGCTTGTAATCGGGTTTGTTTGTGTCTGATTGACTAAAGATGTGCTGCTTCTTTTGTAGAAGTGATGTCACCTAATTGAATACACGTTGGCTTGCCTGGGACATATTTAAAATGTGATCTGCCTTCTTCTTCTTCTTTTTAATAAGTTTCAGCTTGATTAAAGCAAGCTCCTCAAATGATCTTTAAAGGGAGCTCCTCTTTTAATAGCAGGGCTTTCTAGAAACGGGGAGATTCTCAAATGCAGTAATTTTTGATTTTTGTAGTAAGGGGTAAAGGGTGGGGGGGGAGGAAGACTCTCTCTCCTCTTAGCTAACCACAGGAAACCAAATATTAACAGTTGGGGGGTGTATTTTGGGTTCTCCACAGAATTTGAACCACAGTAAGATTGCTCTTCTTTTATGTGAAGGCCTTCCCCCCCCCCAGTGTTTCCTTTTCTTGAGCTCCATATATGTGGAACAAGCAAAACTCTTAAATCACCAGTTAGCGGTTTTGATCTAAATCTCATCATCTAATTATTTTTACAGCGCATTCTTGCAGGGGTAGGACTGGCTTTGCCAAGAGATGTTTCACAATAATTAGAAGCCCCAATGGATCTTTTAAGAAGGTTTAAAGGGTTCCATATGAAGGCTGCTGACACGGAACTTTACCATATGCTACTCTTCATTGAAGCAATGTGTCCCAACAGTTCTTGTTGCAAACTCTTAGCAGGAATGGAATTGGTGCCAGCCACTTCTGCTCCTGAATCCCAGGCTGGGATTGACTTCAGGAGAGCAGCAGGGTGCAAACAAACACAGGCCAGAGCTGTCTTCGTAAGGGCCTGTGAGACTGCAATAGTTCTGGCTACTTGGGAAGAACTTCATCCTAGATTGTCAAAATGATAAGCAGTGGAGCAAAAGGAATGCTTAGCACACTGTAACTTTGGCATTGTGCTATGTTGTTCAGAAGAAAGCTACTTTGTTCTCATAAAATACAGAATGATACCAGACATTGTAGTGGAGGGAGATTACTTTGAGAAGCTGGCATTGATCCGTCTAGCCCAGGGGTTCCCAAACTGTTCAGCTCATGAACTCCTTCATGAACTTTCAGATTGTTCATCAATCTCCAAGCATTTTTTCAAAATAATTTAATATTACTTTAATACTGTTACAAAGTACAATAATAATCGATAGTCCCCTTGGGGGTTGATATTGACCACTTTGGAAAATCCTGATCTAGCCTATGATTGTTTCTACTAACTGAAAGTTATGACCCATTATTTCAGGTAATGTTTTCTAACAAATATACTTGGAAAAGTCCAGATTTGTATCTATTAAATTTTGCACATGATGCATCTTTCTATGACTGAACTGTAGGTTCCCCAAGAGAGGTAAAAGGTAAAGGTAAAGGTTTCCCCGCACATGCATGCTAGTCGTTTCCGACTCTAGGGCCTGGTGCTCATCTCTGTTTCAAAGCCGAAGAGCCAGCATTTGTCTGAGGACATCTCCATGGTCATGTGGCCGGCATGACTAGACACCAAAGGCGCATGGAACACTGTTACCTTCCCACCATAGTGGTCCCTATTTTTCTACTCGCATTTTTATGTGCTTTCAAACTGCTAGGTTGGCAGAAGCTGGGATGAGTAACAGACGCTCACTCTGTTACGCGGCACTCGGGATTCAACCCACCAAACTGCCGACCTTCTGATCGACAAGCTCAGCGTCCTAACCCACTGAGCCACCGCATCCCCAAGAGACAGTATGATGCAAAATCCAAATAGAGATGTATGAATGCACGCAACTTTTTGCCAACTTTCTCCCATAAAGCTGTTCCCCACCACCTGAGTGTTTTAAAAATGAATCAGATATTTATTACAGGAACAGAATATGATGACATCAATTCTCATTCATATCTGGAGGAAAATTGGGATTATTTGGTCATCCATTGCTAGAATCTGGATTGTCAATGAATCAGTATGGTGACCACATTGACAATGTTTTTTTTTTCTTACCCCCAGTCCTTTAGGACTGTAACCTCTCTAGGCATGAAGCAAACAATAGCATTCTTGAACAAGGACAATTGTCTTGGATGCTATCCTTCTCTAAGGTCAGCTGCTTATTTTAGTAGTAACCCATTATTTAAAGGACCAGAAGTCTGAAAATCTTTTACACTCTATATGAGCATCTATGGTTTGTATTAAAATGAAAGTCAAGCAAGAAACCACAAGATTCTTCAGAAAGAACATAATTACCATCTAGTCTGGACTAATTGCAAGCAAGTGGAAAACTGATCAGAAGAAATATGGCATCGCTTTGACATCAATATTTGACTACTTTTGTTTTGCAAAATTATGGTAAGTCTTGTGTGCAAAGGAAATGTATTTATGTGTGGGAATTGAAACAAAGTACATATCCTTTGCTCCTTGAAGGAAAAAATATATATATTCACACAGTGATGACTGTTTTTCTTTAAAAAAAAGTAGTCGTAGGTCAAAATGTCAAAGAAAGTAAATGTTGTATAGCTGCTTCAATAATCTTGACCCTCTAAGATTAAAATTCTGTACCCCAAAAGCATGACAGGGCCACTCCATCACCCTTTTCCAGAATTACAGTATTAATGGCCAGGCTGCTTTGGTAAGATGACATTTGTACATCAACACTAGTAGGCCATGAGATTGGGAATATCACTGTAGATGATTTGGATCTTTTCTTTTGAAAATTCAGCTAAGTGGTTAAAAATACTGCCCCCCCTCCGAAATTCAAGTTGTTTACCATGACCTACAATACGAGAAAGGAAAGAATCATAAGATGAAAATAGGTAGCTTTTTTCCTTTCTTTTTTAATCAGACAAGAGATCTTATTTTTCATTTTTTAAAAATGTGGTAGCGGAATAGCTTAAAAATGTGGAGATTTAATTTAATTTAATAATTTGATTTCTATACCGCCCTTCTCCTGAAGGACTCATGGCGGTGAACAGGGCAATACACAATAAAAATCGAATACAAAAATTAAAAAACCATTAAACATCATGCCCATAAAATCAATACATATTAAAGTTAAAACTAGTTTTAAAAACCCAACCCCATCCCATCAGACCAGGCCAGCTTGTTCGAAAAAGAATGTTTTGAGATTGCGCCGGAAGGAGCGAAGGTTGGGGGCCATCCGGAGCTCAACCGGTAGGCGGTTCCAAAGGTCTGGCGCACCCACAGAGAACGCTCTCCCCCTGGGGGTCACCAATCGGCATTCTTTGATTGGCGGCACCCTGAGGAGGCCCTCCCTGTGGGAGCGCACTGGACGGAGGGAAGTTGACGCCGGCCGCAGGTGTTGCCGTAGGTAATCCGGACCCATGCCATGAAGGGCTTTATAAGTCATAACTAACACCTTGAACCTCACCCGGAGAGCAACCGGTAGCCAATGCAGCTCGCGTAGCAAAGGTGTAACATGGGAGTATCGGGAAACTCCCAAGACAACTCGCGCGGCTGCATTCTGCACCAGTTGGAGTCTCCGGGTGGACCTCAAGGGCAGCCCCATGTAGATAAGCCTAGGAGCTGCTTGCTTTCACGTACAGGCTTTGGCTCTGTGCAGAATTGCACGTTCCCATCCTCGAAGGATATAAATGGTGTTTGTGTTTGTTTGTTTTCAGTCCAAGAGCTGTGCTTCATTAAAGCAGTAACAGACTGTCAGCTGATGTTGATCATTCTTAGCTGGAAAGGTTTGTCAAAATCAGGGTATATTTGCAAAGTTAGTAATAAAAATCTTAGGTTTAAGCTGTGTTTAAATAAACATAGACAAGGAAAGTTGTGTTCATGATAAACGTGTAAAAAGTATATGTTAGAAGTGATCACTTATGTAATAGGAATACCCGTACCAAATCTATATAACAGCAACTGTAGATTTCTGGATTTCTTTTAATGATCCATTGACAAATCAGGAAAAACATATATAATAGCCTACCAGTTAACCAGTGCAATGGCTTGCTTTCAGAAGTTGTGGGTTTTCCGTCACCGGAGGCTTTTGAAAAGAGACTGGACAGCCACTTGTCTTGAATGGTATAAGGTCTCCTGCTTGAGCAGGGGGTATTTGGACCAGAAGACCTCCAAGGTCCCTTCCAACTCGTATTCTGTTAAATAAATGTGGCATAAACTCAGACTTCTGATTAGATTTCTACTGATCTCCAGATCTTTGCCACCTTCCATTTAGAAAGCTGGTATGTATGGAAATGCTCTGTTCAGCATAGGGGAATAAAATCTGCATGTTCTTTCAGGCTTCAGATGGACATGAAGAATTTCACGAACTTTAATCCGAATTCAAGCAATTCATTACTGCCTGTCGCAGAATTCACAAAGAACTGTTGAAGGACCAAACCTGGTGGCATAGAGCTACTTTTCCCCCCCAAGCAAGAAGAATGTCAAATATACAAGACTGGTTTAATAGCAAAGAAAAGACAATGGATGTGCCCGTTATCATCGAAGAGAATATAAACAAAATACAGTGAAGGGCATAAAAAAGCATCTCTCCCTTTTCTCTCGAATGCTGACTAGACTCAATTTAAAAGCCATCCCATTCAGAAAATCAGTCTGAAGCACTTTGCATTCTGCACTTAACATAATTAATTACAAAGCTCTAAAAAGGTAAAGGTTCCCCCGCAATCTAGATGACCAAGATTAAATTACTAAGAGAAATGGTAGCTAAAC
Source organism: Vipera ursinii (assembly GCF_947247035.1). Classification (NCBI taxonomy): domain Eukaryota; kingdom Metazoa; phylum Chordata; class Lepidosauria; order Squamata; family Viperidae; genus Vipera; species Vipera ursinii. The sequence goes on along the minus strand of NC_139512.1, from coordinate 212,247,641 downwards.
TGGTTTGAGATACCATTGAGATAAACATTTGAGTTCCCATTTGGAATTATTTGCTGTTATAGTCTTATAAACAAAAATATAGGTAAAGGTAAAGGTTCCCCTGCACATGCGTGCTAGTCATTTCCAACTCTAGGGACTGGTGCTCATCTCCGTTTCAAAGCCGAAGAGCCAGCACTTGTCCGAGGACGTCTCTGTGATCATGTGGCCAGCATGACTAGATGCCAAAGGTGCATGGAACGCTGTTACCTTCCCACCGTAGTGGTCCCTATTTTTCTACTTGCATTTTTACGTGCTTTCGAACTGCTAGGTTGGCAGAAGCTGGGACGAGTAACAGGCACTCACTCTGCTACGTGGCACTTGGGATTCGACCCGCCAAACTGCGGACCTTCTGATCGACAAGCTCAGCGTCCTAACCTACTGAGCCACCGCGTCCCTACAAAGCTCATGAGGGGTTTATTTTTCAAACTTGTAGTTATGGAGATTTGAGGCTGGGCATAAACAGTCTTTTGAAATTCTCCACCCTATCTATAAACAGAGAAACTGGGAGATGGGGAGGGAGAAAATATATTGATTTTTCCTTGGCTGTGTTGCTTCCATTGTAAAGATGGGCTTAAGTCCTACTGACTGTGCCCACACTGTATTCTTAGTAACATGACAAAGATGTTTTACCATTGCCTTATATTGAGATGTATTTTTTTTATTTCCAGTTAGTTTTCCACCTTGAAATTTTCAGGTGATCCATTCTCCAAGAACTAACTAGAACCTAGTTTGTTTATTTTGTATGTTAAATTTGCTAGGTATTCTATAAAAGAAGGTCCCTGGGCAGCTTACATAATCGAAACAAAAAAAAACTAAAAATAGTCTGAAAAAACTGAAAATAACCTGAATTACAAATAAGATATCAAACATTCAGGTATAAAAATAAAATAAGTCACTTTTTTAAAAAAGAGTGCAGAATTATTGCATACAAATACCTTATCTATCAAATTCAGGTAATTCTTAGTTGATAAAATATTTCAGTTGTCATATTGCTCACTGACTGTTGTGTTTCAATCTCTTCTGCTTTTAAGCTAGTTACCTGCTGTTCTGCTTTTGAATTTGGATTTCAACTGTGTTTTGTCCATTATCACTCGAATCATCTTATTAGTTCACAATCTATTGAATTAAATTAAGTAGACCTATATTAGACCTATATTAACATAGGGATTCAACCAGATTCTTCCTTGAGTTTACATAAATCAACTGGGCTGTGGATAATTGTATTTTACTTTAGGACAAATTAGGAAAAGTGTCTACATTTTCCCACAATTTTACTCAGAATATGAATAATTCTAAAATACTCTAACAACAAAGATAGCTGGGGACACATGGCCTGCCCTACCCATAAATGTTTCATCGATATTTTCCTTTCTTTTGAAAATTAGGGAGTGACTTTTGTTCCTTCAGACTAAAGGAAGAGCAAATTTTAGCTCTGACCTTGTTTTATTTATTTCAAACTCTGACCTAAAAAAATATAGTAAAGGCCAGCACAACGTTGTTAAAATTGGTTAAGAATATCGGCCTGTAATTTGCTTGTGTTGTGAGCAATGGGTTTTCCCTTCAAGAAATGTACAATACAGGCATGAAAGTTGCCATGTACTATATTTGTCTTCTATTCAGGGGTAGACAACCTTGGTTCTTTTATGACTCATGGACTTCAACTCCCAGAATTCCTGAGCCAGCCATGCTGAGGGCAAAGGGAGAGGATTCCAAGCTGAGCCATGCTGGCTCAGGAATTCTGGGAGTTGAAGTCCATGAGTCATAAAAGAGCCAGGGTTGCCTACCACTGTTTATATGATGTCAATGAGATTGTTAAATATAGGTAGTCCTCGACTCACCATTTAATGATCATTTAAAGTTACAATGGCACTGAAAAAAATGACTTATGACCCTTTTTCACAGTTACGATCATTGCAGCATCCCCATAGTCATGTGATTGAAGTCAGATGCTTGGCAACTGAATCATATTTATGACGGGTGCTGTGTCCCAGGGTCATGTGATCCCCTTTTGCGACCTTCCGAAAAGCAAAGTGGATGGGGAAGCCAGCTTCACTTAACAACTGTGTTCCTAATTTAACAACTGCAGCGATTCACCTAATAATTGTGGCAAGAAAAATCATAAAATGGGTCAAAATTCACTTAATAATTGTCTCACTTAGCAACAGAAATTTTGGGCTCAATTGTGTTCGTAAGTCGAGGACTACCTGTGTAGCATAACCTCTGAGAAGTGGCCATAAGATTTTGACTGCAGTGCTCTAACCCCTTCACCTGCAAATTAAACTTCAGTTGGAGTTATTTGATGTATCCAATGTTTTCCACTTCACAGATAATTGTAATTAAATACAGATTTAGGTATCGGCAACCATTTATTCTATTATTTGTGTCTGTACATTGTAAAATGAAAAGAAAAAAAACTTGTCACAGAACTGTCAAAATAAATTTTTTAAAAATAGCGGCTTCCAAATATAACATGTCATAAAGTTGTGTGAAAAATGCTACCAGTACAAATCTGATTAACACTAACTTACACACAGCAAGAATGCAAGAAATCTGATCTAAGACTAAAACATGGACAATTCTTCTCCCAAACGAGCGCAATCTCAGCGTGGAAGGGTTAACTGCAAGCTAAGTAGATAGTCCAACTTCACGGTAAAATTCTTTGTTAGCGAAAGCAAATAAATCAGTGAACATCAGAGAGTAATGAGAAACAGATTTCCCTTCGTTAATTTCTGGGATATGTCATGGCTTTGACCAAAGTCTAGCATAACATATTCATGATGCACAGACTCTACCACCCATGATAGACTGCCGTTTAGGAACAAAGCAAGCAATTATTCACATCTATAACAGAATGAGCCCATTTCTAATTTCAATTACATTATTCTAAAATCTGGAATTCTTCAGCCAAAGTCATATTTAGACAACCTCTCCGTGCACAGACTCTTGTAATGACCATAGACACATTTGAAATACCACGGCCAGGATCCAGCTGCCCATCTGTGAGCAGAAAGGCTTTCATGAATTTGGAAGGGGCTTTCTTTTCATCAGGAATTGTGCAGAGGATACTGTTCAACACAGGATGGGGAACCCAAAAGGATACGTTTGATGTAGGCATCTAGTAGGTACCACTGCTCTATTCTAATAGCAATGAGAGCTCCACCCACCAGCACTTTATTTGTATCCATTCTTTAAATTCACAAGTCACTGACAAGTTACAAAAAGCCCACAGCTAAGTAATAGTGATATTTTTGTTCGATCCAATTTATTTATTATACTGATATCTTAAGTACAATGTTGTTGTTAGCTACGAAGTCGTGTCTGACCCATCGCAACCCTATGGACAACGTTCCTCCAGGCCTTCCTGTCCTCTACCATCTTCTGGAGTCCATTTAAGCTCACGCCTACTGCTTCAGTGACTCCATCCAGCCACCTCATTCTCTGTCGTCCCTTTCTTCTCTTGCCCTCAACCTTTCCCAGCATTAGGCTCTTCTCCAGTGAGTCCTTCCTTCTCATTAGGTGGCCAAAGTATTTGAGTTTTGGCTTCAGGATCTGGCCTTCTAAAGAGCAGTCAGGGTTGATCTCCTCTAGGACTGACCGGTTTGATCGCCTTGCAGTCCAAGGGACTCGCAGGAGTCTTCTCCAGCACCACAGTTCAAAGGCCTCAATTCTTTGGTGCTCAGCCTTTCTTAGGGTCCAACTTTCACAGCCATACATTGCAACTGGGAAGACCATAGCCTTGACTATACGCACTTTTGTTGGCAGGGTGATGTCTCTGCTTTTTAGTGTGCTGTCTAGATTTGCCATGGCTTTTTCCCCGAGGAGCAAGCATCTTTTAATTTCGTGACTACAGTCCCCATCTGCAGTGATCTTGGAGCCCAGGAAAATAAAATCTGTCACTACCTCCAACCAGAATAATAAATATCACCCGACGGACATTTGGAATCAACAATGGAACAACATAAATGATTCTGAAGCACAGCATGTTTGCAGCACTATCAATAGTTTAGGTATTGAGTGTTAGAAAGAAATATTATTCTGGATGCAATAAGGTCTCCCCCCCAACCCCCACCCCCCAAAAAAAGAAGAAGCAAGGAGCACTTTAAAAGGTTGTTTTAAACTTCAGGACTCCCAATGTAGTGAAAGGAGGTATCAATTCCAAATCTAGAGCTAGATGAGACAAAGTTCTAAAACATGAGATGAACATTCAAAAAAATAAAATAATCCAGAGAACCCATTTTGTATCATACAAATGCTTGGATACTGAGCAAGAGCAGAGCAGAAAACTTTCATTGTTTGAATTCCCTGATATTATTCCTCTCTTCCCCAGAAGAAAATTTTCTGTTCTTTAGACAACTGGACCATCTTCTTCACTAAAAGGATATTATTTATTTTTTTAAAAAGGCTCATCAGCTGGACTGAGTGATTTTGAAATGAGTAGTTAGCATTTGGTCCTTTAATCGGACATTGCCCTTTAAACCAAAAGACCTGGAAGATAGCTTTGTATTCTGCAGAAACACAGCAAATTCTATGTTTCTTCTCAGTCTGCCTTTTAATAGCAATTTGAATCCTAGTAGGTTATAATGCTATCATACTCACTGTTCACTGAGAGGAGGATTTCCTTTTACAATTACCTCTTTTTTAGAAAAGCACCCCACAATTATATCCCGAATCCCACCATTTCAAAGTACTCCACCTTAGACATATTGATTTGAAGCAAAAAGGGGACAGCAAAGAAACACAGGATTGTAATAGATCCCTGATTAGATTTAATAAGTCCAATGACTAAAATGGGGATATTCTGAGGTAAGTGTAGATATTATCATCCAAACCTGTGGAAGGGACAAACTTTTTGAAGCCAGAGACATTTTTTTAAGCCTCTGAAGGCATGGTAGTTATTTGGCATGGAAATGTTTGGGGATCTACTAGAGACTTACTGGGAGCTGAAACTTCCAGCACTATTTCAGAACTGATTTCATTATTATTATGGTTGGTCACACAATCAGCCAGAAGTTTAGACTGGATTTGGCATTTTTCCACCTATGGAGACCTTTCCAAAGATCTGGAATAGGCAGATGCTGTTATTTGGTGATGGTATTACTACTACTACTACTACTACTACAACTACTACTACTACTACTATTATTATTATTATTATTATTATTATTATTATTATTGCTTTTTTTCTCATAGAACGTTCAGAACGGAGTTCCGGCACCTTTTTTGGATGGAACCTTGTAGGGTAGGCAAGGCAGGTTGTATGATATGTGTGAGTTCCGGCACCTTTTTCTTTTACAAAAAAGCACTTATTATTATTATTATTATTATTATTATTATTATTATTATTATTATTATTATTATTATTATTATTATTATAGATCATCGCATAGTCAGCCAGATGTTCAGACTGGATTTGGCATTTTTGTCTACCTATCGAGTCCTTACCAAGGACCTGGGATTGGCAGATGTGGATGTTTTATGATATTACAGATATTGTTGCAGGATGGAAGCAGTTCCTAGTAAGACCGCCTTTTGCAACTGACTAATGGCAAATTTGTCAATGCCAATGGTGTTCAAGTGATGCTCCAGTTGTTTTGGGATTGCACCCAGGGCACCTATTACTATTGGTACTATCCTTGCTTGCCTTTGCCACAGTCTTTCTATTTCTATTTGTAGGTCTTTGTATTTTGTTATCTTCTCCAGTTCTTTCTCGTCTATTCTGCTGTCTCCAGGCACTGCCACATCCACTATAAAGACTTTTTTGTCTTTTTTATTGACAATTGTCAAGTCCGGGGTGTTATGTTGCAGGTGCTTGTCTGTTTGAATTCTGAAGCCCCAGATGATTGTTGTTGTTATTGTTGTTGTTGTTGTTGTTGTTGTTGTTGTTATTATTATTATTATTATTATTATTATTATTATTATTATTATTATTATTATTATTATTATTATTATTATTATTATTATTATTATTTGCACAATCAGCCAGATATTCAAACAGGATTTGGCATTTTTTCTACCTATTGGTAGGATGGGCAGATATGGATGTTTATGGTATAGATATTGTTGCAGGTAATAATATTGCATTACAGATATTGATGATGATGATTGGAATGCTCTGAATTTCAAAATCATACTTTGGGAACTGCTGAAATGAGGTCATGGGTCAAATGTAACCCATGTGTGTGTGTGTGTTTGTTGCCCTACCTCTGATGTGGTAATCCAGTTCTGTTCCATTTTGGAGACTTCTTGCTCATTCTTTTCAGTGGGGCTTGGATGAGAATAGTTAACAGACAGTAGGCAGAGACAGGACTAAAATATCACAGTATGGTGAGCCAGCTTGCTAGACACCAGCAATAATACAAAAAAAGGTGTTTATAATATGTTTGCCATGGAATAAGTTCTCTTGTCTGGTTACATGCCTTTCCAGCCCTTTCAGAATGTGCTTCAAGTATTACTTGAAAATGTTTGAAAGCAGGTCTCAGAACTTCAAAGAAAACATGATTTTTAATTAAAAAGATATTTTATGGAATGACATGGACAGAAGATAAACTGGGGATCTGCAAGACATGACATGGCACTGCTTCATTTGGTGGAGCTGCCTCATTTCCAGTCACTAAATACATTTTGAGACAATGACTCAACTAAAAAGAATGAAGTGCTCCAATGTGACACTCTCATTTGAGGGGCTGAGGCATTGCATTTCTGGCGTTCTGGCAGCTAAAGGGCCTTCTCTCCATAATTATTACTAATTATAATTATAAATCAGGTAATTATAATTACCTACTCCTATAGGTATCTTATGACTATCAGTTTGTTGGTTGCACCTTACAATTTATGACTGTATCTTAAGATTTATCACTTTGTTGCTTATATGTACACTGAGAGCTTATGCACTGGAGACAAATTCCTTGTGTGTCCAATCATACTTGGTCAATAAAGAATTGGATTCTATTCTATTCTATTCTATTCTATTCTATTCTATTCTATTCTATTCTATTCTATTCTATTCTATTCTATTCTATTCTATTCTATTCTATTCTATTCTATTCTATTCTATTCTATTCTATTCTAGGCACAGTGAATATTGCTACCACAGGTGTCAGCTCCTCAGATCTTCTGTAAGGGACTGAAATCTGCTCTATGGAGCAATACAGAAGGAGCATTTTAATCAAGGCATTGATTGAATTAAGTATCTCCTTAGGGCTTTGCATGGCACTAATTAACTGTTAGAAAACTTTTAGTGAATTACGATAGAGGCAAGAAAATCAGTTTCTGCATTCCACAGGAATTCATAGCTATTGTTATTCACTGAATTCTTTCTGTACCTTCATAAACAAATATATTTTTTCTCCCCAGCTGACAAACAGGTAGTCCTCCACTTACAACCTAAATTGGAATCAGAAACTCAGTTGCTGAGCAAAGCAGCCATTAAGTGGTCGTTGCATGACTGATTTGCTCAGTGACCACAGTCTCTGCATTCCCAGTTGCAGTGGTTTAGCAATCTTGCGGATCATAAAGCAAATGGGAGTTTCAGGTAGGGAGCATAATATGCCATAGGAGAGATTCTGAAAGTACTGGTGCAGGCCAGACATCCTCTTTACTCAGGAGCTGAAAATCCTCCCAGGTGAAATCCAAGCAGGATTATATATGCTATGCAAAAATTAGGTGGCTTCCTCAAATGTATTGCTTGGGCCAATCATCTAAAGTTGAAAATGACTAGTAGGTAAATCTAGCTGAGGCGGTCTCTTTATCAACAGCTTGCAGTATGTGTAGAAGTATATTCATAGCACTTGTTCGATTCCTCCATTCTTGTAGGTTTAACCAGTGTTATAGTTAGAATGACAAATTAAGACAAAGGAGGCTTGGACTTAGATCTGCATCCAGCTATGAAAATGGCTGAGTGATCCCAGATCAATGACTGCTTCTTGCCTAACCTGCCGGTAAGGTATCTTAAGGACAAAATTGCAGGGTAAAAGCACACCATACCCTGCTACCACTTATCACATCAACAACTCTGATGGACATTTTAATTTTCATTGAAAGGAGAAGGTGGGGGGGGTTGGGAAGGGAGATGCAATAAGGGTTGGATGAGGGTATTTTAAGGATCCTCAGAACCATTAAGGTACCTTCTCTACTCTTTTTGTACTGCATTAAAATAATTCTCAGCAGACAATGAATCTAGTCTATGAATCAGGAGCCCTGAATGAACCTGAATGGCCAATTAACAATGAGCTTTGTGGGAAGCCTGACATTATACAGGTGCTCATAGTAAAGCAATTAACAGATACTTAAAGGAATGCACAGTTAAACCTGTTAAGGCACTTCCTAAGTGGGCAGTTATTTCCATTCCCCTTCCCACTGACCCACTTTCCACCTCTTTTCCTCCTCTCTCTTGTTTTTTTTATTGTCAGGTTAAAAAAACAAGCCCAGAACATAAATCCAGCCTAAAAGTAGCTCCGTGTCATTAAGCCCTCAGTCAGCAAGCCAGGCTCTTCCCACTGATATTTTACAAGAACTGCTCCTGACTTAAGATTTAAAGTAAACAAACTGCTAGCTTGACTCCTGTGTAAACCAGAAAGGCAGGCAAGGTACTTTTACTACAGCTTGTAAAGCAGATGGTGTGTGTGTGTGTGTGTGTAAGCACACACAAAGAGAGAGAGAGAAGATGGGTGATAGATTGATAGATGGAAGATGGCTAGATGGCTAGCTAGCTAGATGACTAGATAGATTACAGCTATATATACACTGAATATGCGGAAAGAGAGAGATACAAGCAGATAATAGAGCAAGGCCAGTTTGTTTCAGCACCACTTACCTCACTAGGTCATTATAGTAGGGATAAAATGAGAGCAGAGAATTTTTGCTGTGAAGGAAAGTGAAATTAAAAACAAGTAAACAAATATTGATTATAGATGTGTATTCAGAATTCCAAACTATATGGTCAAGTTGTGGTATCATTTAAAAGAAGAATATCACCATCAGTTATGTCATAATCTACATATTAATACGTAAGAACAGCAAGATTTTTGTATGTCTGAGAAACAAAATCAGCTGGCATGAAGTAATAATAAAAGAATAATAGAGTTGGAAGGGCCCTTGGAGGTCATCTAGCCCAATTCCCTCCTCAGGCAGGAAACCCTATACCATTTCAGACAAATGGTTGTCCAGTCTCTTCTTAAAAACTTCCAGTATTGGAGCATTCACAACTTCTGGAGGTAGGTTGTTCCACTGATTAATTGTTCTAATTGTCAGGAGGTTTCTCCTTAGTTCTAGGTTGCTTCTCTCCTTGATTAGTTTCCATCCATTGCTTCTTGTCCTACTTTCAAGTTCTTTGGAGAATAGCTTGACTCCCTCTTCTTTGTGGCAGCCCCTGAGATATTGAAATACTGCTATCATGTCACCCCTAGTCCTTCTCTTCATTAAACTAGACCTACCCAATTCCAGCAACCACTGTTTATACTGTATGTTTTAGCCTCCAGTCCCCTAATAATCTTTGTTGCTCTTCTCTGTACTATTTCTAGAGTCTCAACATCTTTTTTACATTGTGGTGACCAAAACTGGATGCAGTATTCCAATTGTGGCCTTACCAAGGCATTGTCAAGTGGTATTAACACTTTACGTAATCTTGATTCTATCCCTCTGTTAATGCAATGTAGCTGTAGCTGTAATGAGGGCTAAAATAATCATTTCCCCCAATTTGTTGTGGGAAAAATGGGCAGTTTTATATTTTCCCTATTCTCTAGACTACAGAATCCATATTCACGCTCGCTGAACCTGCAACTCTAAAACAAATGGTTTCATGGCCCAAATGTTATTGTTTTATAGTCCAAAACATTTGCATGACATCCACCTACCTATGGGCCATCAGTGGGATATACCAGGAACTCTACTAGATGGGGCTTTCTGCTCCAATCTTACACAACCCATAACTGTCATTTGATTAGGAGATCATCCAAGGCTGAGACAAAATTCCTCTCTTCACATTCATCAACCCACTTGCCAAAAGTGAGCAAGAGAAGGGGAGGCATTTTTCCGAATGATTTGGAGCAGGTGCCAAAGCTTCCTCTTTGTATATGTATATTCTTCTTCCAACCGTCATCATTTCTGAAATTGTATTTTGCTGCTGCTTAGACATCATACCAGCTGCTGACATTCTCCATCCCAGAATGTCCTTGAGTGTCATTCCTCCCAATACATTTAGAAAACAGAGTGGGCAGGCAGAAACTGATAGCTGCTAAGAAGAGTTCAATGGTTGCCATTGCTACCATAGGAGAGGACATGAATCAGCCCCCTGCAACTTTCTTAAGTCTCTTTCTCTCCCCCTCTACCTTCACCTCCTTCCCACCCCAGAAAAGAGAAGGGTCTGAGACAAGGAATAGAAACTGAAGGTTGAGTCAATAATAATAATAATAATAATAATAATAATAATAATAATAATAATAATAATAATAATAATAATAATAATAATAATAATAATAATAAAGTTGGAAGGGACCTTGGAGGTCATCTAGTCCAACCCCCTGCTCAGGCAGGAAACCCTATACCATTTCAGGCAAATGGCTGTCCAGTCTCTTCTTAAAAACCTCCAGTGTTGGAGCATTCACCACCTCTGGAGGCAGGTTGTTCCACTGGTTAATTGTTCTAACTGTCAGGAAGTTTCTCCTTAGTTCTAGGTTGCTTCTCTCCTTGACTAGTTTCCATCCGTTGCTTCTTGTCCTGCTTTCAGGTGCTTTGGAGAATAGCTTGACTCCCTCTTCTTTGTGGCAGCCCCTGAGATATTGGAACACTGCTATCATGTCACCCCTCACCCTTCTCTTCGTTAAACTACACATACCCAATTCCAGCAACCGTTCCCTATATGTTTTAGCCTCCAGCCCCCTAATCATCTTGGTTGCTCTTCTCTGTACCCTTTCTAGAGTCTCAACATCTTTTTTACATCGTGGTGACCAAAACTGGATGCAGTATTCCAGGTGTGGCCTTACCAAAGCATTGTAAAGTGGTATTAGTACTTCACTTGATCTTGATTCTATCCCTCTGTTAATGCAGCCTAGCACTGTGTTGGCTTTTTTGGCAGCTGCAGCACACTGCTGGCTCATATTGAAGTGATTGTCTACTAAGGCTCCGAGATCCCTCTCACAGTTACTACTATTGAGCAAGGTACCACCTATACTATACCTATGCATTTGATTTTTCCTGCCTAAGTGTAGAACCTTACTTTTTTCACCATTGAGTTTCATTTTGTTAGATAGTGCCCAGTGTTCGAGTCTCTCCAGATCCTTCTGTATCTTAAGCCTTTCTTCTGGAGTATTGGCTATTCCTGCCAGCTTGGTGTTGTCTGCAAATTTGATGAGTAGGAGGGTCCTGCAAAGGGCAACTTGCCTACAAAGTCATCAGTCATGGCATTCCCACTCTCCCTAATACACAATCATCCTGTAATTAGTTTGGAGAAAGAATCTATGCAATCCAAATGTGAATGATAGGATTATAGAATAACAGAGTTGGAAGGGACCTTGAAGGTCTTCCAGTCCAAACCCCTCCTCAAGTAGGAGACCCTATATTCTTACATTCCATCTTACATTGGTACTGGGAACCTTCCTGTAGGAGGCAGAATCAAATACATCATCAGTTTGGAATCCTTACACAGCCACAAGGGACCTAATTCCAGCCCCCCCCCCCCCGTGAATTCCATTGATTCTCCTCTACTACCAGTTTGACTTGACCATTAGTAGATCAGATTCTTCTGTATAGGTAGCATGTCTCTGTGAACTTATGCAGAATTGACTTGGGAGGCCGGTGTGTGGTTTAGGTGGTTCACATGGTGTGGTAGGATGGAGGGTTTGTTGTCACTGTGTGTTGGGAAGAGAGAGCACAGGGGGAGGCTCAGCTAATCTCAATGTACACATGTTGTACTTTGACAATAAAGGTTTATTATTATTATTATGTAAGAAACTTTTAGGGCTTTGAACTCAACTCTGGTTTCTAATTACTTGCACCTGACATTTCTCCCTGAATAGAAATGTGCAAAATGACAAAATGTAGTTTGGAAGAATGCAAAGCACACTCTGGGGAGTGACTGATCAGTTTATTTCTGCCTGTTAACAAGAAATTTTCATGCATTGGTTTAACCCATCTCATCCTACTTCGACATTTTTTGGAAAAAAAAGAGGTACACATAAGTGTGCATTTAAATTTGGAACATATTTTCTCATGAGCTATGCTATTCTAAAAACATATTATCTTAAACTTTGCATTTATAAATGTGTTTTATCCTAAAGTATTGTATGCATTTTTACAAATTTTGAGATGGATCTGGGGCTAAAACTTGCACTGCAGAATTTGGAGGAGTGTGAAATTGAAAGAAATTGGACCTACACTTTGTGCAGGAATTATATAGGACAAACAAAATCCATGAACATGTCTAACAATATGGATGGAAACCAGCCATATTATATAGTGATGGTAAAAAGTTTTATACAGTATATTTCTACAAGATCTGCCTTATCCTTTAACACTGACTCCCCAGTGACCCAACTACAAATAATAATGGCATACACACAATTATACTATATAATATGAAGTCAACATGACCTTCAGAGATTTGAATTGTCATAATTCCACTCCAAATAATGGAATTACACCCCAAGTGATATCATCTGTGGATTTGGGCCATAGGTGTTAACATTAATATGAGTAATAGCTGAGGAATTGCAATTTATGCAGGAATCCAACAAGCTGAAATCTATCCTGAAAAAGAAATCAAAACAATTACACATTAGAACTCAGCATAGGAAGAATTATGCCAGAAGCCGCCTGAAAGACGACAAGGAAAAGATACAAGATGAAGGTTCTTTGGGGACCTTGAGAAGGCAGGAAGAAATCTGCATTTGAAAACAAAAGAAAAATCGGTTTTTAGAAAGCAACACTGTAGTGGACTATTAAAAACAAGGAGGATGAAAACATAGAGTTGGTCTTGTAAGAAAAAGGAGAGCACAAAAATTAAATTCTGGTAAGGGGCAGAAGAAGAGCAGTGGATTCATGTTTTGATTAGCCATTAAGCTTCTCTGGTCTTTATTGAAATAGCCCAGCCATATCCCATGCACATTAAAAGGGCAACCATGTATAGTTAGTTCTCAACTTACAATCATTCGTTTAGTGACTGTTCAAAGTTACAATGGCACTGCAAAAAGTGAGTTATGACCATTTTTCACCCTTATGACCGTAGCAGCATTCCCCGTGCTCATGCGATCAAAATTTGATGCTTGGCAACTGGCATACATTTATGACTGTTGCAGTGTCCTGGGGTCATGTGATCACTTTTTGCAACCTTCTGACAAGCAAAGTCAGTGGGGAAGCCAGATTCACTTAATAACCCTGTTAATAACTTCACAGCTGCAGTGATTCACTCGACAACTGTGGCAAGAAAGGTTGTAACATGGGATGCAAAACTCACTTAACTGTCTTGCTCAGCAACAGAAATTTTGGCCTCAATTATGGGCGCATGTCGAAGACTATCTGTATCTATTCCTTCACTTTATGTCAGCTGATTTGGAAATGGAATTTGCCATTATTTCTATGTTATTGCACACCGTTCACTAGTATATTCTCCCTTATAATAAACATAGACTTGACCCCTTTGCTTCTCTTCAAAGAAAGGGGACCACATTTGTCAAGGAGAAGGTTCAACCTTCACTTTTAATGGATAATGCGTCTTCTCTGGGCAATGGCCTTGGTAAACATTACAGATTTTTTTTGTCCTGTTTCTTGTTCATTGCCTACTGCATGTGGGATAATACTTCATAGATCCTGTTTCACCAAAGGGCAATGTAACAGCCTGAAATAGTTTTTCTGGCTTTCCTTCTCTGCTAGAGCTTTCCACTGCAGGGAAATTTTACAGATACATTTTATAAGGCCCATGTTCTGCATAATCTGTAACCAGCTAAGCTAAATGCAGCCCACCAGCCATATACTGTGGTCCACCAGATGTCTGCCAATCCCTCCATCGTGTTGTTTTTCACTTTGGGCAGATTACCAAATCATGTTTATTGAACCCCAGAGATTAATGAGCTGCAATTGGCCTGAGGACCAAACTATTTGCAAATGTCATTTACAGGTATACCTTTTTCAGCAGTAGATGTTTGAGTCGTAGAATCTTTCTACATATGCATATCTTCTTTCACAGACTTCATCAGATGGGTGACTGTCAAAAGTTTATGCCGTAATAATTTGTTGGTCTCTAAGGTACTATAAGAGTCAGCTGCTTTTGCTTCAGCAGATTAACATGACAACTCCCTGGGAATATGGATCTATGAGATAGGTTTAACTGATGAAGGATGCAGAGCAACACGAGACAGTGTGTAATGAAATTCATGTACAGTGACTGCATGTTATATGCAAGCTGAAATAGAGAGAGAGCAGATTTTCAGGTAGAGGTGAGGCTAAAACATATAAGCCTCCCTTCCCCCCCAGATTATCCCAAATACTCTCTATTAAAAAGATATACTCCCCAAACATGCTATGCTTCTTAGAGCCTTTGACAAAATTTACCCCATTATCTGATGCACAGATTTGTAAATCATATTTGATATTCTAGGTTTATTGTTACTTACCCAGTAAAGTCTCAAGTCTTAGTTTAATCAAGATGAGAAAGGGAATTGCTCTAGGTATTAGTATATATAGAGAGAGATAGCCCAGCATTTGTCATACATTGGATAGCTGACATGCCAACAGCCTTGGAGCAGTGGGCTAATGCCTCCTTAAGTAACACCAGCTGCCTGCAATTAGTGCAGGTTCGCATCCCACCAGGCTCAAGGTTGACTCAGCCTTCCATCCTTCCGAGGTAGGTAAAATGAGGACCCAGATTGTTGGGGGCAATTAAGCTGACTTTGTAATAATGCCGCTGGGGGGGGGATGTGAAAGCCCTAATAAGCAGGCATATACATAGAATGAAGGCTACTGCTAAGCTTGTAAGCCGCCCTGAGTCTTCGGAGAAGGGCGGGATATAAATGGAATTAAAATAAAAATAAAATAAAAATTAGAGTAAGAGAGTACTTGGGTTGACTTCTAATTGTTCTACTTCAAAGTTCTCTGTATTTCTCTTGAAGAGCATCCTTTCCCTTGTATATACTTGGAGGGATTTATCCTCACTACATATTCAGTTCCTTGGAACAGTTTTGAGATTTCCCATTCCCAAATTTTGACTGCAGTTAGCAATCTCTCATAAATTTTCAAAGAAAGTATCTTGAGACACCTGGGAACAAAACAAAATAAAGTAAAATTAAAAAAATGCAATAGCTGACATGGAATAATGTTTGATTTTCAGCTGTGCTTGAAGGTTGACACGCAACAGATTTGGGCTCTTAAATAGTTGTAGCATGATCGTTCTTAAATTGGATGTATGTCTGCTTAAAAGAATTCATATTTGAAATGTGCCATTTTGTAACAATGGGAAAAAAAGCTAGAAAGCCTATAGCACTGAAACACTGATTTGGAAGTAAAAAAAAAAGCAACCCACATTTAAATTCTCATTTTGAATTAGAAATAAATTGCATGGTAAAATTGGAGGGCTCATTCAATTGTACATAATTAAAGATATCAACTTGGGTCTTAAGAAGGACATAAGAGAAAAATGAAGGCTAGGCGGGAGCCAGGAGAACTGAAAAGTGAATCTATAATACTTCTACGAACTAGTAACATATTATAATAGACTACGGACTTTGATGAAAAGCAAAGAAAAAGCGACTGTGGTTGCAATAAGTTATCATTTGTTTGTTTGAGAGCATAAGGGTGCAGAAAATAATAATGAATCATAAGGCACATTTGCAACTGCTCAGGTTATCCTTGAAAGCAAGTTGCTTCCAACGTGAATAAGGGATTCAAGCCAATGAATTAGAAGTTCCTGTTCCTAAACAAACACAATGGATATGATTTTATTGGGCTGGGTTTTTTTTTAAAGAAATCTTGACTGTCATAAGCTAGACATTCATAATTATATTATTTGTCTCATGCAACTGAACAAGAATAAATTAAAAGTGGACATGTTGCAACAGGACTGTTGACATTATATACGAAGTCTGCTTATTGTCATAAGACACTCTTAACCTTTAAGCCAAAATCTTTCAAAACTATTAGTGTTAAATCTCACAGCTGTTGTCAAATTTCTCCAGTTCCCTGGTTTATGCATCAGACTTTATTTGAAATGTTTGGCTTATTTGTGTATATAACTTTCTGCAAGCTGCCCTTTGAAAGCTCCAGAGATTTAACATGAAGGCTGAGCCAGATCAAAGGGAACAAAAAGTTAACAAATTAAGACAAAAACGTTCCAAAAGGAATGCTTAACCAATTTAAATGTTTAGTGGCATTTGCAGCATAGTCTCTCCTCCTTCCAACCTTTCCATTTATAAAACAACTTGCATGTCTTAAGTAAATGTGGGTAAAGAAATGTTTTCTGAAACATGAACAAATGTTAATCCATATTCTGAAGAGACTTGTGAATCTCATGAAGGAGATGTTGTAAAGAAAGCTGCAGTCCTACAAGGTTGCATTGCTCTGGTAATTATAGTTAAAATATCTGCAACATCTCATTGGTTGCAGGGATGAGGATGAGGATAATAACAAGAGTAATGCAATTGCAAATGCAGAATGCAATCTAACCATTGAAATGCAGAAATCATGGAATAAACTGGCAAAACTTTTTTCTCCATAATTATTGGAGCACCAGAAACCATAACATCATAATTGTCAAAAGAGCTGAAAAAAGAATTAGAAAAACAGCTTTGGAGGCATTTGGGGAATTTAAAAACTTTGGGATGAAGCTTGAATTGATCCTAAATTACCAGCATTTTCTGAGCCTGTTACTCCAGAGAAACTCTCTTTGAAAGAATCAGTGGTTAAAAGTGGTGGAGATAAGCCTGTTATTCATTATCTAAGTAATGTGCGGGACCTTCAGATTCCGCCTGGCTTTACTGCAACCAATTTCTCTCAGTAAAAGTACTTTTAATTCAACTCAATGAATTCAAGAGTCTTGCTTTCCTGAGGGAACATCAGGGGCAGGCCCTTACAATTCCTCTCCCAGCCAGGATCTTGTTTTTGGTTATGGCCGTAAATATCTTTGATAAGACCTCTGATTGGCTATGAAGATCATAATAATAACATTTAGCCTCACCCTATCTGTTCCTGTTGCAATTCTTTAGAACCACAGTGAGTATTGATCAATTCATCATTCTCTGAAATTTCCCCCAACTAGCTTATCCTAAGTCTTTCTCAACATGAGAAGTCCTTCCAATAAAAAGAGTTAATTGGACCTTATTGTCATAAATATTTCTGTTACACCATGCAAGACCCAATTAATCTGCAAAATGCAAGGACTAGGAATTATATCAGTGAAAGAAACTTGGAGACCTGAAACAAATCTATGGGTTTGGGGGAGAATATGAATCGAGGCCCATGACATGAGAAGCAATAGTACCACTCTATACTTTACTAGTGAGGCCACACTTGGAATACTGCATCCAACTTTGGTTGCTACAATGCAGAAAAGATGCTGAGGCCCTGGAAACAGTACAGAAAAGAGCTACAAAGATGACAAAGGGTCTGGAGGCTAAATTGTACGGTGACGTTAAGGGAACTAGGTATTTTTAGCCTAACAAAGAGAAGGTTTAGGCATGACGTGATAGGCAGTCGACTTATTCTCCAAAGTACCTGAGAGGAGGATAAGAAGCAATAGATGGAAGCTCATTAAAGAGGGATCCAATCTGGAACTAAGGAGACATTTCCTGACGGTAACAATTAATCAATGGAAAAGCTTTCCTCCTGGAGTTGTGTGGGGCTCCAACGCTGGAGGTTTTTAAAGTAGAGATTAGTCAGCCATTTGTCTGGAATGGTATAGGGCCTCCTGTCTTGGGCAGAAGGTTGGACTGGAAGACCTTCAAGGTCTCTTCCATCTCCATGATTTTATGACATCTGAAACCAGTGTGTGCAGTTGAAGGATTCTGAGGGCAAGCAAAGGCAGCTCAGAGTGGTAGATGGAAATGAAAGGGCAAGAAATACAGTTATATATAAAGAGGTTGAACTGAGGAGAAAATAGGCAATATTTGCAATCTGCTCAATCTTAATAAGAAGTAGCCTTTTTACTATATCAGGATAATTGATATATTCAGCTTTTGTCTGCACTTAGAACCAGCAATTATTCAAGGGGGACAAATGGGGATCTCCTATGTAAGCAAACGGCTCTATTATTGGGTTATGGATTTTCCATAATATATATTTGGATGAAGAGGAACACCGAGGGAAGAGATGTTCAAGCAGAGCATGAAGAAATTAAATAAATATGAATGCATGCATGCATGAATGAATGAATGAATGAATGAAGACTAGACAGCCACCCTGAAAAGCAAGTGTCTTGTTTCTAAAGCACTATTGTACTTCTCACACACAGCTGAACCAATATGTCATTATTGGAAACACTTGGAAAGGTCCTGATGTCTATGAAAAGGTTTCCTTTGATATCAACTTGTGGAAATCATCATTCTCTTATCAATTACAACTATTTGATGTTGTCAACTCAGCTTGGTTCCTTTGTTCCTTTTCTATGCTTTAAGCCAGGAGACTTGATACTAATTTTGTATAAATGTATTAACTTAATGTTTCTTAATACACAATTAAATTAAAAATAATCAGATATGCATCTCAATTTCTTTGCTAATGGACAGGTGCACGTGCGCGCATACACACACACAAACACACACAAGGGGATTAGTCATGTATTTCACTTCATACAATGATTTATCCTAACAGTCTTTCAGCTGAAAAATATAAGGCACTTTTTCCTTTACTAATCAGCACCATAAAATATAAATTAAGCAATCCTTAGGTTACATGAGTGGGCTAAATTGCTTTCAAAGAAAACCATTTGTTTTGATTTTCAGGCACCGGAGAAGGTCAGCCAGTGGTGTCACTGACTTCTTCCACATTAGGACAGAATGAACATGTTTGTAGGACCTTTCAATGAAAAAAAAATTGAGTGCTGACAAAATGTAAAGAAAAACTAAGTGTTTTTCACTCTGATCAGAAAGTAGAAGATGGCAATGGAACAGTATATCTCCATTGGCATTTTTTAAAAGTTCATCAGTGAAGCCCTTCCTTCCTTCCTTCCTTCCTTCCTTCCTTCCTTCCTTCCTTCCTTCCTTCCTTCCTTCCTTCCCAATAAAAGAAAGGAAAAAAAGAACACTAAAGCAAAGAAACATGTAATGGAAACTGGTTTATACTGAATGTTATTTAAAACAAATATCAAAATGGATTCTTTCTTTCAGTTTATGAGTCTCCAGATAGTTTCATGGTCACACTTCCAAGGTTTTTTCATGACCAAGAGGTTGTTTTTAAGAACATGAAATCTGAGATTGCTCTTATTATCATTATGAACAATGAGTCTAGAGCCTTTTAATAAGACCTTTGTCATAACAATGTGAGTAATGGTGTAATCACATGATCTGGCACTGTGAAATTCTCTTGGCTTAAGACAGGAGTTAATTGTGAGGGCAGGAGACAGAGCAGGAATCTAGTCAGGACTGACCGTTTTTGTGTCTACACACTAAAATCATCCAGAAGTGTGTGAGATGCTGAGATATCCCAGAATATCGCTAAAATTGTCAAACAGTTTCCATCTGAGATTTTAAAATTAAAGCAAACAGAAGAAAGCGTATGTCCCATCTCAGCAGGCTGAGGCTTCTGGGAGTTGTAGCTTAGAAACATCTGGAAGGCCAGCGGTTCCCCAACCCTGACTTAGGGACAAGAGTCAAACTCATAGCCAAAGGTTTAGATAAACTTTTCAAATATAAAAACAGCAATGCGTATGTTTCCTATTCGTGCTATAAGTTTTGGTGACGGCCACTGGCTTAAGATATTTTTCAGAGATTTAAATACACTTATAAATAATGATTAGAGTCATGCTGATCAGTCGTTATAGTTAATACTGTTTTATTCAGAATAAGACAATGTAGCTCTTAAGTTCTGATGCCAGAATATTATCTAAATGAGACAGCAATTGGTTCCAGCCGCAAATTATGTTAACCCTTCAGAATGAGAAACATTGAAGTAGTTAATGATTATTATGTGACAAATATTCTGACTGGAAAAAAAAAGATTTTTTTAAAAAAGCAGGTGACAACAGTGCCAATAGGATAGTTCACAAATTTTCAGATTTCCCCTCACATTTAATTCTGTTGCCCCCAATTTTTAAACAAACATTGGTAACCTTTTTTTTGTTCAGGTGACTTAGTGATAGTTCCCTGAGCTCGTCATGTAGAAATGGAAAAATTCTCTGGTGCTATTTAACAAAATAACAGAATTGGAAGAGACCTTGGAGGTCTTCTAGTCCAATGCCCTGTTCAGGCAGGAAACTCTATACCATTTCAGACAAATAGTTGTCCAATCTCTTCTTAAAAACTTGGAGAACCCACAACTTCTGGAGGCAAGTTGTTCCACTGATTGTTCTGTCAGGAATTTTCTCCTTAGTTCTAGGTTGCTTCTCTCCTTGATTAATTTCCATCCGTTGCTTCTTGTCCTGCCTTCAGATGCTTTGGAGAATAGCTTGACTCCCTCTTCTTTGTGGCAACCCCTGAGATATTGGAACACTGCTATCATGTCACCCCTCGTCCTTCTCTTCATTAAACTAGACATACCCAATTCCATCAATTGTTCTTTATATGTTTTAGCCTACAGTCGTATGAATTTAATTTGAATAGCATGGCCTTGAGTTTTTAGTTTGTGTGAAAATTGAGAAAATGACCATCCAGTTGATCTGGGAAACCAGTCATTGGGAAATATTGTGGGTGGAAAGGAATAGTTTGATTGTAGTGGTAATAAAACCCCTTTGTCTCCCTCTGAAGCTATTTACTCCATAGGGCAGTTTGTGAGAGACAAGTATACGGATCCCCAAGCACAGATTTCATTCAGAGATAAGGTGCTTGTTTACCTAAGTGGAGAAACACGGAGATCTATTGCAGAAAAACATATGGTTGCTATTTAATTTATGCTTTATCATTTTTCATTCTGACATTAAAGCTACTCTACTGATGCGGGGAGAGAGCACTGTGCATTGTACACCCTAATCCAAAATGAGGGCTCTTTTTGCTTGCCAGAGGAAATGTGATTCCAAAACAATTTGGGGGCAATTGTAAGATGATATGACACAGAAAACCAGAAGCTGCTGTAACCTGAAATATTATTTCTGGACAGTATAATATTTGCTAGAAAATGACTTGGGAATACATGGCTGGCTGCCTCACGAGAGCTAGAAAGCTTGCAAAAAAAAAAATAGGAGGCAAATGCTCATTCTTCAAAACCGCCTTCGATTTCTCTTTTCCTGATATTATTTAGCGCTAATTGTTCTTTTAAAGTCTGCCATTTCTTAAAGAAATTTAAAGGAGAAGGGGGAGAGAAAGATTAATGGCCTATTATGCATGAGAAATGTGACTGGAACATATGATGCATGAGAACATGACCCTCGGTACTTAAGGGAAATAGGGACAATTTTTTTTTAGAGTTCGGAAAGGAACAAGATATGTTATTACTCACCAGCACCTAAATTGGTACCTACTCTCTTCCTAGACTAGGGACAAAAGGTGGTTTCTGATCCCCCTTTTCTTCTGAAAGGGACTTTCTTGAGGTAAAGTTGAAGTCCACAAGGCCCACTTTCTTGGGCCTCCATGTTAATGTTCTCATGTGAGGACAGAGAGAAAGCCTTCCAACTTTTATTTATTTGGGTTTTTTAAACAAGATTTATAAAGCCATCTAATTTTACTTTTTTATTTATTTTTTATTTTAATTCCATTTATATCCCGCCCTTCTCCGAAGACTCAGGGCGGCTTACAAGCTTAGCTTACAAACCATGTGATGCTGGTAAATAATAAATCCCCAACCCCATCCTCGATAAAGCATCAAACATTAAAATATCTAAATATAAAATGTAAATGTTACAAAACTTTCCCTCAACTGCTCCCTAATGCCTGGGAATGGGCATGGGAATGTAATGCCAGGTCTTAACAGCTTTTCTAAAGGCAAGCAGAGTTGGAGCCTAAGTAAAGGGGGTGGGGGGGAGGGAGATTGTTTCACAGAAGAGGGGCCACCATGAAAAAGGTACATTTCCTAGGTCTCATAAGATGACAAGATTTAAAAGAACAAACCTGGGGCATGCCCTCCCTAAGGGAGTGTGTGGGATAGGAAGATATTCTTAGGAGGAAGGCAGGCCCTCAAGTAACCTGGTTCGATGCCACGTAAGGCTTTAAAGCTGATTAATCATGATCTTGAAGCAGATCGTGAAAGTCTGTGGGAAGCCACTGCAGCTCACAGAGTAGTATTACAAAGACATCATGACATACAGTAGGCCCATGATGATTGGTGCTGCTGCATTCTGGACCAACTGAAGCTTCCAGATGGTTCTCAAGAACACCCTCATCCATGCACAGGATATCGTCCAACTGGTAGGTGATCAAGGCATATAGTATATGATCAAAGTTAGCTCTTTGGAAGGTGCTGGACTGTCAAGACCAGAAAACCCCCAAAAGAAACATAGTGAGAACTTCAGGGGGAAAGAGTATATAGGATCCAAATTATTGAAAGATCCCTCCTTATCTCTCTGCCATGGGAAATATTTAGAAAATATCAGCAAGTGGATGGAGAGATGGATAAATCTGCCATCTTCACTTCTATCCTAGTAGTCCTAAGCCAGCAGGCTATGGAGTATTCAGAATGTTCTGGCAAAAGCTTGAAGATGATTGTCCCCGAGTTTGTTAATAAGGAATACCCTGAAGACATAACCCACTTTGCAATCTCTTAAGAGTTCAGATTCTGCTCAGGCCAAGTCAGAGGTGCCTTGCTTCAGCTTGGACTCTTGCTTCCAAAAGCTGAAGCTTCACCATCATTGACTAAGAGGGGAAATGGGCAAAGCATGGCATTTAGCATCTCATCCTGATGGGATTGGTCCATCCCACCTCTGCTGGCAGAAGGGGCATTGGTGGCCAACAAATCAAATCAAATCAAATCAAATCAAATCAATAAATAACCAAATACATAAATAAGTTTGCTCAAACTACCAAAGTACCTGCTTCCACCTGAATGAAAGCATAAGTCAAATACGCCTAACAGCTTTTGTGCAGGAGTCTGTTGTCTTTTCTTTGTGTGTTATTTATTTTCAAAAGCAGATGAACTTTGCCTAACATATTATTAACCCTCCTATATGAAGGAAGCTTGAAGCATGCCAAATGTCAAACAGGCATCCTATCTGTTATTTCAGAGAAAAGTGTGTGTGTGTGTGTGGGGGTGTCATTGTGGAAGGGGAATCTTTAAAACGGCAAAGTAGTATTGGAAATGAGCTGATTAATTTCTGTAATGGTATGTATGAATGACCTTGGGAGACAGGGAAGAACCACAATCGGGAGAAAAAATTGGATAAGACTAGGCAGCTTAGCCCAATGCAGGAATGTGGATTGGCAAACATCTCAGAAAAACTCTAATTTCTTGATCTATAAAGCTGAGGAGGGATGTCCAAGCTTTTGCACTTGCAAGATTCTGTTAATGTAACCTTACAGTGAAGTAGAATTTGTTCATTTGGGCATATTTCCTATCTGGACTATTTTTGCAAGACTGACAATTTCCCTTGCCCCAGAGAATTGTGAGCAATTTGTATCAAAAAGACATGATAGTGCAGAGGTTCCCTTTGGAAAGAATCCTGAGTTATGGAGTTAAAGGAATTTATGAAAGAAGAATTTTTAACATCAGGAACAACCCCTTCATAATTTGAGGGAGCAATTTCTGTGGGAATTGTACTTTAATTGCAGCAATGTTCCTAATAGCAGTTAGAGATAGGCATAGAAAATGATGATGGGGGACAGTTTAGGATTTTGTATTCACTCAGTCATCATCAGTAAATCTAGAGAAACTTAAATATTTCACTAGAGATGGAGTGGATGGATGATACTTTACTGAAGGTAGAATGTATTGTAGAACTTTTGCACAAGAAGAATAGTGCAAGTAATGTAAGAGGAGATTGTAAAGATTTGTTTTCATTTCATTTTGTTTGTAAAAGATTCATTAGAGATAATTTGCCATGCGTATATGTGTAAACACATGAATGTGCATGTATTGTAACTGCACACTATGTTAGGATGGTTTAATTCTTGAAACAGTGTATAATCTTACTTGCTTAAAAAGAACATGGTGCTGCCTCCTAAGTTAATAATAATAACTTATTAAAAGTACATGCCACCCATTTCCCAGAGTCTCTGGGCATTTATGACTGAAATGCACCTTGCTTTTTGTATTAGCATGAGATACAACTTCATTAACCTTTACTTTATAAGTAGCAGTAAAAAAGGAAAAGAGAAATTGCTCCCCCACTACCACTAATTCCGTCATCACTACTGGTAGTTCTCAACTTACAAAAGTTTGTTTAGTGACCATGTGAAGTTACAACAGCACTGAAAAAATGGATATGACAATTTCTCACATTTACGACCGTTGCGGCTTCCCCATGATCATGTGATCAAAGTTCAGACGCTTGGCAACTGACTCATATTTATGACCACTACGGTGTCCTGGGGCCATGTGATCTGCTTTTGCAACCTTCTGACAAGCAAAGTCAATGAGGAAGCCAGATTCACTTAATAACCATGTTACTAATTTAACAACTGCAGTGATTAACAACTGTGACAAGAAAAGTCACAAAATGGGACAAAACTCACTTAAGA
The DNA here is from genome assembly GCF_947247035.1 of Vipera ursinii. NCBI lineage: Eukaryota > Metazoa > Chordata > Lepidosauria > Squamata > Viperidae > Vipera > Vipera ursinii. The sequence continues at coordinate 212,222,865 of NC_139512.1, read as the reverse complement.
AACGTCTCACTTAACAACAGAAATATTGGACTTCATTGTAGTTGTACATCGAGGACCACCTGTATTCACCTGCCTCAAATAGAATAGTGGATTGATTATGATAAGTCTGTTCTATTTTACATTCTACTTCAATGGACAGATATATGCTGTCGCTGATCTCCAGTCTGATTTTTCAGACTGGACAAGGGTAGATAAGATAGCAGTGTTCCAGTAGCAGTGTTTCCTGCCACAAAGATGAGGAGGTCAACCTATTTTCCAAAGCACCAGAAAACAGGACAAGAAACAATGGGTGGGAAATAATCAAGGAGAGGAACAATCTAGAACCAAGGAGAAATTTCCTAGCGGTGAGAACAATCCATCATGGAATGCCTTGCCTTCGGAAGTTAAGGATGCTCCATCACTGGAGGTTTTTAAGAAGAGACTGGACAGCCACTTGTCTGAAATGGAATAGGGTCTTCTGCTCATGCAGGGAGCTGGACTAGATGACCTCCAAGGTCCCTTCCAACTCTGTTATTCTATGTTCTATCTACATCGTACTGGTTGTCTTGCCCATTCCCCTCCCCCCTCCGAACTGTCCTATGTGAAAGTGTTTGCAACAGTTAAGGAGAGAACATGATCAAGAGGAACAGGGGTCTCATTCTGCATTGATTAGACAAGGAAATCTCTGCCATCAGTCTATTTTAAAGAATCCAGGAACTCAGGTAAATTTCACTAACTCCATTACATATACTTCCGCTTGGCCATTAGCCAACAGTGAGGAACATAGACAAGAGGTCTAATGAGCAACAAGCAGCAAAGCTAGGTCTGGACATTCCCCACAGACTAAAAATATGTAGAGGTGCATTCAACCTGCCAACCCTAGGTACATTAGAAATGCGCTGACATTCATTTGTCCAGATGTGTGTGTTGCTTTTAAATTTTGCAGAGCATGGGAAGATCTCCCATTTCACCCAAGCTCCATTTTTCACCATCTGTCCTAGCAGCAGCAACCAGTATATTTATTGCAGTGATATTATTACATATGGTAGCTTCATCAAACAAGCAGATAATCAGAGTCAGAAACAAGCTCTCCATTCCTCTTTATACTTGGCCTTTTGGCTTAAAAGCTTTATTTTATAAGCCTAAGATAAGTCCTTTTCGGAAGATATGATCCAGAGAAGCAATAGATTTTTCCATTCCTTGAAGTCTTAAAAACCCAACACCGTGGCGATAAAAATGGACTGTGTGCTTTGAAACATCTCTATTTGAAAATGAAAAAAAAAAGAGTAAGTAAAAAAAAAACACAGCAGTGGTCTTGTTTCTCTCTGACAACAACTCTGCAGCTCTGCTTCATCCACTCCTTTGCCAATTTGCAGCAATTTTCCCGCTCAAGCACCAATAAAAGTCTCAACAGATTTAAAGTCTGCCATTAAATATTTCCATGTTTTGGAAGGATTTGATGGCATTAAATGTAACAGAATAATGGAGTCTCTAAGTAATTCCATTGGTAAATAATCTACAATTAGGGAGTTTGCAGACCAATAGAAAATAAATAGACGAATTTTGTATAATTAACCCAGTATGAAATACCTTCCTATATACAAGTGATAAAGTGTTCCTTTGGGCCATCGCCATGCGTGAAGGCTTTTATTCCTTTCAAGCGCTACATTCTCTGAGTGCCAAGTTTACACTAGGGAAAAGTATGCTAATAGAACTGATGGATCTCCTTCCACGCTGTAATCATCTGAGCTTGGGATGTTATGGTGATGGCCTTTGGGGAGGTAGATGCTTTTAGAGCCACTTCAGGCTTAACCCTTGCGGGTGGGTTTTCCATGGAAGGCCTCTTGCAGAAAAATAAGCTTGAAGCAGTTCTCCTCCTAATCATTCACCTTCAGTTTCATGAGAAAGAAAATGCTACCCCTCCATAACCCTTATTTTTAGAGAAATGCAGCACACGAGAGTCCTACATTTACATATGTCTATCTAAATATCAAGGGACACGGTGGCTCAGTGGGTTAGGATGCTAAGCTTGTCGATCAGAAGATCGGCAGTTTGGCAGGTCAAATCCCAAATGCCGCGTAACAGAGTGAGCGCCTGTTACTCATCCCAGCTTCTGCCAACCTAGCAGTTCGAAAGCACGTAAAAAATGCAAGTAGAAAAATAGGGACCACTGCGGTGGGAAGGTAACAGCATTCCGTGTGCCTTTGGCGTCTAGTCATGCCGGCCACATGACCACGGAGATGTCCTCGGATAAACACTGGCTCTTCGGCTTTGAAACGGAGATGAGCACCAGCCCCTAGAGTTGGAAATGACTAGCACACATGTGCGGGGGAACCTTTACCTTTACCTATCTAAATATCCCAAATTTATGTAGCCTACACAGGCAGCACAAAGTGATTCTGGGCATTGTGCAACAGTGGAATAAAACAATAAATATAGTTAATCCTTGAGTTAACAACAGTTCGTTTGGTGACCATTCGTAGTTACAACGGCACTGAAAAACGTGACTTATGGCTGTTCTTCACATTTACAACCGTTGCAGTATCTTCGTGGTCATGTGATCAAAATTCTGACACTTGGCAACAGGGTTATACTTATGACAGTTGCTGTGTCCCAAGGTCGTGTGATCCCCTTTTGAGCCCTTCTGACAAGCGAAGCCAATGGGGAAGCCAGATTCACTTAACAACCATGTTACTAACTTAACATCAGCAGTGTTTCACTTAACAACTGTGACAAGAAAGGTTGTACAATGGGGCAAAACTCACTTAACTAATGTCTCGCTTAGCAATGGAGATCTTGGGATCAATTGTGGTCGTAAGTCGAGGATTCCCTACATATAAAAAACATTATTGTCAAAAAAATCATTTTTTAACAGTGGGATAGCTAAGTGTGTTTGAGAGTGTCTTGTATTCATTGCACTAACCCAGGGGTAGGCAACCTTGGCTCTTTTATGACTGGTGGACTTCAATACCCAGAATTCCTGAACCAGCCATGCTGGCTCAGGAATTATGGGAGTTGAAGTCCACGAGTCATAAAAGAGCCAAGGTTGCCTACCCCTGCACTAACCCTTCAGAGATCTTACAGCTACCCTGCCTTCTCATGCTTCAGTTAAATCCCCAAATAAGACCATTCGTGGGAATTTCTCAGATTAGAAAACCGAGGCAGTCACAGAAGCTGCAGAGAGACTGAGATGCACCAGAAAAGAGATTAGCATCGGCTTCCTTTTATCATGACATTAGCCAAAGCTCCAAAACAGCAGCAGAATTCTTTCCAAGGCTGTTCGAAAGCTGTTTAAGGAATGAAAGGAAAAAAGGAGTTGAGTTTTAGCATCTCCTTTGACAACTACAAATGCTTGTTGGAATTGGGAAAATCAAACCACTATAATTACTCTGGTAAAAAGTATCATCTAGCCTGAATTTCACTAATCTTATCTAGACAGTCTAGTGTACATTTATGGGGGGTGGGGAGGGAAAGAGATGCAACATCATCCCCAAAGGAAAGAAGGAAAAGAGACAAAGGTTTGCTTAAAAATGGATAGGCAAATATCCATATTTGAAAATAATTGCTATAAGCTAAACAGAAAAAGAAAGGAGCTGACCAAGTGTTAATTACAGGTAGTCCTCACCTTACAACAGTTCATTTAGTGACTGTTCAAAGTTACAACAGCACTGAAAAATGTGACTTATGACCGTTTGTCAGCATTGCCATGATCAAAATTCGGCTGCTTGGCAACTTATTCATATTTATGACCGTTGCTGTGTCCCAAGATCACCTTTTGCAACCTTCTGACAAGCAGAGTCAATGGGGAAGTCAGATTCACTTAAGAACCGGGTTACTAACTTATCAACTGCAGTGTTTCACTTAATAACCGAGGCAAGAAAGGTCACAAAATTGGGTAAAATTCACAAATGTCTCACTTAACAACAGAAATTTTGGGCTCAGTTGTGGTCATAAGTTGAGGACTACCTGTACCAATGGGCAAGGAAGGCTCCTCTCTTCATTGTAGACCTGGACAGCCTTTCAAATCAGGAACCACTGAAAAGCAGGCCTTCCTACCAGACATCGATTGTCAAATTCAAAGTTTTCTTCAGACAATATACCCAACTGCAAATGGAGAGTGAGGAGAGAGTAGCAAGAGTGACTCATAATTCTCTCATCTTCCAGCAAACCCTTTTTAGCTCCCGAGATAATGTTGTGACTGAAAACATTTCATACCCCACATATTCATTGTTGGAAAAATGTTCCACTAGTACCTGAGTCAATTCTCTCTTTTCTCTACAGCAGTAGTTCTCCAACATTTTAGTCTCAAGACCCTTTTACATTCATAAAAATGACCGAGGACCCTTTGGTTTATATTTATTTATATTTATTCTATTAAAAATTAAAACAGAGACATATTAAAATATATATCTATTAAGGAGAAACTTCCTAACAGTGAGGACAATTAACCAGTGGAACAGCTTGCCTTCAGAAATCATGGGTGCTCCATCACTGGAAGTTTTTAAGAAGAGACTGGACAGTCACTTGTCTGAGATGATATAGGTTCTCCTGCTTGAGCAGGGGGATGGACTAGAAGACCTCCAAGGTCCTATTCCTATTCTTTGATCCCCTGAAAGGATTTTCTACAGTATTATCCCCCACATAATGGAGAGCCAATGCAAACTAGCAGTTAAAGGTGCCAATTATCAATAGCTCAGCCCAGCCCTAAGAATACCTAAGTCCAGTCAGCTGTGAATTTTAGAGAGACAGTTTTAGCCTCAAGCTGTCCTGGGTTTGTTTTGGAAGAATGCCCCCCACCCCCCTCTGTATCCCACTTCCCCACTTAACTGTGGTTTATGAACACCATAGCTCAGTCATGAATATTTGCCACTAGTCTGCACTCCAAAGACAGTGCTGAGACGCTAAAGCAACTGGAAAAGCTAAATGTGGCATCCCTGAGAACAACTGAATCCACCTTTCCAAAGCTGATTGGTTCAGTGATGCCCCATCTCTGCTAAAATCCTCACCCTTGCAACTGCAAATACTAAAGGAGGAGGGGAAAACCCTCCTGTAATCTAATCTTTGAGAACATAAGAAAACCCAAGCTTTTGGGGACTTGGGTGTTGATTAAGGTGAAAGGCCTGGTGGTATGTGCACCTGAAATTACTCAGACTGCTGGGAGGATTTCCAAGTATGCTTCCCTTCCCTTTTTCTCCACCTCTTGGCTCGACATACAATCTAGGCCAGGGGTCTTCAAACTTGGCCCTTTTATGACTTGTGGACTTCAACTCCCAGAATTCCTCAGCCAGAGTGCCTGGTTGAGGAATTCTGAGGAGTTGGAGTCCACAAGTTATAAAAGGCCAAGTTTGAAGACCCCTGATATAGGCCAATCAGAAGCTTGTGATGAGTAGGATCAGCTGTCCTCCTTTGCCTTTGCTTATGCCCTTCATTAAAAAGTTTGTTCTCCTAGCAAGAATTACAGTGCTCTTCCTCTCACAGGCAGATTGGGAGGGGCCTGCTCTACCTTAGCAGGACAGTCTTCTCAGCGGCCCCTTTAGCCTTTTGTGGCCAGTTTGGGTGGGGGCAGCAAAGGGATATTGTATGCTGGAGAATGAGGAAAGAGCATCACAAGGAGACAGGTAGATCAGGGAAGGTAAATTTGCCTTACACATTTTATTCTCCAAAGCGCCTGAAGGCAGGACAAGAAGCAAAGGAAGGAAACTAATCAAGGAGAGAAGCAACCTAGAACCAAGGAGGAACTTCCTGTCAGAACAATTAACCAGTGGAACAACCTGCCTCCAGAAGTGGTGAATGCTCCAACACTGGAAGTTTTTAAGAAGAAACTGGACAGCCATTTGTCTGAAATGGTATAGGGTTGCCCTCCTGAACAGGGGGCTGAGCAGATGACCTCTAAGGCCCCTTCCAACTTTATTATTATTATTGTTATTGTTAATAATAATAATAATAATAATAATAATAATAATAATAATAATAATAATAATAATAATAATGATCATCGCACAGTCAGCCAGATGTTCAGACTGGATTTGGTATTTTTGTCTACCTATCGAGTCCTTACCAAGGACCTGGGATAGGCAGAAGTGGATGTTTGATGGTACTGCAGATATCGTCGCAGGATGAAAGCAGTTCCTAGTAAGGCCGCCCTTTGCAATTGACAAATGGCGAATTTGTCAATGCCAATGGTGTTCAAGTGCTGCTCCAGTTGTTTTGGGATTGCACCCAAGGCGCCTATTACTATTGGTACTATCCTTGCTTGACTTTGCCACAGTCTTTCTATTTCTATTTGTAGGTCTTTGTATTTTGTTATCTTCTCCAGTTCTTTCTCATCTATTCTGCTGTCTCCAGGCACTGCCATGTCCACTATTCAGACTTTTTTGTCTTTCTTATTGACAATTCTTAAGTCTGGGGTGTTATTTTGCAGTTGCTTGTCTGTTTGAATTCTGAAGTCCCAGAGAGTTTAACTTTATCATTTTCTATGACTTTCTCTATTTTATGATCCCACCAGTTCTTGCTTACAGGCAAATGATATTTCTTGTAGATCTTCCAATGCACCATTGTTGCTACTTTGTCATGCCGCTGCTTGTAGTCAGTCTGTGCGATCTTCTTGCAGCAGCTTACCAGGTGGTCTACTGTTTCTTCAGCTTCTTTGCATAGGCACCACTTACTGTCTGTTGCTGTCTTCTCAATTTTGACTTTGTATACATTTGTCCTTAAGGCTTGGTCTTGTGCAGCTAGAATTAGTCCCTCGGTCTCTTTCTTCAACTTTCCTGCTCTTAGTCATTGCCAGGTCTTGTTATTATCTGCTTTCCCAGCTATTTTTTTAATGTACTGGCCATGTAGTGCCTATTGTTCTTCATATTGTTCTTCATTTGGTCTTTCTTGTAGGCCTGTTTGGTCTCTCCAGTAGTCAGTAAGCCTTCCTGATATACTAATTTCAGTGCATCTTCATCATTGTCCTTCAGATATTCTTCCAAAGCCATTTTTTCTTCTTCACCCATCTGATATACTTGCAGCATTCCACGTCCAACTATTTGCCTTGATAGATAGAATCTGTCAATGTCACTGTGTGGATGAAGGGATGAAAGATTGCCGGCGGGCAACACCCAGGGGGAGGGCCTTCCCTGTGGGTGCACCTGCCCTTTGGAACCAGCTGCCCGTACAACTCAGGACTGCCCCTGACCTTCGTTCAGTCCGCTGGGACCTGAAGACCTGGCTCTTTGAGCTTTCCGGCCAGGACTGAGAATTTTAATTTTAATTTAATTTTAATTGGGTTTTAATTGGAGTTTAACAGGGGTTTTATACTTTATTCAAGGACCAAATTTAATTATTTTAATTGTTCTTAACTTTTGTAATTGTATTGTTATTTTAAATACCTTGTGAACCACCCTGAGTCCTACGGGAGAAGGGCGGTATATAAGTTCCATAAACATAAACATAAACATAAACATTATTTTTCTGGTCTTCCTATCTATTGCTTTTAGTTCTGCTTGAGTCCAGTCCACTATTCCAGCTGTGTATCTAATGACTGGAATTGCCCAGGTGTTGATTACCTTCACAGTATTTCCTCCATTGAGTTTGGACTTTAAGATCTTCTTCACTCTCTTGATGTATTCACCTCTAGTGGGCTTCAGGATAAGATTTATAAACTGCAGGCATTTGCAGATGATATGGTCTTCGTTTTCGAAAACCCTCTGGAATCCAGCACGGAATTACTAAAAAGGATTGAGGAATTTGGAAACGTGGCTGGTCTACAGGTAAATAAAGATAAGACGAATATATTGACGAAAAATCTTTCAAATAGAAGTAAACAGATGCTAGAGGACACTACAGGGTTTAAAATCGTGAAGAAGGTGAAATATTTAGGAATCTGGTTGACGGGAAGATGTTCAAGTATTAGGGAGGATAATTATTCTAAATTACTGATACAAACAAAAATGGACCTGGGAAAATGGGGTAGGATACAGTTGTCACTATTAGGAAGGGTAGCCACGGTGAAATCTTATGTTTTGCCGAAATGGAATTTTCTTTTCCAGACAGCACCAGTTAAACTTTCGCTGAAAATTTTAAAAGAGTTAGAGGGGGTAGTTTCTAGATTCGTATGGCAGGGGAAACAGCCCAGGATTGGGAAAAAAATGATTCAAGAAATTAAGGAAAGAGGGGGCCTTGGCCTACCGAACTGGGAACTTTACTATCAGGCTGCCCTCTTAGTTTGGGGCAAGGAATGGATAAGTTTAAGGAATAATCGATTGTTGAGTCTGGAAGGATTTGATTTGCTGCAGGGATGGCATGCAGCTCTTTGGCGGGAAGGTACTCCTCCAAGCAAACAGTTTACTCGCCACTAAATAAGGGATATACTGATTTGGAATTGGGATAAGATAAGGGCTAAGTACTATGCGCAAATTCCGTGTTGGTTATCAACCTTGGAAGCCTTGACCCATCCGACCCTACTCAAGAAGGGAAGAAGACCAACTTACAAAGAACTTTTAGATAGCGGGGGAGAACTCAAAACATGACAAGATCTGGCTCAGCAAGGGTTTCAACTGGAGTCACCACTACCTGCAGATCCAGTCAAGGTATAAGAAGGATAAGGATGGAAGGGGTATTTATCTGAATCTGCAGGAATTAGATAAGATTCTGCTGGGTCCGGAGAAAGGGATGATATCTAAGTGCTATAAATTGCTGCTAACTAAGGTAGTAGGGGAGGAGGTGGTAAAAGAAGCGATGATTGCCTGGGGGAAGAATTTTGGTTATGCACTTCCACTTGAGAAATGGGAAGAGATTTGGTGGACTAATATGAGGCTGGTGGTTTCCACATCATATAAGGAGAACATATACAAAATGCTTTATAGATGGCATCTCCCTCCGGCCAGACTTTCCAAAATGTTCCCCGGATTGTCGGCCGATTATTGGAAGTGTGGTAAAGGGATTGGCACATACTATCACTTATGGTGGACATGTCCGGAAGTGGTTAGATATTGGATGAGGATCTAAAAATGGATAGAGGAAATCACAGGGTGTTTAGATGATCTTAAACCAGAGACGTATCTGCTTGGCTCCAGGCCTGTAAATATTAAGAAGGATATATGGTATTTGGTTTTACATATCTTAACGGCGGCAAGGATAGGGTATGCTCAATTTTGGAAGGCAAATCATACCCCGCTGGATGAAGTTATAATTAGGAGAATACTTGATTGTGCAGAAGCAGACACATTGACCAAGAAGTTGAAGGGTAAAGAAGAGACACCAGCATTTCTATCATGGAATAAATGGTATATTTGGATGGATAAAAGATTAAAGAAATGAGGGTGGCTTGGAGGTTGGTCAAAAATGAAGTGATATAGTCTTTGTTAATGAATAAGCTTTGGAGTTGGATGGTTATAAGAGACTTAATGAGTGGAATATAATTGTTAGTTTAGAAGTAGATATAATGTGAAATTTTTGAAATGGTTTTCAATTTTTTGATTTCTTCATTTTTTGTATATTGTAAATGTCTTTTTTGTCTTTGTTGGTGTATGGTGTGTTTTTAACACAAAATTTTTTTTTAATGTACTGGCCATGTAGTGCTTTGTCTTCCCATGCCTCTATTTTGTTCTTCATTTGGTCTTTCTTGTAGGCCTGTTTGGTCTCTCCAGTAGTCAGTAAGCCTTCCTGATATACTAATTTCAGTGCATCTTCATCATTGTCCTTCAGATATTCTTCCAAAGCCATTTTTTCTTCTTCAACCATCTGATATACTTGCAGCATTTCACATCCAACTATTTGCCTTGATAGATAGAATCTGTCAATGTCACTGTGTGGATGAAGGGCATGATTCATTGTCATTATTTTTCTGGTCTTCCTATCCTTTGCTTTTAGTTCTGCTTAAGTCCAGTCCACTATTCCAGCTGTGTATCTAATGACTGGAATTGCCCAAGTGTTGATTACCTTCACAGTATTTCCTCCATTGAGTTTGGACTTTAAGATCTTCTTCACTCTCTTGATGTATTCACCTCTAATCTTTTTCTTGACTTCAGTGTCCTTGATGTCAGCTTGAAGCATACCCAAGTTGTAGTAATCTTCCTCATCCAGACTTTTAATGTTATTTTCGTGGGGCATCTTGATTCCTTCAGTTTTCACTATCTTTCCTTGTTTGATAGTAAGCGTGGCACATTTGTCCAAGCCAAATTCCATTGCAATATCTTGGCTATATATACAGACAGTGTTCAGCAGCGATCCTATTTCAGATGATGTCCTTCCATACAGCTTCAAATCATCCATGTAAAGGAGGTGGGATAGTCTGGCAGATGTTTTTGAAGTTTGATAGCCATGCCCTGAGACTGAGTTATTCAGTATTGTTGACAGAGGAAACAGTGCAATAACAAATAGTAGTGGTGATAATGAATCTCCTTGAAATATTCCTCTCTTGATATTAACCTCTCCCAGTCTTTCACCATTGACCTTCAACTGTGTCTTCCATTGTGCCATAGATCTTTGCACAAATTTTCTGATGTTTCTACTGACTCCTGTTATTTCTAGGCACTTGATTATCCAGTCATGTGGCAGAGAGTCAAATTCCTTTTTGTAGTCAATCTATGTCACATTCAGGTTGGTCTTCCTTTTCTTGCAGTTTTCCAAGATCTTCCTCTCATTCATTCACTTTAAATCGATATGCATCATTGTTCCTGGAAATCTGAATTACTATCATGTTCTACATACATTATACTAAGAGATCTTGAAAATGTATAGTAAGAACCATGTTTCATCACGAGTAACCCTATGGAAACAAATCCTCTGCCAGTGGTAGGCCAGGCTGAAGCTGTAGGCTGCCCATCCTTTCACGAGGGTTAAAGCCCTCGTATGTTCATGGGGCCTCTGTCTTAGAAGATGCTCTCCTTCCTGTGTGCACTAACCCTGACATTAAAATATTCATTATTAACATGGCAGAGAAAGAAGGGATCAAATTCCCTGTAGCACAATCAAAAAAGAATGCCAAAGAAGTGAAATAAATGAGTAATGATCAGCTTATGTTATTCTTCTGTTACCTAAGAAACAATCTACAAAACAGAAGTCCTCATAAATGTTCTGGAGAAGGATCAGACGCTTTTGGCTGCAGAAGGATAGGAAGTGTATATGACTTGGCAGGCGTTCGTTTTCTAGAAGATAAACTATAGCATCAAGCTAGCATTCTATTACTTTTGACTTTGCAGCCTGTGGCTTCTAGCTGCACTCTGTCTTAGAAGGGAAGGACCCAATGCCCTTCGCAACCTTTTCCTTTTGAAACCTCTGTTTTCAAAAGTCTTACACTAAACTTTGGGATGAATGTCCTATCCCATTTAAGATTGGATTAAAAATTATTCAGTGGAGTCACATATTTAGAATACACATACAGCATAGACGAACAGATAGCATGTTCTTCTGAGGTTTCTTAGTAGAGTGATGCAAAATTATATTATAGAATAGATCGTAATTAGGAAAATAATATTCTTAAATGAGATTAGACTATTTTCTCTCTCATTTTTTAAAGGATTTTATTCCTTTGGGGATAATATGTTGCTGGACCATCCAAAACCAAAAGCAGTGGGGCCACCCTTTTTTTGGCACCCCTTTTTGTTACCTCTTTTTTCCTCTGAGTTTTCCTTCTGAACATGGTCTCTCTCTCACGCTCTCACACTCTTACTGCACCACACAGCTAGGAAAGGGACAGATCAACCAAAGGGGCACTGATGATGTTACCTAGTTTGGTAATGAAACATCTGCAAGAAAACAATCAAGCTTAGAGGACTCCACAGTTCAACTCTGAGCTACAAATATTCTCTTCTATTGGACAGATTGACAGCAATCTGGATTGATAATTTCTAGAGTATTCTTTAAATTAAAAAGTAAAATCTACCTTGAGTTTGACTCCAGTTTACATCCATGTTGTTCTGGGCAAAATATTTGCCTTCTTCCAGTATTACTTTTCAAACTGAAGAGCTAGCCTATGCCCCTGGACCTGTTACTGATCTTCCACCCAAATGTTAACCAGGCTGAGTCTTCTTAACTTTCTGAAACCAGTCAAGGGCAACTATGAACAGCCACATGTGAATCTGTGAATGGAATTTTGACTTTAAAAACAAAGCTACACCTTGACGTTCTCTACCATATCACTGTGGTAAAAGCCCATAAAAGGTTACAGAGGAAGAAGAAAGATACAAAGTGGTACTTTCTTCATAATCCCTGAAATTTTGATGCTGATTTTTTAATTATGAACTAGAGGGAACTCACACCTCCCAGCTTTTTCCTGACACTTGCCTAAAATGCTTGCACTCAAGGAATTGTCTGAAGAAAACTAAAAAAGAAGGCTAAGTAGGCTTGTATGGAAGGATATTCCTCATTTTCCAGATACATTGGATGGCAAGCAATAAGGGTTTAATAATAAAACCCTCTTCAACAATATTAGGAAGATAGAAATGGCAATAGCTTCCATTTGAATACTTACAAGTAGGTTCCAGGAAATTCAGTGTAATTGTCAAAGCAAGAACATCCGATGTTCAGTGAAGTACTACCTCACTTCTACTAAGAAGTGGGAGGATTTTCCTAATTTCCTAATATTAATATCTTAGACTAATATCACATGGGGAGGATTGTGAAATAGAAGGCAACCAGTGCAGGATGCCTTAATGCAAAGGATTCATGCAGAAATAATTTTGGATTTGCTCAACCAAATCTGCACCCTAATGCTGACCCAACTCCCAATTGAACTATTTTTCTTTTAAGATAAATGGCTCTGTACATCTCCAGCTGTAAATGTTAATTGCATGGATGGCTAATTCTGCATGACTTGAGGCTAAATCAGGTTGATGGTGTTTATTGGCTTTCAACTTCACGAGCCATTTATAAACATACAAAAATAAGGTTAGGATGAAGGACTCGACAGAACGGGTATATATATTTGCATAAACACCCTCTCTATAATTGTGGAAAAGTTTGGTAAACAAATGCATCATTTCTAGATAAAGATCGCCAGTGTATTAAGTTAAGGGCAACAAATATGTGTTGCAAAAGAGTTTGCCCAAACATTTAGCTTAATTCAGAATCCGTCAATGTTAACATAGTAATTGCATATTGTTAATACAGGCTTGTGTTTTTTTCTTAAGTGACCCAGACTGAAATTGATATAAACAAATGCCTTCTTGCAATGATTTTTCTTCATCCCAGACTGTCTGCTTTTGGCTGGGAGAACAGTAAAACTTGGTGTACTTGGTGGAAAAAAGCCATGGAAAATTAAAGAAGGAAGGATAGCTTTATCACTGAAGCATGGGACATAGGTTTAAAATGCCTGGATTCAACTTTCTAGCATGCAAGCTAATTCTGCAATTTAAGTAAATTGTTTTAATTTTCTCCAAAATCCATACTTAGGATACCGGTTCATCCCCCCCCAGTCCCCCCAAAACATTGACTTGTAAAATAAATGGAAGCCTTGTGCTTCTTATGCTGACATGTATCTTACAAATCAATTCTAGAGGATAAAATTGGTTAAGTTTGACTCCTAATGACTAACTGGCATCTCCATGTAGTAAAGAAATGCATTGCTACTACTTTCTACATTATATATTGAATTTCCAGTACAAATCATAGATTTGCTGGTAGTTTCCAACCAAGTACTAATCAGATCTAACATTATATTAGTTTTTTCAGTCTTATGTGGTACATGATTGTTTGAAGCGGTCAGAAGAATTTCTATTATTGCAGCAAATGCCAGTGATGTTTGTTTGTTTTTGCAAAAATAGCTGTTCCAGAGCAATCTGCCACAATGGTGGGCTAAACCGTTCCTAACATTCCTGAAAAGGAAGGGAATCAGACGTATGCCATTAGCACATTACAGAAAAAGTCATTTTAACACTTGCAAACAACTTATAGCAAAAAAAGAAAAATTGAATCAAATAAAAAGTAAGCATCATTTCTGTCTGCATATCACGCATGTAGTATACAGGGCAATAAAACAAATGCTGGCAACGTTGTTCTTAAGACTTATCTTACATTTCAGATTATGGTTAGGAGGTCTTCATGAATATATATTATGAATTTTTTTTCTTGGCAATAATACAAAAATACTTAACCTTTGGATCAATTTTTAAAACAATTGTTTTGATCTCCCAGGGGCTTTGGGGGGTGATCTCCTGATGAACTTTTAATCCTAATTTTTCCAAAATATGAAACACAGTAAACTCTTGTCTCTACCCTCCAGAAAAGCAAGCATGCACAGATGGACCAAAATTCCCAATCCATCAAGAACCTTAGGAAACACACAAATAGGGAGATCAAATCATCAGAAGATGCCAAATCAAACATACTTGTGCCAAACACCTACCTGCTAACCAGTCAGGTGAACCCAAGCATTTGTTTACAGATTCTGTTCAGCTATTGACTAGGATTAACCCTGATTCATGTTTTCATGGCCTGGTATGTTGTATAAATCCAGCCTGATTGCTTAATATGATTTAATGGATTGGGTGAATCAGGAAATGAATTATGTAAACAAATTAAATACACTGTATGGGCATAAGGCACAAATGCAGTCCAAATGATCCATCATCTGCCCCCTCCCCAATCAAACATATGCATATTTAAAGGATGCATAAGGAGAAGTAGTTCTGCCAATATATATATTATAATTTTGAATATATCCCCCCTAAAAACTAACTCACACATGAAAAATCCCAATCCAGATAAATCACCTCAAACTTACTCAGCTATCTTCTTGTTTTGTTTCCCCTTTTTTTAAAAAGAAATTTTAAATTTTCCTTCCTTCTGTGAAGAATTTTCTGATCTCCCAGGGTACCAAGATTTCAGAAAAAAATTAAAGAGAGTAGAGCTGTAACTACAGTAGAGTCCAACATTTGCAGGTACAGGAAGATGAAGTAGCCATTTTGTTGCTGATCGGTAGCCATTTTGTTGCTGATCCCAGTTCAAATCAAAGTCTTTTTCATACGCTCTTAGTGATCAAACAGGGTGCAACAGCAAAATGTTTAAAAAGCTCAACACCTTTTCTCTATTTATGAGAAACATTGACACAACAGTGGTAGTAGCATTCTTAGGTTGTTAAAAGAATTACTTCATGTGATACTTTGGCCTAGAGATGAGGTTTTTATATTGTCAGTGGTAAGATTGCGGTTCAGCAGTCTCAAGAAGACTATAGCTTCCCCAGCCCTTCTAATCACAATAATGAGAAACCGCACAAACAGTACTTGAGTATTTTGCAACTGAAATTATATTGAATGACTGTTCTGCCATGTTTGTATTAAAAACAATCAGGGCTTTTTTTGTCATAGAACGCACCGGAACAGAGTTCCGGCACCTTTTTTTGATGGATTTTCCAGCGTTGTGTTCTTTTCCTATTGTTTCCCTTCCTATCCTCATTTGTTTTTGAAAATGCCCCACTGGTGGTACGGTGTGAGCGGTGTCCCCTCTGGTGTTGTCTGCCTCCTCTAGGAGGAGCCATGAGGCGCAGGATCACCACAGTCAGAGCGTGGCTTGATTGGCTGGGTCGGACCATGTGGTGTGGAAGCCAATGGTGACAGTGGGAGACCCATAAACATGGAGGCCCTCTTGCATGAGAGGGTGAACAAGCCTTTTGCCTTCCCTTACAGAAGGTGTGTGTGTGTGTGAGGTTAAAAAGAGGTGAAGTGAGAGGAAAGAAAGATGGCTGGCGTGGAAGCTTGCCTGACAACGAAACTTTGCTGTTTCAGTTCCTTGGGTAGTTCAGAGGCTGGGATGCCTACAAAAATCTCTTTTTAGTCTTTTATACTTTATATTCAAAGTATGCAGAGGGGAAGAATAAGAATAAAGCCAATGTCTTGTGATTTGGAGGTATTATTATTATTATTAATAATATATATTAATTATGTATTGGTCAGACTACAATATGAGGTTTAGTCAGATCTATTTATTAAACTGGGTTTAACTTAAAGGTAAATTAAAATTAATCTGTTCACTGACAAAGTTTCAACTTTAATTTGTTTCAAGTCAATATCCATATTAAACTTCAAATGTACATTTTCCCACCTTGACAACTTCTTAAAAATAATTCAATCTTTTACCAGCAACCAAATTTTGTTTTATTGGGCCAATTTCATTCCACATAGAAAGCTGACATTTCTACTTTTTAAACTAAATGGGTATGCCAATGGTAAATGTCCCAAAAGATTAATAAAATGCCTTCTTGTAATTTAAAGAAGGGTGTTTTTTTTCAACTACAAAGGTAAACCTTGTAGGGTAGGCAAGGTGGGCTGTATGATGTGTGTGAGTTCCAGCATTTTTTTTTACAAATAAGCACTGAAAACAATACAAGCAAAAGAGCCTTGGTGGAGCAGTGGGCTAATGCCTCCTTAAGTAACACCAGCTGCCTGCAATTAGCGCAGGTTCGCATCCCACCAGGCTCAAGGTTGACTCAGCCCTCCATCCTTCCCAGGTAGGTAAAACGAGGACCCAGATTGTTGGGGGCAATTAAGCTGACTTTGTAATAATGCCGCTTGGGGGTGTGTGAAAGCCCTAATAAGCAGGCATATACATAGAATGAAGGCTACTGCTAAGCTTGTAAGCCGCCCTGAGTCTTCGGAGAAGGGCGGGATACAAATGGAATTAAAATAAATAAATAAAAAAGCTCTTCCATATCAGATAATGTAAATAATGTACTTACCTTGTGCTCTTCTCTGTAAAAAAATGGGGTTTTTTTAACAGAGAAGACCAAAATAAACTTGTAACTTACATCATGAAATTTCAACTTTTGAGCACCATTTAGACTATGAAGAAAGAAAGGGATTAGCCCAAGGGCATGAGAAAGGTCTCTGATTGTATAGAGATTTGAAACTGTTTCATTCATTCAGTACCCTACTGTTATATGTGCTACTGCACACTTATACTATTCTGTTACAATATGTCTGTTTTAAAACAGACACACACACACACACACACATGTACAAAAACACAAATCACACATTTTGATTGCATTCTGTTTTAAAACAGACATATTGTAACAAGACAGGTTTATGACTAGTACAGATGTGAAACTGACACAGTCCACAGATAAACCAATCCGTCCATCCCTATCAGGGAGAGGAAAAACACATCTTGTCTGGAGGGAGCTTATGAACAAAGTTATCTTCATGCTTAGCTTGCTACAGGATTTAATGAAAGAGGGAGTCTTTAAGGAATGGAAGTTTGCAAGACTCAGCTAAATGAAAGAAGCACATTGCTCTTAAGAACACACACACCTAGATTTACAGTGCATTGCATTAGGCCATGGAGTACATCTGTAGAAGTTTAAAAGTGATCCTCAAAGACTCAGATTAATTCCTGGAGGTGTAGTAAGAAGAGATAAGTTTGCTTGGATTAAAGCAAAAACTACAGAAGCACCTGCAGTTTTCTGGTCTTCTTGGAAGACAGATAGGATGCTCTTATCTAGCTTGTGTAACATTCCTTTTGCTGATCACAGAAACACACTTGGAAGAAACAACTTATCACCCAACTGCTTAATGAAAGTGTTGGCAGTTCATTTGGATAGATTGCAAGCCAACAAATGTTCCTGCTAGAAAATGATGCATGGGGGCACCTTACAAATGTGGTGATTGATCTACTCAACCTCACTACAATTAAGTAATGAGTAGTTAAAAATTAAACAAACCCCATCTAGACTGTTAAAAAGAGAGCCAGGGTAGTGTAGTGATCTGGTGAGGCATGAAGATCCTGTTTTAAGTCTCCCTGACATGTTGCTCACTTTGTGACTTTGGGCTTTTGAGTTGTTGTGGAAATGAAAATGGAGGAAGGAGTACCATTCATCCTTCATTCAGCTTCTGGACTATAAACATAACAAATCCAAAGTTATTGCATAATGATGCTATGTTTTGCTGTTTGTGCTGGTAAATAAGGAGTAATGTTATCCATTCTAATGGGAGGATTTTTCTGCAGCCAAAGAGGTGAATGAAATGAGTGTTATTTCTTTACACCAGAGGAAACAGAAGTCTCTGGCTAAGAGAGACAACATATCATCACTTCAAATAAAACATATATTTGCAAGAACTCTAGACTAAACCCACCAGTCCATATTTTAGGACCCAAAACTAACCAGGCTTACTCAAAACTTGAGTCCAACTTTCTTTAGTGAGATTTGCTACTAATCATTACATGCAGGAATGCTATTTTTAAAACATTCTCCTTCCTCACTTAGAGGCAGCTTTCTTTTGTCTTAGTAATGTCATAATTATGTCATAATCTTTTCATTTCAATTTTCAGATCTTGATATTTCATGATCCTCTCAAAGGCTGCACAAAAATCTCTATGACAAACTGAAAGACAAAAAGGACAAATACAAAAAAATGGAAAGAGAGACACATAACTAAGGCTGATTATCAACAGACAGCCAGAACATGCAAAATGAAGTCAGGAAAGGAAAGGCTCAGAACGAACAAAGACTTGCAGCAGAAATCAAGGATAATAAAAAAAAAGTTTCTTCAAACATATTAACAACAAGAAAAAAGTCAAGGAAACTGTAGGTCTGCTAAAGAGAGAAGATGCCAAGGAGATAACAGGCAACAGGGAGAAAGCAGAGTTGCTTAACTCATACTTTGCATCAGTCTTCACACAAAAAGAAACTATAGCCGAACATACAAAAAAAACCCCACTGCAAAACACAAACTAGAAATAAAAATTAAAATAAGCAAGAAAATGGTAAGAGAACACCTACCCGACCTTGACGAATATAAATCACTGGGACCCAACAGATTACATCCCAGAGTTCTGTAGGAGCTGGAAGATGTTATCTCAGAACTATTGCACCATATCTTTCAAAAATCCTGGAGCACCGGGGAAGTACCTTAGGATTGGAAAAGGTCTAATGTGGTTCCCATCTTCAAAAAAGGGGGGAAAAACGGACCCAGGAAACTACAGACCAATCAGTCTAACATCAATACCTGGGAAGATCCTGGAAATGATAATCAAAAAATAGATCTGCAAACACCTAGAAGCAAACGAGTTATAACTAGTAGCCAGCATGGATTTGTTAAAAACAGATCATGCCAAACCAATCTTATTTCATTCTTTGATAAAGCAACTAAACTAATAGACCAGCGAAATACTGTGGATGTAGTATACTTAGACTTCATTTGATAAAGTAGACCACAACCTACTCCTCAGAAAGCTAGAAAAAAGTGGAATAGACAACATCACCACCAGATTGATCTGTAGGTGGCTGGCAAACCATGCTCAATGAGTAGTCCACAATGGCACTACATCCACATGGAGAGAAGTAAGAAGTGGGGTACCACAAAGTTTCAACTTAGGCCCAGTACTGTTTACCAATGATTTAGATGAGGGAATTGAAGGGGAACTCATCAAATTAGCAGATGACACCAAACTGGCAGGAGTAGCCAACACACCAGAATACAAACTCAGGATCCAAAAAGATCTTGACAAATTTGAACAATGGGCCCTGTCCAACAAAATGAGTTTTAGTATGGAGAAAAGCAAAGTTTTACATTTAAGCAGGAAAAATCAAAGATACAAGTACAGACTGGGTGAGACTTGGGTTAAAAACAGTAACTGTGAAAGGGACCTTGGAGTCCTAGTGGACGATCACTTGACCATGAGCCAGTAGTGTGCAGCAGCAGCCAAAAAAACTAAGACAATCCTGGGTTGTATAAACAGGAGCATAGAATCAAGATCAAGTGAAGTATTAGTACTGCTTTATAAAACCCTACTAGGACCACATCTGGAATACTGCAGCCATATCACAAAAAAGATGTTGAGTTTGGAAAAAATTCAGAGAAGAGCAACTAACATGACCAAAGGCCTAGAGGCTAAAGCATATGAAGAATGGCTGCAGGACTTGGGTCTAGCTACTCTAAAGAAAAGAAGAAATAGGGGAGACATGATTGCAGTATTCCAGTATTTGAGGGGCTGCTACAAAGAAGAGGGGGTCATGTTATTCACCAAAGCACCAGAGGACAGGACAAGAAACAATAGTTGGAAACTGAACAAAGAGAAAAGCAATAAGGAGAAATAAGGAAATAAGGAGACACTTCCTGATAGTGAGGACAGCTTGCCTCCAGAAATCATGGGTGCTCCATCACTGGAGATTTTAAAGAAGAGACTAGACAGTCACTTGTCTGAGATGATATAGGTTCTCCTGCTTGAGTGGGGGGCTGGATTAGAACATCTCTAAGGTCCCTTCCAGCTCTATTCTATTCTATTCTATTCTATTCTATTCTATTCTATTCTATTCTATTCTATTCTATTCTATTCTATTCTATTCTATTCTATTCTATTCTATTCTATTCTATTCTATTCTATTCTATTCTAGTATCACCACATCAATTATCCACATTTTGTTTTTTCAATCACAATTAAATCTGTTGTGACATGAGCCAGGACTTTATCAGTTTGTATTTGGAAATCTGCTGATATTTTATTGTGTATCATATCACAAATATGGCCCAGGTATTGATGGATTTGCTGGCATTTTCACCATTCAGTTTTGTCTTTATCAATTTTCTCATTCTTTGGATGTATTCTTTACTGATCACACGTTAACATGTCCATGCTTGATGTTATCCAACTGTAATATGTCTAACATTTTGCAATTTTATAATTTACATAAAAAACATCAAAAATGTATTTTTTTTCTCCTCCTCCTCTCTCATTTATACTGATATCAACAAGAGGCTTGAGAAGAGTATATTTTTGTATAATGTTGTTAACATGGAATTAGGTCAAGAACCTCATTGATCTTGGTTCATTTATTACATGAGGATGGAGGGAAGAAGATGGGAGAAACACTGTGCCCTCTATCCCCTAATCATCATTTCTCCATTTGCAAAAGTGCTACACATGCCCTAGGTTATTTGTAGGTTTATTTGTTTATTTATTTAGCACATTTATATGGCTGACCAATATATACGCAGTGATTCCCAGTGGCTTACAAAACTAAAATCCACAATACAAAACCCAGAGGTCCCTGCCCCCACCTCCATGCAATGACAATGCAATCATACTAGCCACTATTCATTTATTAAGAATTGTTTCATTAAATTATTTATTAGTAGTAAATGGCCTAGAGCAGGGGTGTCAAACTCAATTTCATTGTGGGCCGCATCAGCATTGCGGTTGCCCTCAGGGGGCCGGGTGGGTGTGGCCAGGGTGGGTGTGGCCTACTGGGTGGGTGTGGCTAGAGTGCTTATGGCCTACTGGGTGGGCATGGCCAACTCTACATCGTTCGCATCAAGGGTGCCTATAGGGGCCTGGGCAGGAGTGGGACAGATCTGAGGGTCTCTGGCAGAAGGAGGGTCTCTGGGCCAGGGCCAAGGCAGTGGGGGCCGTTCCCTCACTGTTTCCAGGGTAGCTTCGCGGGCCGCATGAAACCACATCGCGGGCCGGATCTGGCCCCCGGGCCTTGTGTTTGACATGTCTGGCCTAGAGAAATACAACCAGACTCAACATTTGGGGATCTGCCAGCAGACACAGTCTTACTTTTTGTCACAAACATTCAACATTTGAACCAACATTTGTGCACCTCTACTGGACAACATTTAATCAGCTGGCCTGGTGTGTGTGTGTGTGTGTGTGTGTGTGTGATGCAAGCCATTTACCTTATGGTTGGCAGTTTTTAAAGAAATTGCATTCAATGTCTAAAACAAAAAAAAACACCCTCAACTGCCGTCAGTTTTTATAAGCGTAAAGATTATTGTACAAAAATAGAAAATCGGTGCTTCCCCCCCCAAAAGGCAAAGTGTATGTGTGCTCCCATGAAAGGTATCCACAGACAGCCCTCATCTGCTCTGTTTGTTGAATGAAAACAAGCAACTGTGCATTGAATTGACACACTGGTTGAAAAGCAGCTGCTCTGTGTCATCTTCACTACTTGGAGCCAGGCAGCATAAAGAACCACCTTCCATCTCTTTGAAAGATGTCAGAGGAATAGAAATTAGACCATTTCTTCTGCTTCATATTAATCAACTTTGTTTCTCTCATGTATGTGTATACAGATATATATTTTGAGTAGCAACATGACTACTGTGTAGTAAATATTTTGATGCATAATTTAGTTGTTGGAGATCTGTCTAATATAGTGAGGGCAAGTTTTCTCCCTGAGAAGAAAAAGCTGTAAAGGCAGTGTAACTTGGGCAGATATTTGCAGGCTGAGTCACACACATGGAGGCAAATACTGCTTGTCTTGCGAAAGTATTCTTGTAAATCTTTAGAAACAAACAACACCAGTCTCCCAGGACTGCTTGAGACATTCCAAAAAGCAGTGGGCCCTGACTGTCCCTCAGGCTAGGTTTGCATAGAGAATAGAGCATTTGACCCTGACTGTCCATAGATAAAAGTCAACATTTCCCAGTGGCAATTTCTCAGATTGTAGGAGGACATTTCTTAATAATTTATGGTCATGATGGAATGGAAGTATCAGAAATAACAATAATAGGAGAAGAAAAAATGGTATATACTGAATCCAGGTTTGGTTCAGCTTACATTAAAAGGCTGTGAAATCACCCCCAATTATCTTCAAATGGTTGAAATGAGACAAAATATATCAGATGAATGAGACTTAAAATCACTTCAGAAATCTTAAGAGTTGACCATAAGACCTAACCAAAAAAGCCCAGTAAAAATGTATATCATTGATAAATGGTAGAAGGCTTGTGCAAATGAGTGAAGTTTGGGAAGCCTCCAAAATAATTAGCCTAGAAATTTAACTTTAGCTCAATCAATAAATTAAAGGCTAAACAATGGAACTGTTAGATCCTATAGATCCTTGATAGATCATATTGAAAAAAAAATGTTCATAAAAGTTTCTTTGACAAGCTGGAAAGAAATAACAATGTAGGTGCTATCATCAATAATAAAAAAGATGAAGAAATATAGAATATTTAACCAAACAAAAACCAAACCGAAAGAGGAGATATTGGTTAAGAAAATAGAAACTGAACTCAGGATTATCTTAATCGGTTATCTAGTTGCAAATTAGCAAACCTTATTTCAACATGCTTGGTTTCAGAGCAGTACAGATGAAGTGGATCAACAGATATCAATATGTTATAATCTTAAACATGACTTAAAAGAGCAATCTCATTATTCAAAAATGGTAAAGTGGCATTAGTGTTCCCTCAACAAAAATATCCAGATGACAAAGCATTCTGGGACTGCTTTGTCCCAGTTTGGCACAAATCCATTGGAAGGCAACAACGTAGGACAAAACTTAATATATTTAAACTATATGTGGATTTCTGCAGTTCAGGAAGGCTGGAGAAAAGCTGTTGCTTTTTATTGAACTAGCTCAGACTGAATTGGCTCACATCCAACTAGCCAGGCCCTTTGCTGGTAGCCCAAAGTTTTCAGCCTACTTTGTCTGAAAGGTAAGAAATTTCATAAGCATAGTGATATGAATAGCGAAGTGTTTAACGTCAGGGACCCCATGGTTTTGTAGAGCATGACCTATGAAATTTGAAGCAAAAGATGTTTATTTATGCATAAAACAGATCACAAGTCTCTTTCTTTCTTTCTTTCTTTTTTTTTTTAAAAAAAACAAAGTTAGCTAGCTTACAATGGATCTATGAAATTCAATTTACTTAATAAAAATAATCCTGGAAAACTATATTCGCTCAGCAGTTTAAAGAATTTCCACAATTAGTATTGCAAATCCTGTAGTTCCTAGGGCACTCTGGACATCAGAGATAGATCAAAGAGATCCCCAGAGCTGAAGAGACAGTTAATCCAGTTTGGATATAGCAATTATTCTCAACTACCGGTAGCAAGAACTTTGGAGTAATCCTTAAGCTTTTTCCCTCTGTTGAAATCAATGGAAGAAAATGTGTTAGTTTGTTAGCTTGACCAAAAAAGATATAAAAGAACAGAAGAACTCCATTTTACAAACTTCTCCCTGGTGGATATAGCAATTCGTGCATTTATAATTCCATGCCATGTCAAGTAGGATTTAGATTCTAAGTGAAAAAAAAGAAAGAACCTAAGTATTACAAAATTACTTAAGACAGCCAAATGTTATAGGATTCCGTAAATCATTGTTTAAAAATCAAGACCAAGGATAATATAGATACTCAAATATGTAGCTATGTTGGCTAATTCTTACTAAATAAACAGCATTCAAATGCAGATGGAAGAAGATAAATGGATATACCAGTGAAGTGAAAGTCTCTGAAATGTTGGTGAGAATGTTTTTTTTAATTCATAAGGTGTTGTTAATCTGTAACAGACTAAAATAGCTTTTTCTCCAGAAATTACAATAAAATTAGGTTGAGTGGAACAAAAGTGGCTATTTAATGTCCAGACCTATAAACAAGAATTGCGTAATTTACATTGGATAACACCTTTTTTTTACATAAGCCATTTTAAATGAAGACCATCTTTTAAAAATTAAACCTTAATTTCCAGTTCCATATTTTCTAAAATAAATAAAGTCTTTGAATATAAATATATCAAAGGGTGACCTAAAATCATAGAGATATAGCTTAGATTGAGGTGAAGCTCAAGTACACATAGTTATACCTGGAAAATATCAGCAGCTCACTGCTGGTTATCTTTAAAGGCAAATTCATGCAAATAATTAAAAAAAAAGTAAAAGTGTGATTAAGTCACTGTGAATTCTCCCTCAAGAAAACATTGAGGATTACAGGCTAGCATGTCGTTATCATTCCTGAGACTGGAAACAAAACACTGATATAAACATAGTATCCAAACCACAGAACATGACTTGTTTAAAAAATTAATGTCTGTGAAGTAAGGCAGGAAACGAGATTTATCCTTTGGGGAATTTTTTGGCATGAACAGAGAACTAGGCATCCTCAGAACCTGTCATATCCTTCATCTCTCATGGAGCTCTGAAGTAAATCAAATTTTACTCAAGTTAAGGAATGGGAGCACATACACCATCTGAAATGTGTAGCAATCCTTCTGTTTGACATGGCATTAAACAGAAGAAGGCAAATTAGGCTGTGTTGCCTTAAGGATTATTGTTACACATTGTATGCCTCCTGCCTGTGACAGTTGGTTCCTCTCCATGAGAGAAGCTAAGCACAGGCTCCAACTGAGAAACTTAAATGACAGCATGGTGGTCAATTTATTTTGCTTTTTCCTTCTTGCAGAGCATTCTGACATCTTTGGGCAAATTGAAACAAGAGTTGACTATTTCTCAAAATTCTGAATTCATCCAGAAGGGAGGGTAGATGGAAGAAGAGAAATGGATATACCAGTGAAGTGAATAACAGTCTATGAAATGTTGGAATAGAATAGAATAGAATAGAATAGAATAGAATAGAATAGAATAGAATAGAATAGAATAGAATAGAATAGAATAGAATAGAATAGAATAGAATAGAATAGAATAGAATAGAATAGAATGAGTTGGAAGGGACCTTGGAGGTCTTCTAGTCCAGCCCCCCTTCAAGCAGGAGAACCTATACCATCTCAGACAGGTGACTGTCCAGTCTCTTTTTAAAAACTTCCAATGATGGAGCGCCCACAATTTCTAGAGGCAAGCTATTCCACTGGTTGATTGTGTTCACTGTCAGGAAGTTTCGCCTTAATTCCAGGTTGCTTCTCTCTTTGGTCAGTTTTCAACCATTGTTTCTCTTCCTTCCCTCTGGTGCTCTGGTGAATAACCTGACCCCCCCTTTTCTTTGTGGCAGCCCCTCAGATACTGGAACACTGCTATCATGTCTCCCCTAGCCAAACCAAAGTCCCACAGCTGTTCTTTGAATGTTGGTGAGAATGTGTTTTTTTTAATTCACAAGGTGTTGTTAAGGTGTAACAGACTAAAATAACTTTTTCTCCAGAAACTACAATAAAATTAGCAGTTTGATTCTGATGGGCTCAAGGTTGCCTCAATCTTCCATCCTTCGGATGTCAGTAAAACATGTTGGGGACAATAGAGTGACACTCTACATCAGGGGTCCCCAATGTCTGGTCTGTGGACCGGCACCGGGCCGTGGAATACTAGCAACCGGGCCACGCAAACAAGTGAAGCCCCATATACTGGATGCAGGCAGTACATGAAACCATGCCCTCTCTGGTCCATGGAAAAAATTTTCTCCACAGAACCAGTCCCTGGTGCCCAAAAGGTTGGGGGCCTCTGCTCTACACCACTTAAAGAGGGCTGTAAAACACTATAAACATTATATAAGTCTAAGTGCTATTGCTATCATAACTTTGAGTCCTGGAAAATTGCAGATTATGAGGAGCATCAACCAATGGTGGAGGGCACCCATTTGGATTTGTTTTGGTTAAGGTACAAATATATCTACAATATATGCTGGTACTTATGCAGAATTGCTATTCATGTCACAGGAGGATGGAATGATCTATAAAGCTGTCTACCCAAAGTACCTCCTTAGATGCATACATGAGAATGTCAACTGGTGACCCCCAGGGGGAGGGCGTTCTCTGTGGGCACACCAGACCTGTGGAACCATTTACCGGTTGAGCTCCGGATGGCTCCCGACCTCCGCTCCTTCCGACGTGATCTAAAAACTTATTTATTCGAACAAGCCGGCCTGGTCTGATGGGTTTGGGGTTTTAATTATAGATTTTAACTAATTTATTGTATCGGGCACAATTGTTTAATTTGTTTTTAATTTTTGTATCCTATATTTTTGGTATTTATTGCCCTGTACACCACCCTGAGTCCTTCGGGAGAAGGGCGGTATATAAATCAAATAAATATAATATAAATATATATTATATGTACTCTTCTTAGAGTTATTGAAAGGAACCTAGCACAGCCATGCACACATAAACACACCCACACCAAGTTGCACAAAACTGGTATGCCAATAGTATTTTTCTCCAGAACACCTCACATTTCAGCAGGTATGCATTACTGAAATTCAATGAAATGTGAGGATGACGTGGCCTAATGTATTTGTACAGAAGGAAACACAATTTGACAAGCAATTGCTCAGAGCCAAATTGTACGTGACCAAAAATGGCTGAAGCCCAGGTGAGGTGGTCTGCAGCTGTTTCCATGCAAGTTTCAGCAACTCTTTAAAAAATAAAAAAGAGCACCTTTTTCCTTTTGCAATTTTTTTAATCAAGGAAAGACAAACCGTGTAGAACAGTAGGAGCAAAATTCCTTGCAGGATTCTTTTTCCACCCTGGATCACAACCGAAGCCCATCCTAGCCCAGAAGGAAAGAATGGATGGCGTTTCCATTCTTGTGATGGGTTGGAAGTTACTTAGGACTGTGTTTAACTTGGCCTGATTTTGTGTCAGCATTGTGGGTATCTCCCAAAGCTGAGGTTTGAATGTGAGCAACTCCCTCAGCCTGTCTCTTCTCCAGCCATCACCACCACCCCTTTTTGGCTGTTCCATTAGCATAAATCACTGGTCGCTAGCAGATTTCGGAGCCAACCAAGAGATAGTTTCTGTTGGCAGGAGTGTGTTGGATCTTATCCTAACCTCCTTCAGCTGGCACATTTTCAAAGTAGGATTCTACTCTTTGCCCTTTAAATGTACTGTTTTTAAATTGTGCACAGTTCCTGCCTCCCCTCAAGACTTCTTAGCACCTCTGATTAAGCTGCAAAAATTTTATGTAAGAGTCAGATGAGTCAATATTCCATTTTTATCTATGTTCTGACATAGTAAGATTAGTAAACAAAGTGGTGGCTTATGGCAAATGGACACCTCCACTGGGAATCAGATAGCAACTAGCAGATGGTTATTGTAACAACTGATTTCAAGCAACCACTTCCAACAATATCCAAATCTTTACTGACATTTGAGGGTAGGCATGATTTGTTATACAATATTAGATAGCATGAGTTGGCATGTTTCATGTCATTCGGTTCCACAAGTTTTTCAGGACACTGGATAAAGACTTTTGCCAATTTCAACGAAAAGTTGATTAAGTTTATTAAAAACATGCAATCAACTTTTTCATTAGAATTTTACGGTTCATTACACTTGCTTTATGCCATGAATAACTTCATGATTTTGTTATTAGTTAAAATCAGGATAACAGAACTTGAGATCCTCATTGTGTCCTTTATGTGTGTGTAGAAGAGGGAGAATGGGTGTGGTATCTACTAAGAATGTGTGGATAGCTGTCAAGCTTCCAAAAGCACCAGTTAAGTGGGGACATTTAGAAGTGTTTGAGGAACTCAATATTTAGCATAAACTATTAGTTTGGAAAAAGAGAAGGATCTCTTCTCCAGAACTAGAAGACCTCCAAGGTCCCTTTCAACTTTATTCTGTTCTAGATTCAAGAGCTAACCCCCTTCCAAATAAAGGGAAGAGAATGTAAGCTTAGCAGCCTCTGAAAACTTAGACAAAGGCCTTCCCTTTTATCGTTCTAAAGGGAATAAAATCATTGCATCTTTAAGAGAAAAAATATGTCAGACTTATTGTTAGAAGATGGTAAAGGTAACAATCCATAGCAATGAAATTGCAAGACACATGAGCAAGTCTGTGCCCATCTTTAGATCGTTTGGAATATATTTGCTAAACAGTTATACAAGAAAGGTTTTTCATACAAGGAATGAATACTTTAAATGCAGTCTTAATTATTTTAAAAATCCAGAAATGACTGGGCAAGGAAAGAAAGAATAGTGGAAAGCCTGATAACCCAATTTAGTTTGTTTGCTAATTACAATAATGTCCTTTAAGAAATGAACATACACAAAACTATTCTGTAAATGTTTATAACTTCATTTTTTAAACACAGCACTGTAGTTAATGTTTCTACTTATTGTTGGTCAAAATAATCTGTTATCCCACCACTGAACTATAAGTCTATACTGCTTTAGTTTAGCACTTTATTTCACCTTGAAATAAGTACATGGGAGTGCCTCGTTCTATAGCTTCTTCTTCATCAGTAGTTCACTGATTTGGCATGGTATTGCTTTTGATTTTAAAATGGATCAAGTCACTTTATCTTAAACAGGGTCAATGATGGCACTAAACAACTCTTTAATTTTTTTTAAAGTAATTGCAATGCTGAAAGGCTAAAAATAATCTTTTCCAACTTGGCATACTCCACATGTGCTGGAATTTGATTCCAGATTCCCATATATTGACCAAATAGAAATTTTGGGAACTGAAATCCAACCATCCAGAAGATCTCAGTAGGAAGTTCTTTCTATCTATGTGCCTAAGAAATGTTTATAGCCAGATTAAACCTTTAACCATTTTATTAAATTTAGCTTATAAAAGTCCATCCAAGTAGTGCTATATCAAAAATTCTGAAGCTTTAGAATGAAGGTTTAACAGGAAGAAGGGCAGAATCCACACGTGTGTCCTTACATTTCACTTAGTCTTACTTTTTTCATTCCTGTTCATAACCATTTCCCCCTTAACACTTGCATTTTAAGCATATTTCTTTTAAAAATGGGGCAAAACATTTTCATGTAGGGCATGAAATATTCCATACATGAAAAAATACATGCTCCCAAACAGTCAGAGACTGTCCACACATGATGTCATCACAGGATCATATAGTTCATCATATATGGTTACCTACTAATTTCTCTGAGTAAAGAAAGGCAGTGCATCATACTAATTTAGAACTAAAAATGAGTAGATGGGGCCATTCTGAAGATGGGAAGGGAACATATTCCTATTGTTGGATGACTGAGCAAAATCTTGCTATAGTGTTGTATAAGTTTCATTTCCCAATATGGCTATTCATCAAATTGTTTTGCCCCACTTTTTTTTCTCTGGATGGATATATGATTAGTCAAGCTGTGCACCTGATATTATGTGCAATACACGGCACTCCTATATTGCATTTTTTAAAACTTTAAACTAAATGGTGTCTGTGGAGTATATGGTGGGGTGGGAGGAGATGTGTCTCAGGATTGCTGTAGGAGATGACCAGGCTGAGCCCAAGAGAGGGATCAAACACGTCTCCAGACATAAGTCCCTTCACGCCCACAAGAGATCTAAGTTCAGTCCACCATGAATTTCTTATTTACTGCCAAATTGCTTTAATTGTTAGTAGCTCAGATTCTTGTAGAGAACTTAAGCTTGCAATAAATCTTTATACTCATTTGAACTACCTAGATCTCTGATTTCCCTCTTGTTTGAAAACTGCAACACATAACATAGGATATTTAATTTACTTTCTCTGGTGAGAGCTTCTTCTGAGGTCCCAACTGCTGGCTAGAGCCTAATAAAAATTCTATTAGAACTTCTTAAATAAACAAAATGGGTCCCTTTTCGGTGCAATGTCATGAACCCTTTGCATTAAAGCTCAACTGAAATTCCTCAGAACAGACAAAATGAGTGATGCCTTGCTCCATTCCAACAATTGAATACTAATACTCTACTTTTGCTGCATTTTCTCCAACATCCAAGCTCAGTTCTTAGTCAAAATGCTCACAGTAGAACTCTTCTATGTGCAGAAGTGATAGCTGGGGGCAAAGGGTGACATTAATGACACAGAATTATGTTAAGAGCTTTTAGCATCATACTCTTTTTTTTCTAAAATGCACCGTATCTTAAGAAAATAAGATAAGGTTTATATAAATGATAGCAAAAATGTTTTCATAGATCAAATGTAGAAAAATAATAACTCAAAAAATAGAATATGTCACGATCCTCCTGTAGAATATTCTATGACAAGGAAGGAAGGAAGGGAGAGAGGGAGGGAGGGAAGGAGGAAGGAAGGGAGAGAGGGAGGGAGGGAGGATCTTTCTTCCTGACCAGTTCTGAGCCAAGATAAAGAAGAGAAGAAGGAAACATTCCTTCTTCCATTTAATTGTGATAATTAAAAGGTTTTAATTATTATTAATTAGGTTTCTGGTGACTTTTTTTCCCAAAGAGCAAAAAGAACTTGAAGAGATGCGTTTCCTTCAATTTTTCCCATTCAGTGGGGAATGAAAGAGGTGTTATGAGACAGTAAGCTAAATATTGGAGACGATGAATTCCTACTCTTTCTTTTGTGTCACCGAAGCATCTTTTTTTCAGATTCCAACTAGGCATCCAGCTATATAATTTAACATGTCTTGTTCCTGGCTACTTGTTGCAGGGAAAGTCACAATAACTGGACAGAGGGAAGCAGGGTCTCCATTAATGAGAACAACAGGCCAAACCCAAACCCAAGGCCCTCAATGAAAAGAGCTCCAAAAAAAAAACACAAAAAAAAACACACCAGGACCCTGGAGAGCTCCAAATGGCTAAGTTTCTCCCTTAATAAAATAATTCCATAATAATACATGGAAAGCCACTGAAAGATGGCTGGGTTCTACACAATGATCAGCTCCATTTTCTCTAGAGGAGCTGTCTGACCTATTAAAGAGGCCTCAATTTGTATTATAATTCCAGTCTTCTGTAAGTTTGGGAAAATGGAGGTTCTGCTGAGGGTTCATTTGCTGAGTCTGGTTAAAGGGTGTGGCAACTGGTTAAGCAAGTTTTGAATATAGAACTAGCTGACCTTTTCCCAGTGACTCTTCATTCATGTCTTCTGCTGCCTGTTGCAAATCCAAGAGTTGGAAGTAATGAAAGGTGCAGAATAGCAAGAACAACAGTGCCAAACAACTTTAGAGAATTTCTTTAATGAAGCAGCCAAAAATTAAGGACAATCTTTCTGTTGGAGAAAGATATGTGTCCCAGGCTAACATTCTTCCTATGAAACATCTCTTAATGAGAGACTAGAGGGCAACACAAAGAAAAATGCCAGAAAAGTAATTTTGTGAGCCATAAGGTATGGAAGGAAGTTTGAAAATAGCAGATATGGACCAAGGATTAGTGTAGCACAGGCACAATGCACAGAGGTTCAGAATAATGCATACACAGCTGACTGAGATAGTGCCAGATGCTGTCTAGTTTGACTTTTCAAACCTTTCATTCCAACTTTCAGAAGCAAATTCTATAATTTAACCATGCACTACAGGAAGAAGAATATTAAGAAACTGAGGCTTTACCATTACTGAGTTTGCCATTCTCTAGTCTAGGGGTGTCTAACTCAATTTCATTGAGGGCCGCATCAGCATTGCGGTTGCCCTCAGGGGGTCGGGTGGGTATGGCCAGGGTGGGCGTGGCCTACTGGGTGGGTGTGGACAGCTGTACATCATTTGCATCAAGGGTGCCTATGGGGGCCCGGGCAGGAGTGGGACAGATCTGAGGGCCTCTGGCAGAAGGAGGGTCTCTGGGCCAGGGCCAAGGCAGTGGGGGCCGTTCCCTGTTTCCAGGATGGCTTCGCGGGCCGCATGAAACCACTTCACGGGCCGGATCCAGCCCCCGGCCCTTGTGTTTGACATGTCTGTTCTAGTCTCTTATTCCTTTTCTTTGTACATGGTGCCTGTTTCATCTCCTCAGTCATTGCTAGCATTTCATTAATTCAAAACACTTTAGATTTAATTTTCAATGTTCCTTCCTTCATTCAGAAGATTTATATGAGAACATCTATCACAGAGGTATTAATTCTTTCTAATATGTCAGTTCATCAACCAAACGTGGACATAAACAGGCAGGAGAGTAGTCCTTTCTCTTCCCAAATGTTTTTGCTTATCCCTTTTATCAAGTTGATTTTTTTCAGTAATGAACAATTGAATGCATTGAATGTTTCTAATGCCAAACAAATATTTCTCTAGGCATGAGGCCTATTTTTCTAGAATAAGGGAACCATGTACTTTTCCATACATTCTGAAAGAATATATACCTAGAGATAAGATTTGTCAGGTAAAACAGAGGTGGGCAACATTTTAAAAAAAGGTCTTAGAAGTGTTCAATAGCAATATGGTCATCAGACAAATTAGGGCTAAATTTGGCCCATTTTGGTGAACGGTGCAAGTGGTTCTCAAATTTTATTTGGGAAGTTTAAGCTCCCCCTAACATTTTATTGCAATGTGCAAAAAACGGGGGATGAGATGGGTTTCCAACATGTGAGGTAGAATATAAGTGCAAAGATGTGATCTGAATCAGAATGAGAAGCAGAGATACATAAGATTTTCTATAGGTGCTATAAGGCAACCAATCACTACGACCAATGGAGAAATTAATAAATCATATGCTTGAAAAGCGCAAATGATTTGGTGAAGAAAAGTGCATTTCATATTTTTTTTAAAAAATGTTTTGAGTGTCAATGGAGCTACAAAAATATGAAAAACTCCATATTTAACAATACATCTCATAAAGATACCAACATATTTGAATAATTTTTCAGAATGACAACTGTTTTGTTAATGGAACAGTGAAATATTGTTCACTCACTTAAACAATATTGTAGAAACAGTGGTGTACAGAAAGGATATTCCTTGCTGTGCAGTGTAACATAATATGAGCTCCGCTGAGCAGGAAACTTTAATGATATATGCAGTTTTGTTATTAAAAGTGAGTTATATATTTTGCTGTACAGTGGAAAATTGTGACCCAGTATAACATATCTTCACATTGTTTATAACTTGAGGAAAACCAACATTCAGGGTTCCCAGTTCACACAGTAGGAATTACATTTATGTTGGCCAAATGTAATTTATGTAACTGTAAGGAACAATAAAACATGAACTTTATGGTGTTTTTTTAAATTTTAAAATAACACAGAGCTTGTAAAATTGAAGAGACTATTATTATAAAGGAAAGGACAATATCTTAAATGTGAAGCTCATTTTACGGTCATAATTTTTTTAAAGGAGGTGAATTCTTGTATTCCCTATTAGTTTTTCATACCCAGATCAATATACGAATTAATTTTAATGCTGCGCGGCTTGTGTCATTGATTAATGAGATCATATACAAAGCCATTAATTCAATTCTGCTAATAATAACTTGCCTCAAAATTTTAAAACTGATTGGATTCCTTTCTTTATGAACAATCTGTGATTCTCCAAAAATACTTTAACTACATCACCCTAAAAAAAATAATGAATAAAAAATGCAGATCACAATTGCTTTAATTTTAATCTTTCTGTTTGCTCCTTAAGTACTAAAGTATTTTTGGAAAGTATCTTCTTAGTGTTGTTTTTTAAAACCCATTAGAAACTGATATCTAATTTTGTAGAGGGATTCTGAGATTTGAAGTTCAGGAACCTCTGGACAACTAGAGAGTCCCCATTTCTAATTAATTATTTGAACTTTTTATGTTAGCAACCTTTTATGACTCTCTGTGTGTGACTAGGCTGCAATGGGTGCTTCAAAAAGATTTGTAAATATTTCAGATCTTGAGCAAAAGCAAGCCTACCATCTTTTTTAAAAGATGGTTTTTTAAAAGGTAAAAGTTCCCCCGCACATCCGTGCTAGTCGTTTCTGACTGTAGGGGCTGGTGCTCATCTCCGTTTCAAAGCCGAAGAGCCAGCGCTTGTCCGACGTGGTCATGTGGTCATGTGGCCGGCATGACTAGATGCCAAAGGCTGTTACCTTCCCACCGTAGTGGTCCCCATTTTTTTACTTGCATTTTTTACGTGCTTTTGAACTGCTAGGTTGGCAGAAGCTGGGACGAGTAACAGGCGCTCACTCTGCTAGGCGGCACTCGGGATTCAACCCGCCAAACTGCCGACCTTCTGATTGACAAGCTCAGCATCCTAACCCACTGAAGACCATGATTTTCCAGGCTTTGAGTGACTCTGAAAATATTTGCAGCTGCGTGGTAACTTTTTTTTAAGCAGTCACTATTTTACACTATGTGAGGCTCACTGAAATTAACTGATGTTCAAATATTAGCAAGTAAGGGCTTTATTTAGTCCTGTGATTATGTAGTGTAGATTATCCCCATCAATCTAATCCGTACCAATAAACATTTTAGAAATAACTGCATACCAGCATAGTTCTCAAAATTGTTTAGTTTACATAATTATTAGGAGAAACCCAGAGCGGTATTAATAATTTAATTACCTTTTACCTTCCTGCTGAAAGAGTATTAATGATGTAAATTCACTAAAGATATAGAGATAGAAGTAGAAGTAGGGTAGTATGCAGCGTGGTTGGCTAGTTACTAGTATGATTCCAAAGACCATAGCCAATGATACTCTTCCACAAAAGACGATGTATAAAATATATAGCTTTTAGATTCAATTAGTTTATACAGTATATGGCAAAACATTCATTGTATTTAGCATTTCTCTGAAACATAAACAGAAATTCTTGAAGTATTCCCTAAAATGTTTCTTTTTTCTTTCTTAATTTCTTGATGGGAGGGGTGGGAAAAGCCACTTAGTAGAATTTTGTAGAATTCCTCATTTCATCTTCTTGGAAGTCTCCATTTCCTTCCCCTCCCTATATCACGCTCATTATAACTGTATAAGATAAAGAGGATTGTGAAGGGTGCAAGTGGAAAGTCAGATGGCCAACTTGTTGTTGCAATTAACAGCAGCATTAAAAAGAAACTTTTAAGGTATGAGAGAAAGGTTAACCTCTACTACTTCTGAAAATGGCAAGGCCTCCCTTGCTGAAGCAAACATCTGAGAATTCACTTCTAGTTGGGAAAAGTGGATGAAATGGTCCCACTGCCTCTTTTTCTGGTTGCGAACAAGATGGAACATTTCACAAGCCATGTTTTGTAGTGGGAGAAACAACCTGATTCCCACTCAAGATACTTGTGATTTCAACTAGGAGAGACAGGACCAAAGGACTGTGGAAGCTGGGGTGAAAAAGAGCCCAAGGATACCAAGACACACACCTTTATTCAGCACACATTCTTTCAAAAATTCTTGGAAATCCTCAAAATAGGGCACCTTAATTGTCCGTTGTGGTCATTATTCCTGCATTGCAGATGAGAAATGGGCAGCTGAGAGTTGCTTTGTTTCAGCTGAGTCTTCCTTAGGTTCTTTAAAAGTTACTTGTCTTTCCTGGTGGAGGCAGGACCACAAGTAAAACCAATGGTGGAGCTTCAGTGTCAGCCTGGAAGGCACGAAGAACCCAGCAATCTTTCTGCTTGATTTTTCTGTAGAGGAGGTTTCTCTTCACCAATCCCATGAGTCCCAGGGTTGACTGAGAGATCCATGGCTTTAGTGACATTCACAGAAGGTTTGCCCTTTTTATTTTACATTCTTTTCTCTGGCTCTGCTGAGTTTTTTCCCTCTTTCCCCTGACAGCCATCCTGCTAGGGAAAGTGCAGTAAACATGCAGGAATGCAAAAGTTATGCTTTCCATATGACCTTAATAAAAACATTGAAATCACTTATTGAAAAACTCCAATAGCTTTCACATACTGTAAACTTGTGAGGGGGTGGGTGATAAAGTTATACTCTGTGCGCTTCTGGGTGTGCCTATGAGACAAGATATTGTTCCAATCTAAAACTGAATATGTTGTTCATAGGCACCTCTGGTGTTCACACTTACCTGGATCTCCATTGTTGTTCTCTCTCCCCCCCCCCAAAAAAAATTATGTAGGAAATGCTCTGTCAATCTTACAGACATTAGAGGCATCTGAAAAACATATGCAATTGAGTTAACAGGAGCAGGAGAAGATGTAGAGGCAAAGCCACAGTATAAGGAGTTGGAAGGGGTAGGGGAAGAGAAATCCCATGATTTTTTTTTTTGCCCTAAGTTATTTGAAACTTGAAAAATGGACACTCTAAATTTTCTTAGCATGCACTCACATGTATGTGTGAATGAGGGTGGGTGTTCATACATGTGCATCTGTAAGGGTTTGGAAGGAGAAGCTGTGGAAATGGCCCAAGAAAGACGATTCTATAAATGTCTGCAGGGGGGGGGCGGGCTATCAAACAGATGGCTGAAACCTGAGCAGTATTATTTTATTATTTCCTATCACATAATTTGTGTAAACTCCCACAGTGAAATATGAGGTTCTTCTGTACAATCAGTAAAGCCAATCCAGAGAGCAAACCAATATCAATGCATTTGCATCTGGCTGCTTTGATCTGGAGGGCTATTCCAGGAACCCACCCTCTGCTTATTGCCAAGAATCCTGGATTACTCTGGAGAACTGATCAGTTTTTCCTCGGCAGGTCTTAGGTTATTTTTTTTTAAAAAAATAAATGAAACAAGGGGACTTTGGCAAAAAAACAACAGAAAAAACCCCTACAGTACAAGTAATTGTCGACTTACAACTATAATTGACCCCAAAAGTTCTGTTGCTAAGTGAGATATTTGTTAAGTGAGTTTTACCTCATTTACAACCTTTCTTGCCCCAGTTGTTAAGTGAATCACTGCAACTGTTAAGTGAGTGACTGTTGTGTCCCAGGCTACATGAGTCCTTGTTATGCACACAAGGAGAAATCCCTCTTCCAAGAAACAGGCAGCAACCACAAGAAAAAACAACTCCTTTTATTCTCACATACCTGAGTCAATGTCCAAGGCAAACAAACAGTCCACAGAAACTCGATCCTCAACACGAATGGTTGCCTTTGGCAACCAGCACCTCCCACACCTTCCCTTTTATAATTCAGCCAAGGCGTGGCTTCCTAATGCCTTCTCCTTTGCCTTTGGAGCCACCCCATTGCATTCCTCTGTTCTACTCACCTCTCTTGCCTGCGCTTTTGTGCATCCTGGATTTGTCCCAACTGTTCTTCATCACTGTCCAACTTAGGCTTCCAGCACAGCTGTGTCTCAGCCTGAGCGCGAGTAGAGGCTGCTTGTCCAACTGTAAGTCTTAGAGCTCCTCAGAACCTTCCTCTGACTCTAATGTCACTCCAGGCCCCTCCTCTTCATCTGATTCCTCAGACTCAGCTGCCAGATACACTGGCTGGTGAGGAATCACAACAGTAACACAGTTGTTAAGTGAATCTGACTTCCCCATTGACTTTGCTTGTCAGAAAAGCATAAGAGATGGCCACCTGACTCTGGGACACTGCAACCGTCATAAATATGAACCAGTTGCCAAGCATCCAAATTTTGATCACCCAACCATGGAGAGGGTGAAATAGTTTTATGTGTGAAAAACGATCATAAGTCATTTTTTCCCCCAGTGCTGTTGTAACTTCGAACGGTTGCTAAACAAACCGTTGTAAGTCAAGGACTACTTGTACAATTGATTACTTCTTTCTGAGTCAAGTTATCAGTAATTACTAGTCCTGAGGACCATATTTTCTCTCTCTATCACAGGCAATATTCTTTCTGAACCCAGTTGCTAGGAGAAGGGGCGAGAAGCTATTGGTCCTATGCTCGTATCTGGTTTTCAGAATTTCTCCCAACTTCCCACTTATGGGAGAGAGAAAAAATCATTGAGGACAAAGCGGACTTTTTTTTTCCTGCTTCTATGTTTGCAAGCTTCCTTTCAGCCTTTGAACATTATGCCTCATTTCTATGGTTAAATAACATGGGGTTAAGTAGGTTAAGAAGGGAACCTTTTCCAAAAAATGCATCATGGTGCCTTCCATGTAGAAAGACTTTTCATCATAGTAGAACATAGGATTGGATGGGAGGGGGTGAAGGACCTCAAAGTCCTAGCAAGCACTTTCAATAAAAAAACTGGGTTCAGCGGAGGAATGTTTGCTCTGGCATATAAGGCAATTTCCTAAAGCCTTCCTTTTTTCCATCCTGAATGTGATTTTCCCCGCCGCCTTGCAAAAATGAAGCAATGGTTGTCACGATCAGATCCCACATATTTTAAAAAAATCTTCTGCGCACCTTTGTTAAGGAGGCAGGCGGCATGCATGGTTTTTCCACATCTTTACTTCTCTATTCTCATTTTGTTCAAATAGCCAAATATCTGGTATAGATCAGACCGAACAATGTGACACAGTGAATTCATGTGAAAACTATTCACACATGTTGAGAACATTTGGTTGATTTGGCAAAGGAGGAGTAAGACCAGTTTGTATATGTGTGTGTTTGTGTGTGTGTGTGTGTGTGTGTATATATATATATGTATGCTCTAACTACTTCCCGTCCATCAGGAGGAACAGATTCATCCATTGGACTAGGCAGTATACTAGTCATCTCAGAAAAGACCATCTTCCAAAAGCAGGGCAAATAGCTAAATCAATTAGTCATTTTTTTATGAAGCAATTACAAGTTAAAGGAATTTATGTGAAAAGAAATGTGGTTAAAATGAGAAGAGCCCTGGACATTTATTAGAAGGGATGATAAGAATGATTGCACCATCCTGGATTAGGCCTTTGCTTATCTTTATTGCCATATTTTTGCAACGTACTGAAAAGCCATAGACTGGAGTCATAAAAAAACACACACACATACACACACATTTGTGCTAGATTGTTGCAGTTCATTCTACTTACATTCTGTGATAGGCCATTCCTAAACTGCCATTTGACACATGCTCATAAGGATTCAGAATACAGCTTCCATCTGGATTCTTCTGAACACACCACTTTACAGAATTAATTTCATAGGTTCTTATGATTTGGGCCATTCGTCTCTCTTTAGGCTGGAACCCATCTCCAATCTTAACAACTCTAGAAATCTAAATACTCTCCAAACAACAATTTCCAGTTGTTTAGTGAGTCTTGGAACAACTGCTGAACAATACCCCATCCAAGATTTTAGAACATTTCCCCCATTCTTCCTCTGGGCCAGAGATAAACTAGTGTAAAGAAGTTGGTTAGAGAGACATTTTGTTTGCACACTTTTCTCAAACCTTTGGTTGAATGTGCTGAGGCTGGGAGAAAAGTAGAGCCACAGTTTCATCCCTGAATAGCTCTCCATTATGCTTCGTTTCTCAGTCTAGAAAGGAAAATGTACTCTGCAAAACCTTTTCCAAATGTTCTCCATTATTATTTTTATGGTGGGCAGCCATCACCCCGACTCCAGTGTTTTTATAAGGATGCCATGAGGCAGCTCCTTATTAGAAATTTAGCAGCACAGAGCAGAACACAGGGTGTGTGTCTCTGGCCAACTACTTTTTATTTTTAGTTATGATACCCCAAAATATGCATATTTGATAAGACCATCCACAAGCTACATATTAAAGAAATCAACATTTAAAAACTGCGTACTAGTCACAATGAGAACAAAACAAGGTTCAAATTAATGAAGAAGCAAAACAACCATATTTGAGATTACAAAACTAAGAAACTAAAATCACTGATTTAGGAATAAGGGAGTTAATAGTAATAGGGTTGTGTTGGGTGTAGGTTCGATGAGGTGGTTTTTTTTTTGCCAAATATCAATTACAGCAACTGTGTTACAAAAGCAGAACCAAAGAATTAAATGCCTCCTGTGTCATTTTATTTGGGAGAACAAAAGCAAGTTTAGCATATTCTTTTAAATGAATCCCATTGTATACTGTAGATACAGATTAGTCAATGTAAGGGATTTGTATCAAAGTTTGAGTAAGCCTTTTCTCCACAATTAGCAAATAAATCCTTTTCACCCTTTTTTGGTCAAATTCTACTCCTCATCAGCCCAATCATGTTTTGACTGGTTGGTTTGCTATACAACATTTCTACATGAAACAAGGCTCTTAATAAAAAACTAGTCAGGCTCTTGAACTTTATATTTTTCTCTCTTTCTCACAGAACCTTCTGTTCTGTCAATCTCCTAAAAAAACACTTTCTGAATGATCATACTTAGCCCTATTTTTCCACCGTTCTCATTTGTAGCTTTATAGGAAAATAGTCTCTCTCTCTCTCTCTCTCTCTCTCTCTCTCTCTCTCTCTCTCTCTCTCTCTCTCTCTCTCTCTCTCTCTCTCTCTGCAGATATAGCATCTCTTTTTTACAACATCCAAAAGAGTCAAGACTTTTATGAGTTTCTTTGCAAATCCATTGGAATTCTATCTTTTTTGTTGGTACCTTTGAGTCAATGTTGACTCCTGGTAACTGCCTTTTCAGGTCTGTGCAGTTAAACCAAAGATTTAATAGCGCTTGAAAACTCTTCACTTCTGTCTGGAATTTCAGATTAAGCTGAATATGATTCGTAGCTTTAATGATTTGAAAGATATGGATTTCAGATTTTGGAGCCAGTTTTGAGGTTACACATCCTAAATAGTTATCCCTGAATTCTTCTTATTCTAACACTGAATCCTATTTACTAGAAACACTGGTTGTGCCTAATTTGGAACAGAAACTATTCCAAAACACCTTAAAAGGAGCAAAGACAACAATTCACACTGACCAGAGATGCCATGCCTATTCTTACCCATTCATTATATGCAGCCATATTCTAGGAAATGCACATCGGTTATGGCTTCCTCTGTGTTGAGTTACTAGATTGTATGAAGTAGCCTCCAAAACTATTAGAGCTACTGGGAACCAATTTGACCTAGCGGCTAAGCTGCCCTACTAGGAACAGGAAAACCTGAGTTCTAGTCCTGTCTCAGGCACAGATACCACCTGGGTGATCTGGATCATTCTCTCTGCCTTAGGAAGAAGACAGTGGCACGCCACTTCAAGCAAGCAAGCAAACAAAAACAACATTACCAAGAAAATAGAATGAGCTTGTCCTATAGTTGCCAAGACTGACTTGAAGATACAAATAAAAAATGCTGCTGTTGCAGCAACTGTATCTGGCTGCAAAACTCCAAGTGACAAGGAGATCATGGGGAAGAAATAAAGCAAACTCTGGCTTTTTACTGCCATCTACTGATTATCTGGATTTTTGCAGCCCAGATTTAAGCACAGATACAGTAAACCTATGTCTGCAGTACTGAAACAAGATTCTGTGCAGTGAGAGCAAGGGCAACAGAGAGAGAGAGAGAGAGAGAGAGAGAGAGAGAGAGAGAGAGAGAGAGAGAGAGAGAGAGAGAGAGAGAGAGAGAGAGAGAGAGAGAGGAAGAAGAAGGAGGAGGAGGAGGAGCAGGAGGAGGAGGAGGAGCAGGAGGAGGAGCAGGAGCAGGAGGAGGAGCAGGAGGAGGACCCAAAGCCACCTAACTGGCTTTATGCCTGAGCAGGACTAGAACTCAGGAATACATTAGCTCGATACCAAACTGGCTGTCAGAAACAAATATTAGAGGCGCTCCATTCTATCCTATTTGCTCAGGTGGAGACTGAGCACACAGACCTAAGTATGCTTCTTTTCTATCAGCAATGCTCATTGCTTCTAAAATT
Source organism: Vipera ursinii (assembly GCF_947247035.1). Lineage (NCBI taxonomy): Eukaryota > Metazoa > Chordata > Lepidosauria > Squamata > Viperidae > Vipera > Vipera ursinii. The sequence goes on along the minus strand of NC_139512.1, from coordinate 212,181,024 downwards.
AGCAGACCTACCATTGGGGGGGGGGCAGATCTACAATAATCTTTATTGTTGTTGTTTTGAATAGGCAGACCCCAAGCAAAGCCCTGCATTTTATTTGCTGAGCAAATGAGTCAAGCTTAAATCTATTCAGTTCTACTAAACTTTTATCCAATGAAGTCAGTGGCTCACAGTATGCATTAAATGTGAAGCTCATCTTCAAAGCTGTGGTCATTTGGCATGTGAACCTATTCGCCGCAGGACAGCCTTATTTCTAGATCAAAGAAAGAATAATTTTAGAGAATTCTTTCACTTCTCTCCCACATGAATAATAGTTTGCCTAAACACGCATTTTTACATTCTGAACGGAATGGAAAAAACAGGGCTCTGCAACGGCTTATATAACCTGACCAACGCAGATGGCTTCTCATATTTTCAAGGGGATGCAAGCACATCCTGTTACACATCGATAATTCATTTCTAACTACTTGCTGTCTAAGAGCCTGTTCAGATAACATCTTGCTGGGTTCTCACTTAGGTGCTTTAATGCAGAACTGGGAGCCAGTGAACTATGCTAAGAAAAGGCAGCTACTTTTTTTTCCCCTTAGCAAGCAGATTAGCTCCATAAATTGCTCAACTCATCCAGTTTCTACAATAATCCAGGAGCCAGCCTGGCTTCATTGTGTACACTGTATGCACTTGTATGCACAGTATACCCCATATGCATGCCACTGGTCCTGCATTTTATTTACTGCAAATGAAAAGACTAACTGCTCCTTGACAATCCCTTTCCCCTCTCTCAAAGCAAAATAGGTTTAGCTTGCCTCTGCAGGAATGGAATCAAGCAAAGATTGCTATTGAACACAGTACTGACGCTGCCCTAGAAAACACAGGAACATTGTTCACAACAGGATGTGAAGGAACAAACTCCATCCAAGTTTCAGATCTGACATCATGTCTGTCATTTCCTCAAATTATTACATCGTTTCCTTAAATGTTTTGCAATTTTTTCCCCCAAAAAGTACAGGTAGTCCTTGACTTACGACCACAATTGAACCCAACATTTCTGTTGCTAAGTGAGACATTTGTTAAGTGAGCTTTGTCCCATTTTACAATCTTTCTTACCACAGTTGTTAAGTGAATCACTGCAGTTGTTAAATTAATAACACAATTAAGTGAATCTGGCTTTTTTTCCAGTGCCATTGTAAGTCAAAGGCAGCCGTCAAATCCTCAGTCAGATATTTAAAAAAACACATGGAACTTTCTACCAAATGCAACTTTGGTGAACAGGCAACTATAATCCACTTTGTGGGAATTTTTTGAGCAGAGAATGACAAATGTCAGTTAATTTCATGCATGGTTATTGTAGCAGGGTCCATCTAGACTCTGGCTGAAATCTTCATGAACTCCAGTTCCATATTTATGAATTAACAATACAGGGATGGCTCAAAATGTTTTCTCTTATGGTCTAATGATCTAGTTCATTAAAGTACAAAGTACCCTGTTGCTGTGGGTCTCTGGCAACATGAACAATAAATTGAATGGCTTTTTTCCCCCTGCTCCTTTATAAAATTCAAAATCTGTCCTCTAGGATTCATGTGTCACTCTGCCTAATAGTAGGACCAGTTTTGAAGAAATGCCATATTTTATCCAAATCAGCTCCGAGACAAGATGCTCTTCTAGTCGCTTGAATGCTTTGAATTCAGCTGTCAATGCTGCAAGCATTGACATGGTTTTGCATTGACAAGAGGCAGCCTTTTGCTTTAACTGTTTGGTTTTGAATCACTAAAGTGCGGGAGGAATGCAACCCAGATATTTAGACAAGATAAGGGATAGCCACTTCAGAAGGGAAGTGAAACTTCGTGTGTTAAATTAATTGGTAAATGTGATTCATGACGTGTAAATAAGGGAGGGAAATTCTGTATGATGTGGTATGTCGAGGGGAGCAGAATTCAGATTCTGGCATCCACCCATGAGTGCCGATGCTCCGTTTTCATTATTATAGATTTTTTTGAAATAAACATTCAGGCGGTATACTTTGATCTGTCTTATTAATCGGAACCATGACATCAGCTTTGCCAGCTTCTCACAACCCTTCATTTGCTAGGCAATTGAACTAGAGCAGGTTTGTATTGAATGTTCTCAAAGGATCGGAGGTAGGGGAACAAATTATGCTTTTGGTAGGTCTACTCACACTTTTGACTGTTACAGAACCATAGAACTGTAACAGGTCATCAAGCCTCAGCCTCTGCTTATTGTAGGCATTCCAGTCACAGCATCTTCAACAGACAGCTATTTCTTCATTTGAAGGGAACACATCACTTCCTTGTAATTGATTCCAATTTCAGACGGCTTGCATAAGTTTTTTCTTTCTTTCAACATTCAGTTGGATTTTGACTTTCTATACCTTAAATCCATTATTCTGTGGCCTGGATTCTAGAAAATGGAGTAGAAGTTTTTTTTTTTAAAAAAAAATGCTCTGCACTATGCTTTCAAGTAGTTGGAAAGTATGATGAGATATCTCCTTTTACTCTTTTCTTCTCAAGGCTAAGCATTCTGGTAAACTCGTGAGATTCATTTTTCTCGCCATGCACACGTATACATAACCCAAACTAGACTGTTGTTTCTCTGTGTCATAAAATGCATGTGGGCATATGCATAATTCTGTATTTATTTATTTATTTATTTTCGTCATGTTTATGTAGTCTATATCGGAGGTGGTGACTCTTTGAGAGCTGAATGCGACAAAATTTCATTTTAAGGTGTGCCGATTAGTGTACATTCAAAGTGACAATAAAGTTATTATTCTATTCTATTCCTTGAACCCTCTTTGCCTCACAATGAGACTTGAATGAGTCTCATTGTGCTGCATAGGCCACCTAGTTGGTAGGAATGCACACAATAGTATGTTGGCTTATAAAGTAGTATCTAGGTTAGAGATCCTAGTTTGTTTAGAATAGTCTTTAGAATAGTGAGATCAAACTGGGCTTTGGTTGTGCTCTTGGCATATTGATCAAGATGTGCCTAATCTATCTGGCACTATCCTTGTCTTTAATAGGGACAGCTGCAGGTGGCCCAGGTACAGCTAAGGCTAATAGTTTAGTTTTTGAAATTTCATTAGTTTTCATCAAAATTATTAACAAAAACATTGAAGAGTACAGATACAAGATTGAGTTTTTCAGCACCTCAGTTCATCAACCTCATTTCAGGTTGATGAGGAAACATTGTTGAATATAATTTTTGAAATAGCTGTACATTCACTTAACAGTCATGACAGCCAATTCTCAGATAACTAATTTGATAACCAAAATGTAATGAGCACTTCATCAAATGAAATCAATGTATTATATACTCCAGAAGATAGGCTTAAGATACAGAAGGATCTGGACAGACTCGAACACTGGGCACTATCTAACAAAATGAAATTCATGATGGTAGAGATATATGCCCCAAACCATAACCAAGAACAATTTTTCAAAACACTTCACAATAAGATATGTAGCATTGATTATGAGGAGATTTGTTTAATAGGAGATTTTAATGCTATCCTAGATATAAATTTGGATTATATGGGAAAGACGCTTAGGAAAAAGAAGAGAAGAACTCTACCGAGATCTTTTCTTAACTTGGCTGAGGAACTAAATATCCAAGATGTCTGGAGGGAAAGAAATCGTAAGGCTAGACAATATACATATTACTCCAACCGACATAACTCATGGTCTAGAATAGACATGGTATGGATGACGAAAGAAATTAGTTCAGAAATAGACGAGGTACATATAGCGACAGGTACTTGGGCAGATCACAATCCTATTAAACTTATCTGGAAAGGTTCCAAAAAAATATCCAGATGGACGCTTCAAAGAGCAATTTTAAAAGAAGACGAATTCAAATCTAAGATGGAGAGAGAACTAAGTTTTTTCTTTAAGGAAAATAAAGCTATAGACACCTCAGTACAAAACAATTGGGATACAGCTAAGGCAATGATGAGAGGGGTAGCGAGGGCATATATGGTATATAAAAATAAGGGGAAAAGACAACAACGGGAAAGATTAGACGAGGAATATAAGAGCTTAGAAGTTACACTCCAACAAGATCCACAAAAAGAGAATATCAAGCAATCTATGGATCTGATTAAACACAAACTTAACATTCTAGACAAAGAGAAATTGGCACAACAATTGAGAAACACGAAACAAAATTTTTTTGAAAATGCAAATAAACCGGGCCGGTGGCTCGCATACAAATTGGGAAAACAAAAGGGGAAAAACTGGATTCACGAACTACGAGATGAGGAAGGGAGAATATTCCACCAGGAGGAAAAAAAAAAAAATTATAGCCCAGGAATTTTATGAACGTTTATACAAAGAAGATAGCCAGGCAAGTGTGGAGAAAATGGAGGAATATTTTCAAAGAGCCAAACTACCTAAGGTCACAGAAGATACCAGAAATATGTTAAACGAGGAAATTCGATTATCTGAGGTGATAAAAGCTATTAATGCACAAAAGAATAATAAAGCATCGGGACCCGACGGTCTTCCATCAGAGATTTATAAAGAATTACAAAATATCCTAGCTCAACCCCTAGTGGAGGTATTTAACGCAGTATTAGAAGGCGCAAGGACGCCTAAATCTTGGCTAGAGGCATACATAACCCTTATTCCGAAAGATAACACAGACCATACATTAATCCAAAATTACAGACCCATATCACTTCTTAACTCGGACTACAAGATATTTACATCAATTATAGCGGAACGATTGAAACGATTTCTGAATGATTTCATACACGCAGATCAAAATGGTTTTCTCGCTAAGAGACACACTAAGCACAACATTAGAATAATATTAGATACATTGGAGTACTATGAATTACATAGCGAACAACAGATGGCATTACTTTTCTTAGACGCCCAAAAGGCATTTGACAATGTTAAATGGTCTTTTTTGTGCCAACAGCTTAGCTTTATGAATATGGGAGAAAAATTTATAAATATAATTAGGGCAATTTATGACAATCAGGAAGCAAAAATAATTATTAATGGGGAAGCATCTAGCAAGTTTCAAATCCAAAAGGGAACACGGCAAGGCTGCCCCTTATCACCGTTGCTGTTTATATTGACTCTTGAAGTATTAACGAGAACTATAAGAAACGACCCAAAGATAAAAGGATTAACCATTAAAAAGGAAACCTTTAAATTGCAAGCTTTCGCGGACGATCTAGTTTTTATTATGGAGGATCCATGTCAGACGGGACCAAAGCTATTGGAAGAATTATCTAAATATGGTGAGGTTGCCGGACTGCGAATAAATAGAAATAAGACCAAGATGATTGTTAAAAATATGACCAATAAACAAAAAGGTAATCTGGCCGAAATCACGGATATAGAAATAGTCAAGAAAATAAAATATTTAGGGATTAACATTACGGCTAGATGCACTTCACTCAAAAAGGATAATTATGATAGTGTAGTGAATCAAATAAAAGGTGACCTGGAAAGATGGGGAAACCTAAAACTCTCATTATTGGGAAGAATCGCTGTCATTAAGATGAATATTCTGCCTAAAATCCTGTTTCTGTTTCAGAATATCCCAATTCAACTCGACTCTAAATTTTTTCGAAATTTGGATAAATTATCACTAAATTTTATTTGGCAGGGGAAAAAACCAAGAATTAAATTGAAATATTTACAAGACACGAAGGAAAATGGGGGTTTTGGATTGCCAGACTGGGAATTATATTACCACGCCGCGGCCCTGAGCTGGATTAGAGAATGGGTAATCTTGAGAAATAGAAGACTATTAACTTTAGAGGGTCACGATTTGCAATATGGCTGGCATGCTTTCCTATGGACGGAGAAACAAGGTCTTTTCTCGCATTTTCAAAGACACCGGATCAGGCAAGCGCTACTCAATACTTGGAAAAAAATTAGATCTCACAATTACACCAAAATACCGGTCTGGCTATCCACCCTTGAAGCGATAGTTTACCCAAATCTGTTTGATTTGGGTAACATAATCTCATACAAGGATATTCTGAATGAGGAGGGGGAATTGAAACTTAGGAATGAACTAGAATTACAAGGTATAAAACTCGATTGGTGGGCCTACTTACAAATCCAATCGAGATTTAGGAAGGATAAAAATGAATGGGGGATATATACCTCTGAAACAGCATTGGACAAAATATTATTGGGACCGGACTCTAAACAAATAAGGAATTTTTATAAATTACTTTTGGGATATAAGCTGTTTGAAGAGCAAGTGAAAGACCCCATGTTGATCTGGGCTAACAATTTAGGACATAACATCGACCTAGATACTTGGCAAACAATTTGGGATAGGAATAAAAGGATAACACTGGCCTCATCGTATAAAGAAAATTTATTTAAAATGTTTTACCGATGGCATCTTCCCCCAGCCCGCTTAGCAAAAATGTACACAACAGCATCTCCCAAATGTTGGAAGTGTTCTGAAGAGATAGGCACATACTTCCACACGTGGTGGTCTTGCAGTAAAACACAAAAATTTTGGAGAATGATTTGGATTTGGCTGAAAGAAATATTGAAACAAGATCTGGAGTTTAGTCCAGAACTTTTCTTGTTGGGAATCACGAAAGAGAAATATCCTAAAGATGTGCTATACTTAACGATCCATATTATCACAGCAGCTAGAATATCATTTGTGCAAAAATGGAAAAAGAATGAGATCCCAGGACAAAAAGAGGTTATTAGGAAAATTTGGGATTGCGCTGAAATGGACAAATTAACTTTGGAATTAAAGAATAAAGATCAATCAGACTATTATAGAATTTGGAACAAATTGTATCTTTGGATGGATAAAAAGAAAGGTCTCTATTAGGTTTTACAGACTAGCTCACTGTTTTAAATATTGTGGTATTTCACCGATTTGTAATCTAAGTGTATTTAAGTGTATTTTTGATGTACATATATACATGTATATATATATATTTAAACATTGTAGACAAAAAGGTTTGTCAGCTCGCTGGTACTGTGTCCAATGTTTTTAAATAATAAATTTAATAAAAAAAAAAATGAAATTCAATGGTGAAAAAAGTAAGGTTCTACATTTAGGCAGGAAAAATCAAATGCATAGGTATAGTATAGGTGGTACCTTGCTCAATAGTAGTAACTGTGAGAGGGATCTCGGAGTCTTAATAGACAATCACTTCAATATGAGCCAGCAGTGTGCTGCAGCTGCCAAAAAAGCCAACACAGTGCTAGGCTGCATTAACAGAGGGATAGAATCAAGATCAAGTGAAGTACTAATACCACTTTACAATGCTTAGTAAGGCCACACCTGGAATACTGCATCCAGTTTTGGTCACCACGATGTAAAAAAGATGTTGAGACTCTAGAAAGGGTACAGAGAAGAGCAACCAAGATGATTAGGGGGCTGGAGGCTAAAACATATAGGGAACGGTTGCTGCAATGTGTATGTGTATGTGTATGTGTATGTGTAGTTTAATGAAGAGAAGAGTGAGGGGTGACATGATAGCAGTGTTCCAATATCTCAGGGGCTACCACAAAGAAGAGGGAGTCAAGCTATTCTCCAAAGCACCTGAAAGCAGGACAAGAAGCAACAGATGGAAACTAGTCAAGGAGAGAAGCAACCTAGAACTAAGGAGAAACTTCCTGACAGTTAGAACAATTAACCAGTGGAACAACCTGCCTCCAGAAGTGGTGAATGCTCCAACACTGGAAGTTTTTAAGAAGAGACTGGACAGCCATTTGCCTGAAATGGTATAGGGTTTCCTGCCTGAGCAGGGGGTTGGACTAGATAACCTCCAAGGTCCCTTCCAACTTTTTATTATTATTATTATTATTATTATTATTATTATTATTATTATTATTATTATTATTATTATTATTATTATTATTCAAGCTCTGAAGCCTAAACACTTAGTGTGGAATTCATGGTAAAACATCACAAGCTCTTTCACACAATCATTTTTTGCAAAGTATGGATGATTTGCCTCATTACAAATGAAAAAGAGGGTGAATGGGGTCCCTGAATTCTGCTTATGAACACAAGTTACTGTTTTGATGGAACTCAATTATAATTATAATTATTATTATCTGTAATATTCCCACAATTTACTAAGGATGCTGCCAGAAGATAAAGTGAGATAATGTTGATCAGGCAAAAAATATTCTTGATAAATTCATCTTGTCTTTATTTATTGTTGTACTGTTTTCAAGGTAATTATAAGTAATCTCTTAATGATCACAAAAACCCTTCATGTAAGGCTGACTGGTCTGTAGATTTCTAGATAGCAACAGCACTTAGACTTATATACTGCTCCTCCTTTATTTTCCTTTATGGAGACAAGAGACAACAATTATTTTAATCTTCATCTATTCTCCAGATCTGAAGGATACAGTAATACAGGGAGATACAGCCAGGCAATTACCAAATCCCTTCATTAGTCTAATGAATTCATCTCACCTTGGAGATTTAACTGCAAACTAAACACTATCACTTGACAATATCTTTATCAGGTCCAACCTTCCAACCTATTCCTTCATTCTGCTCTCAATCTGTCATGTGCATACCTGCATGTAGTTGTGTGTGTGTGTGTGTGTATACCTATGCAGATATGTATGCTGTGCTATCTATATTGGCAAAGCCAAATGTTACACACAATGCACTTTCTTTTTCTTTGGCTTTTGAAAATTGTTAAAAGAATGGATTAATATGGAAAAGTGAGCCAACCAAAAAGACAAAATGAAAAGAAACATTGTTGTCCATTACAAATTTAGATAATTTGTTCACCAATTTCAGAGCTGAGTTCCATTTTGATGGAACTTATTATTTTGTGAGCGACTGAGGGCTACTATGCAGATAGGATATGATACAAATGTAGGTGGGCAGAATGTTGTACATTTATTTTCCAAAATAAAAAAAAAGTTTAATAAAACTCTGCAAATTCATGTAGTTTCTTTTGTGCATCAGTGCAAAACATTATTATATATCTTAAACAATTATAAAAAATACCCTTCTCACCCCTATAGGTGGTCTCTGTCTTTCTTAATCTCAGGTTCTTTATCAGAGGCCTGGGATTTTGAGGGTTCTGTGCAGGATCTTAAATGACCCTAGCATTACATTTTTCTGGATACAGAACTCTGAAGTTGTTCTTCAGGTCTGTTGGGGTCTACTCCACCAGCTTAGGGTTTATAGCCCCGAGTGCTCCTACCACTACTTGTACCATGCTTTTACTTTCCACATCCTGTTTATTTCCACCTTCAGGCCCTGGTACTTCTCCAGCTCCTCATACTGTATTCCTTCTTCCTAATGTTGCAATGCTACACTGCTACATCTATCACCATTTCTGTCTTCTGGTCCTTGTCTACTACCAAGATGTCTGATTGATTGGCCAGTACTTGCCTGTCTGGATCTGGAAGTCTCATAGGATCTTAGGTCTCTTATTTGCTATAACCGTCTGTGGAATCTCCCATCTGGATGTGGGAGGGTCCATACACTGCACAGATATTCCTGTACAGTATGGCAGCTACTTGCTTGTACCTATGCATGCTGTTCCTGCCTGCATTTTATACCCTGCCACTATGTGTTGTATTTTTTTCTCTCTGCACAGTCTGCACATTGGGTCCTGTCTAGTGAATAGACCCCTGCTTCTATGGATCTGGCGCTTAGTGCCTATTCTTGTGCTACTATGATGAGTGCCTCAGTACTGCCTTTTAGTCAAGCTCTTTCCAACTATCTGTTGATGGTGCATCTCACATAAAGCCCCTGACTCGCCATGCCACTTCTTCTGCTTGATCTTTCTCCCATGTCTGCCGCTGCCTCAGGCAAACTTTTAGAAGCTCATCTTTGGGTGCCATCTTACTGATGTATTCCTGGATGCTCTGGATTTCATTCAGGACAGTGGCTTTGACATATATAGAGAATGCAAATCTTTATAGTGGTTTCCCCCCCCCCACTGTAGACAAGTTTATTAGTTACAATAACGGTGTAGGGTGTGTATGTTGTGGGTGAAGGAACTGAAAAAACAAAGGTACATGAGTTACATATGTTCTTTATGCAAATGTTAAAATAATACATCAGATTGCATCTGTTCCATTTTGGAAAGAGTATCAAGCAATTCCAGATTCAAATCAAGAGAGAAATTTGAAAGAAAATTTTACTTAAAACAGCCAAACTTTCAAAGTCATGTGCCAGTCCAAACCTCAGAGAATTCCATATGGCCTGCAGCACTTGAAGTCAGGGCTGATTAAATTTAACATGGAGATTGTATTCAGCTACGGCATTCATTCTTCTGCTTCTGTATTATTTTTCTGTTTTGAATTTATAATTATAACTTGCAAAGAAACTGTTCTATTAAGAACTGTAAACTATTACATTTATCACATGAAATACATTAGTCCCCAAAAGCAAGTGGGTGCAAACTTTAAAAAAATATGATTCCTGGTACTTCCTGTGCATTGCACGTTGTGTTCTGCTGTAAGCAGAGGGAAGTTACACATGTGCAAATAGCACAGTTACAAGATGGAGCTACATGTATACAAAACTCAGCAATTTCTGGCAATGTCTTTATGCAATGTAGCTAATTAAACAATATAAAAGAGCTACAGAGAGAGCATTTTTATAATGCATTTATTTCTATTTAATTTTGACTGGAATAAATTATTTTGCTCTGTGAAGGTTTAATTCTTACTGCATTAAATACCCAAGTGATTTTTAAACCTTGAAAATAAAGTCTGCATATAAAAGTACAAGTAAATACAATTTTGTTGCCAAAGCCAATGAATGTCTAGCAATTTGCAACTTAGATTATAAAAAATATTTTATCTTGTGTTTTGGCATTAGCATAAACTTGGAAATTTAAAACTGAGACTGTAGAATATTGGAAAGGAGCCTGAAACATGAGTCTCAACATGGATAAGATGAATTCATGCATAAATACATTTTCTATGAATGCCAGTGCTTTGATTTCTAATTGTTACGTAATGCATTATCAATTAAGAATTCAAGATTCATATTAGGTTTGGAATAGTGAAAATCAGAAAAGGATTTGCATGTTATATGGTATAGCAGTAAAAAATAGAGGTCATGTCAACAAGTATTTGCTTTCTGTATAGATCCTAAAATACAAATGAGTAAGCGTGCAATTTCCATGGATGTTTTCGCTTTCTAATCAACAAATTGTTTTTCCATTCTATTAATAAATAGCAATCACCTTCATATTAAAAGGGTGTTTGTTCAGCATTTTAGGGGAAAATACAAATTGTGATCATGCATATTGAAATACGTGTTTTTCTGAATTTTATAGTACTTTGTAATAAAAAAATCCATGCTAAAATTTGTACATTAAAGGGAAACGTACTGTAAATATATTCAAAAAAGTACCCAAATAAAAAGCTGTATGGAATAATTGCTCAGAAAAATGAATGCATTTCAGAAAGTTAATACTTTAAGAAAGTTAAAGAATAATGAATGCAATGAGAAAAGTGCACATGACAATACATATGAACATTTTTGCATATATTTTGCTAAATATTCTGCTGAAACAACGGGAGGTAAGATAATTTCATGAAAACCAGGCTGATATAATGAATTATCTTTTTCACAGAAAGGGAAACACCACTGTTGTAATTGCATCCTCTGTCACCTTGTCTGACCTCTGCAATGATATTCCCCCCCAGCCCCCAAGGGATGCACATAGCTCATATCCTGGTGATGTTTCAGAAGCCTTCAGAAACTTGACTGATTTCCCAGGCCTTGAAGTAGGGAGCTTGTGAGGCACCTGTTGGTTGCATTTTTTTTTGGTACATGGAGTATGATTATCTTGATGCATAGATTTTCTTTCAACAGTTTTCTACTTTTTAACTGTGAGTGACCCACTCCAAAGTCATTATGAAGTTGGATGAACTACAAATCTGCATTATAATCATTATGGCTCATTGCAAAGTCAGCTAGATTTTTAGACTAAATTTGGCATTTTTATCCACCTATCGAGTCCTTCCCAAGGACCTGCGATAGGCAGTTGTTATTGTTGTCATTATTACTATTATTAAATGTGAAGTGATAGTGTTCATTGAGGTCAGTTCATGACGTACTGGGAGAGATACATAGAGATATATGAGAGCTGAAGTATTCAATATAAGCAGGTGCCACTAATTTGCATGCCCCTTTGTAAATTCTGGTCTGGAGTTCCATCAAAACAGTAACTTGTGTTCATAAGCAGAATTCAGGGACCCCATTCACCCTCTTTTTCATTTGTAATGAGGCAAATCATCCATACTTTGCAAAAAATGATTGTGTGAAAGAGCTTGTGATGTTTTACCATGAATTCCACACTAAGTGTTTAGGCTTCACAGCTTGATTTTAATAATAATAATAATAATAATAATAATAATAATAATAATAATAATAATAATAATAATAGTTTTAATGGTACACACAGCATTGTTTCCACTATTTTAGCTTTTATGTTACTTTGATATATCCATATATCAATTAAAAAAATATTTGCCATATAAACTGTAGGTGGGCTTAGATCTTATATTTGCTTCTCTTTACAGTATGTTTATTCACTTATTAGCTTTTGAAAAATATCCTACTTAATATGCATCAAGAATAGAAACTATATTAGAATGTGTGGAACTGTTCAGTTCATTTTCCATTAAAGTTGCCTTTTATAGAATAAAAGAGGAAATTGGCATATCTATAAAAATGAGAAGGAATTGATCCTTCACACTCAGTTTTTACACATACTTAATAAGGAATGCATGAGATCTAAAATGAAGACACTTAACTAATAATCTCTGTTGTAAATGGGAAAATTTCCAAACTTCCAAACATTGGAACCAGTTACACACTTGTTAGAGTATGCAGGTAAAGAAGCAGTTCTTTTTGCATTACTATGAATGAAGGATTCTCTTCTTGAAGTGAATTTTAAAAAATATTGAATTCAGAGTAAGGAATTAATATGATGTAGTAGGAAACCCTGTTGTTTCAAATGAAATGAATGTGAACAATATTAGGTCTGTAAGATCATAGTGTCATATGGATTCACTTGCTATTCTATCAAATTTCCAGTTATTTTTAAAAGCCACAAAAATGTTTTTTAAACCACATCAAAGTTTTCATTTACACAACTGTCCCTAATTTATGTTTTAAAAAATTCAGCTCATATATTATGGGCTGCACTGAAACTGAGGTTAGATTACAAACACACATACACACAGAGACAGCACACATGCTAGGATACCCCAAAAGTTAGAATCTTAATATGTGCTGTATTTGGAAATATGTCTATTTTCTCAAAACACTGAATTCATTCTGTTCTTTCTTGCATACATAAAAACTCACGATCAAAGCCATGTGAAGACAGAAAACTATCCAAAGTCATAAGGATGTAGGAGGGCAACAAAGAAGGCAAGGTGAGTCAAGAAAGTCTACTCAGGATAATCAGTTATAATATAATAATCAGTTATTGTATTCAGTTATAATAATTCAGGTTCAGAAAAATAAGTCATGTCAAAATTGCTCAGGTGAAGACTAAGGTAAGTGACATCAAAGAAATTTAGTCTTCAAAGTCATGCTGAATTATAAAAAAGGCATTACCAAAAGCCAGCATGGGTTTATCAAAAAGAGATCATTTCAGACAAATCTTATTCCATTCTTTGACCAGTTGACAAAATAAGTGGACTAGAGGAATGCTGTGGATATAATTTACTTGGACTTCAGTAAGGGTCTCCTAGTTTATATTCCAACACATTAACTACTGTATCAAACTGGCTTTCTGTTCATATGTTGGTTTTCATCTGTAATTTTGAATATCATATACATTTTTATGCAATTTTGTCTAAAGTACCTACCGTATTTTGGAGGCATTTTTCTAAAATATATACTTTTTTTATTATCAAATATCTTTTTAAAAAAGCCATTAACTGTATTTTTCCACTCTGAGAAATGCAAAAAGTTCATATGTGAGCTTTCAATGTTCAGATCAGTTGAGTCCATAAGAATTTAAAAAGAAACATGCAGGTTTTCACCACCTACCAATGTCCCCAAATGAAAAATAACATTGGGATTTCTGTAAGAGAAAGAATTCAAATAAATCCAGCTGAATCCTTTTTAGCAAGAATGGGCAATCTTTTCTCTGTCAAAAACCAAATTCCTTCAGGAGTAATTTCTTGAGGAGGCACACGTGGGTGGAGTTGAAAGCTAAACAATGGGTTGAAATAGAGTCTTAAGTGTATAGGGACATCATTCTCTCTTTCCCCTTTCTGAGACCTCTTCCATCTCTCCTTAGCTTTTCCCACTGTCCATTTTTCACAGCATTAACTATACATTTTATTCCAACTGATGCTTTGCACTGTTCTCTTCCCCCCCCCAACTTATTTCTGTTTTAGCTATTTTGCTACATATGCCATTCTGGCATTGTTGCTGATCTGGCAGAAGGATAAAAACCTTTATTCATCTAGCCAACGAGATAAAATTCTACATGTTGTCTTAGATGATACCTTTTTCCCCCTACATCTTGTTGTTTTTCAAATAATTTTATTAAAAGTTTTTAAAATAAAGATTAAAATACAAAGTAACATAAAGTAGGGAAGGAAAAAAGAAAGAGAAAGGAATTGGAGGAAACCAAAAGGACAGCAAGTAAAGTAAAAGTAAAATAGAAAACAGAGGAAAAAAAGGTATAAAGAAATGGCTGCCAATATTCTTTACAGTAGTAATCAGTACACTTATAAATTTACCACTTTCTCTAAAGTTACAGTAAGTCTCTAGTCCTCAGCTTATAATGTTCACTTTGCAACCATATGAAGTTGAAAGTTGAAAGACAACTTTCAAAGGGATAGGGAAGGTAAAGATGGAGTGGGGACTAGAACAGATCCATGTGAATATTTTTCCCCCAGAGTCACCAGATTTAACCAGAGCAGCAGGATCCGTAGGAAAGACAGATTTGAGTTCTAGATATAGCTGCTGACTTCAGAAATAATTGGGGAGACAGAATTCATCAGATCAATCACAAACTAGTGTTTTTCTTAATTTGTCCTACCCTACCATAATCTTAGGGTAGGACAAATTAAGAAAAACACTAAGGGACGCGGTGGCTCAGTGGGTTAGGACGCTGAGCTTGTCGATCAGAAGGTCGGCAGTTTGGCGGGTCGAATCCCGAGTGCCGCGTAGCAGAGTGAGCGCCTGTTACTCGTCCAAGCTTCTGCCAACCTAGCAGTTCGAAAGCATGTAAAAATGCAAGTAGAAAAATAGGGACCACTGCGGTGGGAAGGTAACAGCGTTCCATGCGCCTTTGGCATCTAGTCATGCCGGCCACATGACCACGGAGACGTCCTTGGACAAGCACTGGCTCTTCGGCTTTGAAACGGAGATGAGCACCGGCCCCTAGAGTTGGAAACGACTAGCATGCATGTGCGGGGGAACCTTTACCTTTACCTTTTACCGTAATCTTATCACGGATTATGTCTGCTCCTTTAATTTCTTCCATTTTATAAGCTTTATAATTTAACTGAAATGGAATGGAATTACTGGACACTTCAACTTGTAGTAGAAGGATACTTTGAAAAACTATTCTACAGAACCAGAGATAACAGGGCAATTTAAGAGACTATTCATCTTGCCTTATTATACCACATGTCACCATCCAGGGTTTGTTTACTATGGCAAAAATTGTGCTTCAGGGAGCCTTCATCAACCTTTTGTTTATCTAGTGTGACCTTTTGGCTATTTTGTAATTACCATGACTTGTGAGCTTCATTAAACCATTGCAAGTGATGTTGACCATGGTTATGAGGAACTGTGACTGAGATTTACATAGCAGCATATCCAGTCTTCAGCTGCTGTTTGTTCAAAGACAACTTTCTCTGGATAAGTGATAGTATCAGCAAGTCCTAAATAACCACAGTTAGGGCATAAATTCTATGACTATGAATGTTGCTGGATCAATGGTTAAAGCAACAGTAAGCACTGTTATCTACTAGATGCAGTTCGTTTTTCCAAGATGTGCTTTTCAACAGCTCCCGGTCTCCCCCAAAGTAGATTTTGTTTCATTTCCTTGGAGACAAGAGGGAGTTATCACCTACGCTAGGCTAAAATAATAACTTGGGTTGACCTTGTCTCTCCCATTTAAAGTTTTAAGTGCTGCAGCTGCATACTTTCTGATCCATCAACCTTCAGGCTACACAGATTCATTTTTGTTATACCCTGTCGTCATCGCCAGAACTGGAGCCAGAAGTGTTCAGTTGGATGAAGGGAGCCCATAAACAGGATCAGACCTCTTGGGCATTGGCAGAAATGACAAGAGTTATGTAGCCTATTTCATGTCAAGGAAAATAAAATGTGGCTTAGTGTGGGAAGGTAGGGACAGAGAGTGGGGGTGGAGAGAATAAACAGAACTGCCAGTGGGTTCTCTATCCTTGGCTAATGGCCCAGTTATTCCTCAAAGTTTTGCTCTTCAGAGGAGCCTTTTTCCTTATTATTTTTCCCCCACTAATCTCTTTTCTTTTTTCTTTTTCCTTCTCCTATCTTTCCATTCTTTATATTAAAAAATAGAATAAAATGACAAAGCAGACAAGTAGACCAGATAACTGAAAAATAAAGCAGATGGAGGGCAACCCTTTAGATGAAGATTAATGCATCATAGATGATGATATATGGAATAGGTATCAGCATTTAACCTGGATGGTAAAATGCTCTTTTACACTGAGTCAGCTAACATGCTGTTGAGCAGAATCAAGAAGTGATAGTTACATGGGTGCATGTCTTTGGTGAAGCTGTAGAAGGGTCTCATTCTAGCAAAGTCAGAGGCATCAATCAGAAAGAGAAGGCCTATTCATGCCACAAGTGTTTCATTCTGTGAAAAAGATCAAGGATGTTGAGAAAAATGGAAGTACCACATATAAAGAGAAATGACTTAATTGTGATAGGAGTCTAGGGTGAACATCTCTGCAGATAGGTGCAGTGTGAACAGGCTACTGTGTAATATAAAAATATTGGATACAAGGACAACATTACACGGAATATTAGAAAAAAATCATAAGGGTGATGATCCATCACTCAATGATCCAGTGATCCGAGGGTAGTCAGGCATTCAGTAACTTCAGTCAAAGTTCCTCTGGATCTCTGCCACTTAAGATCAAGAGATTGAGTTGGACTTATTTCCATTTCAATGCTAATATTATAATATTAGGATAAATATATTTTCAAACATCCCCAAGTTTTCAAATATTCTCTACTGAGGCCCTACAGTACTTTAAATGCATCTTTAACAAGTGCACATTATACACAGCCAAGGGTGCACTTTTTTCCCTGGCAAAACCAGCCTTGGAACTGCTGCCCACTCTCTTTGAGAGAAGTGAATAAAGATGGGAACGATGTGAATATGGACATCTCCAAGAGCAGGGAATAAAAAATGTCAAGATGGTGAGCATGACCATGCAACGGGAGCCGCACTTATTTTGACAAAAGTGCCACATATGCAATGCACATTAAAAAAAAGGAGTGGGGTTCCACTTAGACCTGTCATTTTGATTATTTTTTTTAAACTCCCCCCCCCCTCTGAAAAAGCCCCTGGAGATGAGCAAGAGGCTTAGGGTTTCTCTGTAATGAAAGCAATTTTGTGGAGCAATGTAGCTTCATGCAAAGTAAAGCAGAAAACAAAGTAGACCATATAAGAGTAAGATCACATCAGGACACAACTGTAGTCAGAAGAAGATAGCATCATTAGACCCTTGGAATTTTCCTCTCCAGTTACAGCAAATGACTATAAATGTGATTTATAGGATTTAACAAATATATATTCCTGTGCCACCTTTCTAGAAAAACTGCCAAGGCGTTGTACTGCAAATCAAAAACCACAAGACGTACAATCAGGCCAACAATAACCATCACAGAATATTTATGACAACCATAGAAACCTTTAAAAACAATTTAAAAGGCCAAATTTAAAAGATCTGTCATAATATATTTTCTAAAAACTTCACTCCTGGGTATATCATGTATCCATGAGGTACCCAACATTGCACCTGCAAACCTCACCAGGGTCCATGCCCGTGGCCGTTTTTAACACATTTTAAATATTTTCATTAAAAGAAATGATAGCCTTTGCCTTTATTTCCCAGAATGTTTCTGGGTCTCAAATTGGTGCCTGAGGTTTCTTAGCAGGAAAAACAAAACAAAACAAAATGCAAAGCAACTGAGAGCACGGCTTTGTTTGGAAGATGGATGCTAAGTCCCACTTGCCTGGAAAATGATCAGAGGCAATCAGGAAGGGGAAATATAGAAAAACAGCCACTTTGGCCTAGTGGTTAAGGCACCAAAGTTGAATGCAGGAGACTGTGAGTTCTAGTCCCACTTTAAGGTGACTCCCTCTCAGCCCCACTCACCTCCCAGGGTTGTTGTTGTTGTGGGGAAAATAGGAAAAGGAAGGAATATTAGTATGTTCACCACCTTGAATTATTTATAAAAAATAATAAAAATGAGATATAAATAAATAAATTACAGGTAGCATTTGGCAAATGTGTGTTGTTCTAGAACAGTGGTGTCAAACTCGCAACATTGTATGTTGTGCCATGATGTATCGTGAATGTTTTCCTATTGCCAGCAATGGGGTGGGTGCAGTTTTGGCATGATGCATCCAGCCCGTGGTCCAGCAGTTTGACACCCCTGTTCTAGAACTAGCAGTATCTCCTCAGGCAGCCATTTTATGACTGGATAATTCTGCAGCTGTTTTGAAAGAGGGTCCCCGTCATGTCCACCTCAACCTATCAAACATTTAAAATGTCTTTCAAATTCATACTTTTCTTGACAGATGTTCTATTTTCCATCCTGCCCTGTCATTCCATAGAACAACCTCTGTTTAAAATCAGTACAAAATGCAAACTGTTTGTGGGAGATAAAGCAAAGACGATTCTAAGAGCATTGCCCAAAGCAGTTGTGGTCTTTCAATAGGAGACTCCCACCAACTGATTTTTTTTTAAAAAAAGCCAGCCATGTTGTTAACAACAAAAATAATCCATCTTTCCTCATCAGGCTGAACTGGAGACTTTCAGGGATATACAGTAATTCTTTCGCTAAACTAACACAAATGATCTGGCAGATGTTCCTATGGAGAGTGTGGGCTGCGAGACTTTTCACTGTCCTGAAGATGGCTACTGCCGACTCCCACTTTCCTCAGGGCTGTGCTTCCCATGGCTTCCTCACTTGTCCCTGGCCAACATTCAGCTGCTGCAAATTTTAATTAGAACCATATTTGATTTCCTGAGTGAACCTGGCTTGCTTGAAAAAAAAACCCCTTCATTTCCCCTTAAATCTTTCTATGTTCCTCACGCTCAGTAGAAACATTACAAGTAGTACATCATGGCCTTCAAAATAAAAAGATGACAAAGGGGGGAAAACTGTTCCCATTCAAAAATTTCAATTAAAGATATCTTATCAGGTACTACGGGTCAAGGAAATGAAATTTGTTTGGCTGGAAAATTTAAAACAGTAACTAAAATTTACACGAGAGAGAGAGAGAGAGAGAGAGAGAGAGAGAGAGAGAGAGAGAGAGAGAGAGAGAGAGAGAGAGAGAGAGAGAGAGAGAGAGAGATCAAGTTTGAGACTATGGGGAGAAAAGTTTAATCCTTTATTCAATGGTTGACAAAAAATTAACTCCCCTCCCCACCCCCAGAAGGAGATGATCAGAAAGCGGCTGTGAATGGCACAATTAACAGCTTTCCTCCCAATGTTAAGTAATAGGATATGAGAAGATATAGTGGGAAGAATTCAATTTCTTTCCCTGTAAAAGTGGGGTTCTGCTTCCTCTCTGCATATTATTTAAAGCTTTAAAATCAAACCAAGAAGCAAATGTTCACCCTGCTGCCATGTCAGTCTGTAGTTGGTGTAATTAGTGGAGAACTGATGTGGGTGTGGATAGGCCCTGCTCAGCTATTGTGTTCTATCTCAATCAAGTATGCAAACCTTAAAGGGAGGGTGGGAACTGTATACCTTGATTCTTTTTCCTAAGGAACCTTTAGATCTAGGACAGTTTTTTCAAGTGGGCTTTTAGCTCCCCAAATTCCCCAGCTCCCATTGGTAATTGAAGTTCACATATCTGGTGTGTGAGCCCTACTGGCACTGTGGTTTGAATACAATATTGTGGGCTAGCTCTGCCACAGCCAGGAGTTCAATCCTGATGGGCTCAATGTTGATTCAGCTTTCACTTTTTCCAAGGTCGGTAAAATGAGGGCCCAGATTGTTGGGGGCAATATGCTGACATTCATAAACTGTTCAGAGAGAGCTGTAAAGCATTATGGTGTAGTATATAAGTCCAACTGCTATTTCTATTACTATTGCTATTGCTATCTTAAAGTCACCATGTTTGGCCTAGATTATTATAGTACATGAATGCATGGGCATCCACAGAGAGCACACATCCACAAGAAAGACAACATATGTGTGACATCAGCAGACAAATGTCATGTCTTCAGGACTGGCATCAGATATTAGATCGCAAGTTGGTAATGGCAACATTTCCAGATGTCCTCGCAAGCAGATTATTGTTTGGGCATCCTCATGGTTTGCTGAAAACCACTATAAGAGTTGGCAATGCCTCTCCACTCCCTTTACTTATATATGACCTTGGGAAAATAAAACCCGTGTTTTGCTTGAGGATCCCATTTGATATTTTCTCACCAGAGAGAAATTCCCTGAATATGGGTTCCAACATGAGTCTGAAAACCTCCAGTGACCAACCCAGATTGGATCCTGCAACATTATTCTGAGACACGCATATCCACCTTCATTTGTGATATTTTCTCACCCTAACTAATCTTAATATAAAATTTGTTTTTCTGATTCTGTTTCTTGGACAATATAAGCTGAAGGTAATAAAGAGAAAGGCAATTCTACATGCTTTCTAAGCAGGACGAAATAAATGACTTGAGATCGAGAAAGAAAAATCTTGGCTTTTCTATGTAATACATTTGCAGTCCAAGTCTCATTCAATGCTTGTACTGTCAGCAGGTTTTACTAGCCTGTATCATTTTTATAGATCATGAATCATAGATACCTAAAATGTTGAGCCTAATCAGGCCCTTGTAAATCTGGCTCTCTACAATAAAGCATATTTGCTCTCATTCCTCCCATTTGTCCCACTCCCCAGCTGCCTTTTCCCATAATCCTTCGATTCACTCCCTTAGAGTTTCTTGGATCTTGTCAACTGAAGCTTAAATAGAGACCAGTAGTATGGAACATTGTCAAAATGTTCTGAAAATTGAAATAAATTATGTCTAATTTTTATCAGCTTAGTCTGTAACCACTTGAATCATCCAGTTAGCCAAGATCTTCCCTTTCTAAATCATTCACGTTATCTCTTGTTAGTTTAACACTGTGTATTTACTTGTAGAGTATGTCCTTTTACTGTAGTTGATTCTACATACCAAACTGATGGAACCACAATTCCCCAAGAATGCCCTTTTCACCTCTAAGTATACTGCACTGAATGAGTCATGGATTTCAATCTTATATCTTAGAAGAACAGCACAGTTTTTCCATTGATATTCCAGCTGCCTTCATACACCCAAGTTGGGATCCATTTCAAAATTCTGCTTAAATAGAACACATTTTTCTTCCAAAGCAATTACTAATTAAAGCTTTCTTCATAAATCTGAGAAATTATCTGTTTTAGATTTCTAACCAAATGTTCTTGGCTTATTTCTCTCCAAGCCTACATGATATGTTTTTCACATTTATATTAATGCACTTCAAAAAGAACTCAGGATAGTATCTGCAGGATAGATGAGGCTTATGCACCTTTCTTATCCCATAGTTTCATGGCCAGGCACAGCAAAAACCTCTTTGCTATGATAATCTATTTTCCACATCACAAAGATTTGTCTACATCATGCTTGCTCATGGGCAATAGTCAAAAAACATCAGGGATGCACACTTTCTGTTGGATTACCTTTGAAAAGAATCCTGTGTTCCAAAAAGTGGGCCTGAGCAGGGCAAACAAATAGGTAAGACAAGGACAAAAACTTCAAAATATTTCATTTAAATAAAGTTAAACTGCTTTGTCTCTGTGTGTAATGTATTGGGCTTGATTGTAACACCACGTGGTAAGCTGGAGCTAGCTAATGGCTCCCAGCACCTCAGACACCCTGTCTCCAGTGCTGCTATTGGCTGCCCCTAGGCGGCAATAGGTTGCTTTAAACCTATTGGCTGCCGCCTAGGGGCCAGGCTATAAATTGCTGCAGCTGAAACCCAGTTCTCCAGTTCAGATCCTGCAAGCAAATAAACATCATCATTACTGAACTGACTTGCCTCGTCTCCATTCCTGCGCAATGAACCCAGTACACAATACTGGCAAAGAGGATGGGATCCTGCTTCTCCATCAGAGCTGAAAGTCACTAGGGGAGAGGCAGCGCATGCCTGGTGGGAAAAGCAATTTCTCCCCCCCTACGGTAGGCTAGCAAGCCACGCTAGTGACCACACGCTCAGAGGACCAGTCCCTGAGCAACGGAGGGCAGGATTCAAAGACACAGAAGCCAGCCATGAAGACCAGCAGAATGCCCAAGGTCAGAAGGCTACGCAAATTCGACATCAAGAAACCAGAAGGATGGCCCTCGTACCTGTCCCAGGTCAAAAAATACCTTTGGGCAAACCAGGTTGCAGAGGACAGACTGAAGGCCACCATGCTGCTCTGTGTGTGCGGCCCAGCAACATATGATCTGGCCGAAAACCTGTTTGCACCCACGCTGCTGGAATCCATCTCCTACACCGAACTGAAGAAGAAGCTCGGAGAGCACTTCCAGCTGAAGATGTCAGTGATTGCTTGGCGCTATGCCTTCAAGCAACAAATACAGCAGCCAGGAGAGACTGCATCCGAATACATCGCAGCCTTGAGGCAGGCCGCACACCTCTGTCAATTTTTAGATGTCGAAGAGTGACTTTGAGACTGGCTCGTCTGCGGCCTCTGCAACAGAGAACTGCAGCAAAAACTTTTTGCAAGAGAAGTCTTGTCATTCGCAGATGCCCAGAACAAGGTTATGGTGGACGAAGCTGCTGGTGGAGTCGTCCAAATGATTCAGCCTGCCAAAACGATGCCATGCGAAGAAAACGTCCACCACGAGGACACCGAACTCACCGAGGAATCAGAAGAAGACACTGAAGTCGACAAGCTGCACAGACAGCCCGACACACAGCACAGCAGCAGCAAGCAACATGAGACTCCTTACAAGGCAGATCTCTTACCTAGATGTCCAGGTTGTGGTGGCCGCCACCAACATGCAGACTGCAGGTTCTGGTCAGCCATGTGCCAGGCTTGCGGCAAAACCAGCCACATCACAGCTGTATGCAGAGGTCACCAGAGGGACCAGCCATCGAAGCGCCAGTCAGAAGATCCGACCAGGAGAGGTACCGGGCCCCCGAGGCCATTCAGCATGGGGTTTTGTGCAAGTTGCAGAAGTGTCTGCCGTACTGGGGCCCGATGCCCCCTCAGACCCAAATTTAAACTTCAGGTGGAGCTGCAAGGCGTCTCATGTAAAATGGAGCTGGATACAGGCTCAGCCGTTTCCATTATTTCTCTGGACACATTTAATTTTGTGTGCAGTTGCAGTAGAAAATGGGCCAAGCTAAGGCCCTCTGACATAATTTTAACAGATTTTCAAAACGCTAAAGTCACAGTCAAGGGTGAAGCTACCTTGGCCATTAAATTTAAAGGATTTTTTGGGCACCTGGATGTCATAGTAGTAGGGGGCCAGAGAATGAGCCTAATTGGGCTTGATTGGTTTGATGCATTAGGCATCCAAATAACCGGTATCAACCGGACACAAGTCGCGAGTCTAGCGTCAGTTTGCGAGGACTTCGCAGACGTATTTGATTCAGCTCTAGGAACTTACACAGGCCCGCCTATAAGGTTCAAGCTAGATCCCAATGTGGTCCCCATTAGGATTAAACGTCGCAGGGTTCCCTTTGCCCTCAAACACAAAATTGACACGGAAATAGACAAACTTGTTGAACAGGGCATTTTGCAACCAGTAGATGGTGGGGAGTGGGAAACTCCTATTGTAACACCACTTAAGGCCAATGGGGAAATTAGAATATGTGCAGAATATAAATGCACAATTAACAAGGCCCTTAAGCAACATGCATACCTTGTCCCAGTGGTGAGCCACATCTTGGCATCTTTGCAAGGGGGCACCATTTTCACAAAGTTAGATTTGGCACAGGCCTATCAGCAACTGCCGATTGACGAGGCCATGGCCACAGCTCAGATGATCGTGACTCACAGGGGGGCTTTCAAAGTGAAGCAATTGCAATTTGGGGTTAGTGTGGCCCCAGGCATCTTTCAGGAAATCATGAAACGCACACTTAAAGGCATTCTGGGTGTTTGCCCTTATTTTGATGACGTGCTTTTTGCTGGAGAATCCACAGAGGTGTTAGCTAACAGGCTCAGAGCAATCCTACAGAGGCTGCGTGAAGCAGGCCTCAAACTGAAAAAGAGCAAATGCAGTATTGGGGTTTCTTCAACCGAATTTTTGGGGTTTCGCATTGATGCTAATGGCATCCACCCAGCTGAGGCCAAAGTGAAGGCCATTCAAATGGCACCTAGCCCTATATCAAAAGGAGAGCTGCAAGTGTTCTTGCGCCTCCTCAACTTCTACCATGTGTTCCTGCCTAACAAGGCCACAATAGCGGAACCCCTTCACAGGCTCTTAGATAAAAAAGCTTCATGGAAGTAGACCAGCATTCATAAGAAAAGTTTTCAAGACCTGAAGGCATTTTTGTCAGTCAGCTCTACTGTCACTCATTTCTGGGAGTCTAAACCAGTCTGTTTAGCGTGTGATAGGTCTCCATACGGGGTGGGGACAGTCTTGAATCATTTAGAGCAAAATGGAACACAAGTTCCTGTTGCATTTTATTCAAGGACACTGTCCTCTGCTGAGCGTAATTACACCCAAATAGACAAAGAGGCCTTAGCCATTGTAGCGGGAGTTAAAAAATTCCATGACTACTTATATGGCAGGGACTTCACAGTCTTCACAGACCACAAACCACTACTGGGACTCTTTACCACAGACAAACAAGCACCCCACATACTTTCCCCAAGAATGTTGAGGTGGTCTATTTTCCTATCAGCTTACACGTTTAAGCTGGTTCACAAACCTGGCAAAGAAATGGGCCATGCAGATGGCCTGAGCAGACTCCCACTGCCACTAATCGAACCAGATCCGGCCCCTGCGGCCAGAATCCTGTCCATTCAGGACTTGCCAGAATTTCCTCTCCACGCAGGGGACATAGCTGCAGAAACAGCAGCCGATAAGACACTAAGTAGAGTGCTTTTATGGGTGCATACGGGGTGGTTAGATAAAAGCCCAGGCTCTGAATTCCAGAGTTATTTTGCAAGAAGACATGAGCTATCAGCTCACAAGTGTTGTATCCTATGGGGCAACAGGGTCATAATTCCTACTTCACTGAGAGATAGAGTTTTACAGTCACCACATGAAGGCCATCCGGGTATTGTCCATATGAAAGCTTTAGCTAGAAACTACTTATGGTGGCCTGGATTAGACAAGGCCATCGAGGCACAAGTGCATGGATGTTATACATGCCAGCAATCAAGGCCTGAAATGCCGCACGCTCCAGTTCACAGGTGGGAGGAAACACACACTCCCTGGTCTAGAATTCACATAGACTTCGCTGGGCCTTTTCAGGGACAGCTCTTCCTTATAGTGGTAGACAGCCACTCCAAATGGCTTGAAGTAATTCCAGTTGCAAACATGACTACTGCTAGGACCATCCAGGTGCTTAGAAAACTCTTTGCCACGCATGGGTTGCCTGATGTCATAGTATCAGACAATGGGGCCCAATTTACTGCAGCTGAATTTTATGCTTTCCTGAGAGCAAATCTTATCAGGCATGCAACGTCGGCCCTGTTTCATCCATCCAGTAATGGTCAAGCTGAATGCATGGTAAGGACCACAAAGGAGTCACTGAAGTGCATAGTGACTGGGGACTGGCATCACAGATTGGTAGATTTTTTATTTTGCCAGCATTTCATGCCCTGCACTGCTACTGGGAAAAGCCCAGCAGAACTACATTGGGGAAGGCAGCTGATCACGAAACTGGACAGGTTGCATCCAGATAGAGTGGCAGCAGAAGCCTCTCATCCAAAGCCCTTGAGGGGGCTGCAAGTGGGTGATGGGGTGTGGGCCAGAAACTATGGGCATGGGAATCTGTGGGTTCCTGGAAAAATTACTAAATCGTCTGGCCCCCTCTCTTACGAAGTGGGGCTGGAGGGAGGGCGAGTTGTCAGACTCCACATTGATCAACTCAGAAAGCGGTTTCCAGAATGGTCAGTAAGCGAGGACTGCATCATAAGTCCCTCCCAAGGTCCCCAAACTGGCAGCCAAACCGGTCCATGCATAGACTCTGAAGACTCTCACAGCACAAGCAATGAGGAGTTGGCCGTAGAAGAGGGGAGTCCGGACGTGTAACATGGGTCCCCTGACAGAGCAAGCCAACCTGACTTTCACAGCCTCTGTGTTAACTCTGCTGAACAAACTGACTCCGGGGTGGGCCAACCTGGAGAGGCCAGACAGAGAACACCAAATCATTCTGACTCAATTGCATTAAAGGACACTGGTCTACCCGGCCCAGTGGGTAAGCTGGTAGACCAGAAAGTGAATAGATCCCTCAGGCATTCCACAAGGGCACACAAACCTCCTGCTTATTTAGCAGATTATGTGACAAAACTAGAGCTATAATGTTGTATGTATCTTGTGTTAATTATTGACCTATGAGACTGTACCAAAAAAAAATGGAGCTATAATGTTGTTAAGTGTGTTATTGTACTGTTAAGTGGATCGTATTCACACTATTGTTAAATCTTGTAAATTGTATTGCTATAATCAATTTTGTTGTTGCTATGATGTTGTTCATTCTAAGAGGGGAGGGGTGTAATGTATTGGGCTTGATTGTAACACCACGTGGCAAGCTGGAGCTAGCTAATGGCTCCCAGCACCTCAGACACCCTGTCTCCAGTGCTGCTATTGGCTGCCCCTAGGCGGCAATAGGTTGCTTTAAACCTATTGGCTGCCACCTAGGGGCCAGGCTATAAATTGCTGTAGCTGCAGCCCAGTTCTCCAGTTCAGATCCTGCAAGCAAATAAACATGATCATTGCTGAACTCACTCGCCTTGTTTCCATTCCTGCGCAACGAACCCAGTACACAATACTGTGTGTATCATGATCTTTCCTATATTGTATTACAAATTAAAAATTAAAACATATGGACTTACTGGTTTTTGCAGCTCACTTCTACAAACACACACACACAAAAATCGTACAAATAGGTTTATGACTTTTTTTAGTTATGAAAACGTTTCTTGTCTGCACATTGCTATTGCATCAAACTGCTTTGGAATTTCTCCCTAAGTTTCTCATGATAATGTCTGCCCAATTTTTTTTGTCTACGATGTCAAATACAAATCTTAAAAGCTAGTATGCTGATAGCAACTTGCCAGGGGTTGCCAAGAAGAAGATATGTTTGCTTCATTCCCCCACCCCCACCCCCCTTGTATTACGACTACTACAATATCAGCAGCAACCCCAGCAGGTCTAAAATAAATGGTAATTGGGAAGATCATGGATGGAAAAAGTCAGGGATGTCTCTCAAAGCTGCCCTTGATTTGTAAATAACAGAAAACATAATGGGCCTCTTATATCCAGCCCTAGCATCACCAGTAGATAAATTTAAATAAAGGCCATCCTCAGCTTACAACCATTTAGCAACTGGCTGAAGTTACAGAAGTACTGAAGAAAGTGACTTACATCCTTGCACTTAACAGCCAATGCAGTGTGCCTGCAGTCACATAATCAAAATGAATTTATGGTTGTTGCAGCATCCTTGGGTCACATAATCGCCATTTTCAAACTTCCTAGCTAGCATCTGATAAGAAAGTCAATGTGGGAAGTTGGATTCACTTAATAACCACATGCTTCACTTAACAATTGTGGTGATTCACTTAATGACCATGGCAAAAATGATTGTAAAATCAGGGATGACTTACTTAACAACTGCCTCAATTAGCAGTGGAAGTTCCTGTCCCAATTATGGTCATGGGTCAAAATAGAAACATCTATGTACTTTCTTCTGTACATTATCTGGTCACACCCTGCTCTTGAAAGCAGCAGCATCCATATGGCTAGATTTTTTTAAAAAATCAAGATTGTCATGACAAAACTCCAGCCTCTTTTACATGTGTCTGATGTTAATTCATGCTCCAAAGGGACAAGGCCTCAATTATGTGGTTGTGAGCACCATCTTGACACTTTTCACCCATCCTGCAGATGCTTTTCCTTAAATGGTTACTGAGAAGTGATTAATTTACTTCTAACCTAATTTGATTAAACCAAGAAATTGTTTGGGTACATTCTCTTTATACTTCAAATGTGCAGTAAACAAATGAGCTCCTGCGATGACAGGAAGCAAACTTTACTTTCACATCAGATGTGGCTGAACTTTAGGCTGGAAGGATACCCTAACAGCCTGTAGGTGTAGTATGTGAAAAATTCAACAGCCGCATTCTCACACATTTGTGGTCACTTAGTAGCTGAAGAATTCACAGAGGCACAATTAGGAGGAAATAGGATTCCCTTTCCTAAGAATTTCATCAGAGTTTTAATACTTTGTATTCTATAGATGATCAACACTTCTTTATGACTTGTCGTTGCTTTTGTGAATAAAATGCTTGCGGTTACTTAAATTGTGAATGCAGTGCTGTCTGCACCATATGCTAAATTCACAGTTTTTCAAAACTCACAGGCTTAAAATGTCGTAATGCATTCAGTCCCAGTTCAATATAATATAGAGATTTATAGACATTAAAAAAAAACAGTTAGGAAATGTGCCATTTTTCTATGTAGAGTATGTGTTTCCAGAAGAGGAGGTTGGCTCAACCAAATGCTGAAGCCACCTTGAGCCTTTGAAAAAGGAGATCTTTATGTCTCAAAAACATCAGCGTAATAGGGAAAAATGAAGAGGCAGAAATTAACAAGGAATATAACACCACTTGAGACTTCAGCTCTAATGTCATGATACTGTGTTTATTATTTATTTATGTAGAAGATTTATATGGCCAGAGTCACTCTCACTGACTCTGGGCGATTTACAAATAAAAAAAATGCAACATAAAAAGAATAAGATCAATAACCATTCATCACCAGGATTATACCTCCTGATAAGTAGGTAATGTAAATAAAGTTAGCTGTATACTAGTACAACTCTTGTGTCTGATTGATTATTTGTAGCCGTCAATTCAGTGAAATGGTGCATCACAGGGCAGCAATTTTTGAATTAACATGCCTCAAATGGGATAATTAGAATATGTGTCCAAAATCCAGGACCCATGATTCCCAAGGGATTGAAATTTGGGAATGGTGTGGCCACATTGGTGCTGCTGTGCTGCCATGCCACCACAGTCAGCTATGGTAATAATTTCCCGTGCTTTCTGCCAGCTTCCTTCAAGGAAAGTGATTGGGAAAGCCAGCAAAAACTCAGCAGTTGCTCCAGTGGTGGGATTCAGCCAGTTCGCATCACTTCAGCAGAACCAGTAGCTAATTTTTTGTTCCCCAGGCTCAGAATGGACTCCCGGAAGTGGCATCCACACAGAGAACTGGTTGTTCACATATTTCAGACATGTCGAACTTGCGACGTCACGCGACGTCATGAGACATATCGAGACTGTTTTGCCATTGCCGGCAATGGGGTGGGCACGGCTTCTGGATGACGCGTCCAGCCCGCGGGCTGGCAGTTTGACACCCCTGACATATTTGAATCCCACCACTAAGTCACTCCCACTACCATGATTTTTTACTCATCCATGCTCATTCTAGATAAGATAACCTTTATTGTCTTTTTTTTTACTGTGGACACAATGGCACACATCAAAAATGAAATTTAGTTGCCCACTCTCAAAGTGAAACACATACATGACACACACCTAAACGTACTATATACAACATATGTATAGACCCATACCCCTACATATACATAGCAAATAAATATTAAATACTGTCCATCTTGAATATATAACGACGGAAGGAGGAAGCCTGAGACTTCACAAGGTTAATGCTGTATGGAATGAAACTATGGCTGAATCTGGATGTTCTGCTACGGATACCACGAAGCCTCCTCCCAGAAGGTAACAAGGAAAACAGGTCATTTCTCTGTTCAGGTAACGAAATAGTTCTGAAATGATCGGTCAAGGGTTTTCTATTCTCCTTTAAATCATTGAACAGGCTCAAATAGCTCTTTTTCCTCCACCTTCATCCTGGTTGAAGAACTAGGAAATAGGACCCTGGATGCTTGATTTTTTGGCCTTTCACATGTCATTCAAGAAACAGAATGGGAAGGATGTTCAGCTGCAGACCCATCTGAGATCTCTGCTCATCAGCTTGCGCACTCATTCACCCACTGAATAGCTACAAGTGCCACAAGGATGGATGGAGGCTGGGATGCTGGATCTATCTTGCATCTCTGATTCTTCCTTGCATTTCTTTCTTAAACAGCTAGACATTTCAACCCATAAAGTGCTAGAGCTTTCTGTTGTAGCTTTCATTCTATAATTTATATGTGGGGTGGTTTTGTGTTTTGTTTTTTGTTTTTTGTTTCTTGGGAAACACAGACTCCTTTACTCAGATAGTAATACAGAATGCTGCCTATTGGAAAGTAACATTTATTTGCTCAGACTTTGTTCCGAAGGGTAGATATACTTGTTAATTCATACAATTGCCTGGTAATGCATTGTATGTGATATGGTATGTTTGTTTTAATTAACTGATATCTCAATGTCATTTGATTATTATTGTCATCTGCTGATTGATCCACTCTATAGTGGTGCATCCAAGAGGTACATTTTATGCAACTGTGAGGCATTAGCAGATGTGTGGAAACTTCAGAATATGATGAAACACATAGCAGCATTTGGGGGGAAGAGGGGAGTATTAGGGAGACTGAGCATGCTCAGTACGTATAAAAGGCTGCCTGACAACTGCTGAAGGATGAGGATTAAAGAGGCTGAAAACCTAAATACAAGCATTCTTCATTTGTTATCTTCAAGAAGAATTCAACTTACTAGTAGATGTAATGGATACGGCTGAGCCGGAGTCCAGTTCCATTCTACACGGAACTCCTTGCAACCTCACCACCAGCTTTATTTTGGGGGTGATGGCTTGCTGACTCCCCATTTGGCAGACGACCGCCCTGCCCTCTGTGTGGCTGATGGAAATTGCTCGGCGCGGTCCCACAGTACCTGTTGCTGCCTGGAACTCCGCCTCAACCTCATGTAGGTTGTCCCGGTTCTTGTTCCGGCAAACAGACGTGATGTGTCCGGTCTTGCTGCACGCCCGGCACTTAGCTGACTTGAAACAGCAGGTAGACCAGGGGTGATGTCCTCCACAGCTCGTGCACTGGGTAGACCGGGGGTTGCTGGCTCCACAGCCGGAATACTGGGTAGACTGGGGATGACTTGATCTGCAGCCGCCGTGCTGGGTAGACTGGGGTGGGTTGGCTCTGCAGCCGGAAAACTGGGTAGACCAGGGGTTGCTGGCTCCGCACCTGCAGTCCGGGCATCTTTGCTCCGCCATTGTCAGCCGATGGCCCCTTGGGGTGCCTTGCTTAGTGTTAGCTGGCATCGCTCTGCGGTGGATCGTGTCGACCTCTGTCACTGCTCCCTCGTCCCTGCTGTAACCACTCACCTGGTGCAGGGCTCCATTTGGGCTACTGCTGTGAGTCCCCATCTGCTCCTGCCCTTCTGTGATGTCCCAGGCTAGGAACTCTTCCTGGACCTCCCGTAACGTTAGCTTTGTCCTGGCAAACAGCTTTTGCCGCAGCTTCTTGTCTCGCAGCCCACAAACGATGCGGTCCCTCAGCCTCACCTCAAGGTTCTCGAAATTGCACTGGCGGGCTACCTGCCGGAGTGCTGCTATGTACCTTTTGGCTGACTCGCCCAGTCGCTGGTCCCTTTTTTTGAATTTGTACCGCCACGCGATCTCTGATATGTCCGATCAGAAGTGTTGATTTAGGGTGTCCAGCAGGTCTTTGTAGGGAACAGACTCGATGTCCTCCGGTGAACACAACCTGACTGCCAGCTGGTAAGTGTCCCTACCGCAGCTACATAGCAACGCCGCCGCTTTCTGGCTGTCGTCCATGACCTTGTTTGCCCGTAAGTAGAATTCCAGCTGCCCCACGAACGCTTCCCAATCTTCCGGTTGCTCGCTGTCGAACCGGGGAAACTGGCCAAGCTGAGCCATGTTGGGTCCTGGGTGGTCCTGCTCTGACACCGATGAATTTCGGTGCACGCCGCCGATCACGGATTCTTCTGATGCCCTGTGCCTCTCGGATCAGGATCCCACCTTCGTCGCCAGTGTTAGGTCGCAGGTTGCAGGAAGACGAGGGCAGCTGGGTTTGTGTAGCAGACCTTTATTAAGCTTGGTGGTGTTTCAGCTTGGGGAAAGGGTTTACCTGGTGTGCTTATATACCTGCCCAGGTGAATGCCAGCCAATGGATTCAAATCTGGGCTTCCCGCCACTGCAGGTAACCAATCACTTTAAACCTCGGCTTCCCGCCGGTGCGGTTATAGCCCGGAGCTGTGAAACCTGTTTGAACCAGGCTTTCCCGCCTATTGCGGTTATAGCCTGGAGCTATCCAGCTCCGAGCCTCCTGCTGTGCTGACAGCTCGTGTATGCTAGCTGCATACACTACAATTCTAAATGCTCCCACCACCATGTTCCTGTCTTTTATTGTAAGCCTGTAGCTTGAGTGCATGCCAGCTGCATAAAAACACCCAAGGTTTATTGTTGTCCTCCAACCAAAGATAGCAAAGTCCTAGATTTGGCTTTTCTACTGCTCACTTTATTGAAATATCTAGAAAATCTGAGGACATAATAGCACTGTATTCTTGAATTACTTCTGCCCCTTGCTGATGCTGGGTTGGCTAAAGAAAATTCTGTCAGCGATTGTGTCCCTTGCTTAAACAAATCTTCTGTAGACATCATTTGATTTTGACTATTTGAGACGGGCAAATAGGGAAGAAATTGCAATTTCTTGCAATTCAATGGTGTTTGGATAAACCTTAAAAAAAAAGCCCAGTGAAAAAGCGAGTAGCTCTGGGAAAGAAAAACAGTAACTAAAACAAAATCCTAAGTTTTGAGTTTTGAACCAATGACTCTCTGTACATAGGCATATATTATAACAAATATGGCACTGGAACATTATTAACATTAGTTGCAATAGACAAAGAGCTGCAGAGATGACCATTAACCAAGGCAATGGGGCATTCCTGCTCCCAGGTACAGAAATAAATAAAACTGCAGATGGTTCACCTAAAAGAATAAAAAAAAAACACCATTGGGTAAACCAAATAGCAATACTTGACCTGGCACAAGCTGGCAAGTGCTACTTTCAACATCAAGCAGAAAAATACAGGCGGTGATTGTATTCACAGTCAGCCGAGGCAAGAAGAGTATGATGGTGTCCATTTCTACCCTCCAAAAATTGTTGATGGCTGTAGTGGCAATGAATGGGTTAATTTAGGAGAAGAAAGAAGTATTAGGTATGAGGCTGAAGATTCATTCTCTGAGCTTGTGGTTTGGTTTCCGAACGTTTCATTACCAGGCAAGATAACATCTTCGGTGGAGTTTAGGGGATGTCAGTGTTGGTGTTCTTCTGTTTATAAGGGCATTGTGTGGTTAGTAGGTCTTGTGGTGGTGAGGTCATATCAGGTGAGGGTCCCATCAGGTCCGGGTCTTGTGATGGGACTTGTGATGGATCAGGTGTGAGTCACTAGTGAGAGTCTTGTGATAGATCTTGTGATGGGGAGGTTACATCAGGTCAAGGTTATTGGGAGGTGAAGTGCTGGTTGTGGGGGGGGGGGCTTGCATGGATTGGATTAGGGTTGGTGCTGTTTCTGGCTGGCTAAATGGTTGATTTGGATTCTGAGGGGTTCGTAGGCTGGTTGTAGGTCAATGTGTCTGTTGATGGAATTGCTTGTGGAGTGCCAGGCTTCGATGAACTCACAAGCCTGGTGGGTGGTAGTGTAGCTGATGATTTTTGTGTGCAGAAACCAACCCATAAGCTTGGAGAACGAACCTTCACCCTCATTCTACACCACTATTAGCCAAATATTTGCTACTATTACAAAAATATTAGGTATGTTCACTGCCTTGCATTATTTATAAAAATATTAAAAGCCCAGAGGTAAATAAACAAATGTGAAAGTTCAGATAGGCCCCACATCCTGTGAGTCTGCAAGAAGTACAACATATATATAGTAAATGAACAATACAAGATCACAGGCATGCTTAATCGACCAATGATACTGATAATTTAATATACTACAATTATGCTTCAGGTTCCAAGGAAACTCTGATTTATATTTCAAGACACAAGGAGACTATTGTAATTTGAGAAGTGGGGAGTTATAACATATGGTATCCGTAGGCATCATTAACTGAACTCTTTGTAAATCCCTATCTTCATGATGTTAGACAAGACAGTTACAAAGCTCTAGTGTAGTGATTAAGATATTGGGCTAGAATTTGGGAAATCAGGTTCAAGTTTATCCCTAGCTATGGATGTTCCCAGAGTGATCTGGGTCTACTGTACATGTCTAACCATCCCTGAATTATTACTGTGGGTGTAATTAAAGAAAGAAGCTTAAGCTCCTGGAAGAAAGATAGTGTAGAACTTAAATAAATAAATAAAAGTAACCTCAGAGATGAAGAATTTTTGTTCTCAGAATTCAGAAGCTTTCCAGAGTTAATAGAGATAAGTGTCAGGTCTTGTTGCTTGTTTCAAGAAATCAATTTTATCTCCTTTGTCTTGGTCTCTTGCAAGGATACTTCTGTTAATTGGACACACGACATACAGGACATATGTATCGGAGAGTGATACTGTGATCTCCAGCATAGAAACAATCTACAAATCCACCAAGGTGCAAAGATGGCTGGTATCCTGTCAATTGTGTCTTCTACTGATATAACTATGCCAACCCTTCATTCTTCTAGTCATGTGATGTTGGATCACCAAACAGTCAATTACCTGTAGGTCCTACTAGACTGGATCAGGCACATTAAATAAAAATATGGAATCATTCTCACTGGATCATGGAATTCACATTAAGTTGAAGTTGATTTAAAGTTTCAGCTTTGTATGAATTCCATGATCCAGGAGGTAGACCATTTCTGGAGCAATGGGCCATTCACCATAGGGATGATGGGAGGCCACAAGGGGTGTGATGTTATCGAGAGAACAGGTTTTTTTGTGGTTGGTATTGTTGATTATTTTCAGATTTAGAGAGATTTTTTTTGAGTGAACTGTGTTTCAATCCTCACAAAGGCTTAATAGATTTAAATTGCCTTTTATTTTGATTTTAAAACAAAAACAATGCTTTTAACTTTGGGTGATTTGTCCTCTAACCCATGGTATAAACTAAGATTGCAAAAACGAGGAATGTAGTTGGAGACAGTAGATTCTCCATCCCTCATCTTCGTTTGCTTTAGCAGATCTTCAGCCAGAGTGATGATTAATATGTAGAGTTTGAAAATAAATCAGATTAACTGCTATTTTCCATGTTTGGTTAAATGCTTTCACTCATTGAACATTCAGATTTTGCTAGGAAAATTAACACTCACCATATTTTTACTTATGCCCAGGAACTGTTATTCAGCATCAGGCAAGTATATACAAATATGCCCCTATAAATGAAGCGATTGTACAAAGGAGATGGGACTAATTAAGGATCCCTGTTGTACATATAAGATATGATGAAATACAAAGAAGTGGATACTTCAGGATGATAGCAAAATAAGAGAAATGCTCGAGAATCGATGCTACTTTAACAAAAGTTTACTTGTACAGTGCCTGCATCTTTAAAAAAACAAACCAAAAACATTTGCAGCAGCTTTCCCAATGAAAAAAGCAGAAAACTCCATTAAGGATCAGATTGCTCAATTTCTTAATGTAGCATTGAATTTAAAAAATGGTTGCCAGCCTAACCACGAACTTTCAAGGATAAAAGTTTCTAAGGCTAGTTAATGAACTTGTGTTCTTTTCCATATAAAACCCTGAGATCATAGCAGAAGTTAAATTACCACATTAGATCCTGGATTTTTCCTTTCTTAAGGCAAACAAGACAAGAGTAGGAAAAGGAAAAGATGGATTCTGCTTAGCAATCCCATATGGCCAAATGCCGTAACATTTTTGGCTGGCTTCGGATGTGTGTGACTCTATGTGTGCGTGTATGTGAGTATGTAGAGACATAGAGAGGGAGACAGAAAGTAATAAGTTTGCACTGATGTATGGACTCTATTCTTTGGGGAAATATGAGTCAGAGATACATATTTTGGAGACATACTTAAAAACATTATCTCTCAAGTGTTGTGTGAAGCTACACAGCCTGCTTCCTGCAAGTCTTCCATGTCGTTTATGGAACAGAGGCCAAACGATTTACATTGGAGCATGGGATGGATGGCATGTGTCAATAAAACGGCCGCCTGTTTCTAATCTGAATCTCCTATTCCGCTCTCTCCAAACGCAACTTTTTGAAAAGTGCATAAACAGGAGTGAACTAGTAGCAGTCTAAAGTTGTCATCATTGACAGTTATGATTTATCTTAACTCTCCCTAGCCATTTGGCGAAAGTTTTAAGTAAACACTTTCAGCCTTCCTCATGTTCTCGTTACTGCCACCTCCCACTAATAGGCGAGGTTGCCAAGAAAAGCAGCCAGACAGTTCATTTACCTCCCAAACTTGCCTGAAAAGGAGCTTGCCTGGTTTAGACAAGGGTCAAAACTACTACTGCACATTTTCAGCAGATGGAACAAAGGAAGGGGGAAGGGGAGCAGAGGGGGGGGGAAAGAAACATATTTACATTTTAAAAAAAGTTATTTGCTTTCAGGCAAGTTTGTGTTAACAAATGGCTGGAGTTGAATGAAATATCATGGCAGAGGTAGGAAAAAACACTCAATTGGAGTAAGGCATTGATTGCCGTCGATGGGCTCAGGCGGGTCCACAGAATGGGTAAAAAAAAATCAAAATGGTGGGTGCGGCAGTGCAATAGAAACTCCACATGTTTTCATGTCAGTTGCACACTCAATGCGCTAAAAAGAGAGAGGAAAAGATGGAGGTTTAATTGCATTGTCATGCCACCATTTTGATACATTTGACTACACTCTGCAGACACAGAGTGGGCTATGGTCCTTTGGTTCCCCACTGATCTAAGGGCTTCAAAGTGAAGTGTGGGGCAACTTCTACTATACCTAAAAGGCCTCAAAAGAGTCAATCCACCAAACTAGCCCCTTCAGAAAGCAGGCAGGAGTGGACAGCCTGAAGCCCCAGGGCTACCTGCAGCTCCCAACACACCTGTTCTCCTCAGATCATGGCTGTGTAAAATTGGCAACCACTTCCCACTATTTGGAGACAAAAAAACATCAAAAGTTTATTTGATGCAGACTAGAAAAACAGCCTTGCAATGTATGGCAGTGAAAGTTGGACCATAAGAAAGGCTGAGCGCCAAAGAATTGAAGCCTTTGAACTATGGTGCTGGAGAAGACTCCTGCGAGTCCCTTGGACTGCAAGGCGATCAAACCGGTCAGTCCTAGAGGAGATCAACCCTGACTGAAGTTTCAACTTCAGGCCAGATCCTGAAGTTGAAACTCAAATACTTTGGCCACCTAATGAGAAGGAAGGACTCACTGGAGAAGAGCCTAATGCTGGGAAAGATTGAGGGCAATAGAAGAAGGGGACGACAGAGAATGAGGTGGCTGGATGGAGTCACTGAAGCAGTAGGCATGAGCTTAAATGGACTCCAGAAGATGGTAGAGGACAGGAAGGCCTGGAGGAACGTTGTCCATAGGGTCGCGATGGGTTGGACACGACTTCGCAACTAACAACAACAAAAGAAAAACAGTCAAACTTAACATTGGCGAACTCGGCAGAGCTTAAGGAATCCTAGCTACCATGCGGACCTTGTTAGCCACGGTGAACAGAAACTTTTGTGGTTTCTCTATGTGTTTGCTAATAGTTTCAAAACCTGGAAATGCAGTTGATTAATTCACAGAGTACTGACAGCACTGAGGTGGTTTGCTCAGCAACTGGTTGGTTTGCCACAGAAAGTATTGTTGGCTTGAAAGATACCCGGTATGAGGGTTAGACTTGCAAGCATTTAGGGCTCATCAGTAGATGCACTGCAAAAATGCCTTGCTGTCTGCATTTTGTTGTTAGCCGCCCTGAGTCCTTCAGGAGATAGGGCGGCATATAAGTCCCAAAAATAAATAAATAAATAAATAAATAAATAAATAAATAAATAAATAAATTTATTTCACTGGTGGCCAAAGACATGCCCTTGTCATGAGAGCTGTCTACCGGTAATTGAGGGGTGGCACAGAGAAAAAGGGGTTGACTTTTTCTCCAAAGCACTATAGGCCAGGACAAGAAGCAATGTGGCAAAAACTAATGAAGAGATTCAATCTAGAACTAAGGAGGAATTTCCTGACAGTAAGAACAATTAATCAATGGAACAGCTTGCCTCCTGGAATTGTAGGTAGTCCATCGCAGGAGATCTTCAAGCAAAGATTGGACAACCATTTGTTTGGGATACAATAAAAACTCCTGCCTTGGGCAGGGGATTGGACTTGAAGAACTCCGAGGTCCCTTCCAGCCCTGTGATTCTAGAGTTCTCTCTTCCAGTCTTTGGCAACTTCTCTTTATGGGTTTGGCAGTAAGAGAGATCTTGGTCAGACATTCTGCAGGCTCATTAGCTGCATGAGTAGATAAATGCTCTGCTTGACAGACAGCTTAGGACAAGAAAGTGAGAAGGATAGAGAGACAAGTGAGCAAGAGAGAAAGAAAAACAACTGACAGTGGACTGAAGAGTGGAGCTAATGTTGGAGAGCGGTGGAGTCAGGTGATGGAACCAGCTGACTGAGCAGATAATAGAGAATATTTGTATTTTATTTTCGACTTCCGGTGGCTCCGCGGCGCCGGAGACAGCCTTCCCGGGCTGCCCGCGGCTCAGCTGTGTGATTTTTCGCCCGAAACAGCGCCGATCAGCTGTTCGGGCGAATTTGAAGCCCCCTCCTCAGGAGAAGAGGAGGGGGTGAGCCCCCAGGTAGGGGTCGAGTTCTCCGGGGCCGCCTGAGCTTGGAGCTCGGGCGGCTGAAGGATTGAACTCCCCCGTAGCCTGGGCTGCTCCCAGCTGGCTAGCGTCTCTGCTCCGGACTTTATGGAGCAGAGCCAGGCGTCTGCGACCATCCCTGCTTGAAGGAGAGACTATGAAAGGAAAAGAGCAGGCAGAGCAGTACAAGAGGGAAAGATGAAGAGATGAAGAGGATTATTTTATTTTACTCTCAAGCTTGATGGACTTTGCTTAAAACTTAAAGTGAAAGTGCGTCACAATTGTAAGTAAAAGATGGCGGCTAAACCTCCCCCTAGAACTTTTCGGAGTGCTGGAAATTCTCCGGTGCAACAACAATCATTACTGCAGGCGTTGCATTCTCCTGATGTATTGACATCGAAGGATCTTGAAAAACATACCCAGTTAATTTTGGAGTCAATGGGTGTTAAATTTGTACAGATGGAGGAGAAATTGGAGAAATTGGAGCAGAGAATGGAAGAAAGGATGGAGCAGAAACTTAGAGAGATGAAGGTAGACATTTTGTCCTCAGTGCATAAAGTAGCTAAATGTGTGGAGGTGCTGGATGACCAAGTGGAAGACTTGACTCAAAAGAATGCTATATTAGAAGCAAAAGTATTGGAAATTGAAGATTTAAAAGACAAAATGGATAGCGAACAGAGTCTGGCTCAATTTTATCAGATGCAGTTTGCTGTTAGAATTAGAGGCCTAAAAGAGAATATTAAAGAAGATTTAAAGCAGCTGGTTTCTGAGGCTTTTGAGGGGGTATTGAACCATCCAGCATCTGAAATAAAACAAGGCATGGACAAAGTGTTTCGTGTGAATTCGTGGATTGCTAAGCAGAGAAAGTTGCCTAGAGATGTGGTGGTTTATTTTGTAAAAAGGGAAATTAGAGATGAAGTTATACAAGCTGCCTATGATACCAAAGTTGTGATTGCTGGTCAAGAAGTTTTGGTTCTAAAAGAAATTCCTCCAAAGATTTTAAAGAGAAGGAAGGACTTTATATTTCTTGTGCAAGAGCTCAAGCGAAGAGATATAAGGTTCAGATGGGAGATCCCAGCTGGGTTGAGCTTCATGTATGATGGCAAAAGGTACTGTTTGGGTACTGTGAAGCAAGCGCATGATTTTTACAACAATGTTTTAAAAGCAACCCCATCAACACTTCTGGAAGCTGCAGAGGGATCTGGAGAAGGAGAACATCAAGAGGATGAAGATGGACAGATAGACGAGAAGGGTACAGGAGGAGATCAAGCTGCAACTCTTTTGGATGATCCTAGAGAACAGAGGGTGACGCGTGCTGCCTTAAAACGCTCAAAAAAGATAAAAAAATAAGACCAGTAGAAATCTATGGAACTTCCGCAATATACTTATAGTCAAGTGGTAGTTGTGTTTTTAAGAGTTTTGGGATGATATTGTTCTGAACCAGCCCTCTTCTCGCACCCCTAATCAAAAGAAGAGTCTGGAAAGCGTCCAAGACCAAAAGGCTTCTGCCAAGTTTTAATTACACTGTTACAAGAATACAAGAGCTTGACTTCTCAAACGGAAAAGTTGCTTTCAGCAACCAGCCCCTCCCCAAACACTTCTTTTATAGAGAGCTCAGGGCGTGGTCTCCCTGTGCCTCCTCCCGAGGAGTCCCATAGCCTTTCTTTGTTTGTCCCTGCTCGTCTGCCTCCTGCGTCGGGCGTCCTTGAACAGGGCCAGCTGTGGGTCATCATCCTCCGCACTCTCGGGCTCACACAGCTGAGAAGAGGTTCCCGGCTGAGGACTCTGCAAAGTCTCCAAATCATCATCAGCCGGTTCGTTTCCCTCCTCCCCCACATCTGAGTCCTCCGATACATCGGACCCGGCTGTCGGACCCACAGGCTGGCCCTGAGTCACAACACTATCCCGCACCGCAGGGCCCTTCCCCCGGGTCTGCCGATCCGGATGCGGTCGGGATGGGAACTGTTCGTGAAACGCAGTCACCAACGCAGGGGCATGAACGGCGGTCGCGTCTTCCCATGTGAAGTCCTCCGGCCCGTACCCTTTCCACTCGATCAGGTACTGGAAGCGACCTTTCAGCCAGCGGGAATCCCTGATGCTGGCGACCTCGTACTCGGGGGTGCTGTCGCCATCACGAGGTCCTGATGGGGGAGGTTCCGCTTGGCGAAGTGGACAAGCCGGTTGTTCGGGGACCAACAAGGACCGATGGAAGACGGGGTGCACGCGCAGGGAACGTGGCAGAGTTAAACGATAGGCGACCGGGTTGATGACGGCCTCGACTGGGAACGGTCCAAGGTAACGGTGGTCCAGCTTCCTCGCCGGCCGAGTGGATGGTAGGTTCCTGGTGGACAGCCAGACCCGATCCCCCACCGATAATGGAGGCGTATCCCTTCTCGACCGATCGGCGAACCTCTTGTAGTCGGCCTTGGCCTTCTCCAGCTGCCGTCGCACCAACCGATGGATCGCCTGTAACTCCGCCATGAATTCGTTCGCTGCCGGCTCCGGTGAGTCCACGGGAGAAAGGGGGAAAAACCGAGGGTGATAACCCACATTGGCCAAGAACGGTGTCATCTGCGTGGAGGTGTGCTGCGAGTTGTTAAAGGCAAACTCGGCTATGGCCAAATAGTCCACCCAATTGTCCTGCTGCAGGTTAACGTAGCAGCGCAGATACTGCTCCAAAATGCCGATGACCTTCTCGGTACCCCCGTCGGTCTGAGGATGATGCGCGGACGAGAGGCAAACCTTAATGTCCAACGCCCGCATCAACTCCTGCCAGAAGCGGGCTGTAAACTGGGCCCCCCTATCGGAGACGACTCTATCGGGAAGGCCGTGCAGCCGGAACACCTGTTGGATGAACATGCGACTAGTGGCGCGAGCTGACGGTAAGCCGCGACAGGGGATGAAGTGCGCCATCTTGGTCAACATGTCCACCACCACAAACACTGTCGTGAAGCCGGAGGATGGGGGTAGATCCGTCAGAAAGTCCATGGACACAGCCCCCCAGGGTCTCTTGGGCGTTGGCAAAGGCTGCAGTAAACCAGGCGGGGCCCCTGTCGCTGACTTGGCCTGCCTGCATGGGACGCAGGAGGTGACATAAGACTGGACATCGTGTCGGACTCGGGGCCACCAGAATGTACGGGAGACCAGGTTCAGAGTCTTGAACAGGCCAAAATGCCCCGCAGCCGGGTTATCATGACATTGGCTGAGGACGAGTCCCCTGAGTGGCCCTCCTGGAACATAGAGCCGGTCACGATAATACAGGAGTCCATCCGTGACCGACCAAGGCGAATCTGGCCCCACCTCTTCCTTCCGCTGAGCCACCCACGCCTCCTGCTGCTGCGCCTCCCGGA
Source organism: Vipera ursinii (assembly GCF_947247035.1). Lineage (NCBI taxonomy): Eukaryota > Metazoa > Chordata > Lepidosauria > Squamata > Viperidae > Vipera > Vipera ursinii. The sequence goes on along the minus strand of NC_139512.1, from coordinate 212,138,533 downwards.
TCCGAGCCCGTATATCCACCGGCTCCCGCACCGCAGCAAAAGACTCGACGGGGATCACGGTCCTGGGCGGAAGCTTGTCTTCCACTCGGGTGTACTCGGGCTTCCTGGACAGAGCATCCGCTCTCTGGTTGTGCCCGCTTGGTATGTACCGCACCCGGAAGTCAAACCTCGCAAAGAAGAGGGACCACCGGATCTGGCGTTGGTTCAAATTCCGAGCGGTCTGCAGGCTTTCCAGATTCTTGTGGTCCGTCCGGACCTCGATTTGATGCCGCGCCCCCTCCAGATGATGCCTCCAAGCCTCGAACGCCGCCTTGATGGCCAGCAGCTCCTTCTCCCAGATGGTATAGTTGCGCTCCGAGGGATTCAATTTCCGTGAGTGATACGCGCAAGGGAAAAGGGTACCGTTGGGCGTCGCTGCCTGGAGTAACACGGCCCCAATGGCAATGTCGGAGGCGTCCGCCTCCACGACAAACGGCCGTTGCGGGTCAGGATGCTTCAAGATGGGCTCCTTCATGAAGGCGTCCTTCAAAGCTTGGAACGCCTGTTGTTCGGGGGCGTTCCACTGGAACCGAGTCTTCTTCTGCAGGAGCCGGGTGAGGGGGGCTGTCAAGGCAGCAAAGCCAGGGATGAATGTCCGATAGTAGTTGGCAAATCCAAGAAGTCGCTGAATATCCTTCACGCGACGCGGGGGTTGCCAACTCTGCAACGACTCAACTTTACTCGGTTCCATGGCGATGCCCTCAGGAGAAATGCGGTGACCCAAGAAATCAATGGTCACCTGGTAGAACTGGCACTTCTCCAACTTGGCAAACAGCCGATGTTTCCGGAGGCGCTGCAGGACCTGACGGAGATGCTGATGATGCGCTTCACGCGACGGGGAGTAAATCAGGATGTCGTCCAGGTAAATCACAACAAACTGGTCCAACAGATCCCGAAAGATGTCATTCATAAAATGCTGAAACACAGCGGGGGCGTTGGTCAGGCCAAACGGCATCACCGTGTACTCGAAATGTCCATAGCGAGTACCAAACGCCATCTTCCACTCATCACCCGGCCGAACCCTGACGAGGTTGTAAGCTCCACGCAGGTCCAGTTTCGTGAAGATCTTAGCCTCCCGGAGTCGGTCCAAGAGCTCGGGGATGAGGGGCAGCGGGTAGCGGTTACGCACCGTGATAGCGTTGAGTTTCCGGTAGTCACAGCAAAGCCGTAACTCGCCCGACTTCTTTTTGACGAAGAGCACGGGCGCAGACACTGGCGAGGACGAGGGCCGGATGAAACCACGAGCCAAGTTCTTCGTCAGGAAGTCCCGCAATGCAGCCAACTCGGGCTCCGACATGGAGTACAAACGCCCCACTGGGAGAGGCGCATCAGGGACTAGGTCAATGGAGCAGTCGTAGGGCCTGTGCGGGGGTAATTGGTCCGCCTCTGACTCGCTGAACACGTCAGCAAAGTCGGACAGTTCGGGAGGCAAGGAAACCCCTGGGGAACCCTCCACCTGGCCGGCACAGATATGGCGGGTGTGGTCCACGCACTGCAAACTTGGGAAGGTGACCAAGTTCTGAGACCAATAGATCTGTGGATCATGCGCCCGGAGCCACGCCAGTCCCAAGACCACGGGGAAGTGCAGATCCGAAGTGACGTAGAACTGAATGGCCTCCACATGGGTACTGATGGCCATACACACGGGTTGCGTGGCGGCCGTGATAGGCCCGGACAGGAGCACTCGACCATCGATGGTCTCCACAAGCATGGGCGGATCCACTGGACACTGGGGAACAGCCCATTTGGCCACAAAGGCCGAATCCATAAAGTTAGTGGTAGCCCCAGAGTCAATTAAGGCATGGACCGGAATCCCCTCTGGCTTGCCAGGAAGGATCAGTCGTGCCTCCAAAATCAAATGCCGTGGAGGTTCACAGGCACCGTCGGAACAACGTCGCTCGGTGTGGATGTTGTGGGTCGCCCGATCTTTCACACCGTCTAGATCGGGCTCGGGCCGTTTCCCGATAGCAAAGCAGGGGACTTTCTCGGGGCAGGCTTGGTCACTGACGCCCGCTGACGCTTCTTCGGGCAAGAAGCAGCCAAATGTCCAGGGTCCCCACAGTAAAAACACAACCCCTCCGATCGTCGTCTGTCCATTTCCGTCACCGATAGACGGGACCTGGCGGCACCCAGCTCCATTGGCTCCTCCCTCTGGACTGGGGGCTCACGCACAACAGGGGCGGCAGGGGTCTGTGGGGTGGCACGGCGACTCCTACGCTGCTGCAGCCGGGCATCGATCCGCAGACAAAGATGGATCAGCCCATTCAGGTCTGAGGGAATGTCCACGCGGGCCAGCTCATCCAACATCTCCTCTGACAAGCCATCCTGAAAGGCATCCACGAGCGCAGCCTCATTCCAGGCGGAATCCTGGCTAAGCAGCCGGAAATCGCTGATGTAGGCCTGTAGAGGGCGCTGACCCTGCCTCAAAGCTTTCAGGCGTCGGGTGGCCGTCTGCGCCTTAATCGGGTCCTCGTACATGAGGCGCATATGGTCACAAAACCCCCCAAAGTTATCCAACAAAGGGCTAGGCTGTGCCAACAGAGGCGTGCCCCAACGAGCTGCATCTCCCGACAGAAGGCTCAATACGAATCCCACCTTATCTCGGTCAGTGGGGAAATCAGCTGCTCTCACGCTGATATAAAGCTGGCATTGTCCCAGGAAGGCAGGAAACAGTTCTGGTTTACCAGCAAATTTATCCGGCATAGCTATCTGACATTTCCTCCTGGGTGGGGGGGCAGCATGTACCTGAGCCTGCAGTTGTGCCACCTGAGTGGCCAGCAAGGTGAGTTGCTGGTTGAGCTGGGCATTCTCGGCAAGAAGCTGCTCCATCGTAGTATTAAGGGGTGGGTGGCTGAAAGCAAACTGTTCTGAACCAGCCCTCTTCTCGCACCCCTAATCAAAAGAAGAGTCTGGAAAGCGTCCAAGACCAAAAGGCTTCTGCCAAGTTTTAATTACACTGTTACAAGAATACAAGAGCTTGACTTCTCAAACGGAAAAGTTGCTTTCAGCAACCAGCCCCTCCCCAAACACTTCTTTTATAGAGAGCTCAGGGCGTGGTCTCCCTGTGCCTCCTCCCGAGGAGTCCCATAGCCTTTCTTTGTTTGTCCCTGCTCGTCTGCCTCCTGCGTCGGGCGTCCTTGAACAGGGCCAGCTGTGGGTCATCATCCTCCGCACTCTCGGGCTCACACAGCTGAGAAGAGGTTCCCGGCTGAGGACTCTGCAAAGTCTCCAAATCATCATCAGCCGGTTCGTTTCCCTCCTCCCCCACATCTGAGTCCTCCGATACATTGGACCCGGCTGTCGGACCCACAGGCTGGCCCTGAGTCACAACAGATATGTATGGTAACAGAATTTTTAATTTGGAATTAATGGACAATTTACTACAGAGGAAGAGGAAGAAAGTTTTGTGGGTTAATGCGGGTTAATTTGTGTAAGAACTATCTATTATAGCCTATTTTGGCTAGAGAGGTTAATAGGGATAGGTGCTTGTGATGTGTAAGTGAGAATATGTCTAGGTAATAGTGAATTGTGGAAGAACATAGATGGGAATGATGCTAGTTTTCTTTTATTTTAGTTCTTTATACATATTTAGTATTGTTAAGGATTGGTTTACTCTATATAAGCTAGAGAGTGATGGATTTTAGAGTTTATAATTGTTAGTATATGATTGTTTGTGATTGCTTTTTAGATATATACCTTGTATTTTGCTCTGGGAAGTCGGGGGGGGGAGGGGGGGAGGAGGGGAAGTAGAGGGGGGGAGGCAGGGGAGGGAGGAGGGAGAGGGGGAGGGGGGGAGATAGGGGGGAGGTAGGGAGGTGAGGAGGGAGGGGGAAGGGGGGTTTTTCAAAGGAAAATTGTATTTTAAAACTTTTCAATAAAAAAAAAAAAGAGAATATTTGTATTTTATTTTAATCCCATTTATATCCCGCCCTTCTCCGAAGACTCAGGGCGGCTTACAATCTAAGCACAAATCAATGTGCTTAGCAATAACCTTCATTCTATGTATATGCCCGCTTATTAGGGCTTTCGCCCCCCCCCAAGCAGCATTATTACAAAGTCAGCTTAATAAATAAATAAATAAATAAATAAATAAATAAATAAATAAATAAATAAATAAATTTATTTCACTGGTGGCCAAAGACATGCCCTTGTCATGAGAGCTGTCTACCGGTAATTGAGGGGTGGCACAGAGAAAAAGGGGTTGACTTTTTCTCCAAAGCACTATAGGCCAGGACAAGAAGCAATGGGGCAAAAACTAATGAAGAGATTCAATCTAGAACTAAGGAGGAATTTCCTGACAGTAAGAACAATTAATCAATGGAACAGCTTGCCTCCTGGAATTGTAGGTAGTCCATCGCAGGAGATCTTCAAGCAAAGATTGGACAACCATTTGTTTGGGATACAATAAAAACTCCTGCCTTGGGCAGGGGATTGGACTTGAAAAACTCCGAGGTCCCTTCCAGCCCTGTGATTCTAGAGTTCTCTCTTCCAGTCTTTGGCAACTTCTCTTTATGGGTTTGGCAGTAAGAGAGATCTTGGTCAGACATTCTGCAGGCTCATTAGCTGCATGAGTAGATAAATGCTCTGCTTGACAGACAGCTTAGGACAAGAAAGTGAGAAGGATAGAGAGACAAGTGAGCAAGAGAGAAAGAAAAACAACTGACAGTGGACTGAAGAGTGGAGCCAATGTTGGAGAGCGGTGGAGTCAGGTGATGGAACCAGCTGACTGAGCAGATAATAGAGAATATTTGTATTTTATTTTAATCCCATTTATATCCCGCCCTTCTCCGAAGACTCAGGGCGGCTTACAATCTAAGCACAAATCAATGTGCTTAGCAATAACCTTCATTCTATGTATATGCCCGCTTATTAGGGCTTTCGCCCCCCCCCCAAGCAGCATTATTACAAAGTCAGCTTAATTGCCCCCAACAATCTGGGTCCTCATTTTACCTACCTCGGAAGGATGGAAGGCTGAGTCAACCTTGAGCCTGGTTACCAAACCAGTAAGCAGACTCAGTTGAAGGAGGCAGTTGGCAGAGAAAGAAATAATGAGGATGATGAAGAAAAATGATAGAACCAGAGGATGGAGCCAGATAGCGGGCAATGTATGAGAAAAGCATCATGAAATGACACCAAGAGGATTAGACAGGTGAGCGTGAGAGACAAAGCCACTGAATAAAAGAGACAGTGAAAGAATTATTGACAGATGAAGAGGAATGATGAGAAAAGCCTGAGCAATGGAAAGAAGCAAGAGGGGATCCATGGATCATTCAGAGGATGTGGATTGCAGATCTGTGGGGTGAGTGGTGGTTTCCCAACAAAGCAGGAGAGATAGAAAGCTCCCACCTATTCTGTGGGTGAGATTCTGACAGATCACTAAACCCACAGGTCTATCTGTCAAATCTGCCTCCTCTTCAGGATAGGAAAAGCAATTGGCCTTTCTTTTTCCCCCCAGAAGCAGAAAATCTGTTAACTGATCTCAAAATTAACACTGAAAGAAGAGGTCACCTCATGAACCAAGTCAGCATAGGAATCAGGACATATCAATTTATTTTATTATTATTATTTTTAAAGATTTTATTAGTTCTTTTTTCCTTACATACATATGTTAGTTTTTCAACCCGCGTGCAGTCTGGGTTCAAAAGCGCTAATACATAGTCAAGTTCTAATCTTTGGTTCTTTCCATCTAGCCATTTGTAGAAAGACTCCCAGGCTTGGTAGTATTCTGCTTCTTCTTTACCTTTCAATCTCATAGTTAATCTGTCCATCTCTGCATATTCCAATATTTTTTTAATCACTTCTTCCTCTGGTGGTATTCCTTCATTTTTCCAGTATTGCACAAAGGTTATTCTTGCTGCTGTTGTAATGTGTAGAACCAAATATAAACCTTGTTTATTAATCTTTTCTGGTATTATACCTAATAGAAAAAGTCCAGGATTAAATACTACATGTTCTCACGACATTTTTTTTCTAACCAGGACATATCAATTTCTACTGGCATATTTCTGTGCCATTCCACCAACCGGAGGGAAAAAAAATGTTAAACCAGCAATCAGGGTTTTCCCACAGCATCATGCTGAAAGATTTTGAAATCTGGAGATGGTAAGGGTGACATAGAGAAAGTGCAGGTTGGGTTTGAAGAGGATTGGGGATGAGCAGCAAATGAAAAGGCTACAACAGAAACTTCATTATATTGGGGAAAAATACATGCTTGGTTAGAAAAAATGTTATACAAAATGATATACAACCCTATCTTTTTACATATTGCCCTACAAATGTGCATTGTCTGGAATTTGGGAACACATTAAATTTATTTATATGATTTCTTATTGTATGGTATTTGTCATTTTTGTTACTCATCGCTCCTCCCGGAACCAATTAATGAATACAGAGGTACCACTGTACATTGGTGAACTACAGATTATAAGTCATCTAAATGTGAAGGCATTCGTTAACAATGCAAGCTTCTTCACTATGAACAGGACTTCAGCAAGACATTCTTCAGAAAGCTCCAAATTAAACTTTCAAGAATTGTTCTGCCCAAGGCTCTTTAGGAGAAGGCATGTTCCATAAGAACTTCATGACCAGTTCAACCTGCTTTGCGTTTAGATGGAGATGTTTTTCTTCTCATATTCCCATTTCTATACCATATAAAGCATTCAGCCATGTGTTTTAAAGTACTTTAAAATAGTGAAAGAGAACCATCCATTTCTTAATTAGTTCTTCTTTCATTTTCCAAATTAAGAAGGGAATTCTTCCCATTCTAAAAGTTGAGCAAATTCTCAGCCAGTATCCCTTACTCATAAGTCTTAAAATCCTTTTAGATTCTGTCCACAAGACAGAACCCACAATTAAGAAGCAACCCCCTGTAAAGAAATGAAGTACATATATTGCCACATGGTTTTAATATCGAAACAGTGTACGTGGATTGAAGCTTTTGCTTCTTTAATTTTAATTGCCACCACAGGGCACCGGTTTATTATTTCACAATGCACTGTTGGAAACGGTACAGTTAAATTTTGCTAATCTCAGCCCTGCAATCCAGTTGGCTGTAAATATTTTAGGTGGCCTTGAAAATTAGCTGACATTGCTATTAATCCATTCCATTGTTTCGTCTGAAGCCTTCTCTTTATTAATAACAGGCAAAGTTGTAGCTGCCTGCAGGTGCTACTTTCACTGTACATGTCCAGAGAGGCTAACTGTACATGTCAAGAGAATAAGTAAGTGCCCACATGGAATGGTTCTAGCCATAATGTTGCACATGGAACATTCTGTACATGTCAAGAGAATAAGTAAGTGCCCACATGGAATGGTTCTAGCCATGAGGTTGCACATGGAACATTCTGTACATGTCAAGAGAATAAGTAAGTGCCCACATGGAATGGTTCTAGCCATGATGTTGCACATGGAACATTCTGTACATGTCAAGAGAATAAGTAAGTGCCCACAGGGAATGGTTCTAGCCATGAGGTTGCACATGGAACATTCTGTACATGTCAAGAGAATAAGTAAGTGCCCACATGGAATGGTTCTAGCCATGATGTTGCACATGGAACATTCTGTACATGTCAAGAGAGTAAGTAAGTGCCCACAGGGAATGGTTCTAGCCATGATGTTCAACATGGAACATTCATCTATCTCAAAGGCCCCTTCCTATGAATTCATACATGAAAAAGAGCGATGTCTTACTTGTGCATATGTCAGTGCACCTACAGTGTGCCTACATTAACCTACAGTATTTCCTCATCTCACCATCTGATTCTGAATTCCATACATTGTGCGGGTTCAGTATATTCCAATGTTTTTCTCTTAGTCCACCTTCTGTTCTTTTTGCTTTCAACTCTTATATCATTTAGGTCTCATCATCACGACGGTCTCTCTTTCTCTCTCTCCAGCAATTGTCAAATGTCATTTTGCCTTTGTGGATGGCCAGGCTGAAAAATCCTTGCTCCTTCCTATCATTCGACAATAGTTGAGAAGCTATGGGCTTATGCCTATAATAAATTAGAGGGTTTTTTTTTCCAACTATGTTTTTTTTTCCCTTACACTCATAGCAACTTAAAATAAAATGCATACAAAACTGTTCAAAACAGAGGGGAATAGAATCAACATGCCACCTGAAGTTATAAATATAATAATTATTATTTATTTATTATTTATTATATTTGTATACCACCCTTCTCCCGAGGGACTCAGGGCGGTGAACAGGGCACATATAAATAGAGAATACAAAAATTAAAAGAATTAAATAATCGCCCAGATAAGAACAATAACAGTATAAAAACCCCATTAAAAACCCTAACATCCCCCATCAGGCCAGGCCAGCTTGTTCAAATAAATGGGTCTTCAGACCACGTCGGATGGTAACATGCTAAAATCAGAGGTAACAAAACTAGAAAATACTAAAATTTCCAACAGACATTAGATGAGGCAGCTTAAGCCGAAAGATTCTGACCAGCCTGAGGTTTTTCCTAGCTCAGAGACAGGTTGAGCTCTAATCTCCCCAACTATACTCCAAGATTCAGACACATAAGTCACATATATCAGCCGCTCCAAACATCAGCCAGCTGCCAAGAAACCTAAGTGGCACAAAGAGTGTTTACTCAGCTACACTCAGGTCTGGCTCAATGGCATTCCTTGTATACCTTCAAGCCCTCGCTCCCTATCAGTCTAACCTTCCATGTTATTGTTTTGACTGTCGGAGTCCTTGCTTTGTTATAATTCAAGTAAAGATTTGCATTAGGAAATGGAGCCATCATTTCATACCTGGATTAGCTGGATAGATTTCAGAGTTCTATAAGAAAGACCCCACAGGCCTGATTTTTTTTTCCACCCTCTTTCTACCCACAGCAAGGAATAAAATGCAATAAAATGCAAAATCTGCCCAATAAGATTTTTCCAAAAAAGCTGACACAGACACAGACCTTGCTTCATTATGCCACAGTTTTTAGGACTCTCACATGGGCATAACCTTCTTTCAACACTATAGGATGTACTTGTAAGTAAATATGCATAAGATTGTTGTTGTTAGCTGCGAAGTCGTGTCCGACCCATCGCGACCCTATGGACAACATTCCTCCAGGCCTTCCTGTCCTCTACCATCTTCTGGAGTCCCTTTAAGCTCACGCCTACTGCTTAAGTGACTCCATCCAGCCACCTCATTCTCTGTCGTCCCCTTCTTCTCTTGCCCTCAACCTTTCCCAGCATTAGGCTCTTCTCCAGTGAGTCCTTCCCTCTCATTAGGTGGCCAAAGTATTTGAGTTTCTTGCACAAGGTAGCACTCCACAAAGGAGATTCTCAAATATATTAAAATAACAGAATAATGGAAAAGACTAATAGAGTTGGAAGGGACCTTGGAGGTCTTCTAGTCCAACCCTTTGCTCAGGCAGGAAACCCTATACCATTTTCAGATAAATGCTTGTCCAATCTCTTCTAGTATTGGAGCATCCACAATTTCTGAATGCAAGCTGCTCCACTGGTTAATTGTTCTCACTGTTAGGAAATTTCTCCTTAGTTCTAGGTTGCTTCTCTCCTTGACTAGTTTCCATCCGTTGCTTCTTGTCCTGCTTTAAGGTGCTTTGGAGAATAGCTTGACTCCCTCTTCTTTGTGGCAGCCCCTGAGATATTGGAACTCTGCTATCATGTCACCCCTAGTCCCTTCTTTTCTTTTTCAAAATCAAGTATCTATTCTAAGGTTATAGAGTTTTGTCTTTCATTATGAGTGAGGTCAAGCATAGATTGATTTCTAAAGGATCACAGTGGACCAGAGTTTGTGTCCCATTTGTTTCAGCTTTATTTGAAGCTAATTGTGCTTAGTGGACATTTCAAGAGCACTTCTGTATGCAGAAAATGACTTTTCACCTCGGCCTCTTCTCTGTAATTAATTACAGAGCTTGCTTCTAACAAAGACTGCATCAAGAGACCTCACTGCTTTTCAGCAGTTTGCATTGTGTGTAGTGCCACATCAATTTTCCTAAGGCAAAAAAAAATACTACCCTTTTAATCCTGCTCAGTGTCCATCTGCTGAAATAGACGGTTGGTGGCACCAAGTGCTGAAATAAACAACCGCAGGGCCATTAATAACCCTGGATGATGTCACTGAACTGGCAGTCCAGGAGGATTTTAATGCAATGTGGGATGAAGGCGGACCCCTTTGGTTTCTCCTTTCTCTGTTGATTCTGCTTCTGGCCCCATTCAGAGAGCATGTTTGGCAGCAGCAGCACACACATGTGAGGCCTGGAATGAAGATTTCCAGCATTTGGAAAATGAGCTGGTACATGCAGTTGGCAGCAGCCAGCATAGTTTCTTCTGGGCCAGCTCTAGAACAACTTGTGGGACTGTTTTCTCACCAGGCTGCTGGTGGGCCACTGCTTTATTTTGTTTTAACATACCCATTATGTTATGAAAGAATTTTCCTCATGGTAGTAGCACATTAAAGGCTAAAGTCCAAAAGAAAGCAATGAAATTGAGAAGGGGAGGGTGACTGGTGAGGAGCAGGGGGGTGTCTTAAGATTTTTATGTGCTTTGGCTGGAAACGGGGATTGTGATAGGTATGAACGATACAGCACATACTTTTTGAGGGTGCAGGATGAGCAAATCTAATTAAGTTACTTTGTACAAGGTTCCACCCCACCTTTTTTGGGGGAAACAGACATTTGTCCAGTTCTGTTTCCACCTCAGTCTGTTTTTTTCTAAAAACAAAAAAATTACACTCATCCCACCCACCCCTCCCCTCCCCATGTTAGACATTTTTGCAATTCCACTCTGAATGACATTTTTCCTCATACATTTTGGTTTTAATCAGAGAGCCAAACATCAGAGAAACATAACTATGTAAGGATAGGTATATTCCAAGCTTGGAAATGCAAAGAGAATCAGGAATGGTTCATTTTAAAATATGAAACAAATAACTATCTGCCCCATGACTCACGTAACATATTCCTCCAGCTTCTAATGCCAGCAAAAATGTTGTGAGGGAAGATAACCTGGCCTCTCTAAGGATAGTGACTGGAAAAATTGCATTGACTATGATCAAATATGGAGTTCAGTTTTAATATTACTTCATACACCATCTTTAATTATCTCTGGCACCAAAAGCAACATTTTTCCCCAATGATCTATAACAAAGATTGGCAATCCTTTGGTGGCTAAGGGCCAAACATACAAATACTTTAAATTTTTGCAGGCTACAGAATTTTCCTTTTCTCTCTCCTTTTTGGAGAAAGGAAGGGATTTTTATTTGTGTTTTGATTGTGTTAACCATGTTTGGTTTCCACCCTTTACCTATTTTGCTAGGCCAGTATTTATGATGCTAAGATTCCCAAGCATTATTAGAGGAAGGTCTAGGGCAGGGGTGTCAAACTCAATTTCATTGAGGGCCGCATCAGCATTGCGGTTGCCCTCAGGGGGCCAGGTGGGTATGGCCAGGGTGGGTGTGGCCTACTGGGTGGGCGTGGCTAGAGTGCGTATGGCCTACTGGATGGGCATGGCCAGCTCTACATCGTTTGCATCAAGGGTGCCTATTGGGCAGGAGTGGGACAGATCTGAGGGTCTGTGGCAGAAGGAGGGTCTCTGGGCCAGGGCCAAGGCAGTGGGGGCCATTCCCTCACTGTTTCCAGGATGGCTTCACGGGCCACATGAAACCACTTCGCGGGCCGCATCTGGCCCCCGGGCCTTGTGTTTGACATGTCTGGTCTAGGGGCTACAGCCCTGAACTCTATACAGGTAGTCTTCGCCTTACGACCACAAATGAGCCCAAAATTTCTGTTGCTAAGTGAGATGTTTGTTAAGTGAGTTTTGCCTCATTTTGCAACTTTTCTTGCTACAGTTGTTAAGTGAATCATTGTTAGTAACAAGGTTGTTAAGTGAATCTAGCTTCCCCATTGATTTTGCGTGCCAGAAGGTTGGAAAATAAATCATAAATATAAGTCAGTTGCCAAGCATCTGAATTTGGATCATGTGACCATGGGGATACTGCAGTGGTCATAAGTGTGAAAAACAGTCATAAGTCACTTTTTTCAGTGCCATTGTAACTTTGAATGGTCATTAAATGAACTGTTGTTAAGTCGAGGAATGCCTGTACTGAGTGTTCTAAGTGTATCTACAGCATGCATACAGTATGTAGATGATATACAGAAGGACTATATTCAGTTGCAGCAAATATCAATGCATGCAGAAATCTGGAACTCAGCATCAGTCAGATGTATGGCAGGATAGATTTAAGCCCTTTGTAGGCATTACAAGACACACCTCCATTCACTTTGTGTTTCAGGAAAAAGTACCAACAAGTATGCAACCTCCACATATTTTCTATCTCCCAAGGGAGGGAGTGACCATTAGCAGTGGCAAATCTCTTTTATCTCTGAAACCTCTTTCTTTTGCTTATTTACACACTGATGAACGGTCACTCGAGTGATTACTTTGATCGTTCAGATTGAGTGTCTGTGCGGGCTAAAACCTCCCAGAATAACTGGTCATGTTACGTCTGTGCACACATGAACAGCATAAATGTGATGAGATGCTGTACGAAAGGCTGGGTAGATTGTAGCACATTGGCCCTTGTCAATCTGTTGCCTCCAGAATGTGCCAGGCTACAGACTTCCAGTCATCAGGGACTTTCACACAGATTGGGAAGATGGAAATCATAGACTACTGTGTCTTGAAAGGGTTAGTTTGGACAAGTTTGACCTACATTAATTATCCAATCACCTATCAACAGAGATACAATATCACTATAGAAAAAAGTAAGGACAGAAATAGTAGTAACAATGTTTTTTCTCTCTCTAATACGTAGAACTATCTTAAAAGAGGTCTGGCGGTGCAGTGGTTAGAATGCCATATTGCAGGCTAATTCTACTCACTGAGAGGAGTTCGATCCTGACCAGCTCAAGGTTGACTCAGCCTTCCATCCTCCCAAGGTTGGTAAAATAAGGACCCAGATTGTTGGGGGCAATAGGCTGGCTCTGTAAACCGCTTAGAGAGTGCTGTAAAGCAGAGTTCCCCAACCTCTTAGGTTTTGTGGACCACCGGGCCGGGGTGGGGGTGGGGATGGTTCTGTGTGAGCATGCACAGCTCCATTTGCGCAAGCTCACCTGCCATTTCTGCACCCCAGTTTTAAACAGCTCACTGCCCACCAGCAGGCTGTGGCCCAGAGGTTGGGAACCCCTGCTGTAAAGCACTTTGAAGAGGTATATAAGACTAAGTCAGGGGTCTTGAAACTTGGCCCTTTTATGACTTGTGGACTTCAACTCCCAGAATTCCTCAGCCAGGCACACTGGCTGAGGAATTCTAGGAGTTGAAGTCCACAAGTCATAAAAGGGCCAAGTTTGAAGACCCCTGGACTAAGTGCTATTGATATTGCTGAAAGAACTGAAAGTAATATCTTAGATACTATGCACATTGTTACCCCAATAGTCTAATTTCAGTGGAGGTTAGCCCATTTAAATGAACTGAGAAAAAAGTTCATGTAGGCATTCCATGTATTAGTTTGCACCTATACATCAGTGTGCATATATGTTTTTTCTAGTACAGCACATAGTAATATTGTGGGTGCTTAGAAATCTTGCTGTGTACCAGAACTATAATTCCTTATGCTATCCCTAGCTGCTCTATTGAACTGATATGTTTCAGATGCATACTGACTTCTTTGGATGGTTTCTTGCTCACCAAGATAGAACTGCTATGTTTCTAAATTAAAGAGCTAAATCAAGGCTGATTAGGGAAATTAAAGAGACCCTGAAAAACAAATCTTCTGTGAACAATAAAATGCTGTTAAACCGCAGAGAGTCAGCTTGTTGATAAAGCAATGCAAAGAAAGAAGTGGAACCATCTCCACATGCTTATGTCTGTTTCAATTCCATCTGCAATCTGCCACCACATCTATTACAAAGACTTCTCCTCTTAGTAATGTGGACATTTGCAGCTGCAGTGTGTCACCAGAACAAAATGTGCAACCAGGAAAGTGGCAGGCATCCAGCCTTAAGACTGAGTGTGTGCCACATGCTATACTCTGAATGGAGTTCATTGATGTTATGCTCAAAGAGGAACCCCAGAGGAGCGTGCAGAATCTGTGGTCCTCTGCCATCCTTCTTGAACATAAGCAACATTCTTCTCTGTTCAACCACAGGGTTCTTGATTGTTGCATTTAACAGCATATTTAATGACAGAAACTCAATGAAAAGCTAATTAGTCCCAGAACTGCTTCCTTTCACATCATACTTCATTCTGTGGAGATTAGAAAGATCATGCCAGGATGTCTGTTGAAAATCCATCGCATGAAGATAGTTCTTCTGAAGCTAACATAGCCAAATGGGTAATATTTGGCATAAGAGTGAGGCAGCTTCCTTAAGCTGACAAATATGTTCTTACTGAACATCTGATCTGAAGTCCTAATCCCAAATGTAGTATTTAAAAGGGGGAAAAATATGCCTTGCCAGGGAACCTGATCTTTTGAGCTAGAAGAATTGCCTTCTTAATTCAAATTAGCTATCCTTATGAGAATGGGATAGAACCACTGTTGAATTGGTTCTACATTTAGAGATCATTAGTTCTAATGGCTGTTACAACTTGTGGAAAGTCAGCCCCCCAGAGAAGGAAATATTAAAAGGGCAGAAAACTACTGCTAAGCTTGTAAGCCGCCCTGAGTCTTCGGAGAAGGGCGGGATATAAATGGAATTAAAATTTAAAAAAATTCCTGAAAGGAACTTAAAGAGGCAGAAAAGCATGCCCAGTTTTCTAAATAGCTCCAAGTCTCCCTCCCCCAAGCAGAAACCAGCTCTGTACAAATGCAGATGTAAATAATCCAGGAAGGTTGGATGCCCCAGCTAGAAGATTAAGAAGACAAAGAAACCTAAAATCTACATACCCCACCCAAACTCTAAGACAGGACATAATAGGATTAACCCACAGATGCCAAAGGGCACACCCAGACTCAAGTCAGAATACATGACACAGGAAATAGCCTCAAACAGGAACAGGAAACAACTCCAAACAAAAGGCTCCAGAGAGTATAAAAACCCACTCCTTACATGTGCTCAGCCCTTTCCCCTTTTCTTCCAGAGCCATCTTCCTGTCTGGCTCTCCTCTTCAATAAACTGCAACCTTCTTTCTAAAGCAGTCGCCATGTTGTTTATCCCTGGCTTTGACTGAACCATGATGAAGACTTTTATTTCAACAAACTGAAGCACATTTTGAAGATTTAGAAGAACTCTTTGGAACCTTTTCCATGAGCATAGGATCAAGCTGAAAGCAATCATGCTGTTTTCCAGCCTTTTACATGTATCTTAAAAGAAATGTCACTGCTTTGAAGATTCATGAAAGTGACAAGAAAAGCAGTAGCAGTCCTTTCAGGCTTGCTCAGAAACCTGGGGGGGAAAAGGACACAGCCCCTTTAATGATCCTTTCTGTTCCTATAAGATCCATGGGAAACAATTCCAAAGAACACATTGTCTAACTGATGTATCTTAAGTGCTAATTAAGGATCCAGCCTATGGTGATATTTTGCACCATGTTCAAGATGGATAATTTATTTTCATTTCCACTATGTTTTGAGATACAGCATTTGGGGCCAAATCTCATGCGAATGAAGCTTAGAAAGCTGGCAGACCTGGGTACTCTTGCTTGAAGTAAGCCCCATAGAACATTCTCAGATTTATTTCTGACTAATATGCAGAGTGTTGCATTTTAAGTCATGCTGTCAAGAGATTCCCCCCCCCAAGTGTAGCAAAACTGCCACAGCGGTTGTGAAAATAATGTGCATACTTAACTTCTGCTGCTAAATATCTGCACATTTTCCTTTGTGTTTTGTTGCTTTTAACACTATGGCAGAAATGTAGGGAAATTTCTGGCTGCACCAACTTAAAGAAGGATAGAGGTTTGTAGGCAGGCAGGAAGTAAAGAATCTTGCATTTGACCTCTCCTCCACTAATCCACCTTGGATGTGTGTTGTTTATGGAGACAAATAATATGCATATACTGGCTTATATTTAAAAGGGGAATTATCCTATGCCATTCTTCTGCAAGTTTTCATGCAAAGAGTTGACGTAAAGTTTGAGCATAATGCTACAACAGAATGTTCTACAACCATCCCTTGCTTTCTTTGCGCAAGTTGTATAGTTTCAGAACTCATTTAGATTTAGCTTCACATTCTTTGTGCCAAATGCCCTAGTGCTGGAAGTGGAAGATCACAGAGTGGTGCAATCCTTTAAAAGGGATGTTTCAAAACATCTGAGGATTTATATCAAACCCGTCTTTTCAGATTATTAAAGGAATGTGAATGCTATTTCCAAACTTGTACATCTAAAAAGCTGTGTCTCCCCCCCCACCACCAAATATACAAGTACAGATTAGGTGAAACCTGGCTTAAGAGCAGTAACTGTGAGAGAGATTTTGGAGTCCTAGTCCTAGTGTACAATCATTTAACTGAGTTAGCAGTATGTGGCAGCAGCCAAAAAAGCCAGTGCAATCCTTGGTTGGATAAACAAAGGGACAGAGTCAAGTTCTCGTGAAATATCAGTACCACTTTATAAAACCTTAGTAAGACCACACCTGGAATACTGCATCCAGTTTTGATCATCACATTATAAAAAAGATGTTGAGACTTTGGAAAGAGGGCAGAGAAGGGCAATTAAGAGAATTAGGTGGCTGGAGACTTCCTGTTTGGCAGCTGTCGGGACAACTGGGAAAAGCCGGTGCTCGGCTTTCCAGCTTGGTTTTTCTTCGTCTAGCGACCCTTAAAGGGTCAGAAAGTTGACCTGGAGGGGCAATGAAGGAGGAGGAATACTTTAGGAGCTCAGATCAGGGGACACCCAATTGGAGCGAACTGTAGGACCCTCTGGAAAAACGAAGGAAAAGGCTGTTAAGATCTACCAGCCATAGTCGTCTCCAGCAGGAAGAAAAAGGACTATAAATCAGCGGAATTTCAACTGCGTGCTGAAGCTGGATTGTAAGCTGTAAAATGACTTCATCGAATATTACTAGACTCATGAAGAAAAGTTCTTCTGCACCCTCAGTAGGACAATCCAGTCCTACAACACAGGGATCTATTGAAGCAATGTTGCAATGTGAAAAGATAAGCACTGCTCAAAGTGAAACACAGACTTCATTAAAATTTCTTCAAGAACTTATGTTAAAGAATCAAGAGAGATTAGAGAAAAACCACCTGGAAATGCAAGAAAATCACAGGAAAACACAAAGTAAACTGGAGAAATTAAATGAAGAAATTTTGGATTTAAAGGGAAAATTTGAAGCTCAGAATCAAATGATAATAAAAAATCAACAGAAGATGCACAAAATTGAAGAAAAAACAGATGAGAAAGATAAAAAGATAGAAATGTTACTACAAGAAAATGAAAAATTAGAGAATGCAATCAAGACTTTAGAGATGGAAAAAGCGGAACATTATTTAAGATTCCAAAATATCCCTGAGGATAGAGAAGAAAACATAGCGGAGGTGATTATTGATATCTTGGAGGAGGCTCTGAAGGCAGATCGAGGAGAAATTCAGCTAGAGGTAGATTTCGCTTCAAATCGAAGCTACGCAAGAAGAAATAAACTGCCAAGAGAAGTACATGTATGGTTTACAAAGAAGACAACAAGATATGAAGTACTACGGAAAGTTAGAGATGAACCAATACAATATAAAAATAAAGAAATTGTGGTCTTAAAGCAGATACCCAAGAGAGTTAGAGACACACAAAGACAGTATCATTTTTTGACCACGAAGCTGATTGCTAATGGTATAAATTTCAGATGGTTGATGCTGGAAGGCATCTTAATAAAGTGGAACAATACAAGATATAGACTGGACTCAATTTGGAAAGCAGAAGATTTTGAAGTGAGGAATAGGTCAATTTTAGACGAAGGAGTGAAACTAAACTAAGGAGCAGAAACAAACAGAAGAGAGGACCCAAGGAGCAACTGCACAAAAAGAAGAACAGAAAGAGGAAGATGACCAAAAGGGCGAGGATGAAGGACTTGCCAGAGAACAAAGAACTACTAGATCTACTAGACTGAAATATAAATAAATGGAAATGGAGAAAGAAAATGGAATCTTCTCAGTAAACATAAATGGACTGAATTTCCCAATTAAAAGAAATAAGATTTTTAGGAAATTATGGAAACTGAATTTGGATATAATCTGTTTGCAAGAAACGCACATAAAAGAACAGCATTATAAATTATTGGAATATCCAAAAATTGGAAAACTTTATTATGCATCAGCGCAACAGAAAAAAAGAGGAGTCGCTTTATACATTAAAGAGACAATAGATTCTAAAATGGTATATTCAGATGAAAAAGGAAGAATTTTAATGGTAGAAATTTATCTGCATCAAAAGCAAATATTATTAGTGGCAATTTATGCACCGAATAATAATCAAGAAAAATTTTACAAAATTTTACATAGAAAAATAATAGAAATGGAGTATCAAAATATTTACCTACTAGGAGATTTCAATGCAACAATAGATGGAAAAATTGACTATAAAAGTAACAAAACAGGGAAAAGTGGAAGAGGAAGATTACCTAAGACATTTTTTGATATGGCGGAGGAAATTGGAATTCAAGATGTTTGGTGGGAAGTTAATCCACAAAAATTGCAATATACTTTTTATTCAAATAGCCAAAAATCCTGGTCAAGGATTGATATGATTTGGATGACTGCTGATGTGAGAATGAACATTCAGGACATTGAAATAGAAACAGGCATATGGGCAGATCATAATCCTTTGAAAATGACTTGGAAAGGAATACAAAAAGGGCCAAGATGGACTTTAAATTGTTCCATATTAAAAGAAAAATAATTTATAGAGTTAACAAAAAAAGAAATCAAATTCTTCTTCAAAGAAAATAAAAAAAGAAGATACAACAGCACAAAATGTATGGGATACAGCTAAAGCGTATTTTAGAGGTATAGCTATAACGTATATGGCAAGGATAAATAAACAGAGAAAACAGCAATATGTATTATTAAAAGAAGAATCTGGAAAGTTACAATTGGAACTGCAAAGAAATCCACAAAAAAGACTTTAAAAAGAGAAATGGACATAATAAAACACAAATTAAATCTGTTAGACTCAGAAAAAGTGGCAGAACAAAGAGCGAAACAATTTTTTTTGAAAATGCCAACAAGCCAGGAAGATGGTTAGCTTATAAACTTAAAAAACAGAAAGAAAAAAAGATACATAATTTACTCGATGGGAAAGGTTATTTACAATATAAAAATGAAGAAATATAAAAGATTGTTAAAGAATTCTATAAGGAACTGTATGATAAGGAGGAGACTTCAAGAGAGAAAACTGTAAAATATTTGGAAGAAAGTAATCTTCCAAAGATTTCAGAGACATTTAAAAATATGTTAGATAAAGGGGTTACAATGATTGAACTAACAGAGGCCATAAAGAGACAAAAAAAATGGGAAAACACCAGGTCCAGATGGACTTCTGGCGGAGTTATATAAGAACTTACAAGAGATATTAAGCGAACCGTTGAACGATGTTTGTAATGGACTTTTATTAGAAGCTAAAATGCCAATGATGTGGATTGAAGCAAATATTACTTTAATACCAAAAGAAGATTCGGATTTGACCCAGATTAAGAACTATAGACCAATTTCATTGCTCAATGTGGATTATAAATTTTTTACTTCAATAATGGTGGAGAGATTGAAAAAATATTTAGTTGAATTTCTACACCCAGATCAAAATGGCTTTTTACCAAAGAGACAAATTAAAAATAATTTAAGAGTGATAATAGATGTATTGGAATACTATGAGCTACATCCAGGGAAACAAATGGCATTAATATTATACGCTCAAAAGGCATTTGATAATCTTTCATGGCAATTTATGATTCATCAATAACAAATAATGGACTTTGGACAGAATTTTATAAATATGGTAAAAACAATATATAATAAACAAACAGCCAAAGTGATTGTGAATGGAGATTGTACTGAGAGCTTCGAAATAAGGAAAGGCACAAGGCAAGGATGCCCTTTATCCTCTCTGTTATTCATTTTCACTTTGGAAGTTTTAAATCAAAATATAAGACAAGATACAGAAATTAGAGGGTTGGGGATAAAAGGTGAAACATATAAGCTACAAGCATTTGCTGATGATTTAGTATTTATTTTGGAAGAACCCTTGGAGATGATCCCAAAATTGTGGGGGAAGATAGAACAATATGGAGAAATAGTGGGACTAAAAATAAATAAAGAAAAAACTAAGATAATAGTTAAGAATCTTACGGATAAGCAAAAAAGCCGATTGTCTGAAGTAACAGAGGTACAGATAGTGAAAAAGGTTAAATATTTGGGTATATATTTATCAGCCAAATGCTCAACAATAAAAGAAGATACCGTATATACTTGAGTATAAGCCGAATTTTTCAGACCACTTTTTGGGCTGAAAAATTCCACTTCGGCTTATACTCCAGTCAACAAAAAACTTACCGAGGACTTGTGCGCGGCCGAGGCTTTGGTGCTTCCGGGATCGCGCGCACCTCTCCCAAGCTACCGCCGTCCGCAGACCTGCCGAAGTTTGGGGAGGTTTGGGGAGGTGCGCGCACACCTCCCCAAACCTCCCCAAACATCGGCAGGTCTCCGGACCTCCGTGCCCTGCCTGCCTGCTTCTTTCCGCTGCGGAAAGAAGCAGGCAAGCAGGGCGCGGAGGTCTGCTTCTTTCCGCAGCGGAAAGAAGCAGGCAGGCAGGGCACGGAGGTCTGCTTCTTTCCGCAGCGGAAAGAAGCAGACCTCCGCGCCCTGCTTGCCTGCTTCTTTCCGCTGCGGAAAGAAGCAGACCTCCGCGCCCTGCCTGCTTGCTTCTTTCCGCAGCGGAAAGAAGCAGACCTCCGCGCCCTGCTTGCCTGCTTCTTTCCGCTGCGGAAAGAAGCAGACCTCCGCGCCCTGCTTGCCTGCTTCTTTCCGCTGCGGAAAGAAGCAGACCTCCGCGCCCTGCCTGCTTGCTTCTTTCCGCAGCGGAAAGAAGCAGACCTCCGCGCCCTGCTTGCCTGCTTCTTTCCGCTGCGGAAAGAAGCAGACCTCCGCGCCCTGCTTGCCTGCTTCTTTCCGCTGAGGAAAGAAGCAGACCTCCGTGCCCTGCCTGCCTGCTTCTTTCCGCAGCGGAAAGAAGCAGACCTCCGCGCCCTGCTTGCCTGCTTCTTTCCGCTGCGGAAAGAAGCAGACCTCCGCGCCCTGCTTGCCTGCTTCTTTCCGCTGTGGAAAGAAGCAGACCTCCGTGCCCTGCCTGCCTGCTTCTTTCTGCAGCGGAAAGAAGCAGACCTCCGTGCCCTGCCTGCCTGCTTCTTTCCGCTGCGGAAAGAAGCAGACCTCCGCGCCCTGCTTGCCTGCTTCTTTCCGCTGTGGAAAGAAGCAGACCTCCGTGCCCTGCCTGCCTGCTTCTTTCTGCAGCGGAAAGAAGCAGACCTCCGCGCCCTGCTTGCCTGCTTCTTTCCGCAGCGGAAAGAAGCAGGCAGGCAGGGCACGGAGGTCCGGAGACCTGCCGACGTTTGGGGAGGTTTGGGGAGGTGCGCGCGGAGGCTTGCAGAACGGCGGATCGGCTTATACTTGAGTCAACAACTTTTTCCAGTTTTTGGGGGTGAAATTGGGGGTCTCGGCTTATACTCGAGTCGGCTTATACTCAAGTATATACGGTAATTTGGAAAAGTAGAAGAATTTACAGTTGTCATTATTAGGAAGAATTGCTAAAGTTAAAATGAATATATTGCCTAAGATTTTATTTTTATTTCAAAAAATTCCGATAAAACTTGGGGAAAAATTCTTCCAAGAGTTGAATTCATTAATTTTGAAGTTTGTATGGCAAGGAAAGAAAGCTAGAATAAAGATGAAAACCTTGCAAGATGCTAAGGAAAATGGAGGCTTTGGCCTACCCGAGTGGGCTTTGTATTATTAAGCATCTGTATTAACATGGGTGAAAGAATGGATAATGCTTAGGAATAAAAGGTTGTTATATTTGGAGGGACATGACTTACAATTGGGGTGGCACGCTTTTTTGTGGTATGGGAAAAACAAAATCCATAAGTATTTTCAAAATCACTGTATTAGAAATGCTTTGATAACAGTATGGGAAAAAAATAAAACAAAAATATATGTAAAAATTCCAGGGTGGTTATCAACGACCGAAGCTTTCTCACACCCAAATTTGTTAGATTTTGAAAAAACTTGGACATATAGAGATATTTTGAATACTGATGGGACATTAAAATAGAAACAAGAGCTGGAAAATCAGGGCATCAACATGTCATGGTGGGTATTGTTACAAATACAAAATAGATATGCAAAAGATGTGAAACTGCATGGATTTTATAAAGAACAAACTGTATTTGATAAGATATTATTAACTTCTGATGAAAAAATAATTAATTGTATATATTTTTTTAATTTTAGAGATGGAAAGTGAACAAACTAAAGACACAATGACAAGGTGGGCAAAAAACTTTGGTTATAATATAGAATTAGACAAATGGCAAAAACTATGGGAGAGAAATTATAAATTGACAATGTCAATTGCGTATAAAGAAAATGTATATAAAATGTTTTATAGATGGCACTTGCCACCAGCAAGATTAGCAAAAATGTTTAAAAATGTGTCAGGTAAATTTATTTTATTTATTTAATTTTATTTAATTTAATTTGTATACCGCCCTTCTCCCGAAGGACTCAGGGCAGTGAACAGGGCAATAAATACCAAAATACCAAAATACCAAAATTAAAAACAGATTAAACCATAGTGCCCAGATACAATAAATAAATTACTTAAAAACAATAATTAAAACCCCAAACCCATCAGACCAGGCTGGCTTGTTCAAACAAATAGGTTTTTAGATCACGTCGGACAGTGCTCTTTTTGTAAAAGAAAAAGGTGCTGGAACTCACACATGTCATACAACAGCCTTGCCTACCCTACAAGGTTCCATCCAAAAAAGGTGCCGGAACTCCGTTCTGAGCATTCTATGAGAAAAAAAGCCCTGACGTCGGAAGGAGCAAAGGTCGGGAGCCATCCGGAGCTCAATCGGTAAACGGTTCCAAAGGTCAGGCGCACCCACAGAGAACGCCCTCCCCCTGGGGGCCACCAGTCGGCATTCTCTGACCGGTGGCACCCTGAGGAGGCCCTCTCTGTGGGAGCGCACTGGGCGGAGGGAAGTTGATGCCGGCCGCAGGTGCTCCCAAAGGTACTCCGGACCCATGCCATGTAGGGCTTTGTAGGTCATTACCAGCACCTTGAATGTTGGAAGTGTAAACATAATTTAGGTCCGGATTATCATATCTGGTGGACATGTGACAAAGTAAAGGACTATTGGGAAAAAATACATGCTTGGTTAGAAAAAATATTAGGAGAACATGTAATATTTAATCCTGATTTTTTTATTAGGTATAGTACCAGAAAAGATTAATAAGCAAAACTTTTATTTGGTTCTACATATTGCAACCGCAACAAGAATAAGCTATGCGCAATGTTGGAAGAATAAACGAATACCTTCAGAGGAAGAAGTAATAAAAAAAATACTGGAATGCGATGAGATGGACAGACTAACTATGAGGCTGAAAGACAAAGAAGAAACAGAATATTACCAAAGCTGGAATTTATTCTACAAATAGCTAGAGGAGAGAACCAAAGAGTAGGACTTGACTATGTATTAGCGTTTTACGAACCCAGATCACAGGCTGATAGAAAAATTAACATATGTATGTAGAGGGGGGGGGGAAACAATAAAAAGCTTATGATGAGAAAAAAAAGAGAATTAGGTGTCTGGAGACAAAAGCATATGAAGAACAGTTGCAGGAATTGGGTATGGCTAATCTAGAGAAAAGAAAGACTAGAGGTGACATGATAGCAGTGTTCCAGTATTTGAGGGGCTGCCACAGTGAAGAGGAGGTCAACTTATTTTCCAAAGCACCAGAAGGCAAAACAAGAAACAATGGATGGAAACTAATCAAGTAGAGAAGCAACCTGGAATTAAGGAGAAATTTCCTAAAAGTGAGGACGATTAACCAGTAGAACAGCTTGCCTTCAGAGGTCATGGGTGCTTCATCACTGGAGGCTTTTAAGAAGAGACTGGACAGTCACTTGTCTGAAATGATACAGGGTCTCCTGCTTGAGCTGGACTAGAAGACCTCTATGGTCCCTTGCTCCTCTGTTATTCTGTTAAATAGTTTAGTCATGGACACCCGTGGCCATAAACCTAGAAGCAGCTGCTTTAATAATCTAGAAAGTACCTCTTTCTAGAGGTACTTTGTATGTGTAAATGTCTGCTCCAAAGCATTTCTTTTCAAAGGATTTGACCTACAAAAAGAAAAACTTGCATGCAAAAGAGCTGCTTTGAATAAGATCCAAGTTCAGAAGCATTTATAGCAGACATGTCAAACACAAGGCCCGGGGGCCAGATCCGGCCCGCAAAGTGGTTTATTGTGGCCCGTGAAGCCATCCTGGAAACAGTGAGGGAACGGCCCCCACTGCCTTGGCCCTGGCCCAGAGACCCTCCTTCTGCCAGGGACCCTCAGATCTGTCCCACTCCTGCCCAGGCTCCCATAGGCACCCTTGATGCGAACCATGTAGAGCTGGCCATGCTCACCCAGTAGGCCATACGCACTCTAGCCACACCCACCTAGTAGGCCATGCCCACCCGGCCCCTTGAGGGCAACCGCAATGCTGATGTGGCCCTCAATGAAATTGAGTTTGACACCCCTGATTTATAGTATCTAAGTACTGTTCTGGATAACTGAGGTAGGACTTATTTGCAATTCAACAATTTCAATTGTTGGAATTCAACAAGATTATTCCTGCAGGATATTATTGTCATTTGACAGTGCCTTCTAGAAGGAATTTGCTCCACTAGTGGATCAATTTTCCATTCGACTTACAATCTTGGATGGAGAAAGAACCACAACAGAAATATGCAGATGAGCCATCAGGAGAAAGTTGGAGTGAATAGTAAGGTGTAAATTTTCTAAGACATTTTTCTCTAGTTAGGTGATGATCCTGAAAACAACTAGTACTTTTAACAAGCATTGCCCGTTCCTTTGCATTTGGGCCAATAATGTTCCTGAAATATTTTTTTTTGCAATATGATGTAACTTTGTTCTAAAGTGCCACATTACGTTACGAAGAAGATCTCAGAACTAAGCAAAGAAACCAGTGGACTTGAGTTTACTCCAAAATATTTGGAGCCTGGAGAATGATACGTCAGTGAGCAGGAACGTTAAAACTTTCTTTATTAAAGGCATCTAAATTACCTCCCATGGCAACTAACTAGAGACTGTGTTTGAAAATATGTTCAAAATGCTATTTTTTTTGAGAGAGAGAAAGAAAGAAATACAGAAGCAGCCTAAATGTGGGCAGCACTGTAATCCCTACCTGCCTAGGAGAGCAGTGACTCATGAAAAATATTTGGGCAGAAATGTTTGACAGAGAACTGGAATTTTTTGTTTGTTTTATTGAAGAGAATAAAAATTTTACAGCGCTTTTCTGTTTTCAGAAATAACAGTCTCCTCATATTTCTCAGAGTCCAGTATTGGGCAGGATGTGACTTTCCCAGTTGTTCTGCATTTCACACCGTAGACTCAGGAGTTCACAAGATGTCAAAGTTTCACTAAAAAGAAGGACAAAGAGGTTCAGGGTTTTGTTTTTTTGGATGGGCTTGCCTCTATGAGTTCTTTATAGCTTCATCTGATATACTAAAGTCCCTCCCAACATTCACAGTGCCCATAAATCATACAATTCAACAGCAAATGCAGGAGATTTCATCATTGGCTTTCCTGTTACAGTTTCCCCCCCCCCAACATTATTGTTGAACTTGAGAATCTTAGGCTTCAGAAGGTTGACCAAATTAAAATGAAACCCAACTCTCAAATGATTGGGACATCTCCTAATTAAAGCCAGTAATTTTTGTTCCTGCTTTGCCCTGTTTTCCTAAGTTATGCATAATAATGATTCACTATTTAAAAGCCTCATTATTATTTATCCTTGACATGTGCTTTGCACATTTATTTGGTGCTGATCAACCCAACAGATGAGGTCTTTTATCATATATTTTTTTTCGTTTTGGCAAATAGAATCACTGAGTTTCTACGACCAGTTTTTCTAAGCAAATAAAATACGTGCTGCAGGTCAGAAGGCAGATTCATTTGTCTCCCCTTCCTTGGAAGTATTTTTCTCCTTTCTGCCCAGTCTCAATTCTTTTGATTTTCTCTAAATTATATCTCCATTTACTCTTACACACCAATCGTTCAAAACATTAATTATCTACCTATGCCAGACTTCATTAGAAGTCATAGGATTATAAATAGTTTTAAAGGAGCTAGAGGGGATTTTGTAAAATAGAGAAAGAGAAAAGGCACGAAGGTAACCTCTGAAGTCATGCTCACCAGACAGTTGTCCATGGACCAAGTATGAAAAACAAGAGCCAAATGGCATAAAAGTATCATTTTAAAAAGACTTTCCTAAAAGTACAAAAGGCTGGAGGAATAAGGCAATTGACATACTAGGGATCAAGCCTATTTAATATGATGGTTTTGGTAATCCAAAGGGAAATGTCTTCGCAGCTGTTGATTCCCGAAAGGTTTTCCATGGCAAAGACAGTCCTCACAGTGGAGGATTTGCAGCATCAAATATACTTGTAGCAGATGAGTCCTGGGATTAAATCTACCCTTGGCAGCAGAACAACATTGTACTATACAAAATCTTCTAAACAAAGTAGTTTTGGGGAAACCTGACTGGATCCTGACCAATTATATTTGATTGTCTATAATTTCAATGGAATTTACTTCTAAGTATATGTGTTTAGGATTATTACATGTTTAAGAAACCATTGATGTTGCTGTCTTCCCATGTTAAGGAAAGGTGGATTCCAGGCATTTGAATTCCTTATTTAGCAAATTTAAGTTTAATGGTTGTGTGAAGTATCACAATTTGTTATAAAGGACTGTTGTAAATGACTGTAGAAATGATTAATAAAAACTTGTAATCAAAAAAATATGATGGCACTAAACTCTAACAGATTTTATAGCATCACCTTGCATTCTGACTAGAGAAGGCATATTAGCTTCTTATCTTGCATTATTTTTGAAGAACTGCCATACTGAAACCTGGCAGAGATGAATCAGGAGATGGTGAAGAATGCATCCCTATTTTTTCCAGAGTAAAAATGTTGTTGGGTTTTTTTTGCTCATTTTAATATATCTTGTTCCCCTAAATGTTTTCCCCCCTGAATTTATTAGATGACAGTGGTGGTGAGGAAGAGGAGGAGGAGGAAGAAAAATGGATATTTAACAAGGTCAAAAGCTTTACAATGTCATCCTGTTGCACAGCCCAATTGTCTCTCCTCACTCTACAACCAAAGCCCTACATTTTCAAACACGCATTAAAAAAAATCCACGGTGGCCATAACCATGTGATTGAAGCCTTGCCTTTTTAGTAGACATTCTTCAGCACACACCAGAAGAAAATGAGAGGAGTTTGTCTTCCCAGGTGTGGAGGATATTGCCATTCCTGCCTTCAAGATACATGTTCCTGTCCTCTTGTCACAGAAATGGAGTGCACATGATATTGGCATATGATATTAAATGCAAGTATTCCTGTTTAATACCAAATTCAGTAGCAAGGTATTAGCAGAATCAATATTATTAAGTTAAATATCAAAACAACATGTTTAGCATGACAAGGAACGTCAGCTTATAAAGGAAACAAAAACTTGACTATTTGCCAGTCTACACGAAGCAATATTTTTAATCCTAAATTCAGTGGGAGGGCTAGGCGTATGTTAAAAACTTTCCATTTAAATCAGCGTTGTTGTGTAAACATGCTTAACCTTAGCTGGACTGTTTCCAAACTAGTGTTATTTTTAAATAATTGCACTGAGAAAAATTACAGTGTAATGATGTAACCAGAACTCAAGCATGAATAAAAACAATTCAGTTTTAGGGCAGTCCAAAGAAATAGGGGGCTTTAAGTGTACAGCCTTATTACCATAAGGAAAAGAATCCAGCCAAAGTGAAGATAATCTTGATCATTTTTTAATTGTATCTATCAAAAGCTCAGTCCTGGAGTGCCTTGCATAGAAGAAACAAGACAGACAGCCGACGGTTCTAGGAACCATCAGAATCAGAGGCAACGATCTCAAGGGCAACGCTTAGAAGTGCTTTTGGTAGGATTTATGGACCAAAAATATTTGTGACTTCTTTTTTTTTTTTACTGCCACATCTGGCTGTCAGTATAAATCAGGCATCCTGAAACGTAAAGAAGTTAAGCAAAAGGAAGTAACAGAAGCAAAAGAATGCCAGTCAAGCCTCCAGTTATTCAAAACAAACTGTGGGGTTCCCCCCCCCCCACTTTTTCTTCCATTTGCTGTCTGATTCAAGAATACAATAAAGGAAGGAAGAAACAAAAACAGGATGAAACGTGTTTCAACAGAGGAACTACGTTAAGAAAGTATGGGCTTGGCGCTGAAGAGCTCCAGAGCTGCCTGTGTGGGCTTGCCCTGACTCCTTATCCTTGCCCTTCCAACAGAAAGGAGATTATAATCCCTATCCACAAAGACCTTCATCAGAACATTATTTCAATATCCCCACACAAATTGGGGAAATGAAGGTGGGGGGGGGAAAGAAAAGGGTACAAACCTCCAGTCTTTACATCAATACCCATTCCTAAGGCATGGACTTGGCTGGGATGTCTGTAGCTTCAAAACAGATTAAGGGCCTATTCATCCTTGGGTCTTAGAGAGGTGAAGAATGAGCAATCTTGAGATAAGGGCATTGTTAAGAAATTTGTTGTGCAGAGGTCTCCTTGTGCTACCAAAGAGTTGCACAGACAAGGAATGGTACTGAGAGCAGTAAAGTCACACAAGAATACACTGAGTTATAAAAACAAAAAGTAGTTTACTTTTGAGGTGGTGTAAGAACAAAAATGCACAGTCAAAAAATAAACAGTCCAAGATCATACACAATAGCAACAGTCCAAAGCTACAAAGTCTTCTTACCGGTCCAGAGGTCAATACACAGTTTAGGTTACAACAGTAGTAAACTAACAGCAGAGCAAAAACAGTAACAATAGAGATCAGTGAATTCAGAGAGAGAGAGAGAGAGAGAGAAGCTACGTTCCTAGCTTCCTCTTATGGCCATGAGAACACTTACACACCCATTGGCCAATTAACTTCTTAAAGACATAGCATTATGGTTAATATATTTTCAACCCAACATTGTAGGCTAACACCATATGCCTAACAGGCATGATCCTTTCTTTATAGCCATGTATCAGTAGAAACATTTATATCACATGGATGAGAAAATGACACCCAGGCTAGTGAAGTTAGCAAACATAAAAAAAAAGAATTAGAAAGGGGGTGGAAAGAGGGTTAGCAAATGTTTAATTAACAATAGCACAACTTTGTGATATAGTGGGGGGAAAACAGAAGGAGGTAAAGCCTTGCAGAGTGATATAGCACTATAGCTGACTGACTGGTTATAATACATAATACGAATGGCTGATGGAAATATAGATAAAACAGGACATGAACATGTATGAAGTGCATACTTGTAAACACAAGAATGAAATGTATTTGCTGCTAATATAATTCATTGGTTTTCCTCCAGTCCCTCTTACTTTGGAGTAACATATATTATGGTAATGCCTGTCTTATTGGAAAATGTCCGGGAATGAAAGTGGTTGCATTATAAGCAGATTTAGTAAGCCTCCCCCATTTGGGTCCTATTGCTGGAGAAACAAGGGAGAGGGACATTGTTGTCAGGTGAAAAAAAGTTACCCTATAATTACAAATAGCTGCCCATCTTCTCCTAAACCATGGGTAGGGAACGATGGCCCCTTTATGACTTGTGGACTTCAACTCCCAGAATTCCTGAGCCAGCACTGTTCAGGAATTCTGGGAGCTGAAGTCCAGAAGTCATAAAAGGGCCATTGTTCCCCACCCCTAGACCTAAACAAAAGGACTCAGTTTTCAGACTATCATGGATGGAGGAATGGTTGAAATCTCTGCCATCACATGCTTGACGCTTGCGCTGTCCAGCCACAGCAGGAAACTGCACGGGGCTCACAGACAGAGCACATAAAACAAACTTAAATAAAATTCACTGGTTCCAACATCTGTATTTTTAGGGAAGTTGGACAAGGATCTAAGGATTGGTAGCTCGGGCATATCTCCAACGAGAATTTTCTGTGACTGACCTAAGTTGGAGGGAAAACAGAACAAAGTGCGGGCCATACAGCTGGAGAATCCGCTTTCAAGCTATCTAAAGGTGTCTGGTTACACCTCAGTTATTTATTTTTATTAAAAATAGCTATTGATAAGTGAAATAAATTGCTCTCAGAAGCATGAAGCCGTTTGATTAATGCAAACTTTTTCCTGCTTATCTTGTTAGCAACACAAACCATCCTCATCAGGGCAAAACCGTCTTCTCATGCCAATTCAGTGAGGGGAATTTTCCACCTTACAGCTAACTGGCAATATAGAAACTTGGGATAGCTTTTTAAAGAGCTTTGTAACCAGAATTATCCTGTCCAAATGGCATTAGCCGTATGTTAATATTCACTTATATTGTTGCCCTTATTCAGCAAAGCTCCTTGAATCAACTGGGGAGAAAAATAACCCAAGATATCAGTGACCTAGTGGGCCAGGGAGAGTGAAACAACATGGACAGTTAATATAAAACCTTCCCCATTTTGAAGAAGCATTCTCTTTTATTTTACTTTGAGAATCTTTTCTCTTTTTCTCATGTTGGGATACCTCAGGAGTTATTTTAAGAAGGCTTCAAGTCCTCTCATTTTGACCTTCCGAGCAATGAAGACAGTGATGTGAAACTTAGCACCTCCTGAGGTATACATTCACATTTACAGTATGTATTTTCTGAAGATTTATAGTCATTAATGGGGGCTGATATCATCAATCAGGGCAATTTATTCCTTACCTTGTTTTCCCAAGGAAGGGGTTTATACTGTTTACGGAGTGCTTTGCTGGCAGAAGTTAGTGTGGATTAGAGGGAAAAGTCAAGCGATGTTGCATGTTATTAGTGGTTAATACAGTGAGAAATGGTAACGCTTAAGCAATTTTCTTATGATGCAAAACATTTTTTCCCCATTTAGAAAATTATTAGCAAGGATGACATAGTGGTGGCAGGACAGGATACCTTTAGCTTAAAAATGGCAAAAGCTGTGATTAGTTGTGTTGGGCTCTTGTATACAAAGCTTCAGACTTCTATAAATGTAGGCATTAACCACAAGGAAAGCTCTTCTCATCCATATATAGATTACAGGTGGGAAATTGCATCTTGGAAAGAAATTGTCCTGTTGAAGGGTGATAACTTTTGCACATAAAAGAGAATTTGATCACAGAGAAATGATAGTGGGATGTCTGTTCTTCCTTATCCATGCAGCTATTTCCTATACAAATTTGGAGGCACCTGTGGTAGATTGCAGGGAAAGAGCTCAAGTTGCAAAAAAATGGCTTTCCTTCAACCAATTGACAAGTATTTCAAAATAAAACCTCTTGCTGCCTGCCTGCCTGCCTGTTTAATCATCCTCATTTCCAACATACAGTATAATCTCAGTAATTTAATTTTGATTGGAATCAAAGATCTTCCAGTATTAGAAATTGCACAGATGCACAATTTGGGGACAGGAAGTGAAAGGCTAATAACATCTTGGACCAACAGAGTCCTATGAAATTCCACTCATTTGCATAATGTCTACTTCCTAGTAAGGTATATTCAAGACTGCAGCCTAAGTAAAAAAGTGTCTCATCAGAAGGGGGCCCTGATAGAAAGAAACCAAGGAGGCTCATTTAGCCACTTGTCTCCCCTGGTCCATTCAGAAACCTCATTTGGCAAAGTTTTCTGAATGCCCCAACAGATGTGGGTGGTCAAAGGGATATTTTTTGCTTGTGCAAGCAGAATACAGTTTGTAAGACGGTTAGGTTCGAGTGTGGGATAGTGCAAAGGAATGCAGGAGAGATCCTAATCTTTTCAGAGCTTCCAAAGAGATTTGTAAAAAGGGACATTTACTGCTGTTTTTATAGGTTTTGAAACATCCCAGCAAATTCAGAAAGCTATAAAAATGTCACCGGCCACTCTCCTGATAACTTACCAGTCTAGGAAAAGCGACCCAGTCACTGATAAATTTAGATATACCATAGTCCCTCTCTGATTGGCAATGTGTGCCAGGGAGGACTCCAGTAGCAGGAAATTAGGAGATGTGAACAAAAGGAAAGGATGAGTAAGATCAGAAATGGAAAAAACACAGATGGGTCTACTGAGAATTAAATCAATAATGCTGGACATGCAAAGTGATGTCATTTTTCATGTGCTTTCTCTCTTATTCTCTGTAATGTGTTAGCTGCACTAGTGTATATAGTAGCATGTTACAAAGACTAGACAAACAACTTTTCTCTTTAAGTGGAAAGACCTGTGTATTATATGTGAAATAGCTATCTTTTGATAACACAGGCCTAGTCTTCACTTTAGCCCTAAAGATGAAATCTGGGATATCTTACAGCTCAGCACATGTCTGGAGAGACAGCTCCTCTCCTTGCTTGGTCCACTTTTGATCTAGTTCTCCACAGACTTGGCAGGAGAGGACCTTGGCCTCCAGTGAGGAAACTTTGCTCATTGTCTTCTAAGCCCAAGAATGTGGATGTGGCTGAGTGCTGAGGCACTCACAGAGAGGAGAGTGACTTTTCACAGCCTGAGGCATGGAAGAAAGTTATCTGGCAGTTGGCACACCCAGCTATCCCGTTTCTTGTCCTACCTGAATAGTCAAACTAAATGAAAAGAGGCAAAAATAAAGGACAGCCTTTCTGTATTGAGAGAGGGAAATATTGGGTGCAATGCAACTCAAGAGGGGGCATTTTTTTTCCATTTCACAGAAGGTTAGAGTAGTGCCATACACTGGGGCAGCACCCATCCTAACACAGAGAGTGGGGTTTAAAAGTGACAATGAAGGTTCTGGGACAGGATGCAAAACCCATTCCCAACTTTATGGTTGTGTAAGATTCTCCAATGAACTTATTTAACATTACAGTCAGAGGGAAGGTTCAAGATGCAATCGGCCAAACAAGCATTCAGAACTCCTGCAAAGCACATAATTGATCACACAGATATTAGCCCTGCAAGGGTTATTGGGGAAAATGACCTTCTCCCAGCCTCTGCCTGAACACAATTCTGAACTTTGCATAAGGAAGCAGATTACTTACAGCAAGATAACGTTGGCAAGGAAGAAGCAGTAGAAAAAAAATGGAGACCTCAGTATCAGTATGGGGTAAAACCTTTACACGGAAGCATTTTCAGTGGTGCGTTTTGTGGGATTGCATTCATTTTAATGATATTAATTTTTACAGCCTGGAATCTGTAAGGCATGTACACTGAAACTACAGTCAACTACAGGGCATAAGACCATTATTGTTTGAGAGCTCATTGCTTCATCATTTACAAAGACTAGGGAGGTTTTACTTTCTCTGTTAATTTCTAGAAGTTGTACCTGGACATTCATCTTTTATTCATAGGTGACTATATTTTTACACGATAAGATAATATGGACTCTGATTTTGTGAATTAATCCTTGCTATCGGTTTCGTAGAGCAATAAAAACATTTTATTAAAAAAATACTTTCTTGACATGTGTTAATCCGTTGACCCCTATGGAAACAAAGTTAAGTGAACCCTTCTGGGGTTTAAAAACTGTCCTATCTCAGAACACGATCCACCCGTAAATCTTTCAAAGCTGGACAGTTCTCAAGATTACAGGACTTCACATTATGCAACATGGCAAGAGAGAACAGGGTGTTAACCTTTTCCCTCCTTCAGTTCCAACTAAAAGAGACCCATTAAAATGTCTCATTGGAGCTGCTGCTACCAAACATTGTGCCATCAGTTCTGTCAATGAACCACTTACCAGCAGTTCCCTTGTTCCTACTCTACAGAACCTGTTCTGAAGCAGGTATTTGCAAAAGGAAGAAGAAGAAGAAGAAGAAGAAGAAGAAGAAGAAGAAGAAGAAGAAGAAGAAGAAGAAGAAGAAGAAGAAGAAGAAGAAGGAGGAGGAGGAGGAGGAGGAGGAGGAGGAGGAGGAGGAGGAGGAGGAGGAGGAGGAGGAGAAGGAGAAGAAGAAGAAGAAGAAGAAGAATAAGAAGAAGAAGAAGAAGAAGAAGAAGAAGAAGAAGAAGAAGAAGAAGAAGAAGAAGAAGAAGAAGAACTTGATTTCACTAAAATTGTCCTGCTTGGATCCAATTTGGGGATTATGACTGATCAAGATATTTGAGGGGAGCTCAAAAAAGGGGGTGCAAAATTCTTACCGGATTAATTCTTACAGTGATTTTGATCACTAGGTCGTGATTTGAATGTGGAAGGAGGAAGAGGAGGAGGAGGAGGATGAGAGAAGAAGAAGAAGAAGAAGAAGAAGAAGAAGAAGAAGAAGAAGAAGAAGAAGAAGAAGAAGAAGAAGAAGAAGAAGAAGATGATTTGTGTGCTGAATTTGATTTTACACTGAGGAGAGTATCGGTTTCACAAGCTGGGCTTTTATGTTGTTGTTGTTGAAGGCAAAGAACATCCTAAATTAAAGAGAGAGCTGAAAGCCTTGAACACAATATCCCTGACATGTGGGAATCTTTGAAAATCAAGCCATGTCTGCATATTGGAAAAACTGCTAAATGATGCAGACTTTTAAGGGGCAAATCCCCCCTTCTACTGCCCCAGATCCAGATTTTTTAGTATTCACCTCCAGATGTTTGCTGTATAGATGAAATATGGTTCAAGCTGCCATTTAGGCTTTGATTTTTTTTTCTTTTGGGGAAAAAAAACCTTCTTTGCTTAGATTAGAATTTAATTATCGCTGCTGCTGAACTTGTAACAGCACGGTATATATAGTAGGAGGATTCTTACCTCAATTTATAATACAGCTTGTAATCGTGCTTCTTTATGCAGAGAAACTGCACGGTATTTAAGTATTAAGGAGTTCTCCAAACTGAGCAAGAATGACCTAACCAAAATGCAATCACCCATATGTCAAAAATAAAAACAGTATCATTTGTAAATAGAGATGTTTTCAACAATGCGAGCACAAGTGAGCAATCAAAACCCACTTCTTTTTAGCATGCATTGCAGACACATAAAAAAGAAATCCCATAGCTTTGATCAGCCAATTATGCCCACCATTTTGAAGTCAACAACCTTGTTTATAAATTATGTTTACAAGTATAGGTTATAAAACAAAGAAGGCAGAACTGTAGAGTTTAAGCAATTATGATGTTCCAGGTAAGCTTATTATTTATGAACACTCAACACAGAGTTTTCAGCTTGAATGAATGCATAATTTCAATATGATTCAATTAGTTTGGCAAAAGGATTAGAATAATCGATCTTCTTGAGCCTTTTGGTGATTCCATTTTTATTTAAAATATAATCTTTCCATGCAATTTTTACAGTATACTGTATAAAAGTTGGGATCTAAAGGCTAGCTACTGTAAAAACTATTTCAGCAAGCTTTTTCTAATTTTGTCCATAATCAGAATTTTACAGTCACTTGCCATAGTTTCAGTCTCTTGATATACTTTTTTTTGAATATCTGTGATTATTGTTAGTATATTCTTTTATTCATCCATAGAGAGGAACATTATGGATTGTTTGTAATTTTTGTCCAGAACACATATAGTTTTAGCTATAAAACTCTTTTTCTGTGAAAAGCAAAACAAGACTATATTGAAGAATTAAGAAAGCATTAAAGGTGGAATAAGGAGGATTTATGTATAAAATGGTTTGATATTTTTTCTGAGGGGCTGTCAGGTGCCTATTATTTAATGAAATATACTTTTCATTTCGTTAGAATTTTATTCTCCTAAAAAGAGAAACAGCTTCCTTTCTCAAACTACTTGAATTACTCACTTTGGAACTGAGTAATATTACATGGTATTTCTTTAGGGACCCTTTGTTCCAGAAGGAAAGAAGCAATTATCTCCCCGTTTCCTGCTTTTCATTAATATCATCAGCAAAAGAATTACTGGCCTTGGCCCATAATTATCTTTACAAGTTAATGATAAAATCTGGAGATGAGAAAAGCCACCAGTCACATTCTTGCTTTTGTCAAACAGTGTGTGCTGTGTTTAACTTAGCTGTTCTCAAAAGACAGTGCAAGAAATAAAACTCAATTTTGGAGATCATTCTTTCTTGCTCCAATTTCAGAGTGCCTCTACGGTGGCTTGTGATGTTCTTTTTAGTTGTGACTTAGGGCAAGGAATGGGAAAATAATGCGCCATAGATGGATCCAATCTAACCAATTTGATCTATCTCCTTTCTACATGTGCAAAGTTATACTCACTGAAATGAACTCTGGGTGATCTTCTTTTGGATAAATATCTTTTTAGACTGTAAGGCCTTTGGGAGACAAGAATATTTTTGTTTGGTAGAGAAACACTTCAGTATTTCATTTTAGCTTAGTAAAGCTTGAACAATGAGGCAAAACCATCAAGGGCCTTAATAAAATCCATTAGCCCTTATCATAGAAAAAGCAATGCCTCCACTGATTTCTGTATCTTAAAAACTGGTTAGGTCACAGGCACGAAGTCTGGTATCTCCTATTAAAAATAAGATCAGATATGACATCCACCTGTGGCACTGAAACCAAAGCAAGTTCCTGTTAAATCCCAGTTAAGGACATAACTGGAAAAACGTATGCTAAAATGTTTGGTATCTAACCAGTGGTGGGATTCAGCCAGTTCGCACCACTTTGGCAGAACTGGTAGCTAATTTTTTGTTGCCCAAGCCCAGAATGGACTTCCGGAAGTGGCATCCACACAGAGCACCGGTTGTTCACATATTTGAATCCCACCACTGTATCTAACCATTCATCCAAAATGTCCTTATGTTTTGTTTCACAGGGCTATAAAACTGGCTTGAAAAATGCCTCTGCCTACTCAAGGGCCATACCCCAACCTTTCTTACCATCCAGGTAGCTTCAATGCCTGATGACCGCATAAACAAATCTGATCTGTCTCCAAGAACATCCCATTGGGTCTCCAAAGACATTCCAGTCATCATCTACTCCATTTGCTGTTTTCCCTGTCTACCTTATTAATTATTTATTTATTTATTTTTGGGACTTATATGCCGCCCTATCTCCCAAAGGACTCAGGGTGGCTTACAACAATAAAAAACAACAATACAAAAATTAAAAAATGAATTAAATAACAGCCCCAAAATAAATTAACTACAGTTAAAAATTAAAACATATTTAAAAACCCATCATCAATCCAGGTCAGCCTGATGGAAGAGAAAAGATTTGAGGTCGCAGTGAAAGGACCGGAGGTCTGGGGCCATCCGAAGCTCAAGGGGAAGCTGGTTCCAAAGGGCTGGTGCTCCCACAGAGAAAGCCCTCCCCCTGGGGGTCGCCAGCCAACATTGTCTGGCCGACGGCACCCTGAGGAGGCCTTCTCTGTGTGAGTGCACTGGGCGATGGGAAGTCGTCCCCGGTAGCAGACGGTCCTGCAAGTATCCCAGGCCTAAGCCCAAGCTTGCTAAGTACAATAGCAATAGCAATAGCATTTAGGCTTATGTACTGCCTCATAGCACTTTACAGCACTCTCTGGCTGGTTTACAACATCTGCATATTGCCCCCAAAATCTGGGTCCTAATTTTACCAACCTCAGAAAGATGGAAGACTGAATCCCATCAGATCAAACTCAATCCTGGTATTTAACACCAGACAAGTTATCCAGAATGTATAAAGGTATTTCAAATGAATGTTGGAAATGTAAATGTAAAGAAGGGATCTTTTATCATTTATGGTGGACATGTGTTAAAGTAAATAAATATTGGAGTAAGATTAATATTTTAATACTGAAAATTCTTAAAATACATAAAAATAAAACCAGAAACTTTTAATGGGAAAAGATTTGGGGGGAAATGTTACATATATTGACAACAGCAAGCCTACTTTATGCACAAAAATGGAAGGACATTTTGATCCCCACAATGGATGAATGGCTGCAAAAGTTGATGGAATTAGCAGAGATAGCTAAACTGACTGCTTTGATCAAAGAAAAAAAACACAAGTACTTTATTTCTACTTGGAAACCGCTTCTGGACTTTGTGCTTGAGGTGGGAAAAAAATGAAGGTTTTACTGATTAGATAGATTTGTTGCTATGGAAATGGCTACTTTATACTATTATGTTAAAGTAAAAAGTTGAGGTTTGATGTTACTGTTTTATTCTACTGCACCAGAAGGAGCTGGAACTCAACACCTTTTTTTCTTTTCCTCTTCTTTTCTACACTTTTCCTTCCCCCTTTCCCTTCCTTATCTTTTCCTACTATATACTTTTGTATTTTATTTTATAAATTAATAAAAAGTGTAAAATCAGAAAAAAGTTATAATAAAGATGGATTAAAGTCAGGATCGAACTTGAGGCTGTGGACAGAGTTTGCCTGCAATGCTGCATTCTAATCATTGTGCCACCAGGACTGCACTTTTCTTAGTCACAGGCCATTGCCATCACATGACAAAAGTTTGCCGTTTTCTTAGCACTGCTAAAAAATATTACCTGAACATTCAATCTCAATAAGTTATGGCTGCTCCCCATATGAAAAAGCAAATTGGTCTATGATATTTTCTTTGCCTGTTGTGCTGTATCAGAATAGAATAGAATAGAATAGAATAGAATAGAATAGAATAGAATAGAATAGAATAGAATAGAATAGAATAGAATAGAATAGAATAGAATAGAATAGAATAGAATAGAATAGAATAGTTCTTTATTGGCCAAATGTGATTGGACACACAAGGAATTTGTCTCCAGTGCAGAAACTCTCAGTGTACATACAAGAACACAGTGATAAATCATAAAACATAAGATGCAATAATAAATCATAAGATACAATCAACAAAGTGATAGTAGTAGTAGGTGATAGGAAAGATGAGAAGGATAATAGTAATACAGTCCTACTACATGGTTAGATATCCTTAGGCATA
Source organism: Vipera ursinii (assembly GCF_947247035.1). NCBI lineage: Eukaryota > Metazoa > Chordata > Lepidosauria > Squamata > Viperidae > Vipera > Vipera ursinii. Next base: position 212,099,523 of record NC_139512.1, on the reverse strand, counting down.
AGACAATGCTGTGGGAATTATGTGCTTAGCAGACTGATAGCATGGTGTGTGTGTGTGGGGGGGGGAACTGTGTTTGTTTCTAGTTGTTTTCACATGTAATACTCTACAGCATTTTTTCTGAGATGATGGTATTGAAGTCTACAACAAAGTACCTTTACATAGGTTCTTGGGTATTCAAGGTGTAAGATATAGTACAGTGCCATATTAACAGCATCATCAGCTGATCTGTTTGCACAGTAGGCAAACTGCAAGGGGTCCAACAGCGGATCCATGGTGATTTTCAGGTGGGCCAGCACTAACCTTTTGAAGGTTTTCATAACTTCGGGTGTCACAGCAACCAGTCTGTAGTCATTCAATTCTTTAATGGAGGGTTTCTTGGGCACTGGGATGATAGTAGAACATTTGAAGCAAGAAAGGACATAACAAATCTCCAGTGATTTAGTAAAGAGGCAGGTGAAGATGGGGGCCAGTTGATCAGCACAAACAGTCAAGCAAGGAGTTACTCTGTCAGGGCCTGGTGCCTTTCCAGTCTTTTGCCTGTGAAATAGATCTTTATGTAACAGAAGGGAAAGTACAATAGTTCCATTTAAGAATTCAGTGAACCATATGGCACTTGAGTTTCACCTGTTGTTCTTAAATATGAAGGCACTGTTCTCTCCAGTGCATTCCTGGAAAGTCCAGCTCCAAGTCTTAGGTCAATGTTTTCATGCCAGCAATACTCCCTGCTTACTGAGTGGAACCATAATATGATTATTGTAACACATTTCTTAACAGGAAAAATGAGGTTTTTGGAGAAGACAATCTTTAAGAGGTATTTATTGCTGGAGGCCACTGAGTCTTTACAGGTTAGGTAACACTCATTGTACTGTTGATTTTCTTTTTTAAGGAAAAAAAACACATAACGGTAAGTTACAATAACATTGCTAGAAGCAAGATAGAGAGCTATTGTGCTAGAACAGATGGTATTTCATTGCATATTTTAGATGTATTTTTTTTAAAAAAAGCTTTGAATAAAGAGTATTGCATCAACATGTCTGCAGGACAAGGCTGCACCCTTCTGAATGGCTTTTTAATGAGAAACGTTATTGAATTTGCAACGTGGATCCTTCTAATCAAGCTGCCAAAAGTTAAAATCGAAGCACTGTCATTTCAGGGAGAAGTGTATATTATTGCTTAATATACATTGAAGACAGCTAGTGATTAAATAAAAACATTTTTTCCCTTTTTTCAGCTGACTGAAACCCTGGAATGTAGCTGGAGAATAACACTTCCAGGATAGGATGTTGTCATAAAGTTATGTGGTTATACCTTTAGACAACAGAAAAAGGAAGGTGTGTGAAGACACTACAGATGAAGCCTTGAAACAATAAACATAAATGTTTAAACAACCTGTCCAAGTCTAAGGTTCAAATGTATTCATGAATTGAGTTTTGATTTGGTGTTTATCAGGACAGGAAAAAAAAGGCTGATTTTCCAAAAGAGAACCAAATGTCCACTTAGTTTCTTGCAAAATCAAAGAGGTATTTGTAGAGAAAAGGGTATGTTTTGATCTTCAGTCATACCCTTTTCTGCCAGAGATACAGGCAGCTTCATACACATGAAGCCCATTAGGCTATCTGTGCAGCCAAAGGGTTTTTTTTAAAGGATTGTTTTAATTTTCAAAAAATATATAAATAGAAGACTAGAAATCTGGAAAGGAAAACAGTAATCTCTTTCATCATCTTTATTTCCAAGAACTCTTCTGGCCAGTGGTCATAGGAAATGAGTGATATATACAACACCGCAGAGTCAATAGGGAGATTCCACCCCTTTTGTGTGTATGTCATGATATCACACAGACATATCTAAGGGGAGAGGTTTGCATCATTGCTCCTTTTTAAAATTTTGACAAAACCATCAGCTCCTGCAGATCCCACAGCTTCTGATCCTATAGGCCAGGGGTAGGCAACTGTGGCTCTTTTATGACTCGTGGACTTCAACTCCCAGAATTCCTGAGCCAGCCATGCTGAGGGGAAAGGGAGAGGTTTCCAAGCTGAGCCATGCTGGCTCAGGAATTCTGGGAGTTGGAGTCCACGAGTCATAAAAGAGCCACAGTTGCCTACCCCTGATTTAGGCATTCGTGTAAAGTAAAAATAGTGCTGAGTTGCAGCAACGGCCAGAGGGGAAAAAAGTCAAAGATAAACTGTGGTGACAGAAAGTATCCTGCGGACCCAAAGTCCTGATAGGGAGCTACTTTGTCTCTTTGGCCTTCTGAGAAATGGGCATCTTGTGATTGGTCATGCATATCCAGGTGGCCAATAGGCGAACAGATAAGCCTCTCTGTGGCAACCACATGGTGAAAGCATTTGTGACATGGTCTCAAAATAGCACACATTCCAAGCACTAGAAAAAAAATTAATGCACACTTTAGTGCTTCAGTGCGACCCATATTTTAATGCTCCCACCACTGATACAGCTATAATTATTAGGTAATATGCATTAATAATATACCTGAACGAATGGGATGAAACAAGGCTCCCAAGCTTCAATCAAGTGGCCTTTTCAGACCATGCTAAAGTCAGAAAGACCAGGTTGGTAACCTTTCCACCAGTTGTAGAATCAAATGTATGTCCACCTTTGCCGTGGTGCACAGAAATGTTGCAGGAAAGGCAAGAGGAACAATTCATGGATCTCCAGTTCATAAAACCCAAATTGTCACACTCACGTGAGAAGGAGCTTTTGAACAAATGCCAGTATGATAATAGAGAACAAGCTGTTTATCTGTTTCTCCGTCGTGCAAAGGAGAAAACTGATGCAGGAAACAATACACACTTGTTTTAAACCATGTAACGATATTCCACTGGTGGTCTTCTACTTAGGAAAGTAAAAGAAACTAAAAAAAAAAACCAATGCTGTGCATAATTGTGAGAACAGATTTAGCCAGGTAGGCGGACAGCCAATGGGGTTGGCCCTAGGTTTCCCGCCGAAACTAGGTTTCCCGCCAAACCCGCTCAGGCCAACGCCCCCTGGTGGCTGTTGCTATGCAGGTGCCTGCATACATAACAGGAGTCACCAAAATGAACCCCTCAATAATGTAGGTAATATCACAGATACCGGGTCTTGGTGTCCATCTTGGTCTGATTAAAAAAAAAACAGCACAAGGCCCCAAACTGTTTGTGAAACAGATCTGAAAAAGAGTATTTTGAAAGGTGTGTTCTTCAACGCGTGGATTACATAGACTTTTTATGGGATTGCAGCAGTGGTCACTAAACTGCCCTGCTTCTTTTAAGAAAGCCTTTCGCGAGGCATTGAAGACCTGGCTGTTTCCCCAGGCATTTGGGTCAAGGGTAGATTTGTTCCACTATGATCGATGGTGATGGTGAATAAGATCAAAGGTTTCCTTGGTCATCAGGGGTAGTTTGATAGGTTGATTGGCTTGAGCAGTAGTGGGATTCAAATATGCGAACAACCGGTTCTCTGTGTGGATGCCACTTCCAGAAGTCCGTTCTGGGCCTGGGCAACAAAAAATTAGCTACCGGTTCTGCCGAAGTGCTGCGAACTGGCTGAATCCCACCACTGGGTTTGAGTCTTATAAGCTGTCCATGGTCACTTGAGATGAATGGCTATGGAAATCATATGAATGAATTCTCAAATAAGCATGCACGTGAAGCCTCTAAATATACTAAATACACAACTGTTACAGAAAGGACCCTCTCACAGTGGTCAGGAAGAGTTGTGTACTCTATGCAACGCTTTGTGAAACTATTCAGCCGCGTTTACGCATGGAGTCTCCTGTTACGGTCCCACTTCTCCTTCACTCACTTTCACGCCATCTTGCACGTGTAATTTACAGCTGCGTAAGCTTTTACACTGCATTCTGTAAAACATGCACAAATACGCGCGCATGCATGCGTGCACAATGCATTCATACAAAAGTAACATTGGACACAAAACTGCTTACAAGAGATGTGTATATTAAGCAAAATCACAACCACAAGATCACAACTTTGGCAAAATAAATAAATAAGAATCAAAACAAGTAATATTTGCACAGCTATTTCTTATGTTGTTATTTCTTATGACACAAACCGATATTGGACCTGGAAGAAAAAGAACATCGTCAATGCCTCTCTAAAGCTGCCAGCTTAAGCTGGTGTCATTATCTCTGAATTTTAGCTCTCCTGCAGATTGGAGGAACGATGTATCACTTTTCATCTCAAAAACTAGAAAAGAAGAAGCTGCCAGATGTAGCAGCCAATCAACACGATCAGCAGAAGTCTTTGTTGACCCAAAGAGGATTTTCCTATAAAGGACAAGCTCAGGTTTCTATTTAGTGGCTGTCAATGTCTTCCATTTTTTTTATCTCATGTTAGAGAGAGATAGCCATCTAGCTATAAACTTCCTTTAAGATAAATCCAAGAGACAGAGATCTTGGGCAGACAATAGCAAGATTGTTTCCAGTTGTTGAAGAGACTAATCCTGAAATATTGTCAAGGGGATCAACTATTCTTCAAATTGTCCCTCACACAATTAGACATTGTCAGTCAAGCTGGCTCAGGACATGGTATGCAGAGAAGTAAAAGGGAGGCTATCAGCCAAAGGGCTCTGTGATTTTTTTAAAAAAAGTTTTTTTTTTCCCTTTCACCTGATTAGCCAATTTGGGCGGCTGCAGTCAACTACAAATAGGCATAACTTGCTGTGGTGACTTTCTCTCTTCAGCCATCTCTCTGATGGGAATCTCCTTCATGAATGGAAGCCGAATGGCCACCACGGGGTTCAGTGCTATACATCATGCCTATAAAAAGGGGAAAAAAACTGTCAGAGTTAAATCACTGCTTTGGCCATTACTGCAGCTGGTAATACAGCTGTGACATTGCAGAAACTCACTTTTATCTCCTGTCTCCGTACTGAGAGGCACAATTAAATAAAACAGAACCATATGCTATTATTAATGGGAAGGCGCTCTTTGAAAATATTATTCTTTTTTTCTTCCCCAAAGGATGTCTCTATGTAGCAGTTCTAAGTTTTTCCAAGTCCAGAATTTGGTGATAAGACATGAGATAATGCAGGAAGAGATTCATAAAACATAAATGGCTCTGGAAAGTTTAAGCTGAAACTCTGCTCAAAACTGTCATTTTGAAGGGACAGGCTGAACATCTCCAAGCCTAGTGTCCCCTCAGATCCAGGACTGCCTTTTTAGCTCATTTCTCGAGAGAACATGATTCCAACTTAGCCACACAAAGCGAACACACAAACCAGTGCTAGCAGCAAAACTCCTATTGATTTCAGTACTGACAAGAATGTTCCAATCATTCTTAACATGCGTTTAAATTTTCTATAACATAATGCTAACATTTTCTCCTTTTCAGTGACATGGGACTCACTGGAACCAAGATGGAATAAATACTGCTCTCACAGCGTGAAACATACTTGGGTGGGAAGATAGTTATATATTTTTTCTCGGGCTGGAAGGTATGGAAATATTAGGAGGGCATTGCTGGCATGAGACATAATGCTGCTCCACCTCCAAAGATCTGATCCTGAGATTCAGAAGGCAGAGGTTTTGTGGAAAAGGAGATCTTTACAAACAATCTGAACACTTTGTTAAATCTCCTTCCAGTGAATTATTGACCTTTTTCCAGGGTCTTTTTTTTTCTTTTTCAAATGAGTCCTTTTATAAATGGAGAACGTTTTTCAGTGTAGGAATGCTATTATTTAATTTCACATTTCTCTTTCTTTTCATGTTGTAATGAAATCTAACTTTTGAAGTTTTGTTTTCGTAACAAAAATAGCTTCTGATTTTTCCTTCCTAGAGGTCTTGAAGAGTTTAAGGGAAGTGTCAGAAACCAGGGAGAGCCCCCCAGATCATGGACGGATTATCATGCAATGAAAGACAAGGCAACTCACACAGCCAAGAGAAGGTAGCCAATATTTTCTCTTTTGATTTTTTTTTTAAAACCCGTGTTTTCCATCAAAAAATGCAAAAGTAGTTTTCAGCAAAATGCTAATATGTGCACTGCATATCTATATCTATATCTATATCATCTATATCTATATCTATTATATCCAGTGCTTTTTTTGTAAAAGAAAAAGGTGCCGGAACTCACACATGTCATACAACCCACCTTGCCTACCCTACAAGGTTCCATCCAAAAAAGGTGCCGGAACTCTGTTCTGGGTGTTCTATGAGAAAAAAAGTCCTGATTATATCTATATCTGTCTGTCTGTCTGTCTGTCTGTCTGTCTGTCTGTCTGTCTGTCTGTCTGTCTATCTATCTATCTATCTATCTATCTATCTATCTATCTATCTATCTATCTATCTATCTATCTATCTATCCCAAATGTTCACAGTTTTCCTATGACAAAAAATACAGCATAAACCCAGTTAAAAATGGTACAACTCAGAAACATACTGAAAGAAAGGACTGAATCACCAGTCATTTCTTGGGTGGGTGGAGGGAGTGCTGGGGAAATGCTATATGCCAAGATAACCTATGTGGCTCAGGCTGAGGCTGAGGCAGGGATTTGGCTCAGCCCTTCACCTCCAAACATTTGATTGTTTCCTCCACACCTTCGCACTGTTGCTGGTTAAAAGGCCTTTCTGAATTCTCACAAACCAGTCCTACAAAGCTTATATGACATAGGTGGTGAAGCAGCAAAACCCAGACTTCCATATGACGTGCTCTTGATACATGCATAAAGGCAGTTCCTGCACCCTTTTCTACTTCAACTCTTAATAAGCACATGCAGCTTCTGCTGAGAACCAATATTACCTGAAAGACTCCAAGGTTCCAAGTAGGAGTAAGTTTCATTGAAACAAAGGATTGTTTCAGACGGGATTTTCCATTTCCACAGGATCTGCCATCCTGGAAATCGGAATCTGCCAGGTACAGAAGTGATGTGGGGCTGCTGGGGGTGGGTACTCTAAATGGTGGGGAGGAGTGGCAACAATAATTGTCAGACCATCATTTTCAGCTGTGTAAGATATATAGTCATGAAGTGTGTTTTTGCACATGTGTGTACATATGAATAATCTCCCCCACACTCTCTCAAACACACACAAATTTTACTACACTTATCACTGCACAGTTTAATGTGTCATAGAATATGCTTCGATGGCTCTGCATTTGCTCTGCTTGCACAAAAGAATTGGTAATGTTGGATACTGAATATTCATAGGCCCAAATGTGTTGATCTCCTGATTTTTCTTGCCTCCTTTTCAGTTGCTAGAGACTCAGATGAGTGTGACTTGGACAAAGGATGGGATTTTCCACATGACATTCCTTGGAAAATGCTTCCTCCAAAAGAAATATCAAGGGCACGTAATATTTCTGTCACAAGCCCTGCGGTTGCCACAGCATTGCTTATTTTTAAATGAATTGAGAAACTACCTGAAAACACATCCAAGTGTCCCTGTTTGCCAAGGTAAAGATTCAGAGACAATGGTATAGATTCTACAGCAGTAAATGAAGTGGGAAGGATCACCAAAAGCTTTTTGTTCTTGTCATCTTATAATGTAACATGGCCCTTTCCCATGTGCTTCCTATTATTTAAAGGAAAACTGGATTTGTTTACATCAAGTGAAGAAGATAAACATGGGCAAATGTAAGAAAAACAAGATTAGTGACTTCTTCTGAAAATCCAGACTTCTGTTACGAACAAAGCCCATGTCTCCCCCACTCCAACCCGGTCCATAAAGCAAGTGCTACAGAAAGTTTGCAAGTTGGGATTTCCCCCCCCCCCACACACACACACTCTTTTCCTTCTATTCCAACCATCTGGAGGAGATTTTGAGGGTGAGTGAGCAGCTCCAGAGCAGCAGAATCTGGTTACATGAGGAAGACATTTTTCAATGGATCTGGCTGTCCATTGGATATAATCTTCTAAATCACCCTCACCAGATTTCTCCTTTATGACAGTACAGGTTATAATATTAATATAAAATAGTAAATCAGATGACAGAAGACTATTTTTCTAAGTTCAGCAGCACCATTCAAGTTCTTTCAAGTCTATATGAGCAGGTCAGGGAGAAGAACAAACAAACCAACCAGAATTTGGGATTAACCATCTACTCAATGTTTGAGGAGTTATTTAGAGATACAGTTCTTCTTCTCTGACTCCATTGTGCCTGAGCAGTTTACCAGAAATATAAAACATTGTCTTTGGGCTTTCCTAGAGCTAAAAGAAGCTTTCCCCCACTTCTGAACTCTAATGAACCAAATCAACAGTGGAGATTCAGGAGTGGTCAAGCTCTGGGTTTATCCCATTCCATTAATCATCAAGGAAGAAGTTTGTTGTTGTTGTTGTTGTGAAGCCTTTTTAAATTAGTGCTACCAGAGCTAGACTGCAGAACTCTGGGTAACCCTACACAGTATCAAAATGACATACCAACGTTTTGCTGCAGAGAGTTGCAGTCCATAGATGATTGATAGATTATAAAGTTTCCATCTAGAGATACTTATAAAACTCTCCCTTTCTGCCTCTAGATTTTAGAAACCCAACTGAAGATATATCTGATTCAGAAACAGTGTACATTAGGAATATTGCTATTTTGACTGTTCATTCGATTGAACATGTAAGATAAAATACTAAACTATACTAATACTATACTGTAGTGTGTGTTTCGTTCCATTTTTCCTTATTGTAAATATTATATAAGCAGTTGAGTAATTATTTAGGGGACATTTTTTTAAAATAATTGTCCTTCATCCATACACACACACACACACACACACACACACAAACATATACACATATACACATACACACACACACACATATATATATACATACATATATATACATACACACACATATACATACATATACATATATATATATATACACACATATATACATATAGATATATATACACATATACACACACAAACACACACACACATCCAAAATTGTTTTAAAAATCCAAGTCCCAGGTGTATTTATTTGTAAAAAGGAGGACATACTGCTCTCCGGGACAGAAAGTTTATTTTGCACTGAGCTTTCGTTAACATTGTCAAAGAGTAAGCCAGCCTTAGAGAGGCATTGTTTTTATAGCCCTTTAACTATCAATAACAAATCCTTCGAATGTGTGATAGGTCTGTCGGTTTGCTGCCTGCATGCAATTGGATGCATCTCTAATGTTGGCTTACTCTTTGACAATGTTAGCAGTGGCTAACGAAAGCTCAGTGCGAAATAAACTTTCTCTCCCTGAGATCAGTATGTCCTCCTTTTTACATATATAGCACTTAGGCTTATATACCGCTTTATAGTGCTTTACAGCCCTCTCTAAGCAGTTATTATAATGTTAGTATATCGCCCCCAACATAGTTATATCAGACTCTAGCTGACTACCACTAAACAGTCACAGTAGTTGGCAGCACTGACTAACCTATCTGGTTTTGAAGTTAAGAAGGGTCAGAGCTAGTTAGTACTTTGTATTTACTAGGGAATCTAGGGAATACCAGGATTGAAAAATAAAATAAAAAATATCCTGTAAGAAGGTACTGGTGAATGCTTCTGTACAGTTGCCCAAAAACTTTGATCCTGTACACCAAGAGCCAAGCTGGGTACAACTTTATTCAGGAGTTAGCCACTTTTAAAATCTTGTCATTGAAACTGCAGGAACTTGTCCGGTAATCAGGAGTTGACAATGACTTAAAGCACGCACACTTACGCATGTGCGCACCTGTGCGTGCACGCACACACACTCTCCACACTCATTAACAAAACAGCAGTTTGTCTCCTTCCCCCAAACTGAACTTCAGTCTATTAACAGATGCTACTAAATCCAAATTCTTTTTCTACTTAAATGGGACTTAGTGGTGGCCCAATCCATCTAGAGACTGTCAGGTGGGAAAGCTGACATTGTGGCCACATGTGAAGCCACCTAAGAAAGTTCCAAGTTTGTCAGATTTAAAATATATCCTTTAGAAAAGTACGTTTTAATCACTTGCTCTTCTGTCCAAGTAGCAGGAGAGATTTTGAATGCGTGAGGGTATGCGAAAGTGCCCGTCCTTGGGTCCTGCAGCACAAGTTCTCTATCCCAAGCATACTTTCTTTCTTATTTTTTTTTAAGTTTCTGTTCCCATGTCACTTTGTAACCACAGGCCAATACAAACATCTGCTTACAAAAGATGAACTATTCCATGGCTGTCTCCATTGCTATTCTACCATTTTATTTCAGTTGATAAATTTGTGCTTAGTGCTTAAGTTGTTCAGCATGGCTTACTAATTTGGTAATATTTATTTTGGCAAGGATTGCTGAGGGCAGCTGCTCTCAATGTACTGTGGGGTCCTTTGTTTTGTTTTGTTTGGGGGAGGAAAATTTCTTTCTCCCCACCCCTCACCTTCATAACAAGATCTGGGATATGAAAAAGCCACAGTGTCATGGACAGGACTGGGCTTCCTGTTTATGAGTCACCATATATATATATATGAAAGGTGTTAGATGACTTTCCTCAGCCGAAGGATTCTGCAGAACTCGGTGTCACAAGTATAGCATCCTGCACATTACACACACACACACACACACACACACACACACACACAGAGAGAGAGAGACAGCCAACCAGGGTGGTCTGAGACTGACTCACTGACCTTGCACAATAGTGTGTGGGATTGCTTGAAAGAAACAGTAGTTAGAAGGCTACACCAGCTACTTTTAACCGCCTGCTTTATTGGGCAGTTTTATTGGCTGCATCCATAGTGTAACTAGGAGCAATTTATCATTTAATCATGGTGTTCAAAGAGGCATTGGTTTACATGTACATTAAACAGATGTGTGCACTGCTAGCTCCTAAGGTCTACGGGGTTTTTTCCCTCCCTCTCATTTACTCAGTGAAGGTAGGATGTTTTCAGTCTTCAGGCAGGGCTTTCCGCTCTAGGCACATCTGCAAACATGCAAGCAGAGATAGTCATTTTTCTCATAAATGTTCCTTTGCAAAAGCAGTGACAGCAACAATACACTTGCAGATTTCTTTTTTCCTGGAATCTATAAATAATGTTTTTTTTTAAAAATAACATTCTTACAAACAGATGAAATGAAATAAGGAAAAGGGACGGGGATAAGAACATAAGCAAATGCAAGATTCGGTACATGTTATGCTTAATGTAAAACATACTTCTGAAAATGGTTCTGTTTTCTTTTGTTGGAAAGAAAGAGGAGGAGAATTCCAGAAGTTTGAGAATGGAAGTGCATTCCTTTATTTTGTAGCTGTTAACTCTCTTCCATCACCACCATCAATCCTAAGACTACATTAGCTTCTCTGTAGAAGTTCCTAAAAGAAAGGAACCAAGATTTTGATGGGTGCTAGTAAAAGATGCTATTAAAAAGGTAAAGGTTCCCCCGCACATGCGTGCTAGTCGTTTCCAACTCTAGGGGCCGGTTCTCATCTCCATTTCAAAGCCGAAGAGCCAGCGTTTATTCGAGGACATCTCCATGGTCATGTGGCTGGCATGACTAGATGCCAAAGGCTCACAGAATGCTGTTATTAATTATTAATATTAGAAACTGCCTAATTTTCTTAGATGGGAGGAGAGAGAGAGAGAGAGAGGGATAGGGATAGGGAGAGGGAGAGGGAGAGGGAGAGGGAGAGGGAGAGGGAGAGAGAGAGAGAGAGAGAGAGAGAGAGAGAGATTCTGGATGGGAAAGAGAAAGGTTAAGGGTCTCCTTCCCTGCTCAGCTTTCCTGGCCTGGGCGAGCTTTCCTCTTTAGCCTGAGTAAAAGCAAAGCAAAACACAGGCTATGTGATGAATATTCAATATAATGGATAATTGGAAAGGGTATCTGCATACAGGGACTTTAGCTGAATTAGGCAACATCCCTAGTGTTGCATCCCTTCCCAATATTCTTAGTGTTTTCCCACAGCTGCCACTAATATTCCCGTTTGCCCTCCATCTTCTTAATGTCTTCCGCGATTTTTCCAGTGTTCGAAAACCTCTGTGCATGTGTGGATGTCGAAGTCTGAAGTTACATGTAGGCCCTTGACATCTTTCCACTTTAGTTTAATATTTGACTTCAGAGGGGGTAAACTACTGAGGGGGTAAAAGGCTAGGTGAGATGTGAATGACTTTGAAAAGAGATTCCTGGTCCAGGAAAAGCCATCAGTGCCCTTGATGAACTTGTGCAAAGATCTCCTGCATATAGCTATCACCTGCTTATTGAATAAGTGAAGGAAGACACCCAAATAGTACACAGGTCTGAATAGGAAAACAAAACCACATTTATAACCAAGAATGAACAATTATTGGGACCAGGAGAACCATGTGCCCATAACCCTAGGCCAGAGGTGGGCAACCTCGGCTCTTTTATGACTCATGGACTTCAACTCCCAGAATTCCTGAGTCAGCTGACTCAGGAATTCTGGGAGCTGAAGTCCATGAGTCATAAAAGAGCCGAGGTTGCCTACCCCTGCCCTAGGCAATGCTGCTCCTCTCCAAGAAACACAACTCAATCCAGACCCTCTCATCACAAGACTCTTTTCTGATTACAACAACATGCTACCTTGTCTGTTCCAAGGGAGGGGAAAAAGCTGGTCCAATCTGTAGAAAAGCAATGAAAGACAAAGCCTTCGGGATTCACTAAAATAATTTACATGCTCCATAATGCTACATTTTTTTCTTTAAAGTATCTTTATTTTCTATTCTTCTTTTCTCCTGCCTTTCTTCAATTTTTTCTACCTTCTGCCTAATCTATTGTCCTTCCACTCACCCCTGTCTTTTTCTCTCCTTTTAATTCCCCATGTCTGTTATTGAAGCACCTGAATACTAAGGGGGGAAAAAAGGCCTAGCATTAAAGGATGAATCATTTGCAAGGTCTGAGAGCTTTGGAGAGCCCAATACTGCCTCACCAGATCCTTGGCAGTTCTCCTTAATCTATCGGACCCTGGATATTTGTTGCCAGCCTCAGCAGGCATATATTATGGTTAAGACCGATCTGATGCATTTGGAAGGGCTGACAACTCCAGCACGTAACATTAATCCCAGCATGCTCTGTTGATATGTACCATAAAAAGGCACACTGTTCTCTCTAGTGTTTGTCTTCTTCACTTTATTATCATTCTCTTCGCTAAGGTCAGCTGTGCTGGTCTCGCAGAGACCTTTAGGGTGCTTTTGCTTATTTAATTCACTCGCTGCGAAAGTGTGCACTGCTTTTAGTGGCGCTTGTACAAGTTCCAGCAGTAGAAGATTTGGTTTCATGTAGCTGAACTCCAGCGAGGCAAATATTTCAGCGGTGAATCAATCCTGGGAAAAGGACGGCTAGTAAGATAGGGAGTGTTTATAGAAGATGTTTCTTCACTACTAGTAAAACATGTCTTATTGATAGTTCAGGAGGTGCTGGTATTCAGGTCTCTGAAAGAGTCTTATGACAGGCCAGCAACTTCGATTTTACTGATGATGGATGCACATGAAAATGCTTTCCAAATACAGAAGGTTAGGCTGCTGTTCTTTGGAAAAGAGGCATGGGTCAAGCTCAGCTCTTACAGATCCCTGCTGCCTCTGCTGTCTGGCATATATGGACATTTCCTAACCGATGCAGTTTAACCATGTCTTAAAAGAGCCTTGGTGGAGCAGTGGGCTAATGCCTCCTTAAGTAACACCAGCTGCCTGCAATTAGTGCAGGTTCGAGTCCCACCAGGCTCAAGGTTGACTCAGCCTTCCATCCTTCCGAGGTAGGTAAAATGAGGACCCAGATTGTTGGGGGCAATTAAGCTGACTTTGTAATAATGCCGCTTGGGGTGTGTGTGAAAGCCCTAATAAGCAGGCATATACATAGAATGAAGGCTACTGCTAAGCTTGTAAGCCGCCCTGAGTCTTCGGAGAAGGGCGGGATATAAATGGAATTAAAATAAATTAAAAAAATAAATACAAAAATAAAAAAAATAAAAGTTAATGCTCATTTGCCAGACATTTTAATTTTTTAATCGGGTGGGCTTTGTTTAGAACAGGGGTGTCAAACTCAATTTCATTGTGGGCCACATCAGCATTGCGGTTGCCCTCAGGGGGGAGGGTGAGTATGGCCAGGGTGGCCGTGGCCTACTGGGTGGGCGTGGCTAGAGTGCGTATGGCCTTCTGGGTGGGTGTGGCCAGCTCTACATCGTTCACATCAAGGGTGCCTATGGGGGCCTGGGCAGGAGTGGGACAAATCTGAGGGTCTCTGGCAGAAGGAGGGTCTCTGGGCCAGGGCCAAGGCAGTGGGGGCCGTTCCCTCCCTGTTTCCAGGATGGCTTCGCGGGCCACATGAAACCACTTCGCGGGCCAGATCTGGCCCCCGGGCCTTGTGTTTGACATGTCTGGTTTAGAAGATCAAATGCTACATATTCAAAAAGACATCCCAGTAGACACAGTATGAGGTAGGGCATGTTTGATGTGATATTAATTATGTGATTGTCACTGTTAAGTACATATAGGATTCTGTGAAAAGGAGGGAGAAATTGATACAAAATCTATACAAAATGTTCTACAGATGGCATTTAACACCGGCAAGGTTAGCAAAAATGTTTAAAAACATATCTAGCAACTGTTGGAAATGTAAACAAAAACCGAGCACTTATTACCATCTTTGGTGGACATGCCGCAAAGCTAAAAGATTCTGTTCAAGAATTCACATACGATTAGAGAAAATGACTAAAAAACATATAGATTTTAAGCCAGAATTGTTTTTGTTAGGCATAATTGTAGGAAAATATGAGAAAGAGTGTACATATATATCTAATTTTAAATACATTAACTGCAGCGAGAATTGTATTCGTTCAATATTGGCAAAATGAAGATTTACCAACAAAGGAAGAGTTAATTAAAAAATTTTAGATTGTGCAGAAATGGATAGATTGACATTGAAAATGAAAGAGAAAGAAGATTCAGTATACTATGGGATACCTTTTATCGATGGTTAGAAAAATGAGGTAGAGAGAAAGGAATTTAACATGTATTAGTAAGTTAAATGTTGGAACCTAGACAATGTGTTGCTGATAAAATATTAAGCATTTCTGATTATAAAAAAATTATATATATATGGCTTTTTTGTCATAGAATGTCCAGAACGGACTGGCACCTTTTTTGGATGGAACCTTGTAGGGTAGGCAAGGCAGGTTGTATGACGTGTGTGAGTTCCGGCACCTTTTTTTTTTTTTTTTACAAAAAAAGCACTCTATGTATGTATGTGTGTGTGTGTGTATAATGTGAAAAAAAGGAGGGAGATGAGAAATCTTGAGAAAAAAGGAGTGGGGAATGAAGCTTAATGTCTTCTCCACCCCGGTGCCAAATAAGCGAGCCTAGCTAAAACTGCTATCTGCAGTTCAGTGAAAATTTCCATTCGTATCAGTGAAGATTTCCTTGACATGCAGATACAAAGGGTTGATTTCAAAAGGTTGAAGTGGGCACTAGTGGATTTGCTACCTTGGTTTTGGTCCTTATTAACAAGGAGGTGACTGGATATATTAAAATGGTGGGAGTGTTAGATGCAAGTAGCCATGCCTTTTTAGAGTTTTTTAACAAAACATGTGGTTAATAAACAGTAAAACAAAATCCATGCTTTTAGAAAGACTTATTTTAGGAATAGCACAGCAGGAAAAGAAAAAAAGGAGGAAATATCCAAAGAAGCCAATATAGTTGAACAGGTAGCTTATGAAGGAGCTGAGACTAAAACAGGATGGCTATTCAAAATGAAGGAAGGGCTGACAAAACTACAGATCAGAATTATGTGAATGAAGTCAGGAAGCAGTGGTGGAATCAAGACTTATAAGGGAAGTGTGGTAGTTTAGAAGCTACCTATTTTCACATGTGGTGGACTTGTAGAAATATAAAAGCTTTTTGGATTAAAATTTGGTGGAACATTCAAAAGATTTTTAAGAGAGAGATAAAGTTTTCCCCGCAATTGTTTTTATTGGGCATTTTTGTAGATTGTGATGTTAAAGAAACTAACTTGATGTTGAACATGATAACGGCAGCACGGTTACTGGTGGGACAATATTGGAAGAAGGATAGTTTGCCCACTGTAGAAGAATGGGTGTTTAAAGTTTCGAATCTTGCAGAAATGTCTAAGATTTCTGCTTATCTGAAGGATCATTCACAGGAAAGATATATTTCAGTTTGGAGGAGATGGATAAATTATATTCAAAACAAATATGGGACCATAAAGTACCATTTAGCTTATGAGTAAATTTTAGTGGGATATTGTTATTGGTACGTTGTTTGTAGTTATGTTAAAAGAGAGTTAAAGCGCATTATGAATTTGGTTAATTGTATATTATGCATAATTTTTATTTAGAATATGATTATTGTAACTATAATCCTGTATTTAGCTCTGGGAAGTGGGGGGGGGGAAGTGGGTGGGTTTGGGGTGGGAGGGATTTGGGGATATATTGTAAAATTTTGTTTTTGTAAAACTCTTTAATAAAAAAAAAAGACTTATAAGGGAAAGAAAATCTAGGAGAAAGGCTTCCTTCAAATATACCAAGAGCAAGAGAAAAACAAAAGAGACCATAGACTCATTGCTTACCTTGGAGAATGGAATAATCAAGGGGAAGAACAGGAACTCAATTCCTATTTTGCTTCTGTCTTTCTATCCAAAAGAAATAGTGATTGCGGTGGCACTAACTGGTAATAAACAAACAAGGGAGCCAAAAGGTCACTAAGAAGTGGTAAAGGAACTTTGAGCTAATTTGAGTGCCCATCTCCCTAAGCTCTGAAGACATGCACCCTGAAGGAATTGGCAAAAGAGTGTTAGGATCTTTGTCAATCAACTTCAAGAAGTCCTGGGACAGTGGGGCATGGAAGACGAAAAGGAGCATAATTGATCCTCTTTTTAAAGAAAGAAAAGATCTCAATAATTATCAACTAGTGAGCATGACATCAAAACTTGGAAAGATACTAGAGCAGACAATACAGCAGTCATTTGTAATCATCTTAAAGGCAGTGCCACGATTAGGGAAAGTCAGTGTGGCTTTGTCATAAAGTGGTCATATGAGGCAAATCTTCTTTCTTTCTCTGACAGAAAAACTATCCCAGTGGACAAGAGGAATGCTACGGGTATAATCTACCTTGATTTCACCAAAAAATATTTAACAAGGTTCCATCTAATATTCACACTGACAAACTTTTCATGTGAAGTTGAAATGGCACTGCAGTAAAGAGGGTCCTCAATTGGCTGATTAACCATATTTGTGAAGTCAACATTAATGGTTCTACATCAAACTTGGGGACAGTAACTGGTGAGGTACTACAAGAACCTTGATATTAACGATCCAGACAAAGGGTTGGTGGGTTGTTTATCCAATTTACTGATGACACAACATTGGGCATCTGGCCAACCTCCAAGATAATTGGGTAAAATTGAAGTCTAGTTGAACAGCCTGGAAGATGGAGCTAAGTGGAACAAATTGTCCTTGTCAAAATGTAAGATATTATGTTTAAGGAAGAAAAATGTAAAACACTTGTACAAGATGGGAGATTCATTGCTTGGAAGCACTATATCACCTGAGGGGGCAAAGAAAAGATCTGGCTTTTCTCTCTTGCACTCTAACTGAGCAGAAGACTGCGGGATCTTGTGGCGTGAACGCTGATTGCAGAACAGTGTAAATGATATAAACAGATGTGTAATAAAAACTAACCTAATCAAATAATTTAGTATTTAAACAGGAGATAACCAATTCCAACTTCTCTTAAGATTAAGTAGATCTTTTCTATCAAAATTAGACTTCTCGGCTTTTCTCCCACATAGCCTTTACAAACAAAACAATAATTTACTTACACATGGTACTCTACTTGTACAATTGTACAACCCTTGCTTTCAGGTAATTGGCAGATCATGAAAATCTTGACTCCTTTATCACCAAACCCTATTATACTGTCAAACAAGGGACAAAGAGCAATATTAATCTAGAGCAATACATTTTGTCAACCTGACAAGTAAATTAGGCAAAATAAACAAGAGAGAACGCTACCTTATATTAATCATGAAAAATGTTAGTGCCACAGCCAAGGAAAGACAATGAGGGATATGAATCCTATTCAGCTATGGAAAAACAGGAACCAGAAACAAATTGTTATTTTTTTATCAAATTTTGAAACCATCCATCTCCCTCACAGAGTGGTGTACAAATATATTAAAACATAAAAAAACTGTATATAAAATTTAAAAGAGACAAGGATGATTAAAATTCAATGTTAAAAGGTATGTTAAACAATATCAAATATATTCTTAGGTTGAAGCATGATCTCTATATTATATTAACAAGAATCTCTCTTATGTATGCTGTCTCTCAGCTTGTTTATTGGTAATGAACTGGAAAATCAGAGTTCCTTCTGTCTCCTGTATTTCAACATTCTGTTAATAAAATTTTGGTAACGTTCTGAGTTCACATATTTAACCAGATATTAGTCAGGATGTAGCAGCTCCTTTTCACACCCATATTTCAGGTAGCCAAAATGTTTAGACTAGTCGCCACCAATCTGTTGTCTTCCTGTTATGTTGAGATTCCACTTCATAGAATTACTAGCCAACAGCTATGCTGGCTATGGATTAGGTGGATGAAATCCTGACATTTCTGGGTGACACCAGTTTGGGATGGCAAATTTCACTCCAATGATTTGATAGAACTTGCTTCCTCATTATACACTGATCACAGAGTATTCAACTACATTCAAGCATCGAGTGTTGTATGAATTCAGCCTATGTGATTCATCTATAGTTTTAGAATTATGTGGACCCAGAAAACTGCTTAAATCATAGTTCAATTAATCATGGGTAGCCATGCCGTGAATGCACAGCCAGATGTAAATAGTAAGTACATATCACTGCTCTGCCTTGAGTCAGCTGAAATTTTTAACTTTCAGCTCAAACCACATAAGATAGTTTGAGTGAGAATTGATGGATAATTCTATGCACATTGCTCTTTTTTACTGTAAATATACGGATATACATGGATGGACACCCTCCATATTTATATTTGTTGGCTTTCCCACCCTAATATTCAGGATGTCTTGGTAGAACTGTAATGGATAGCTTTTGCTGGAGAGAAGAGAAAGAAAGAAAGAATTGCAAAGCAATTAAGAACTGAATACAAAAAAACAAAACTATTTTTGGTTCTGCAGTAAGACCCCTGGAGCGACAGAGAAATGGAAGCCCTAAGAACTCACTTGTGGCTAAGCTGCAGCAATATTGCTGGCAGAAGGACCAAAAGAAGAGCCTATATATTTTTTTTTAAAAAAGGGAAAGCGAAAGGGAGAAGAGGTCTTTGCCAAGAAATCCAAACCAAAAGGAATTTTTTAAAAAACAACAACAAACACACAAAGCTACTGACTAAAACATATGCAAGGAGAAATGGAAACAAAAGAAGACTTCAGTTCTTGATGTTTTAACATTTTGAGGTGGTACATGGGACAGTGCAGAATGTGCCTGTAGGCATTAGAACGTCACAGCTGTGTAAGCGGAAGGATATCCATGCTGGCCCAGAAATGCACAAGCCATGAAGAAAGCCCGCCTAGTTTGCCCGCTTAACACAGGTCATCTTTGATTTTGCTAAAAATAATACGCCTCAAGCACAGATATAGCTCACACAAGTGAGTGAACGGTCCCCAAAGAAACAACACACAACTGTTTGGAAAAACTGAGAAACGCCATTCCTTTCCTGAGATGAAATGTTGCTCCAGCTTTCACCGCTATGCACTGGACAATGACAGAAGAACAAATTTCCCTTGGAACCTGCAGGTGAGCTAGCTGCCTGTGCCCATCGAGGTGATATGAAAAGCAGAACAGCATCTCTGCAACATAGCTGGTTAGGTAAGGCATAGCAAGAGCAAACAGAACAATCCCCCTGGTGCTGCACCAGAACCTAATAAAAGAAGCATAGAATTTAGTATTAGGTTACTAGATATTTATCATCAAAGTGAATTAACAAATATAGAATTCTGAATTTCAAAAAAAAAGCTGAGAAACTACTTGAATATATCCCATGAATATTTCAGGCTCTTACACTATGATGACTAGAAAAAACTGAGGTTGGAGTAATGTAAATGGAGCTGGTGTGGATGAGATAATTTGAACTATGGCTGTCTTTTAGTCTCACATATTCTGTTGCCATTGCATGTTGGGAAAACTGAATTCTGTGTCCGTAGATAAGACTGTCCCTGGACAGGTTTTCATCTCAGCTCTAGTAAAAATGCCAGCTTTCATTTCACTTACTAAAATTGACTTAGCTATTGGTGGTTCGGCCTCCTGCATGTTGCAAACCTACAAATATCCACCACCGTTACTGGTGCTTCACTTTCTTTAATGAGAAAGCTGACTCCATTTTGAGATGTCATATCCACTGAGTGTCTGGATTAAATTATCTCTCGGGTTAAATTAATGTTTCCATGTGTTTTGGTTATTCCTTCTGAAATATGACTTTGTTTGGGCTAAAACCCTGTTTCTGCTCTTGGGCTGCAAACCCACTTCTTCTATTCTTGAGTCTAGGAACAAATTTTTCCCCTTCAATCCAGCATCTACCTGTAGCCAAACCTTTGTTAAAGTTTAATGGATGAGAACATTTAATTTCTACAGTTCTGCTTCAAAGGAGAAAAGAATGAGAACAATGAACAACAGCACAGAATTTAAAGGTTTGCAAATGTTTCAGTAGAGATGTTTCACAATGGGCAGAAGCATAAGACCCCTCTTTTTGAGTCATTTTTAACGTTGTGTAAGGTTGAAAGCTGTTCCTGGCTGCCTCTACATGTATATATATATATATATATATATATATATATATATATATATATATATATATATATATATATATATATATATATATATATATATATATATGCAAGGCAACTTGTTTTATAAACTAAACCAGCCTCTCTCTGTTTTAGGACACCTTTGTATTTATCCCATGGCCTTAACTCTCCCTAAAACTTAGAATGCTTTAACAGCAATATGCTGGGTACAAGGAAGCCCTGGGAAATGCTCCAGAGGCACATGTTTGAATAATGAGCCACAAAGAATAGCAGAGCTGAATCCAAATATATTTCTAAAACATTACATGCTTAGAATAAATTTTAAACCAAGAAGGAACCAAATTATATTAAACCATAATAATTTCAAGATACTAAAGACTTTTTTGGCATATTACAGTGTGAGAATGATTCATACTAATGTTTTGTACAACAACTGGCACATTCTTGGGGGCAGAGGGACTAATGCTGTTTGTAGACTACTAGACAAGGTGAGGCATGTACACAATTACTGGACCTTTTTAAAAAAATCAATTTTAATAAAACCTCTTACTGTTTTTATATTGAAGTTCAATCTAAAATGTTAGGCTTTGCATTAATCATTTAAAACTTGCTTGGGACAAACAGAACAGAATAACAGAGTTGGAAGTGACCTTGGATGTCTTCTAGTCCAACTCCTTACACAAGCAGGAAACCCTATACCATTTCAGACAAATGGCTGTCCAGTCTCTTCTTAAAAGCCTCTAGTGATGGAGCATCCACAACTTCTGGAGGCAGGTTGTTTCAATGATTAATTTTTCTCACTGTCAGGAAATTTTTCCTTACTTCTAGATTGGTTGTCTTCTTGATTAGTTTCCATCCATTGCTTTTTCCCCTGCCTTCAGGTGCTTTGGAGAATAGCTTGACTCCCTCTTCTTTGTGGCAACCCCTTAGATATTGGAACACTGCTATTGTGTCACCCTAATCCTTCTTTTTATTAAACTAGACATACCCAATTCCATCAACCGTTCTGTATATGTTTTAGCCTCCAGTCCCCTAATCATCTTTGTTGCCCTTCTCTGTACTCTTTCTAGAGTCTCAACATCTTTACACTGTGGTGACCAAAACTGGATGCAGTATTCCAAGTGTGGTCTTACCAAGGCATTGTAAAGTGGTATTAACACTCCACATGATCTTGATTCTATCCCTCTGTTAATGCAGCCTGGAACTGTGTTGGCTTTTTTGTCACCTGCAGCACACTGCTGGCTCATATTTAAGTGATTCTCCACTAGGACTCCAGGGTACTTCTCACAGTTACTACTATTGAGCCAAGTGCCACCTATACTGTACTTGTGCATTTGTTTTTTCTTACCTAAGTGTAGAACCTTACATTTTTCACCACTGAATTTCATTTTGTTAGATAGCACCTAATGTTCAAGTCTGCCAAGATCCTTCTGTATCTTAAGCCTGTCCTCTGGAGTGTTGGCTATTCCTGCCAGCTTGGTGTCATATGCAAATTTGATGAGTTCCCCATCTATCCCCTCATCCAAATCATTGATAACGATGGGCCCAGAACAGAGCACTGGGCCCAGAACAGAGCCCTGCGGCACCCCATTACACACTTCCCTCCATGTAGATGCAGCTCCATTGAGGACTCTGCATTGAGTAAGCCAGTTATGAATCCATCTGGTGGTGATGCTGTCTAACTCACATTTTCTATCTTATCAAGTAGTAGGTTGTGGTCTACTTTATCAAATGCCTTACTGAAGGCCCAAGTAAATTATATCCATAGCATTCCTTTGGTCCACTAATTCTGTCATTTTGTCAAAGAATGCAATAAGATTTGTCTTGCATGATCTGTTTTTGACAAACCCATGTTGCCTTTTCATTATAACTTTGTTGGCCTCTAGGTGTTTGCTCATTCATTGCTTGCTAATCTTTTCCAGAATCTTCCCAGGTATTGAGGTCAGGCTGGTGGGTCTGTAGTTTCCTGGATCCATTTTTTCCCTTTTTTGAAGATGGGAACTGCATCAGCTTTTTTCCAGTCCCTTGGTAGTTCCCCGGTGCTCCAGGATCTTTGAAAGATATAGTTCAGTGTTTCTGAGATCACATCTGCCAGTTCCTTCAGAACCTTGAGGTGTAATCCATCTGGTCTTGGTGATTTGAACTCGTCTAGGGTGGACAGGTGCTCACTTTTCTTGCCAATTTTAACTTGTATTCCTAATCTGGGTTTTTTTATGGTACTATTTTTGATAGGTTGAACTGTTTTTTTCCCTTTTGTGTAAAGACAGATGCAAAAAATAAGTTAAGCAGTTCGGGCTTTCTCCCTGTTGCTTGTCACCTTCTTGCCACTTTCTCCCATTAATGGACCAATCATTTCCTTGACTTTTTTCTTGTTTTTTTACATGTTGAAAGAAACTTTTTTTATTTTAAACTTTTGTTGCAAGCCTTAGTTCATTTTGAGCCTTAGCTTTCCTCACCTCATCTTTGCAGGCTCGGGCTATTTGCTGATATTCTACCTTAGTTATATGACCCTCTTTCCACTTTTTATACTTGTCCTTTTTGCCTTTCAGTTTATCAGAGTTCTTTATGCAGCCATGCTGTTTTCTTTCGAGAGCTGTTATTTTTCTTCTTCACTGGTGTTGTGCTAGACTGGGCTTTTATTATCTCACTTTTCAAAGTTTTCCAAGCTTCTTGGGTTGTTTTCCCCTTGAGGATTCTCATCTATGGAATCCTTTCTAAGCTCTCTCTAAGTTTATTGAAATTAGCTCTCTTAAAGTCCAAGACTCTAGTGTGACTTTGTTCTATTACTTGTGCTTGCATAATGTTGCATTCCAATATTATATGATTTTCTGTAATGCTTGATGAAATGCTACAAAACATATTAATTTCAGATGGAGACTATATAATCAATTCTAATGCTTTGGAAAGAAGAGCCAGCCTATGCCGCTGGGGCCAGAAATCACCTACCCTGGAGAAGGAGACTGCCAGGGTTGGAAGAATTGGGATGTTAATTCTGTGGCAGGGTTAGACACCAGATGAAGAAGGGTTTCAACAATGAGGCTTGCATATAGCATTTGACATGCATGTCAGGAGCCATATGAGCAGGACAGATCAGGGCAAAAAGGTAGTAGAAGCCAGGCCCCAAACTCATGGGATTTACTTGCTGAGATTTAAACATGAATAAAATTAATTTTAAATATTTATGTACAATTAATAATCCTACAACATTATTTTCATAATATAGTATTTCTCAACCTTGGCAACTTGCAGATGTGTAAGGTCAAACAGAAAACTCAGTAATGGAAGGGAAGTGGTAGGTTTTGCAGATGCCTATTATTGTCTTAGAGCGGGGTGTCAAACTGCCGGCCTGCGGGACGGATGCGTCACCAGGAAACCGTGCCCACCCCATTGCTGGCAATGGAGAAAAAGCTCCGATATATCACAAGTTTGACAGGTCTGTCTTAGAGCATGGTGAATTAGGAAATCTGCTTGCCCCCTTTAACTTAACGGAAGTTTAAGCTTGACCAAAAGTCCTTCCATAATCAAGAAAGCATCACTAGATCAAACTTAAGCAAGTTTTCTATGCCTGATGTCTAAATAGATCTGAATAACAATCATGTTATAAGGCACTATGTCATGTGTTACCTACACTGTTGTCTAGAAATACTGCCTAGTTATGTAAGCAGTAGCTAGACATGGTATTAAAAATACATATTTTAACACATAAGGGAAAATGTTGACTACAGATGAATCCATTTCCTCTGAGCCAGAAGAGCAAAAGAAACTTCAGGATCTCAAGTCACTTACATGTAGTTATAAAGTAATTATGCTTGCAAGCATGAATGGATTATGAAACCATCATTCCACTAAGTAAATTTAAACAACACCCTTGATCTATATCAGTAAGAGTTTTCCCCCTCTTAAGTAATAACGCATTGCAGTCAAACGTTTCCCTTCCATCTGTTCAAATGGAAACATGTGGTATTAAAGAGTTCTAATACCATTCCTTTGCTACAGATATACCTTGGAGGCTTCCCTTGGAAAACTTTATGGCTAACAAACAATTTGTGGGTAGTTAATTCACTCCCTTGTTGAGGATTGCATTCCCTCAAATTAATTGTGCTATTCTGATGGTAACAGTAAATAAAACAAACCAACATGTGATCACATTTATATAATATGGTTTTTATTTTCTTACCAGAAGCGTGATTCCCTGGAAGAGCTGAATTGAGAATGGAATCCATTCTTCCTATTACATGGTCCACAGGCTTTTTGCAAATGAGCTGGATCCCCCAATGCCTTCCCACTGACAGACCTATTCTCTTTGAAAACACATGAAGGATTGCATCAGGTGGATCAAGTAGCCATTTAGCCACTCAATCATAGGACTGTATTAGTAAGCTTTTGTTAGAGTGAGGTGGGGTCAAGAACATCAAAGCCTGCTTATTACAAATTAAGCCAGTGGTAAGAAACCTCCTGGTCTCCAAATCTTGCTAAACTAAAGGGCGTATTAACCCTTTCATTGGACAGCCAATAAAAGTCACAACTGCCCCCATTTAAGGAAACAGAAAGATATTGCTCTGAAATGCTTAGTTTCTGATGTGCAAACAGTCATCAGAGGACACTTCAAAACTTGTAGACCTCTAAATATTATTGGATTTCCACTTTCACGTCTGACACTTGCCATGCTAGCAAGGGATTTTGAGAGCTGAAGTCCAATAATATGTGGAGGACTATAAATTTTCAGACCTGCTCTAAAAGATTGGGTCAGACCAAATTCCAGATTATTTAGAACCAAATATTCTGGAACAGAGCAAGGCAACTAGCTAAGATAGTTTAACCTGCAATCAGAATTTTGTTAGCATTCTTACAAAATGCTCATTCAATTTTTTTAAAAAAACTATTGCAAGTTCTCCAAAGGAGTGATTGCAGGTAAATTGAAATCTTACGAATAATTAAACATGATTCATACATTAAATAAGAATTGTTTGGTTTTGAAGAAAACTGAAAATACAATAGACAAACAGAAAGAAAAAAACAGCTCAAGGTACAAATAAGCAAGCTTCAATTATCCTACTTTGGACACATACAAATATCCAGCTCTCTGGAGAAGCCTCTAATATTGGGGGAAATGGAAGGAAAGAGAAGAGGATGACCAACAGCAAGATGGATGGACCCTATTACAGTGGCAATGGATGCAATGTTGAAAGCCCTGAAAGGCCAGGTTAGAGATAGATTATCATGGAGAAAATCTATGTATATGGAAAAAATAGAAAAAATATTATGGTAGAAGAGAATGATGAGATCATTCTCTTTATAACCCAAGCTGAGGATATGAATAAAACAAAGGACAGAATGAACAATAATAGCCAAGTTCAAGTATTTGTCCAATACTGAAAAATGTAATTGCTAGTGAATGGCTTTGCTCTGACTAGAGGGAAAACATCGTGCTCTTGTTAAAAGACAAGAAAGGAGCAATAGGAAAGAGAAGCAAACATACAGTTTATAATATCTATATATCTGCTAGTTACCTTGGAAAGTTCAAAAAGTACAAGCAATCTGTGAAACTAGACAAGAGAATTATTGCTCTTGTTACTTACGTGCAGAAGAAACGCAGAAAATGTCTTATTTCATTCTGTGCCAAAGTGCTAGTAGTCAATAAAACACTGTTGGTGCATCAGTTTTATACCATGTTTGTACCATATCACTAACAGGCAATTTGGTGCCTTTCAGATGTTTGGTATTAAAATTCCTTTCCTGTTGGCCACATTGGCAGAAATTCTGGAAGAACCAGGATGCTTATTTCCTTCTGAAAGAAAGTGTCTATCCATTGAAAAAAATAATGCAGATTGTGATGAGATTTTTACATCTTCTTTTACATCTTCTGGTTGTTTTTCTTTTCTTTCTTCTTCTTTTTTTAAAAAAATCAAATAAGATGCATTTCTCTTTTAATAGTGGAGTGGAGGGGGTGTGTATTCACATCTCAGGAGACCAACTATAATCTTCCTCTTCAGAAGAGGTATGTATGTGTTTAATAAGTACTTCAGAAATCGCACAACAAGTCCTTTATATATCCCCTGAATCTTTACAGTGGAAGTTTTATTGAGATTTAAAGAGGGACTGGTCAAGTTGCAGGTTAAAATTTTAGTGGTAATTGGACGTGCCCTTTTCAATTAGGAAGGCATGAAACCCATGCACAGAATTCAGATTATAATCTGTTTCTGTTGTATATTTCATTTGGTTCTTAGTGAATTCAAATAGTACGTCTCTAGTTCAGGCAAAGGATCAGCGAGGCCTCCATAATTCTTTACCCTTACATTTTCTGGCAAACATCAGACTAAATCTCTGCAGGTCATCATACTATAAAAGAACATAGTGAGACAATGAGACTATTTTTATAACTATCATCCTAACATCCGCTCTTTTTCTTTTTCATCAAAGTCCATAACATTTTTTTAGGCTGTTGAATGTGGAGAGATTAAAAAAAAATCAAATGTAAATTTTCCTCTGTTTCAAAAAGGAAGGGAAAATCCAGAACACATTCAAAATGACTGTTTTAATGGAAATATTTTTATTAGTTTATAAGTGATACCTGAATGTAAATGAAAACAGGCAAAAGATTATTTTTGTAAACTTAGCTCTGGGCCCCAGAAATAATTATTTAAAATAATCTTGATATCCAAATGTTGTGGATATATTTAAAGAGAAGAATGGTTACAGTGCATGTTTTCTCTGTTTATTTTTAAGTACCACGTGGATGAATGGATGGATGGATGGATATAGAGATAAAAGTAGAGGAATGGACAGATAGGAATGGACAATATAATTGATGCTAAAATAAAGGACTGCATACAGTATATATTTTACTATCTGATAAAAAGGTAGGTAGTCTGGGATTTTGTCCATAGCTATGGTACGTATAAGTGCAGTTTGGTGCAGTATTTAAGGCATTGGGCTAGAAATGGGAGATCATGAGTTCTAGTCCTGCCTTAGACACAAATCCAGTTGGCTAACCTTAGGTCAGTCACTTTTTCTCATCCCTAGGAAAGAAGCAAAGGCAAACCATTTCTGAAAAAGCTTCCTAAGAAAACTGCAGGGACTTGTCCAGCCAATCTTCAAGAATCAGACATGATTGACCAGAAAGGAAGGGGGGAACCCAGATAGGTAGAAATAAAACAGAGTAGAGGGCATGACTTCCAGAATTCTCCCAACTCTAACCCCTTAACGGCAGTGCCAAAGAGCTGCATTAGGAGATGGGGGTGGAAGGATTATATTTCTCTGCAACTCTCAGCCAGCCAGATAAGTCCCATTTTCAAAAAGCATTTTTTTTTCTCTAGCTTCTCTCCCCCCCCCGCCCCACATCAAATTTAGATCCATTCTAATCAGTTCTCAGAGAGTCCTGAGCCCCTTCTGTTCAGTTGGGAAGACTAAAACTTTTGTAGTTTTGTATTTTTATTATATGCCCTGTTCACCGCCCTGAGTCCTTCGGGAGAAGGGCGGTATAAAAATTTAATAAAACTAAACTAAACTAAAACTAAAAATGACACTGCAATGTGTGCAGGAATAAAAGACTCCCTGCAATACAATAGTTTTTTTTTTAAGTTTTATGGGTTTCTTCTTTAATTTCTTTAATATTAAATATTACCTAGTAGTTGACTTTCCTCCTTATAGAACACCTCCCTCCCCCCCCACCAATAGGCTCTCTATTTTAATCATTCCTTCTACTTCTACTGTCAGTATTTCAAACCTCTCCCCTTGCCTTTTCCATATAGTTTCCTAGATACCCACGGTCACGGGTAGGCAACCTTGGCTCTTTTATGACTCGTGGACTTCAACTCCCAGAATTCCTGAGCCAGCATAGTCCACAAGTCATAAAAGAGCCAAGGTTGCCTACCCCTGCCCATGGTGATAACTATATCTGGAACACATAGAACAATGCAAAGCCAAGCCTTTGACAAATTGCTTCGTGATATTCCTCTTTATAATATAAATAAACATGGATCTGTTCGATGCTTCTGTTATAGATGGACTCCCAATGAGCAGGGTATTAATTCAGGGTCCAACTTGGAGAGAAGTATTGATTGGATTACCAAAGGACCCTGTCTTGGGTCTTGTGATGTTGTACATTTTATCAGTGACATAGATGAAGGAGTTGAGGGCACACTTCTGAAGTCTGCCGGTGACACAAAGCTGGAGAGATGTATGGAGGAATGTGAAGAAGGTATGTAACAGCTATTACAAAATTATCAACTTAGCAGGAAAAGGTGAGGAAGAAATTCAAGATTGCCCTACATTGGCTTTCTTTGGTATGAAAGAAAAAGAGGAAACTTTGTCAGGCATTTACAATTAAATTATACCATGTAACAATAGAGCTCCAGTAGTGGCATTTATTTCATGACCTAGTGTACTTTGAAGGGCTAACAGGATAGCTAATACTCTAGATCAGGGGTGTCAAACTGCTGGCCCCATGGGCCGGTTGCATCATACGGAGGCAGTGCCCACCCCAGCTCCAGCGATGCAAAAAAAGTCACGACACGTCACGTGACGCAGTGAGTTTGACTCCCGTGCTCTAGATGAAAGGAAGAAGATATATAAAGGTTTGGGCAGGCTCTGAGTAGTGGGTTGAAATGAATAGGATGGAACTGAATAGGAAGAAATATAAAGTTCTACATCTGGGTAGGGGGAAAAATGTAAGTCATAAATATAGGGAGGGGAGATCTGGCTTCACAGCAGTATATGTAAGTAAACCACAGGCCAAACATAACTGAGAACTGCACTGCAGTTGCTAAACAAGCGAATGCTATCTTGGGGTACATTAATAGGAGCAGGGTGTCCCGATAACGTAAAGTAAAATAGTTTTACTCTATTCTGCCCAGTCAGACCTTATTTGAAGCACTGTATACAGTTCCAATAATTAACTGAAACAATAATTAATTGAAACAGGATCAGAATAAAGCTATTGAGATGATGAAGGATCTGGAAATCTTTTTATTGTGGGAATAGTTAAAGGTTCTGAGTACTTTTAACCTATAGAAAAGGTGACTAAGAGGAGAAGAAGAGGGAGTACTGTAGGTAATTTCTCTATTACCCTAGAAGGCTGGATTGGAATCAGTGGGTTAAAAAAAACAAGGAAGTTCAGACTAGACATCAGGAGCAATTTCCTGATGTACACGCTGTCAGCCCCTGAAATAGGTCGCCATCTGATCTGGTAAGATCTTTACTAGTGGTCTTCAAACATAGATGTAATTATCATCTGTCAGAGATGCTGGGGCGAGTCCTGCACTGACTAAGGAGTTGGACTTGACGACTTCTATGATCCTGTTCAACTTATAATTATATGATTGTAATTTTCCTTTAAACTCCAGATGTTCTTTAAGGTCATTCCCAGAAAAACCAACTAACTTGCTTAGAATGATATCATTCATGTTATGAATGTCAATGTGATTATGGCAACACTGTGAAAACTAAGTCCATATTGATATGCCTTAGCCAGCATAATTGAATTGTCCTCTATTCCATAATTGTTGGAGGAAGAAATACCAGATAATCAGAATCATAATTTTAAAGTTGATATAACCCTAAAGTAAAATGTGCTGCCAAAGATTATATTAATTCAATTTGGAAGTTTTTAAACGTTCTGGAATTCATGACAACTATTTCATAAACCCTTTAAAAAAGAATAAAATAATTATTTTTACATACAACAGTACCAATTTATATAGTACATTCGATATATATTATGTTTTAAATGAGGGAAGGAAGGAAGGAAGGAAGGAAGGAAGGAAGGAAGGAAGGAAGGAAGGAAGGAAGGAAGGAAGGAAGGAAGGAAGATTAAGTCTCTGTGTTGTATTAAAATTTAAAGTCTTAGTGGGCTGACCATTGTATGTATGAAAGTCAGAACCTGTTTGGTTCTGTTTGATATATAACATGAAAGCAAAAAGATTGATCTACTGTATCCTGTACCAACATAGATTGCACTGACTGAGCTATTTGTTCTAGGAAAAACTTTGAAGAAAGCGTGATCATAAGAAAGATCAAATATTTCCCTGCCAAGAAATGTTTTCCCCTTTAGAAAATGATGAGACAGTGCACTAAAGCAAATGACGCTGCTCCTCCCCTTCATCTAACTGTCCCTTATCTGAAGTAGATATAATCCATCTTTCCACATTATACATTTTGAGAGAACATGGGAGACATTCACTAAATTCAAGATTTCAGTGGTCTTACCTATGGCATCCTCTGTTCCTCAGCTTCCAAAGGTTTCTATGAAACTCTGTAAAAAAGGATTTGTATTTCTCTGAGTGAGCTGAGGAAAACCAACAGACCAATTAACTAAAGCATCTCTTTCTAGACTCTGCTGGTAGAAAGCTGAAAGTAGATAGGTGGGCTACAATTGGTTAACTCTGAAAATCAATCAAATCCAAGCTTATTCAGAATTTTAAAGTAAGAAAGTATTAGGCTTTGTTGACAATTGTGACATGGCTGTGCTCATGGAGCCCTCCTTAGTGACTGCTTGACTTCCTGGTTTTTATTATTTTATTTATTCATTTAGAGTTTTTTCAAGTGCTTTTTAAACCTGAAAGTTGGTCTCTTGCAAAACAATGAGCTGAGCTACAGCAGCATTTTTATTCCCAAGACTACCTTTGGGTAATATTGGATAATCGATTATTGTGTTTTTAACTGGACTCTCCTGTTTTAAACTGATGCTGTTTCTATTATACGCTACATACTGTTGGTTTATGTCTGCAATTGTATGCAGAGAATGTACAGGGTCAGAGCTTTTGAAATCTTTAAAATCCAAATTTTGCATCACACTTAGCTCAGCACAAACAAAGAGATCCACATGCTACAGATAACTTATTTTCCCCACTAACTCCTAGAAGATGTACTTCATTCCCAGGTTTCTTAAAGCTACATATGAAGAAAAGAGTTCAACCCTTAAGCAGAGCAATGCACTGTCATCATGTATGAAATATTTGCTATATCATTACTGTTATATATCTAAGCAACAATCAAGTGAAGCAACTCTTCATCTGTATTATTAGTTTGATGGGTTTAAAGCCTCTTTTAATACTTGCATGGCTTCTCAAAACCTATCTGAATTTGGCACATTGCAGCTGTATTTATTGGGCCTCATTGGCACACCCTTAATATTTCGATCATGATCTTGTCCTTACTGGAATCTGAGTTCCCTCCCCACCATAAAAGGGAAGCAGATCCCCAGGCATGCCTCAATGAAATGTATGAGGACTAGAGACATGAAGCAGACACCAATCAGGTGCAACAGGATGCCTGCTTTCTGTCAGCTTTCTACCTACTGCCTTTCAAACAGGCAGCAAGACAATTCTTCATTCTACCTGTTTGGATGTTGAGCAGGTCTGCTTTCAAACTGCAGACATAAAACAGCATAGGTTTGCAGGTGTTCTCTGAGAACATTTGGTCCAGGGAAATACATTCAATATTTGACAATCAGGGGACCAATTTATCCCACTACAGATCCCTCTCCTCAGGAAGGTGCGAGCTGTTTTGATGGCTAAGGGATGGGCCATGCTTCTTTATGAAAGCTCTGTTGGTTCCAACGGTAGAGATTTATGTCCCCAGCCCCCCATTGAAATCAGTGGGATGCATAAATAATTGTTCCCTGCATGGGAAAAACATGTTAAACATCTTTCCTCCATTTATAAAAAGCTTCCTTGCTTTTAACAGCAAATTTTGGTCAGGGTAATTTTGTTTATTTTTGCAATAAGAAGGAAAAATCTCAACATATCTACTGCCTCAGCCATTTAATCAAATATTTGTTTAAAGGCTTTTCAACTCACTGTCCCTAATATTTCACAGCAGCCAAGCACTAAAACAGTTAATCTAAATGGTTATGTTGGAATTCACTAGACGGTAAAATGACCTTTAAAGCAACGCTTTCATAATACAGTATAGAATTGTGTGTGTGTGTGTGTGTGTGTGTGTAAATGCTTGTTAACTATTTAGATTACCTTGCTAGGCCCCAAACATGGGACAAATCTTTATTTCCTGTTTCAGCCTAACCGAAGGCCATCGACAGGCAGTAGTCACAACAGTGACAGATCATATTTGTGTAAATTTTATATATGTATGTATGTATATATATATATATATATATATATATATATATATATATATATATATATATATATATATATATATATATATATGTGTGTGTGTGTGTGTGTGTGTGTGTGTGTGTGTGTGTGTGTGTGTGTGTGTGTATTCATATCTATGAAATGTTTTTAGATATATTTCCATTTTACAGTGCATATTGATGAAATCTAATGTATCATTCCATATGAACCAAACAGGAACTTCAGAATATGACTCAGAATCCTTTACAAAGTACAATATTTCTTTGTCAGCTAATTATAAAATATACTTGAAATCCTAAGTGTGGAAGCTTTAAAATTCTCTTGATATATAATTCGGTTCCATCACATACTAAATCAAAATGAATGTTTGCTACATGTGAATTACTCTGTAGTTCAATATCACTGGTGGTAAAACAGAATATTTCATCTGGAAATTATTTCATGTCAAAATTCAAGAAAGAGGAAGATGGTTTCAGCTTTTCTGTTTTGGCATGTGCCACTCTCTTGTTGGAGAATAATTCTGAAAGATAGATCTCAAACAAAATGGACTACGGGGTTTCCTTGGCATAACATTTTGTGTACATCACTACTATTCTATAATACATTCCATGGTTCAACATAAAATTGCTGTAATGTTGAACAGAAATAGATAATGAAACATGTAAACCTGAAAACCTGCAAAGAAAAAAAAATGTACTCAGTTATACAAACCACCACTTCCAGAACTGAAAATAACAAAATGAGATTTTTTTTCCCCAGTGCCAGGTTATTTAAGTACTGCATCTAACATGTTTCCAATTGCAAATCAAACAAACACAAACTCAGCTCGTATCCTCAATAAAAGATATAAATATGCAACTGCAGTTTTAAAAGTTAGCATTATTGGTGATAGTTTGAGATGCTGCTTATACATGTACTCAGTGCTTTTTTTGTAAAAGAAAAAGGTGCCGGAACTCACACATGTCATACAACCCGCCTTGCCTACCCTACAAGGTTCCATCCAAAAAAGGTGCCGGAACTCCGTCCTGAGCGTTCTATGACGAAAAAAGCCCTGCATGTACTAAAGATTTACTGCGTATAATTGGAACTTATTTTCAAGGAAAGATGCACAGTATTAGACTGCAGATGATAGGAAGCAAGGGTCTGGTAACTAGGAGGGAAGGAAAGAGAATTATTTATTTCAAGTAAGGCCCAACACATGGCAAACATCAAGTTAGGAATGCAGTGCCTACATTAACTAAGAATGTAATAAATGTGGGACAGATCTCAAAAATGCCATAATAACACAACTGAGCAGAAAGGATTAGGAGAGAGGAATCTGACTACTCTATTTATAGAAATGAATTTCATATAAAATTACTTAGGAAATTATCTAAAAGTAACCTGCAGAGATAGTGCTACACTGAAGAGCAATGAGAGGCCCGGGACAGATTATTGGCTCTTATCACTATAGGTCACTTTGGCAAGAAGTTCACCAGGCTCTAAATCTTGCAGCACACTTGCCTTGCATGCTTATAATTAAAAGAAAAAAGTGGCAGGGGAGGGGGAGGGGGAGAGGGTTTGCAGAAGACAGAGTCAAATCTCCCTCAAAACGAAATATAGATTATGGGGCAGGAGCAGTGGTGGGATTCAGCTGGTTCGCACCGGTTCAGTAGAACCAGTAGCTAAATTTTGCTGCATTCAGAGAACCGGCTGGCTTCCAGAAGTCCAGTCTAGGCCTCAGACGCCTGCAGGAGGCCTCCCAGCCTAGAACGGCCCGGGAGGATGCCACTTCCGGAAGTCCATTCTAGGCCTCGGAGGCCCAGACCTGCATCGAATAAGAGAACCAGTTATTCAGGTATTTGAATTCCACCACTGGGCAGGAATACAGATCAGGAACTGTAATCTTCCTGGAAAGAATACAGTAATCTTCCTGGAAAGTGGAAAAATAAATTGGAACTATTTGCACTGCCCTCTCCAGGAGCATCTGTGCAGCCATTATTGCTCACATAGGAGCACAGGAAGGTGAGAGAAGAGGGAAAACAGCACTTTCAGGTGCATCACCCAAAGCCATCCTCAACTGTGGGTGGACCATGAGATTCAGACATATCTTCTGAAAGAGTTAATTGGCCATTCTTATGTGAGATAAGTTGGCTGTATGAGCTTGCCCTTAGATCAGACGTGTCAAACACAAGGCCCGGGGGCCGGATCCGGCCCGTGAAGTGGTTTCATGCGGCCCACGAAGCCATCCTGGAAACAGTGAGGGAACGGCCCCCACTGCCTTGGCCCTGGCCCAGAGACCCTCCTTCTGCCAGAGACCCTCAGATCTGTCCCACTCCTGCCCAGGCCCCCATAGGCACCCTTGATGCGAACAATGTAGAGCTGGCCACGCCCACCCAGTAGGCCATATGCACTCTAGCCATGCCCACCCAGTAGGCCACGCCCACCCAGGCCACACCCACCCGGCCCCCTGAGGGCAACCGCAATGCTGATACGGCCCTCAATGAAATTGAGTTTGACACCCCTGCCTTAGATAACAGGAGCTTCCACTGGAATGCTCTTTGGCCCCTTAAAGACTTTTTAAAAAGTTTTGTTGCATAAGCTCTGCCTTAATTGCTGCTTAACACAAATCATAAACATTCTACCCTGCCAATTGCCAAAAAAATAAAGTTGTGTGAACCTGATGGGAAGCCATTTTCCAGTTGGTTTTATGTCACATACCACTGTCTAAACCCCAAACTTGCCATTTGATTTCATAGGCAATTTGATCAGTGAATCCTGTCTTAATCCTTCTAATCAGTTCGTAACCCCTATTTTATAGTTTCCATGGAAAAAAAAACACACCTACCCAGATTTATTTACTCTACATAAGCAGAGCACACTAAATGCTTGTTGCACGCCATTTTCCAGCTTTTGGGCTCAAGTAAGCTTCTCTCCAAAGACAAACCTTCAGAGGTACACCAATCAAGGATGCTAAAAAAAGACAACCCATCTGACTATAAAAACAGTGTCACACTAGCACGAAGGTGGCTGCCATTTAGACCCTGGAAAAATGGCTTTTTGAGAGCCATGCAGTTCAGTGCATCTGTCTATGTACATGCGTGAAAGTCTGGAGAATGGAAAAGCACGTGACATTTACTGAAAACATGGAGGAGGGGGGATGTGGCTTTCTAATTCCTGAAAATATTATCCAAGTTCAAAAATTGGGACCCTTGATCAGTTGGAGAGGTAGGAGACTACCAGAAAATATGGTGATTGTAGAAATTGAAAATACAATCCTGAAAGAAGGCAATGGTTGTCAAGAAAACTACATAGTTGAGTAGGTCACCAGAAATAGAGTTTGACTCGAGAATCTATTATTTTACTTGGTCAGGGGGTTAAAGCCATA
This sequence comes from Vipera ursinii, assembly GCF_947247035.1. Lineage (NCBI taxonomy): Eukaryota > Metazoa > Chordata > Lepidosauria > Squamata > Viperidae > Vipera > Vipera ursinii. The sequence continues at coordinate 212,063,367 of NC_139512.1, read as the reverse complement.
CATTTTCATCAGTCTTTATGTGGAAAATGGTTTACCAACATTTTGTTTAAATCTTAGTCAGATGCTAATCAACAGTGGTTAAGCTAATGACCTGTCTGATAAAAATAAAGAAAACATACAGCATTATATCGTTTTTAAGTATTATGCTGGTTTAAGTGAGGTGGTATGATTAGTCATTGTTTATTATGTAGTAAGGGACGCAGTGGCTCAGTGGGTTAGGACGCTGAGCTTGTCGATCAGAAGGTCAGCAGTTTGGCGGGTCGAATCTCGAGTGCCGTGTAACAGACTGAGCGCCTGTTACTCATCCCAGCTTCTGCCAACCTAGCAGTTTGAAAGCACGTAAAAATACAAGTAGAAAAATAGGGACCACTACGGTGGGAAGGTAACAGTGTTCTGTGTGCCTTTGGCGTCTAGTCATGCCGGCCACATGAACACGGAGACGTCCTCGGACAAGCGCTGGCTCTACAGCTTTGAAATGGAGATGAGCACCGGACCCTAGAGTTGGAAACAACTGGCACACATGTGCGGGGGAACCTTTACCTTTACCTATTATGTAGTATTAATGTGACGTTTACAACTCAGTTTACACATTCGTGTGTCATATCACTATATTCTGATAGAACTTCCCTGAGGATGGGCCCCAGCATGAGTCCGAAAGCCCGGAAGACTAAACCTCTGATCCCAGTGACCGACCAAGATTGGATCCTGCAACATTATCCTGGGACACGTATATTTGCTTTCATTCATATCATTATAATTGATTTGCCCTTTCAACCAGCTTTTAAATCAGCTGCTAATGGAGTATTACTCATTGATTGGCTTTCTAAGTGTTGTCTTATGCCATTTTATTTTTTAAAAAAGTTATTTTACACATTTCATTATTTTAATTAGGTGAATTAACCTATCCCAACCTTGCTAGCTGGATGAAACTCAAACTCCAGAATTCTCCAACCAGTAAGACTGAAGAATTCTGGGAACTGAAGTCCATGCATCTGAAGAATATTCAGTTCTGGAAGACTATGGTAGAATAGTCTGAGTTTAAATATCTGTGGGATTTTGTTGACCACTCTGAGTGCCTCTTAAGAAGTAGAAAATAAATATGACTATTTAAAAGGGGGAAGACTCCCAATCTGATGGGAACCTGAACACTGCATGAGAGTATACCTGCTGTATCAGGATTTTATATGGACTTTCCATTCTCAAAATCTTGATAGTTGCTTTCTGCAAGAACTTCAGTGGCCTGCCAAGTTACTATTTTCAATAGGAAACAAGGTATTATTAAATGTATGCAGGGGAAATAATTATGCATTTAATTTTAATGATATTTAGTGGGAATTATTTTTGTACTCTTTTATGAAGAACAATCCAGTGTGCCAAAAGGTGGGAGGGATTAAACAGAAAATCGTTCCTTGCCATGATTAGTTAATTAGAGCCATGTACAGTATTGTTATTAACCTTAAGGCTGCAATTAGCCAGACAAACAAATTCCCATTTTCATCTTCAGTGATTACAAATGGATCTGGGAAGGGCTGGTGAAAGTTAGTCAGGACAGTACCTAGGAAAACTCAATGTAGGTAAACACACAAAATATAATACTACCAAATGAAACGGATTGCAGTTGGTCAGCTTTCATTCATTTTATATCACTGCTGCAACTTTGCCTTATGGGGATCCCTGTTGCATGTATCTCATACAAAGTGCTTTTGTAGCTTTCTCAGAAGTAAGTGTTTATCCATCAGAAAAGAAATGATTAATTTTTTACAGCATCCATGACTCCACTTGGAGAATATCTCCATTAGAGGAATTCTTCTGCTAGTAGAAGAGAAGCTGGCTCCAGCATACACAGCAGGGATAGGCAACCCTCTGAGTTTCAGGAGCAAATTTGGGACTTTGAGGCTTTCATAAGCACTCTTACAAAATGGGTCACCATGGGGGATTTGTTGTATTTATCAAAAGATTGCCATGCTTTCAACTAACCTTCTAGCCTTTAAGATGCTCTCTATGATTGATTATGTACCATCAATTGTTTTCAACTCCTAGGAACAACACAGATTTTCTCCATGATGATCTATATTTAACTTGTTCTTTCAGCATTCCCAATGGTGCAGCTGTCTATGACTTTCTTGTTTTTCCTGAACAGATGAGGACACTTCCAAATGAAGCAGTGGATTGCAATCACTTGTCAGAGTGTGCACAGTCTTATTGCACAAGATAACTCAGGAGTAAACACAGTAAACAGTGGTCTATAATAAATGGTGGTTTATCTTACACTATCTACAATATCATACACCAGGAACAATATACATACATGTGCTAATACAGCAGAATCCAACATACCACAGTTACAGCAGGAAACAGAAGAGAGGGAACACATCAGCAGAGACTTCCCTTTATACAAAGGCTCTTAAAGAGACACAGACCCTGCTGAGTCATTCCCATCATTACATATTACATCTTACATTACATAAGCTGGTTAGCTGTTAAATCAATATCTTGACATCACTCTTTTTCTTTTATAACAATGTCTAAGCAACTCAGGGATATTCTTAGAAATAATAATTTCTCTGAATATAGAGAAGTGTAATAGCAGAGGGGAAATGTTCAGCAATCCACAGGTTCTAATGCAATTCAGCAGAACTCTTGTCTATAAGCAGATTTTTGTTTATTTTTCTCAAGGAGAAGATGTACATCCGTAGGAAAAATGGAAGGTACTTTGTGGTTCTGTTATGTTATGCTATGCTACTATGCTAAGGGTAAGAAGCAAGAGTACAACTGGTTTGGGACAAACATGTTTAAAATTATCCAAAAATGGGAAGAAGACATATCAAAAGTGCTTGTGGTTTCAGAAAAAGTTAGGCTGGATCATTATATACCTGGAAACGTCCAAGTTTGATTCCTGTTTATCGCAGCCAAATTTTCTACCCCTATGGCAACAAAGTCAAATAAATATAAACATATATTGGTTCAACTAAAAATCCCTGCACTATTTTTTGCACACACCACATTTCCAAAGAGGAATTGCTTGAGAATGAACACCTCACCACAGCAAGGAAAGTTGCCAGAAGACCTTCTGATTCAGAGGACTGTGTCCAGCTGCTTTACAGAGAACAACTCAAATCATATCACACAGCAAGTTTCTCCTCTGCTCCATTGTGCTTCTAATTGTGAAGAGGGTCTTGGCAAAGGGTCTGTGGAATATTTTAATCCTGATTTTGTTCTTGATGTGCTTGATGAAGAAATCCAGGACAAGATAATTAAAGATATCTTCTCCATCCATCACTGTGCTTAGTAAAAAAATTCCTGAAGAAAGTTGGAATTTTGTTGACTCTCATTCAGATTTAAATAGTCGCTTATGAACATCTGGTCACTTGAATAGAGCAACTATGAGTTAATGTCATTGACTGTAGATCTTATTGTTCTGAACAGCATGGCTAGAGACTCAAAAGCTGGGACAAGATATTGGGATGGGGGTGAGCTTTCTGCTAAATATCCTCTATCCATACAGAGGGAGGTCCCAGAAGGTCCCAAAAACAGCTGCAGAAATGAACTATTAAGTTAAAGTCTCCAAGTGCAGCAAATCTGCTAGTAGAGGAAGCTTCAGGTCAGCTTGCCAACAAATGGATGTGTAAACAGGCAGCTAAGTTTCCTGCAGAAATTTGTCATTTAAAAGCAAGAATTGGAAAAAGAAATGGCTGCATTTGCCCAGTAGTACAGAACAAGATAGCCATTACAATATGTTAGCCAAGTCAGAGAATAAAATTTGGAAAGATGAAGCAACACAGATTTGATGAGAAACCATCACGTGAGCCTGAGCAGTAACTAACCTGTTCACTACAACTCAAGTGCATGCAGCAACATGGAAGAGACATACAGAATGTATTTAGTCAGCGGATGAAGGAGGAAAAACCTAATTGGGTTTGTCTGCTCTTCTGTCTGGCTACCAGCTGACAGTTCAACAGCTGACCTCTCTGAACCAATCCTGACTGCAAAAAAAGAAAGGCTAGGCTGAGGTCACTTGGGTGGGCAAAGGTTGGGCTGGTTCTTATTTAGACTGAACTGTTTCACCCATCTCTAGTTACTCAATGTCATTACAACACACTCAAATAACATAACATGCCACATGCCAAGAATATAAATACACTCGAGACTGTCAGGTACATAGACGTATATTTCTCCAATATGTTCGCAATATGTAGGGAGACCTCAAGAGTGCAGGAGCCTCTAATGGTTCTGATACAGGGTCTCATTTTATCAGTACTTCTAGGGTTACCACCTATTCCCATTTGGTTCTTTCAACCACCGCACCAAATCGGGAACTATCTCTCAAATTAAAGAACAAGCAGTAAGCCCAGCACATTTGTTCACAAGCAGTGTAAGTTGGGCTTGGGAAATGATCTTTACAAAAGCTGCAGAGTTTGGTGTGTGTGTGTGTGTGTGTTTTAAAAAAATATTTTCTATTCCCTTTCTCAGTCTAAAAAAGGATACAAAAAGGAAATCAAGCAGTGCAGTGCTCAGAAATAAGTCTTGTAATGCACTCAGCAGGATTTACTAGATACTAAGCGTGCATAGAAGAGAGGGGCCATTTGTACAGCTAGGACCATGTAAAGGGGCTAATTTTAAAAGCCTCAGAAAGCCAGAAGTGTCACCTGAAATAGTGTGTAAATTGTGTAAATTGTCCAGTGTTTCTTATATTCATTGTTTAATTCTTAATTTTTGTATTTTATGTCTCTTAATTTTTATTGTTGTGAGCCACCCTGAGTCCTTAGGGAGAAGGGTGGCATATAAATTTAATAAATCCTAAATCCTAGTTCTGCCCTTTACACAGCTTGATGCTTGGGATAGAGGTTGGTAGAAGAAAAAAGAGAATGAGACAAAACCTAATTCTTGATCTAAATGCCATTGAAGCCATTGTTCCCCCCCCCCATTTCTTATTAACCTCACCCCAAACAATAGCTTGGCCTTTCTAACATTACCCCAATTCATCACAGTGACACTTGTCTCTTCTATACACCTCAAGACTTCATGGAAACCCAAAGCAAAGAAGATAATGTTGTTCTAACATCTTGTAACCTTTAATTTAAAACTTTGTTTATCTACTCATTTGGTTTATGATGTATTTTACTCAATTGCCTAATTTCATGTTTTCATGAACAATGAACCAATACTCTAATTTAACAGAAAGGTAGTGTAATATTCATGTATCGTTTATAACTTGGGATCTAAACCAGAATATAAATTAGTGCCATTTGCTCCTTTCTCTCATTCCATTGTCTAATCCTTCTCTTATCTTCTCTCTAACACCTGGAGCCTCCTTACCAGAATAGGAGGGAAAGTCTTAATCTGACCCATGAAGAAAACTACACTTGGTTGGTTATTCCAAAATAAAGCTTTCTTCTCTGAAATCCTATACTCCAAATCATTTACTGTACTTTGTAAAGCAGTAATACAAGGTCTTGCTTTCCTTTGAATTTGATTGATTGATTGATTGATTTGTATTCTGCCTTTATTATCTTTACAACTAACTCACGATAGTGAACATATCCAACCCAACATCCTCTTCTTAATTTCCACACAACAACCCTGTGAGGTAACTCACCAGGCTGGCTTTCAAGGCTAAGGTGCAATTTGAACTCAGGGTCTCCTACATTGTAGACTGGTTCCTTAATTACTGGATCAAACTGGCTCTCTGAGTGATAATTGTACACTGAAAAATAGGAGACAGAGATAAAGCTACATTTCATTTCATTTAAATGTAACTAAAATGAAATGTAGCTATTAAGATTTAGCTCCCGTCATGTATGTATCCCATTATTGTGCCATTAAAATTAAAATTCAGTAATAACTTCTGAAGATCTCCAATGGCTTCACAAAAGGCCTTCATGGGCCATAGGTATTCTTGGAGTATCAAGTTATGTACTTCTGTTGTAAAGGATGATAACAGGAATGGCTTGTATCAATTTATTAAGTTTATATGGGAGTTGCAATCTATATTATTACCATTAGTATTTATATTAGATATGAAAACTAGGATAAGACATAATGGCAGACGATTCTGAGCAATTAGGAATTATTTCAACTCTCAATAGTTAAATAATAAAGACAATAAAAATCATACTCCCTTCTATATTCACCTCTTGCTATCAAGAAAGACTTAAGAAAATAAGCACGTGCCTATAAAATATTGATCTTCAATTTCACATTTTTTTCCTGAGTAATTTTTTGCAGCTGATTTTGCCTAGCAGCTTTGGGAATCTACTGAAAAGCAATATAAATTCAGCAAGCCTAAGATTTGCTTTTTTTCTATATTAGTGCAAGATAATTTCTGATGTTAATAACTATAAATTTCATGATTCTTCCTATGGGTTGTGTTGGTTGCAACTACTAAGAGATGAGCAACATCTGGAGGGCTATAAGTTCTCCACCACTATTTTATATAGAAGTTGCCTCTGACCCATATTTTCAGGACCTATCACAGGTATAGCTTGAGATCAAAGGTCCAAGATATTCATTCAAATCCACTTGGTATATTTAACAGTGAAATAATTGTATTATACCCTTCTATCTTGTGATGCAAAGAAAGGTAACAGGGGTCAGTGGACTGAATTCTGAGCATATAAATGTGCAGAAATATCATCTGGCAAGCATTAAGACTTCCCTGTTTCCAACCATAATTTTGTATCTGTTTTATGGAGTCACTTGTTCAGTGATTATAAATTAGAGTATTTGGGAGAGGTCTAGTGAAAATATTCACCTTTTAGTGGCCCAGACTTTTAAGTGTTATGGGAGAAAAAACATATTTTATGCTTACATTTTTTTCTACATTGCTAACAGATGCCGCTCGCTCCAGAGCCAAACAACTGTAACACATACACACCCATAACACACATAAGAAAGAGAGAGGGCAGCTCTACAACAGCATGTCAGCATTTAATTGACAGGAAAAATAAATAATTAGTTATCACAAATAGAAATTTAGTTTCCATAATTACAGCAGACAATTCCATACCTGTTATGTTCTGTTTGCTTAGATCATTCTAATATTTTTTCTTAGAACAGATGGGGGGAGTGCAAAGGAAAAAGCTGGTATTAACTGAGAAAAGGACTACATGTTTGACAACTTCTTCTTGGCCAGAAATATCTGGTCTTTTTGGCAACTAAATTTTAGCCAGTTGCCAAGAGTGTTGTTCAAATCTGAATCATGGAGAGTAAAGCCTCACTCCCAAGCTAGGGCTTCAAGAATCTTTTTATGTTTGACTGGAAACAAATGGATCACACAATCTTTTGCTTGATGTCAGTTTATAAATGTGCAGAATAAATCTGGATTCCAGATTGGGGAAGGATTTGAAGTTAATGGTACCCACTCATTAGCTTCATTTTTCTTGGATAATGGCCTGAAAACACCCAACGAGGATCTGCTTCTGAAGCTAAAGAGTTTTGAATTTGGCTAGTAATTGAATATAAAATTATGTGTTTGTTTATACAATTGTCTGTCAATTATTACCAGAGTTTTGGAAAAGCAATTGAACATAGATGAAGAAGAAGAAGAAGAAGAAGAAGAAGAAGAAGAAGAAGAAGAAGAAGAAGAAGAAGAAGAAGAAGAAGAAGAAGAAGAAGAAGAAGAAGAAGAAGAAGACAGACAATTATACCAGAAACAATAAACTCAAACATAACAGACTTTACAGGTATTTGACCTATATGCCATCAATCATTCATCTCAAATTATGCATTAGCAATACTTACCTTTGATGGGATAGGGAGACATACTAGAACATAGGGCCCTGGAGCCCTAGGATGAGATACTTTGTATAATGGTATGCAGATCTTCACTACATTTCCAAAGTAGTGGAAATGATCGTTTCTGACTTCTGACTTCCATACCTGCTATGGAAGACAATATGGAGGGAAGGGAGAACAAAAAGTAAGGGAAGGATTGGCTTCAGTATTTCTGAGTGTGGCCCCAGCCAGTGCTTATTTAAGATCCAGCCATAGTAGGCCTGCAGTGTCCAGACACTTATCTGCTTGTGATAATGTGACCCTCAATTGATAAAACTTTAGTGTCTCTAGTAAATTAGGTAAGTCCAATTACTATATCCAAATCTTTTTTATTACAAAGGCCTAAAATGTCTCACTACTATTATTTCCTCCCTACAAGCCTAGACTCCTGTCATTAGTTTAATTATCAGTATTCACACCAAAATCTTAGATCTCAGGAAAGAGGAATGCACATATTAAGTGTTTTACCCTATAATTAATATAAAATTACTGTCATAGTATAATCTGACAGTAATATTCAGACAGAATATAATCTGTCAGAGTTGCAGAGTTGCATACGCCAATTTCTAGCAAAATGAGAGATACAGAAGTCCAAAATGGATGAAGGTCGCTAGCTAAAATGAAATGGGGAAAAACTTGAGGAAAGTCTCTTTATTAAATACAGTATTCCAAAGCCTTGAATTGCTACAAGACTGTTAGTAGAATGTGCTGTGTTCTGTCAATTAAGTATCTGATTCAAGAGAGATGACTTTTGAGACCGGTAGAGCAGAATGGGACTTACCGTATCTTTTGGAAGGAAGGAAGGAAGGAAGGAAGGAAGGAAGGAAGGAAGAGGGAGGGAGGGAGGGAGGGTGGGCAGGCCATATATAGTTTCTGTATATATATCATTGGGACCACAGATTCCAATACAAATACCTTGGATATCTGCATATGAAGAATATCAGCTACACTAGTGTTATAAACTTTTACTCTCAGGGATATGTGATTATTCCTTTCACTTGTTACCCTGGAAACCAATTTTTCTCTTGGCAGTCATACTTCTACAGGAAACTGAATTTAAATCCTTAGGCATAACATCTAGATCGAGCCTGCCCCTTCTGTTTTGTACTCCTTTAATAATATCCATGCCCTCACTCTTGGCTGTACTAAAATCCAAGTATGATCTTTGCTTCCTCCCCATTATTAGTTCACAAGAGTAACACTCCAGAGTCACACGTAGGGTTATCCATTACCTAAAATGAAAAACTTGCTAACTTTAGGACTCCTGTTCCTTGACTTACACCCAGTGTTTACTTAAGGATTTTCACCCCACAGCCTTATAATGGCCCTGTAATTTGAAGACTTCTGAGTAGCTTTATGGAACTGGTCTTCATCAGCCTTGACTTCTTCGGTATACAACAGGTGGGTCAGTCAATGGGTGTTTGGGGAATAAACAATGGAATAAGATGGAATGCTAGAAATAAAAAGAGAATTGTGGTAGTGCAATCAATCAAAAATACGATTCCTTAGTGTAAAGGAGAAGAGTGTTGAGGAAAAGGAATAAACCAAACAGAATGCTTTTCTGTACACAGTATGCTCAGAAAGTTATAGTCGGAAATGATAAAGGAAAAAAAAGTTTTGCAGCTTGTATTGGATATGGACTTTTTAAAAGAAAGATATTCAGCACCAGTTTACACATGTTTTTATGAGTGTCAATAACATTTGTGAATGTGTACATGAAAATAGAATGAATAACAAAGCAAACAGCCATCAGCCAACACGCTGGTTTTTTGCTGGATGACTATTACCAGAGACTCATGGCTGATTATGCCTCCTCCTCCAAACTTAAGATTGGAAAAGAAAGACTGGGGAAAAATGCCAAAGGTTAATACATGTTATCTGTGTATGTAAGAAAATGATCTGGATTTGAGGTGGTGGATTTGAAACTTTATTACTATTGAAATACTGATTAGTATTTGAAACTTATTACTGTTATTCTTTCACATGCATAAACAGGCACAGGCACAGAATACTTTATAAAGTTTATTAAATGTTACAATGAAAAAGATAAAAGCTAATAAAAACTAAAAAAGAAAAAATAGTGCAGAAAAGAAAAAACAAAAGAAAGAAAAGAATCAACAAAAATAAAAGATAAAGAAGTAACTCCTCTCTTCTTTACAATAAATATAAAACAATTTAAGAAACTTATCGCTTTCTCTTAAAATATAACAAATTATCTTTTCTTCCTGCATCTTCTTATTTATAAACAAAATTTTAAAGCCTCATCATTCAGTCCTGGTCAACAAAAGTTAAGGGTTACTAGAGGTAGCAATATATTTATGTTAATCTTGATCAAATAAACCAATTTTATATTCCTTCCCTTCACATTTAACCATTGTGATCTTTAAATAATGCCCTAGAACTTGATTTCTTTTCTGTTTTCCTTTGTCCCTTCTCACAAATTCCTTAAAGCTTAATATATATAAGAAAGTTATACAAATCACTCTTCTGGTCTGTTATTTGTATATTCTTTTTTTATTATTGAGACATCTGACAGTTTTATTTGTATATCCAAATATTATATTTTTCAGATCACTCTTATAGTAAGTCATTTTAAATCCACATTCAAATCATTTTCAATGTTGTCTGTTAAAACTTGTTCCTTTTTCATAACATCATTTATACACAGTCTGTCTATAATGCAGACACTCTTAAAATTAACATCCACACCCATTGTTCACAAATACCCTTCAATACATCCAGTGTTAAAGTATTTTGTTCTATCCTGTCTGAGCAAGTCAGATTTAATTGGTTTTCTTCCCCTTTTAATTGTAATCTTTAGTTCCTTCTGGTTCCCTCTAGTGACTAATCTTCAAGTCCCATTCTATCATTTTTATTTTCCAAATTTGAAAAAACCACTGTTTCCCACAAGAGGGATTCTTATAGTTTATTTCAAAATCTTAATTCAAATCTATCTGAAGCCTTTGTCCATTCAGAACATTCTGGAAGCAACTGTCTGATCACTCTTTTACCATCCATTCCCCTGGAAAGAATTTTCCGTGTCCTTAAACTCATACTTAAAATTTCCTTTGCTGAGGATTGAAAGAAACTCACCTTATGAATGTCATAAAACTTGATATTTGAAAGGTTCTTAAGTATTTAAAAAGCAGTAAAAATGTAATTCCAAAAAGTGATCAAGAAATGAGGTGCGGCCAATCTTTATATCCATATAGGCTATATTACAACTCTAATAGCTTAAAAGCTTACAACTGTAATCTTAGTTGGTATCTCTTGACTCCCAGCTTCTTGAGTCATCAGCCAGCTGCAAAAACTTTCATTTGTGCAGTCTACTCATGAGGAGCAGCTACCCAGAGTACATGTGGGTGATCTCATGATCTCTTCTTTTACTATGGTCATATTCTGTATTATGTCAAGTGATGGACCCTATGCTAAATGGATTTACAAATTCCACAGAGAAGATGCAGTAAATATTACTGGGAAAAATTCCTAAACAAACAAAAGACACAATCAGGTCCATCTTTTTCAATATTGTACTGCCTTTCTCAGTCCTACTTAGAAACTATGGAGTTTGAAGCTGTGCCCTCTGGCACACAAAGTATATGCTTTACCACTAAATAGAAATCTTTCCTTTATATCTAATTGACGATTCAGCATTACCTAATTATTTCTAAGTCTCGTTAATTTTAGAAGAATATCTGAGTATACTCTTATATTTGTCTTAAATTCAAGGTTTCAAGGCACTTGACTGGTTCTGGCCTGTGCTCAAAATCATTTACTTTGAACCTTTAATGCAGTTTTAAAGCTGGGTTGTTTTTACTGCTCTTCATGTGGGTGGGCAATACTATTTCATTTTAAGTAAAATTAAGTATGCCAGGCCCCCTCATCTGCAGGTTGCCACAGCATGCACATTCAAGTGATTTATAAGGCCTGTTTCCTTTGGGGAAACCCCATTACTTTGGGCAGTAAAAGTTGCTGGCTATACAGGTGCAACATTTGTTTAAATAAATCTGAACCATTGGAACATAACAGAGGTCGCCAGCAAAGCAGAAATCTGTGGTGGACAAAGTTATTCCAGAGAACTGCTTATTAATTCCTGAAATACCACTGAGACTATAGAAAATATTTTCAGAGACTGTTTTTTAAATTGTATTTTGTTTAGCTTTATGAGGAAAAAACCTTAGCATGGTGGAGAAGGGGGAATCTTAGTCTGTAGGACATCTTGCTATCTGACAAAAATCCAGCATCAAGATCAGCCTGGCAGCAGCCAAATAACTAAGTTTTCCTGAATAACGTAATCATGGTCCATCACAGGCTTGCATAACAAAAGTCACCTGTGGGCCTCAAGAGGCTCACCAAGTAGTCTTGTGAGACTCACCAGCATTTTTTTTTGTTAAAAAAACACCTCAATAAATCTGCCACCAAATGTTACCACCACCAGGAAAGGTCTGCCACAGTCCCAGAAAACATGCTGCTGGACCACATGTCCTCCAAAACCTTCACCCCACAGCTGATCAGCACATCAGCTAATTTTCTGAGCCACAATTATCTTTTATTTAACAATGTGGCCATGAGTTGTGTAGTCCTGGTTGTACAGATTGCTTGTGCTCAGATGGCCCTAATGTCATGCTAAATGCTCAGATACATTGTGTCCTTCAGAGATTTGAAATGGGCTGACATCTTCCTAAAAAAAGGCATTTGGCTCAACTTTCAGGATCAAAGCCAGAAATATCTCTTTGTGAATTTATAGTGCCAATCTTAAGGGAAGAGTGGAAGCATAAGAATAATAACAAGAAACAAAAAAGGTCTATTCCAAACTTTCAGAGCTTCAGGGTTCGGCTCTGATTTGATTTTGAATGTAAATAGAGTTTCAATGTTCCCTTTTTGCTGTTGTCAACATGGATTTTGTTTTGAAATACAAGTAACACCACCAGAAAAACCCATGATTACTAAAATAATGGAGGATCACTCATTATAAAACCATCTTCTTGTATGGGGGAAAAAAGTATTGAAATCACAGATTCAGACAGTATTTTAAAAATAATTCAGTGCCTTTATTTAATTATTAAATAAAGCATTATTAGACTTTGGGGGATAGTTTGTTCCAATAAAACCTTATTGCACAACAGAACTGGATAATCATTCCAATGCAAACCAGGCTATAAACACATATCGACTGTGTATTTCCTGAGAGAGATGAGATTGTCAATTCCTGATCCAAGAAGATAATATCTAGGAATGATGGCTATTTCTCTCTTGGTATTGCAGCAACTATCTGAAATAAAGTACAGAATTTTTTTGCTAAATAGTAAGTAGGATAGAAAGATGCATGATAAAGATTGATGATTCTGCAGCGAGACTCCCCACATAATTCTTAAGTTGAGCTCTCTGCTCTGGAAACATTAAAGAATCAGACTACATTTTGAGTCAATACAATGTTGTGATACTTGCCTAAGGAGACAAGTTAACCACTTTTTAAGAGTCACTTAATGCATAACACATGTGAATGCCAAACAAATTCCTCTCCAATCACAAAATTAGGCCTTTTTTATTGCAGGGCACATAACAACATCAGGAACTGCTAGAGGGCATGTATCTATTTTTTAAAATGTATTATGCTGTCATGTCATACAGAACCACTTTGGTCTAATGTTAAGGCACCAGACTAGAAAGCAGAAGATCGTGAGTCCTACCTTAGCCATGAAAGCCAGCTGGGTGACCCTGGGCCAGTCATCCTTTCTCAGTCCAAACTACCTCACAGGGATGTTGTTGTGGGGAAAATAGGAGGAGGAAGGAGTATTAGATATTTTTCCCACCTTGAGTTATTTGTAAAAATAATAAAGGGACGATACAAATAAATAAAATATATAATATACAGTATCATGACAATTTGCTACCTGACCCTAACATCTTTCTCTGTTCTTTCTCGGAAGCTTATTTCAAAATTGTTGATTAAAAACTGTCCATTACGTCTGAGTCATTAGACTGAAGTTAGAGTCCAGAAAAAGTTATACAAAATATATAACTCTGCCCTAGTCTGTTCGGAAGTCCAGGAAGTGCTTTGGGAGATGTTCCTGGCTGTTTAACCACGAGGGGGGGGGGTTATCAAGGGTAAAGCCAGAACTTTTTCATAGTTGCCATCTGATCTTAATTCATCTTGATTTGGAGTCAAACCTGGACTATTTCTATTGCTGTACCCCTTTACAATGCCAGCGCACTGTAATGTTGAAGTGTTGTCTTTACCACAGAGAGAGCTGGAGTAAAAAATTCTTTTTCAATTATGAAGCTTACTGGGTGATTTTGAGTCAATTGTTGCAACCCGTTCGAGCTTTTTCTTTTTCATAAAAACATAGATAGCTTCAAAAAAGGTAGAAAATGGGACCGTGTCTGCACCCTCCACCACTCTCCCTGGATTCCTGACCTTCAAGTGGGAGAGTTGAAGGAGTAGTAAAGCTAAGTTTCAGATCTCTACAATAGAAGTTGACTTCTTCAGTCCTGCTTTCACGGCAGATATTACCAGGATAGCAATCAAATGCTCTGAAAATCCCATACCATAGGAGATATAGGAGATTACTACTACAATTTATTTTTACTAAAATTAAATCAAAAAACAGATGAAAAACATGACATCTCCTGAATGATTTATAATTAGTTATGAATATTATCTCTATTAAAAATAGGTAAGAAAGCAGACTGGTTCAGCTCTTCATTTAGCCATGAAGCTCCCACGGCCCCTTAGCCAACCATTCTCCCTCGGCCTAACCAAACAAACAGAGTTCAAAGGGGGGAAAAATGGGGAGGGGGGATAACAATGTGCGCCACTTTAAGTTGTTCATAGGAAAAAGAAGTGGGGCATAAAGACAAAGCATACAATATTCAAACTTTTCTGGAAATGCTCCCACCTGAAATCTTTCTAGTGCAGGCATGTCAAACACAAGGCCTGGGGGCCGGATCCGGCCTGCGAAGTGGTTTCATGTGGCCCGCGAAGCCATCCTGGAAACAGTGAGGGAACGGCCCCCACTGCCTTGGCCCTGGCCCAGAGACCCTCCTTCTGCCAGAGACCCTCAGATCTGTCCCACTCCTGCCCGGGCCCCCATAGGCACCCTTGATGCGAACGATGTAGAGCTGGCCATGCCGACCCAGTAGGCCATATGCACTCTAGCCACGCCTACCTAGTAGGCCACACCCACCCAGGCCACACCCACCCGGCCCCTTGAGGGCAACCGCAATGCTGATGCAGCCCTCAATGAAATTGAGTTTGACACCCCTGTTCTAGTGGCTTCATAATTTGTGGGGGTTTTATGGTGCTTCTTTCCCTTCCTTCCTTTCTCTTTCTCTCTTGTTAATGAGAATTTTGAGAATGGTTCTGTTAATTTTTGTAGTTCAGCCACATAGCTTGCTGAAGGCTACTCTAGCTTATAAAATCAACAGCAAAACATACATCTTGCAACAGCTGCTGAGGTTTTGAAGGTTACCTTGCTCTCTCATAACAACATAATTTGTTAGAAGATTTATTGTCAGTTCCATCAGCCAGTATGGACTTATTTGGAAACATATGATATGTTCATCCCCCTCCTTTGCAGTTAATTAATTGTCCTTCACAGTGAACATTAGGTGGCTTGGCTACTTTTCCGTTTGAATCAATCAGAAGCATCTCGTAATAAAGTTGAGTTAGCATTTAGTATATTTGGGTTGCTAATTTCTAGCTTAGTTTGCAAAGAAAGAAAAAAATGACTTTATTAAGAGACAGAAATAGATCAGTAAGTAGTAAGTGGTACTTAATAAATAAATAGTAGGTTTCTACCTGCTACATGTCATTTGAGCATTTTTTTGCTTCCCCCAAACATCATCCAGTCAACCTTCTGCACATACCTCTGTAAATACGGAGTGTTAAAATTTAGAGTCCTCAGGATTTTGTTGAATGGGATTACTTCATTGCTAAGAAATGAGCGTGGGTTTTGTGATCTGTCCCAGAGTTTTCCTGTTTAGATCCCAAGGCATTTCTTTAATTCCGGACATATGTACGCACTGGCATGGAACAGCTTGCTTGCTTTGTTTGACATATGTCAGCCTCATTTAATAATAATTAATTTTGTTATTTCAATTTCTTTTTTATTATGGCAAGGCTCAAGGTAATAATTATGCCCTCTAGTGGCTATCTGTACAACATTAAGTATCACTGAAGACCTGGGCACAGAAAGTAGATCAAAAGTCTGGATTCTAGCAAAAAAAATGTTTTCCTTTTAGAATGCAAAGATGAATTTCTTTCCTCAAGCTTCTCTAACACTTGCATAGGTTCTTGATCTACACTGAAAGAAAAAAGGAACACAGAAATTGACTTGCTGCTGTATATTTCCATATTATCCAAAATTGAAACAAAATGAAGTGTAATCTGTTACAAAGTATTATAACTACTCAGGAAATATGGGGAAAAGATTGCAAACATTGGTAGAGAAAGTGTACATGCCAACCACAAATTAGGACAAAGCTGTTTCTATGAGTGATAGATCAGGACTCTAATGATAGAACATACAAATTCACTCAAAACCTTATCTTTATGATCACAGGCTCAGAAAAACACCTGGCCCATACTTTGATCAGACAGAGATCTAGAGTCCAAACTTTTCAAAGAAACAGTGTTGAATAAAGTCTCATATCCTTGACTTTTGTTTCTAAAGTACTTGCAATAGATAGATGTGGTTATAAAGCTGCACATGGGTGCTGCTACTCCTTATCAGTTATTAACAATTCTTAACTCTCGGATATTTTTCTGAACGGTGTGTTTATTTATTTTTTCATTATTTCCTTGGCCTGACTATCCAGAACATTCTTAAAAAGTCCAAACAAAGAAGGTCAAGGAAATTCATTTATTAATTCAAAACTTTCATTATCCTGATTTGCTTCATCTACTCTAAATTAAACAAAGAAAGACATATATCTGTTAGCCGAAACTGCAAAGGATATGAAAATTCTAATAATGAAAGTTAAAGAGCATAGTGGGGGGAAAAATGGGATTAAGATAACATATAAAGAAGACCAAACTAATGGCAACAAGTACAGCAATCAGCCTTGGAATTGACAGTGAAAATACTGAAGTGCTGGATATCTTCTGCCTTTTAAAAATGACTATCTAAGTCAAGAGATCCAGTCGGGTGTTGTGATTAAGGCATCAGGCTGGAAACCAGGAGATTATGAGTTCTAGTTGTGCCTTAGACACAAAACCAGCCAAGAATAACCTTGGGCTAGTTTCTTTCTCTCAGCCCTTAGAAGAAGGCAAGGACAAAGCACTTCTAAAACAACCTTACAAAAAAAAAAAAACAACCCTGCAAGGCCTTGTCCAGACAATCTCTGAGATTCAAATGTGATTGAATGGAGTGAGGGGGTGGGGGAATCTACAATAAAGGAACCAGTAATTAGGAAATAACACTCAGCAGAGCAACAATGAAGGCTCTGGAAAATATATTCAGATGCCTGGATGAATCTACATCTACAAAATAAAAAACCTGCATTTTTCTCTGTGACTCTCAATGAAAGAATAATAATAATAATAATAAACTTGGTGTTGAAGAATACTCCTGAGATGGAAAAACAAGAAAACCAACAAATGGATTATTGAATAAATCTATACAGAATTCCCACTTTCAAAGTACAAATGACCAGGCTCAAATTATTATAACTTTAACATGTTATGCAAAGATACAGCTCTGTTCAAAAGTCTACAATGCTAGGAAAGATATAAGGAAAGGGGGGGGGGGGAAATGGCCAATCAGCATCAAGATGGAAAATACTCGGTTACAGCAATGATGGAGATTTTGAAGAACCAGAGCTGAAGTCAAATTTTCCTGCAGAGTATCAGTGTGGTCATCAAGAAGCAACACTGATTTGCTGGCACATAATCATCCAATGAGCCTAATAATATTGCACAAGCAAGCAGACAAATCGACAAAACTTCCCCTTGCATTCCTTGTACAGCAAAAGTACTTTATGTGATAGTGGGACCATTGCAGATTGTTGTACTGGTGATTCATTGAATGATTCATTAAGGTATCAGGTATACGTTTACCCAGTGCATTCATTCACTGTCACAATGCAGTATTATAATAAACTGGGAAAAACTGAGGTTTAGGTGTGATGCAGATTGTAGTTTGGAAATTGATGCTATACTTTGAAAAATGACTAGTGAAAAAAGAGATGAAACCGGTAATACTTGTCTTGCCTGTGACTCCCATAACACTCTTCTTATCAACTTCCCTCCGCCCTGTGCGTTCCCACAGAGAGGGCCTCCTCAGGGTGCCACCGATCAGAGAATGTCGATTGGTGGCCCCCAGGAGGAGATCCTTCTCTGTGGGCGCCCCGGAGCTATGGAATCGGTTACCGGTTGAGCTCCGGATGGCGCCTGACCTTCACTCCTTCCGTCGCGATCTGAAGACATTCTTATTTGAACAAGCCGGCCTGGCCTCATGGGGGATGGGTTGGGTTTTTTACTGCTTTTTAATATTTGTATTTATTGTTTTTAGTGGGCACATGTTTAATCCTTTTTAACTTTTGTATTTTTGTATTTTTATATATTTGCCCTGTTCACCACCCTGAGTCCTCCGGGAGAAGGGCGGTATATAAATAAATTATTATTATTATTATTATTATTATTATTATTATTATTATTATTATTATTATTATTATTATTATTATTATTATTATTATTATGTTTTGCTTCTGTTGCACAATTGAAACCTTGCTTATTCCAGCAAAATGGGAAGAAGATGATGAAAAAAACTAAAGTTGCTTTGGACCTTTTCCTTCTTCCTTGAACAGCTTAAAACTGTGCAATCGAGCTTCAGGATGTTTCAAGCACACACTCTCTTTTGAACTATTTTAGGCAGGTACTAAAGGAGTTGCCAATTCTTTCCACCTTACTCTGCTTCCTAAAGAAATTACAATTTAAAATTGTTAGCAACGGTCTTATTCAACTGCAGTATTCCCTCCTAAGAGATGGAGGCCAAACTAAAATGTGTTAAAATGTTCAGCAATATGAAATGAATTCATATTTCTTTGCCTATAAATGTAGATTGTAGTATATAATGCATTTAATACTTGTATAGTGATGATGTTCAGTTTAATAAAATTTGACAGTTCGCTTAAGCATAGCACCAAGGGCACCTTTTCTGGATGCAATATCTACATTATTCTACATAGTTATATAAACAATCTCCCCCATTGTTTTTGGTTGTTATTGCCAAGAAGAATGGAATTCATACAATTGAAATTTCTTATGGACCAACAACCCAAACAAATAAATGCAAGACTATAATAACTATTTCATTTCTTGCATATTTTTTTCAGTAGGAAATCACAGTCACACTTTTTAATAACGTAGTTCTTACACACACAATATATGTTTATTCCCCAATAGTGGATAGCTGCAATTGAGTGTAATATATAAAGTATACTACTACTACACGGAGAGGGAGAGGGAGAGGGAGAGGGAGAGGGAGAGGGAGAGGGAGAGGGAGAGGGAGAGGGAGAGAGAGAGAGAGAGAGAGAGAGAGAGAGAGAGAGAGAGAGAGAGAGAGAGAGAGATTAACATTTCAAGATATTTTTGACAAGACTAAAATAATTATAATATTTCAGATGAAAGTATCATTTTGCCTATTATAGTAACACTTCCAAAGTTCTAATTATAGTTAGTCCTGCTTTTACTCTTCATCTGTACTGCCTCCTTTTTATATCTACACAAAATTTCACATCTAAATATATAAATAAGGATATTTTTAAAGCACATTCTCCTCTTTAAATATGCATTTCTTTATATTTTCTTTCAAATGACATATGTCTAAACTGCTTTTTAAAATCCCTTTTTGGATCAAAGAATGTCACATTAAAGAAACATGAAGCACTCCAATCTGTGTATTAATCCAGCTTTCTCCAACTTGTGCTCATATGTGGATATTCCTTGATGTAATCCTCTATATAACATGTCAGTCCACATTGCTTTTAGCCATGCCAGCGTAGGATTCTGAGAATTGAAGTCCAGCAACTGAAGGGTACTAGTTTGAGAGAGTTGCATTAGTCTATAAGGTGTCAATCAAATACAGTAAATGTAGTAAGAGTTGGCTAAACACAAATTCCTCTGCATCCCTATCTTTTATGTGAAAGACTGCTGTTAGTTTATGATAGGCTAAAAGATTGATTTGGGGTTGACTATTAATTGGGTAAAGCCACTGTTGATATGAGTTTTAGATTCAGCTATTGTGGCAGAATAATGCAAACCAATTCCTTAATGACAAGCCTATGTTGTGTATCACCAATTCTTCCTCATTGTTGTCTCTCAACTTACTCTGAATTATGATTTCAAAAGAGAATTTGCTGGCTTGCCATGTGCCTCTAGCTGGCACTGGCAAAGCTAGAAATCTACAAATAGTAGATAGCAGGTTAAGGGAAATTATATGTCACCAAAGGATACCTTTCATTATAGGTATCACTATGTCAGGAATGGGAAATCTAGTTTGCTCCAGATAGTTTGGATCACATTTTCCACAGTCCCATGCCATTTGCCTTACTGATCATGACTAAAGATGACTGAAGTCGAAACTCCTGGAGGGTACCGGATTATCTACTTTATTATAAATTATACTTCAATGCTTTTAATCCACGTTCCCAAAAAATTAGCTTTGGTTATCGAAGGTCTGTTTTTTTCTAGATTGTACTAATCTCTTCCATTTATATCGAAACTCTGCTAGAAACTATTGCTGCTACTACGTGAAAATGACAATTCAATGTTTCTGAATCAAATCGCACAGACGTGTTGGATACCAACTCCTAGATTTTTCTACCAACAATTCTGAAAGGTGTTCTCTTGAGACACCAGATTTTAGTTGTTTATGTTATGCCTCCAAGCACAGTCCTGTGAGACTTCCAAATAACAGCATTTATGATCTACGGGAACACAAATAATACCAGAAGCATCACAACTGTGTTTGTAATATGAATTATTGATCAAAATTAAGCAGAACAGTATCTGGGGAGTTACTTTAACTCAGTGCTGTTCTTTTTCCACTCTACATTCATTTCTTATTACAAACATCTGCCTGGTCATTATTTTAATTTACAAGGGAAAGATTTTGCTCAATCTACTCTTTCTTAAATTATTTACTTAAATAATTATTTTAGTTACTTTACTTAACTAATTACTTAAGCGCCAGCTGAGTTTCTTTTCTCCAGAAACATTATAACTACTCATCTCAAAGAAATGTAATATATGTAAATATATCTGTTCTCTAAATATATCTGTTGCTAATAAAACAAGAAAATCTAAAACTATGTAAAAAAAATACTTCATTGATTGGTTTTGTTTAGAGAGGCTGCTTTTTTTGCTTTTTTTAAAAAAAATGTTAGAATTTTGTTTTATCTTTATTGTCTTTAATTTATGCTGCTATAATAATAACAAATGAAGCTTATTACAATTTATCTGCTCATCTCTATTCCTATGTATACATTTGCTGTCAAGCCCGTGAAAGTTCATAATACCAAAAACAAAGCCCCACAGCAGAAAGCTACAGATGACTTACTTCCAGAAAAGTTTCTTGTAATCTTTATAACACTGTCTTTTCATGTGAAATAAACTAAGGATTGGTAAGGAGGGGGGGAGATGTTGTACACTCACACAATGCATGAAAAAGTGTGCACTATTTCCACTTTAACAGTGTGCATTAGTGAAATGCAAAGCATGCTCTTTTACGGGCAGTACTATACATTTTCCAGATGTGGCTTCATAATTCTCCAAAGACTATCATTGTTATCATAAGATTTATGTTGGATAATTTATTAATCACATTTTTAAACCTGAAGTCTTTTTAGTAAGATGAAAGAGAACTTTAAATTAAGACATGTTAACCAAATGTAGATGGCACAGTGCTATCAAACTACCTTTTCTATTTGTTTCAGATTATTTTACAGGCTTCATTGGGTTTATTGCCTCTTAGAGTCAGCATTTATATCATAGAAAGACTGACAGAATAAATCCCAAGAATTTTGAAAACTAGCGCAAAGGTCTTTCTGTTTTTCCTCTCTGCCCCTTACCCTCAAATACTGATTAATTAATCTTAGTCAATTGGTTGTTCTAGTTCATCTAGAGGTATGTAAGCTATTTAAAGTTCATTTCCAAAAGTTCTGAAGAAGGCATAGTTTATACAAATTGTGGTTTGTTGATTTATCTCAGCTTGCTTAATGAAACGTTAGAAGTTGATTGTGTGTGTAAAATGGAACATGGAAGGAATTGACATGACCTAGTTGAGTTTATATCCACAGGAGCATTTTAATAAATATCATCTGAGCATTCATAGCCACAGTTTCCATCGGATGCTGAAGTTGGAAAAGACCAATGAAGCCAAGGGAAAGGCATCTTCCTCTAGTGCAAAATGGGGTTTTCAGAATCCCCCGAATTTTAATTCCCTGCAAAAAAGAAACTCTACCATTGTTAGCTGTAGTACTACATTGGAGATGTATTGGAGAATCGTGGGAAGATTCAGAAATCTGGTTCAGAAATCATTTCTGTTCTAACCTGCTATGGCTTTGCAGCAAACTATATTCTCTCAGAAGGGACGCGGTGGCTCAGTGGGTTAGGACGCTGAGCTTGTCGATCACAAGGTCGGCAGTTTGGCGGGTTGAATCCCGAGTGCCACGTAACAGAGTGAGCACCTGTTACTCATCCCAGCTTCTGCCAACCTAGCAGTTTGAAAGCACGTAAAAATGCAAATAGAAAAATAGGGACCACTGCGGTGGGAAGGTAACAGCATTCCGTGTGCCTTTGGCGTCTAGTCATGCCGGCCACATAACCACGGAGACGTCCTCGGACAAGTGCTGGTTCTTCGGCTTTGAAACGGAGATGAGCACCGGCCCCTAGAGTCGGAAATGACTAGCACGCATGTGCTGGGGAACCTTTACCTTACCTTTTATATTCTCTCAGATTCAGGTCCATGACTATCAAACCACAGTGTTCTTACAAAGTTCAGCATTTGCTTGGAAGTTAAACGCTTTAGTGTTAAACTGGAAGGGCCAGCTTAGGTTTGCTAGGAAAATTGTATGTATAAAATGAGCATTTTGGTGCTTCCAATTCAGGAACATCGTTTTAAGTAAATACAGGAGTAGTGAAAACATGTACATGCCTGCTATATAAAAAAAATTTAACTGCAGTTTATTTGCTGCTTTTCAGGGGGTATTTGCTGTGAAGAATTTCCTTAGAAAATACTGTTTGGTGGCTTGAACAGCAAGTAACCAGGTACAGGATCCTCTCTGGCCGCTGTAAAAACAAACAGGAAGAACTGAAACTTAAAATGTCTGAAAAAAGTTCAGAGTAGCCACACCCTAAAATCTTTCAGGATATATCTGTTAGGTTAGAAGGTTACAACTTTAGTTTGGCAAGATTCTGCCCATTAGAGTTAAACAAATAAAGGATTAAACTCAATTGGACTTCAAAGTGTCACCTCAGAGTGCGGGCCTGAAAGCTCCTTAGCACCCACCCACAGCACCCACCACCCCACTCATAGCTTTCGCTGTCTGCTTACTTGCCTGGGACTCCTGCTACTTTTCTATTGAAAAAAGCAACAGAAGTCAGCTGGGAGTCTATAATGGGGGACAGTAGTAAATGCAATGGGCCTGATTTTTTATCATGTGATGACTACAATGGCCATAACTCATGTAGCTACCTGTAGCCCATTTCTTTTTATTTTGCTAAGAAATAGGCACTCTATCAAAAGCTTTTCTGAAATCTAGGTATACGTCGGGCCTATCCCAGCTTGGGCATTTAGGAAAGAAAGACTCTCAACTCCATTTTGCAGTGAAAGGTATACTTTTGCTAAAGCCAAGTGGTTACAGCATAAGGAAAGCCAGATCTGAAGATTCCCACATAAAGTCGTTAGTTTTTGCCCTCCCCCCTGGTCATCTTCCTAGGTGTCCAATAAAATTTGAATTAATTGTTTTGGTAACAGTTCTACAGTTTGATGCCTCTTTGCTAGGCATTCGCATTCCATTCAACTGTTATCTCTGCTTGGCACCTCTGGTTCCTGTAATCCCCCTCCCTATCTCCCCCTTCCCTCCTCCCCATTCCTTTATGACAGGCTGCCATCCAAGCGAAGTAAGGCTGAAGTGGTATGGTGGCAGATTATTGGGACTTATTTTGTTAGGAATATCATGGGGCACTCTATCAAAAGCTTTTCTGAAATCTAGGTATGTTATATCTACCACATTCCCTTATTTTATTTATTTATTTATTTGATTTGTATACCGCCCTTCTCCCGAACAGGGACATAAATATCAAAATGCCCAAATACAGAAATTGAAAACAAATTAAACCCTAGTGCCCAAATGCAGAAGATAAATTACATTAAAACAATAATTAAAACAAAACCCATCAGACCAGGCCGGATTGTTCAAACATATAGGTTTTTAGGTCACGTCGGAAGGAACGAAGGTCGGGAGCCATCCGGAGCTCAACCGGTAAATGGTTCCACAGGTCAGTAGTAGCTCTAGAAAAGAAAAATAAGATTTATTTATTTATTTTATTTTATTACATTTATATACCGCCCTTTCCCGAAGGACTCAGGGCGGTTTACAGGGTAATTAAAAACCAAAATACAAAAGATAAGATAACCTTTACTGTCTTTTTTTTTTACTGTGGGCACACTGGCACACTTTCAAAGTGAAACTCAGATGCCTGCTCTCAAAAGTGTACACATGCATAAACACACATATAGACCTGCTATATACATACATAGCAAAGTTTAGTCTGGCATGACATGCATGTGAGAAACTCCTGTTAACTGTAGCATGCTTGCCAAAGTGCTCACAGCCTTGAAGTCATGTGATCACTTCAATCAACTAAAAATCTCTCTCATCTTCTTGTCTTTCTTAAAGTGCAACTCCTTCTTTCCCATGTGGCATAACAATGACTAACCAGGCTGCATTTCTATTCTGAGAGAAGAATGGAATAGACCAGACATGTCAAACACAAGGCCCAGGGGCCAGATCCGGCCCACGAAGTGGTTTCATGTGGCCCGCAAAGCCACCCTGGAAAGAGTGAGGGAACGGCCCCCACTGCCTTGGCCCTGGCCCAGAGACCCTCCTCCTGCCAGAGACCCTCAGATCTGTCCCACTCCTGCCCAGGCCCCCATAGGCACCCTTGATGCGAACGATGTAGAGCTGGTCACACCCACCCAGTAGGCCATATGCACTCTAGCCACGCCCACCCAGTAGGCCACGCCCACCCTGACCATACCCACCCGGCCCCCTGAGGGCAACCGCAATGCTGATGCGGCCCTCAATGAGATTGAGTTTGACACCCCTGGAATAGACACAGCTAAAACCCAATTTTTTTGTAGCCCAAACAGCAGCATGTTCAGAGATGCATAAAGGGCTTGTCCCCTTTTGCTAGCCTTGGACAAATGCCAAGGTACTATCCTTGATTGACACGCACACCCACTCTCTCTCTCTTTTGCTGCTTGCAGGGATGCTAAAGCTGGTATAGTATTAGGTTGAAAAGTAGGTTAGAAAAATAAAGCTATGGCTAAGATCTCCATAGTGGTCTCTTAACACAAAGTACGTCTGATACAATAGTACTATTTTGGTTCATGTTGTTCACAGTCTGGTACCTCTGCACAACAAAGGCAAATCAAACTGACGCATTCTGAACCTGAACTTCCTCAATGAGAGTTGGCCGTGTATTTTAGTGCTCCGGCTTTGATGAGAGTTCATTACAGTGCCATCAGCAGTTTTATTTTATTAATTTTGTTGCATGCCCTACAGTAAGTTTCCAAAACTGCTGTACTTGCTATGGAGA
The DNA here is from genome assembly GCF_947247035.1 of Vipera ursinii. Lineage (NCBI taxonomy): Eukaryota > Metazoa > Chordata > Lepidosauria > Squamata > Viperidae > Vipera > Vipera ursinii. Next base: position 212,037,767 of record NC_139512.1, on the reverse strand, counting down.
AAAATAACAGAAACTTAACCTAGGGCACAAAAAAAAATATGGGAAAGCAGTTACATTTACTGGTTAATTAGTGAAAATTTGTAGAGATGTGTATATTATGTAGAAGGCTTTAGGATTGTCGTTATCCTGAATTAAAACATCAGGATCTCTACTTTATTTTAAAGGAAATTTCCTGATTTTTAGTGTAAGTTTTGTTTTTTAAATGGAAGCTGAATTGGGATCTTTTTAGGCAAAATAAGGAAAATACATACTATTTATTTATAAAACAGGTCACTTTCTAAAGGCAGGAAGCACTTTAAAATGAAGGTTGAGAGAATTAGCCTTGTTCTGAACGTGAGGTCAAGACAGAATACGAATGACATTGTGTCGATCATATTTAGACCTGATTAAAATCCAGGGGAAAAGGAACATCAGCTAACTACATGCCGGCGTTCCAATTTTTGAACATTATACTTCTTAAAGTTTGGTTGTTGATTAGGTACTAGGGTAGAGCTCATTTTCAAAAATTGGGCAAAATTATCACACCTATAACAAAGGTGTCTTGTAAAGCAATATGAGGTAAACCATCTTGGATAGGACCAAGGGATCTTAAATCCAGTATCCTGTTTAAGCCATCTGGTTTAAAAGGCAGTCAGAGGGTCCTGGGGAAAAGAAGTGTTTGGAAGCTTTCCTTCTGTGAACTTCTTTAATTGATACTATTTTAGCAGTCAAATTTAATTTATTGTAGATGATTCCCCTTTCCCCAATAATCTGTATTGCTCAGATTCAGTAAGTGAAGGTGGAGAGTTTTTCAGTGCTCACAAGCAGATAGCAAAGAAGATTAAAACAATTCATTCTGAATGATCATTGTCTCATGTACATTTCTTTAAATAACACAATAGGGCTTACCTCTGAGTAAATGTGAATAGATTGCACTGCATGTTAATATCTCTAAGAATTCATTTTAAAGACTTTATAGGAAGAATGAAAAAATCCATAACAAAACATATTTATTTATTTATTTATTTTATTATATTTATATATTTAGTTGAACAAAAACAGCAAATAAGCTTCACCAGAAGTTTGACTTTAGAGCAGGCATGTCAAACTCGCGACATCACGTGGTGTTGCGTGACATCGTGATTTTTTCCCCATAGGCCGGCAATGGGGTGGGCACGGTTTCAGTATGATGCATCCGACTTGCGGGTCAGCAGTTTGACATGCCTGCTTTATAGTATCTGATCTTCCTTCAATATGGGGGCTGATGTCTGTGCTCAATTGTGAACCATCACTTCATTTATACCAGTTCTTCAGATTTAGACCAAATAATTAAAATTTAGTTTACATAAACTTATATCCTCATTTGAACCCAAATGCTGGATTATATGTAGCATTCTATTTTGAAAAGAATAAATAATGGAACATTACCATTCAGTGTGCATAGAATAAAAATATGTACATACAGTATTCAATGCATATTCCATGTTCTTGCAGAAACTGAAGCATTCCATAACAAGTAAACTGCAAATTTAACATCTGACGCACAGCAATCCGAGGCATAATCAACTGATACTAATTTCCATAGCTTGTTGCCATTCTAAAGGTATTTAGAATCAGCCATAATGAAAATAGTATCTAGAAATTAAAATAAATCCATACATAATAGACATCTCTTGGACACTGGGATCCTTTCCCACTAACTGGAAGTACACATTAAATAGATTACCCATCACAAGAAATTTCTAGCTCTTAATTATATAATTCTTACTAGTTAAGATTAGATGGATTTAGAATGTGTCTTAATGGCTTTAAAAAAGTTAAAAGATATTACATGTTGGCAGTGGCTTTTTTCACTACAGTAAACAAATATGCTATAAAAAGTGCTATGCTTGGCTTGTTAACTCCATCATTAAAAGGATTTTTCACAGATATGTACAATTCTGAACTGCAAACAGGTTTTCCTGTCCTTAGCTAAAGTATAAAATACAAGCTGATTACTTAGGAAAGCTATTCATAAACCTTACTCACAAAAAAGTTAAACAAATTACTGAAGCTAACTTTTTTTTAAAAAATGGAACTTTCCCATATTCAAGAGAATTATTCATAATTTCTGTTTCTATGAGTAGTATTAAAAATCCATAATTTAAAGATGTAACTAATTCTAAACTGGAAATCTGCAAGACAAGGATACATAAAAACAGACCAAAGGAGTTGTTAATTTGCTACTATTGGGCTGCTTAACATACATACTTTAACACTGTTGTTCGTCAATGAAGTCTGGAAACTGCAATGCGATGCACATTTACATGGGAATAACAACCACAAACAAGTGTAAGGGTTTTCTATAAAACATTGATATTTCTGCCCTTAATTAGAAGGGCAGTCTTCTCCACTTGCCCATTCTCAAAACCTCTTATCATGTAAAACAGAGGAGAATGCTAAACAAGAATTAAACATAGCGATAATCTTCCTCTGCAGTAGCCAAGAACTGTTTACACCTTCTTGGCTTTTCCACTCTGGAAAATGACTCCATCTCAGTTGTTGTTTCTGGATTCAGGGTTTCTCAAGAAAAAAATTTCTGAGCAAAGGGAGGTGGGATTCAAGAAAATACTCCAGGCCATCTATGTCAAAATTGAACAGCCCTCTCTCAATAGAGGGGGAGGGATACAACATCATCTATATCCAGTCTACAATACAGTCATTTCAGCAGTTCCAAGAAGGCTCCACACACATTTGCACTACTCAGGTGATCCTGAAGTCCAATTGCCTCTTGAAAAAACACCTTTGGGACTCCAGGGGACCCAAAGGGCAAAAGAATGAGCTACAGGATTACGAACAAGGGATATACAAAGTCATGACCAAAAATGACCTAAAATGAGATGAGGTTTGGGGAATTAAACCATGAACTAGCCACCCAGAGTCACCTTGCAGGAAAGAGGGGCAGCCTCAAAATTTAATAAATAAAAAAATAAAAATTACTGAATGTAGAACACAGTTTTTCAACACAAAATTGAAAAGCACTCTTTGTTTGATTACTTCTTTCTTGAATTATAACTTGAATGCACTGTTAGGACAAAGCGAATCAATTTTTTCCCCTGCTTCCTGGTTTCTTGTTAAATGTTTGAGGTAAACATTTATATAAAAAACCTGGCCATGGTTTTTTAAAAAAAATGTTTCAGTCAGACTTCAGATAATATGGTGCCTTAACTACAAAATCATGAACTATTAACCCTTAAAGATCTTCAGTTCAAGAAAGACATAGTTCATACAGCAGATGAGCTGGTTTGAAAACCTTATTATGAAAGGCTTATCCTGAGAAACATTTATATAAAAGAATAAAGTGCTTTTCCCCCACAAAATCCCCTTTTTCCCCTTCAGGTAAATAGGCCTCCATATACATCCCCAATACATAACACTATTCTCTCATGAAATCAGCTCCCAGTAACAATTCTCTCAAGCCAGTTTTCTGAACTTTTACCTCACCACAAGGCTCACAGTCCAGGAGCAAAGATGGTGGCACAATCTTCCCCTGCCTCAGAGACACCCTGCTGCTTCCGTGTATCTGTTTTCTGATTGACTACCATCAATCATAATTTCTGACCAATCAAATTCCTACCTTCTGTAGGATTCTCCCATCTCCCTTCCACCCTTGACCTATCAGTGGTCAATTTGTGATTCTTTATGAACCTTCTAACCACTAATGTTCATTCTTCCAAGTCAGCAAGTGGCATTGTCTAGCTGACCTCAGCTGAATGAACAGGCAAAACAGACAGTAAAGTAAGCAGATATTTGCAGTAAATATCTGAAGAACAGTGAAGAAGAAGCACTTAAGCTAGCATACCATAAAAACTTACTGAATACCAAAAAGACCAATCTGGCCTATAAGAAAAACCAAATGAGGAACAGAAAAGATATAAGGCAAGGTAAAGTATTACATGGCCAATACATGAAAAGCTAGTAGGCAAAGCAGATAAGAACCAGAAATGGGAATGGCTAAGAGCAGGAAAGTTGAAGATATAATCAGAAGGGCTAATTCTGGCTGCACAAGACCAAGCCTTAAGAACAAATACATAGAAAGCCAGATTTGAGAAGCCAGCAACAGACAGCAAATGCCACCTCTGCAAAGAAGCTGAAGAAACAGTGGATCAATTGTTGTTGTTGTTGTTAGTTGCGAAGTCGTGTCCGACCCATCGCGACCCCATGGACAACGTTCCTCCAGGCCTTCCTGACCTCTACCATCTTCTGGAGTCCATCTAAGCTCACGTCTACTGCTTCAGTGACTCCATCCAGCCACCTCATTCTCTGTCGTCCCCTTCTTCTAGTGCCCTCAATCTTTCCCAGCATTAGGCTCTTCTCCAGTGAGTCCTTCCTTCTCATTAGGTGGCCAAGTATTTGAGTTTTAGCTTCAGGATCTGGCCTTCTAAAGAGCAGATCAGGGTTGATCTCCTCTAGGACTGACCGGTTTGATCGCCTTGCAGTCCAAGCGACTCGCAGGAGTCTTCTCCAGCACCACAGTTCAAAGGCTTCAATTCTTTGGCGCTCAGCCTTTCTTATGGTCCAGCTTTCACTGCCATACATTGCAACTGGGAAGACCATAGCCTTGACTATACGCACTTTTGTTGACAGGGTGATGTCTCTGCTTTTTAGTGTGCTGTCTAGATTTGCCATGGCTTTCCTCCCAAGGAGCAAGCGTCTTTTAATTTCTTGGCTACAGTCCCCATCTGCAGTGATCTTGGAGCCCAGGAAAATAAAATCTGTCACTACCTCCATTTCTTCCCCATCTATTTGCCAGGAATTGAGAGGGCCAGATGCCATGATTTTGGTTTTCTTAATGTTGGATCAATTTTCTTAATGTTGGATCAATGGATCAATTAGTTAGCTGCTAAAAGAAGACTGCACAGAGTGATTATAGACAATGGCAACAATGGTGCATTGGAAGATCTGCAAGAAATACCATTTGCCTTTGGGTGGAAACTAATCAAGGAGAGAAGCAACCTGGAATAAGGAGAAACTTCCAAACAGTGAAGACAATCAACTTGTGGAACAGCTTGCCTTCAGAAGTTGTAGGTGCTTCATTATGGCAGGTTTTTAAGAAGAGACTGGACAGCCACTTGTCTGAAATAGTATAGGGTCTCCTGCTTGGGTGGGGCGTTGAACTAGAAGACTTTCAAGTTCCCTTCCAGCTCTGTTCTGACTGAAGTATTTTTTTCAAGCAAGAACTTGAAACCATAAAATAGACAAAGTAATAGAAAATGAAGAAGCTAAAGTACTTCAGGACTTTATAATTCAAACAGCTAAGCATCAGCCACACAACACTCCAGAGTTAACAATTTTTGATAAAAAAGACCAAAAAAAAGTCTGGATAGTGGACATTACAATATCTAGAAGCAGCAGAAAAGAAGAGAAAGAACTGGGGGAAAACTACAAAAAAGAAAGACCTGCAAATAAAAATAGAATAACTGTGGCAAAATGTCTATGGAGATTCTCTGTCATCAAGGTCATAGTGATCCCAAGAAAGTCCAGTTGTCTTATGAAAAAGCACCTTTGAGATAACTGTGGCAAAAAGAAAGAAAGAAAGAAAGAAAGAAAGAAAGAAAGAAAGAAAGAAAGAAAGAAAGAAAGAAAGAAAGAAAGAAGGAAGGAAAGATAGTAACAATAGTAACAGGCTCCCTGGGTGCAATTCCAACACATCTAGAGCACAGTTGAACATTATTAACATTGATAAAATCACCATCAGTCAATCACAAAAGGCAGCTTTACCTGGAACACTTTATAACCTGTAATAATTTGTTTAAGATTATTAAACAAATTCTGCCTATCCCAACTCCTTGGGAGGAATTTGATAGGTGGACAAATAGTCCCAGAAATGGACACAAAGCATTGTGAAAAGTCAGAAGATATAGTCAGAAACATCTTATCCAATTTGATCTTTTGGTAAATGAATGTTTTTTATGACTGATCATGCCAATGGTCAAACTGGCAGTCATTTTGGAGCCCATCAGCTCCAAAAAATTGTGGAGCCCTGGCACAATATATGAAACTATTGTCAAAGAAACACTTTTTTCTCCCTTTTCTCCCAACTTTAACTTATATATACTATAGTCTATTGTCTAGCCTTATTTTTGATAAGATTTTTTTTAAATAACTCTAAAATATTAAATATTTTATATATATTTTTCAAAGCTGACAACATGAGCTGAAATGATGTCATGCCATTCTGGGTTTTATTGTATATAATTGGAAACAAAAGTTAGCCATCTTTATGTAATTTTTTTCAGCCTTTTTTAATGACTTCTGGAAGCATCACACAGTGTATGCAATTCTGCAATAGATTTGTACATGTGTTCATCTTTATTTCTAATGGCAGGAGGTTTCTCATCTCTAGAACATCTTTTAATCATAAATTTCCTATGAACCATGGAATGTTTGAATTGAAAGGTGTATGAAACCAGCACATGCTGTGTGGAAGGATTCAGCTGATACAGATATAATACAGAAAGTGTAAAATGACATGGAGATGAGAATCTGGGGGATTGTATATGTGTTCCCAAGATATTTGTGCATCATCAGTAATATCAGCTGTGATTCTGCATCAGTTTTTTTTCCTATGTTGAAAGCAGGATAAATATTTAAAAGGATAGAAGACCATATACATTTCTTTTAATTGGGACTCATGTCATAATATCCTGCATTTTCTCATTTATATATTCCCAACCCTCCAAGTGTTATTCCAAATAAAATGTGCTACATTTGGATTTATTTTATATCACAAAACAATACTCTTTATTCACATTTAAATTGTCAATGCAGTACATAGCTTATCACAAACCTAAAGATTCTAAAGAACTTAGTAATCAGATACTGCCACTCTTTAAGTCATCAAACTGAAAGTAAAACCTAGAGCTGAGACATTTAATTCAATGTGTAGTAGCCCTGAAGATGTTTGCCCATGGTAAGTGATCTTTAAAGTTAAAGGTAAAGGTAAAAGTTTCCCCTGTCCAGTCAGGTCCAACTCCAAGGGACGGTGCTCATCTCCATTTCTTAGTGCAGGGAGCCATAGAACGCTGTTTCCTTCCTGCCAAAATGGTACCTATTTATCTACTCACATTTGTATGCTTTCAAACTGCTATGTGGGCATGAGCTGGGGCAAGTAATGGGAGCTCACCTGGGCTGTCAGCCAGCTGAGAAGCTCAGCATCTTAAACCATTGAGTCATCGCACCCCCTCTAAGTGATCTTTGTACCAGAGATATGAACTCTCCAGATGTTTGACATTTTGAATTTTCAATGTTTCAGAAAGCATAGCCAATGACATAGTGTCATGAAAAGTTCAACCTATCTGGAAACATCCAGATTATGTAGCCTATCAGTTAGAGTCTGAAAATCAGACCTATCTATAACTTCCTTCTTTTTCTGCAGTAGCATCCATGACTATAAAAGGGGATGTAGAGAAACTTATTTTAACAACAACAACAAAGCACACCAACATTTAACAAATTCTACATTCCACCAGAGATATGGCTTATTAGAGGTGTTTGGCTTGGCAGTAAGCTTTAACGAGTGAAAGGTGTATGCTGCCTTTTTCTGTCATAATATTTCCATAAGTGGGAAACCTATTCTAATTTAATGTTGTTCTAAGGGATGCATAGTTCAGTCTTCTAAGTCTTTGGGAATAGGGCCATCTCAAAAAATGGCAACAGAACACTTGCTTCATTGTGATAAATGTTAGCCAAAGCTGGTTAGCCTGTGCATGTTTTATTTAGAAAAAGGGGACACAAAAAAGAGAAAATCAGCCTCGCTACCTACATCAATGGAAAAAGAGGTGGATAATTATCAAGGAAGGCTATATAATGAAGGAACAACCCAATTCACTTTTGGGTTGGTAGTTAGAAGAGAAAAAGTGCAACCAAGGGTTATTTATGTCTTAGAGGCATAAAGTTGCTTTCTTCTTTCAGATGAAATGTAATCAGACCCCACTAGTTTCCACTTTGAAGTCTTTCTGAAATCTGTAAGATTACAGGATTGAATTTATCTCTGTTCCTAGTCAACAATCCTCTTTATATAATAGGGAGGGGGTGTATGTGTGTGAAAAGAAAAGAAAAGAAAAAACAAACAAATGCACAATTGGGTTTTCAAACATCTGTACAAAAAGGATTTATAGACACATTCCTAAGCACAGCCAATGCTCCTAACTAACAATAGATAGATAGATAGATAGATAGATAGATAGATAGATAGATAGATAGATAGATAGATAGATAGATAGATGATAGATAAAATATACAACTAAAACTCAAGCATCTCATAAAACTCAAGAATCCAACAAGCTCCAAACAACAATCCAACAATATTATTGTGCAGAAAATCATGTATTTTCCATTGTATTTTCCCAATCACTATGTGAATGACAAAGGAATCCTGTGTCATTTTCTTCTTGGGAATAACTTCGAAACCTTTTCTTCCAAGTGTATATATATCAGTGCTTTTTAAAAGATCAGCACTTGGGATCATCTTATCTATAAAAGTGCACTAAGTCCAATGTGAACAAACAATTCAGGAGTTTATAAGTACAGCTCAACTACTAAAAATATCCACATTGTTTTACTGGGAGCTTTTATCCAGGACATTATGTTTCCACTATCATGGGAAATGAAAATGAGCCAACAACAGATGGCAAAAGGAGTGAGGCTAAATACCCATCCAGACATGCTTTATCTACAGCACTGTCTTTATTTTCCTGAGACTAATACAGCCATCAGACATTACCCAGAGACAAACATCAATGATTTCAGAGTCTACTTTTATGGGCTTCACTATAAGTCTGCAGATTCCTTATCTAAAGTTAACTGAAGAAAAGGAAGCAGAGGGTACTGCTATGAAAAAGAAAGGGATCCAAAATACTACACAGCTTGTTCAAATGTGGAAAAAGGAATCCAAAATTCGAAAGAAAGGAGGAAACAAAATAAGAAATGGCCACATCACCTACATGAAACTCAGAATGGAAGCCTAATGGAGAAGACTAAACTAACCTCTCTCTCTCTCTCTCTCTCTCTCTCTCTCTCTCTCTCACACACACACACACACACACACACACACACACACACACAAACACCATTGACATATTATTTTTAGCTCATTATGTTTTTAGTTTCATTTTCATTTTGGTTCCTGCTCAAATGCCCCTAGGGTTTCCATGGAAACTCCATTTCCCTCAAAGCCCTTAGCCCTGAGCATCACTGGGTCTCCAAGGGATGATTAAGAAAATTGAAGGTCCAGAGGAAAAGAAGATTGCTTGACCAATCTCCTGGAAAGATTCCTTACTCATCTGAGTCATAATGGATGTGACAGCATTTGGAGGATTTAAGAAATGTTCATCATAAAGAGATTAATCCAACAGAGAGTGATTCTCCCTTCCCTCCTATTCCATCACCAAATATTTAGTTCCAAGAGGAGAGAAAGGGAAGGTTGGCAGAGGTTTCAGTTTGTTGAATGTGACTTTTGAGTAGCCAACTAGAAATCCTAGGACAAGGTCCAAAACTAAATATTTTGCATGTATTAATTAATGATAGGTTACACGATCACATTCAAGTCATTTTCCTCTGTCACATTAAAAAAGACAACTTGGTAAAAACTTGGGAGAACTCTTAAGATGGCACTTACAGCTTTGGCAAGTTATTGAAACCTTTGGGAGACTTGTACACTGTTGCAAAGATATGAAACTAAGCAATGTTGCAGCTCACTGGGAAAGCTGATAATCAAACAGACAGAAAGAAGGCTAACAGCAATATAAAGAGATTTGGATTTAAAGCTGACTGTTTATTCATATAAATTCCTTCTCAGAGCCAGTTTGACAAAACTAGAAGAATGAGGGTGAGAAGGGGGTTGAATGGAAGTGGAGGTTGGGTTTCCCTCATCCCTAGCAGTCCAGTAGCCCAATCTGAGAAGTAACCTGCTCTTCTTGAAATTCTTCTTACTTGGAACTCATATAAACAGCAAGATAAAAGGTAAAGGTAAAGGTTCCCCCGCACATGCATGCTAGTCGTTTCCGACTCTAGGGGCCGGTGCTCATCTCCGTTTCAAAGCCGAAGAGCCAGCGCTTGTCCGAGGACGTCTCCGTGGTCATGTGGTCATGACTGGAGCCAGCGCTTGTCCGAGGACGTCTCCGTGGTCATGTGGTCATGACTGGATGCCAAAGGCACACAGAACACTGTTACCTTCCCACCGTAGTGGTCCCTATTTTTCTACTTGCATTTTGACGTGCTTTCGAACTGCTAGGTTGGCAGAAGCTGGGACGAGTAACAGGCGCTCACTCTGCTACACGGCACTCAGGATTCGACCCGCCAAACTGCCGACCTTCTGATCGACAAGCTCAGCGTCCTAACCCACTGAGCCACCGCATCCCTAAAACAGCAAGATAGTGGAACATATAATCTGACAATTTTTACAACTAGTATATTTAAAATCTTCTTCTACTAAGGCTACTTTTGGCCTGCAAGTAGAAATGAAAATATGAGAAAACAGTGGAGGAATATGTTAGCATTTCTTTTCGTATGCATTATTGTCTGGTATACGTTTATTTCTTAGAGTAATGAAGTTTCAGGCATTGCAATAATGGAAATCATGTGACTTCCCATTCAAGTTATATTACAATGCTTATGCATGTTGACCTCTAGTCAGGAGCAGAAGCAGGGAGTAGGAAGACTGGTGAATGTATATTTACTGTCTAATACAACATCCTATAACACTCCATAAATGTTGGGTGACTTAAATGAAGAAAAGGAAGCCAACAAAATGTTTGCCATTATTGCTCACTAGCAGAAATTAGTTGGGGTATAACTACTTTCCATTTAAGCTGAATGATTTACTATATTATTCATTTAGTATAGTATAGTATAGTATAGTATAGTATAGTATAGTATAGTATAGTATAGTATAGTATAGTATAGTATAGTATAGTATAGTAAAGGTAAAAGTTCCCCCGCACATGCGTGCCAGTCGTTTCGACTCTAGGGGCCAGTGCTCATCTCCATGTCAAAGCCGAAGAGCCAGCGCTCATGTGGCCAGCATGACTAGATGGCAAAGGTGCACGGAACGCTGTTACCTTCCCACTGCAGTGGTCCCTATTTTTCTACTTGCATTTTTATGTGCTTTCGAACTGCTAGGTTGGCAGAAGCTGGGACGAGTAACAGGCGCTCACTCTGTTACGCGGCACTCGGGATTCGACCCGCCAAACTGCCGACCTTCTGATCAACAAGCTCAGTGTCCTAACCCACTGAGCCACCGCGTCCCTTATAGTATAGTACAGTATAGTATATATACTATAATATGATATAGCATATAATATAATATAGTATTCATTTACTATATTATTCATTCTTCTTGAGGAAAATATTAGAGGGCAGAGCTTGCACCGGGATGTCAATCATTTTTGTTATAACTCTAACCCTGCTATGGATGCCCCTGCAGGAATATAATACCTATTTCTACAATCAGATAAAGTCTGTAATGATATGGGAATTCTATATATTGAATCCAGTTCTCCTGATCAACCTCCATGCATAGTGAATATCAAAATCTTCAAAGATTTTGTTGATGAAACCATATGACTTTTTATCACATGAAAAGCTGTATATGTGGTATGAATAAGACATTTAAAAGAACATCAGTGAGCTATGAAGCCTCTTGATCCCACAATCGGGGGGGGGGAGAAACACCTATTCATACACTTATTTTAGTGTTCCCATGAATCCACAGTGTTCATCTAGGACATTTTTATGATCTAGCTAGGATTTTAGAGACAAGTGGCATGCACGATATGAAGACTTCCACGGAAATTACTCAGGTTGCTTTTGGAATTGGATCAAAAGACTTTGAAACTTTCTCCTGTCTTCACTTGATGGCATGGCTGCTATGATATTTACATTAGGTAGACTCTTCTCTGGAAGGTGATTGCTCACAGCAGTAATTCTACACACATAGGCTTAGATCAGTCCCTGTGTGTGCAAACAGCCCTGTCCTCGTGCATTCCAGGTTGGACTCCAAAATGGTGCTTGCAGACATTCCTTCTGCTCCTTCTGCATTAATTCCATTACTAAACACCTGCAGAAATTCAATAACAGTTTCTAAGCCAAGTCCCTTGGAAATGGTTTTAAAGGAGAACATAATTTGCCATCCTGCTATCAGGAATCACATTATACACCTGCCAAGTTTTGCTTTTGGTTGGAGGACAGGAAGGAAAGAACACTCTCTTTTCTAACTCATAACAATAAAAAAAATACTGTGTCAAGAGGGGCAAGTTAAGGAGACAAAAATTACATACTTTTTAAAGTTTACTGCCACGGAGTCCATTAAATGTTATAAGTTTCTAGATTAATATTTTCTTAATATTATTAAAAGCCTATTTTAGATTTCAAATATTTACACGAGAGCATGACAGAAAAGCAACGACTCAGACATGTTCCAAAAGATCCATTAAAATAGAAAGATGACTCATACCGATATACACTTTGCCATTCCATCGAGTTCTCAGGGTTTCTAATCTGATAAATGCTGAAACGCATTCCAAAGTGAAGTTTCAAAGGATGAAATAATTGTGTTTTTTTACCCAAATTTCTTACTTTCACTCACCTTTTATGTAAATATCTGCTTCTTTGTGGAGCCAAGGTTCCTGCGGAAAAATCTCTCATCATACCGAAAACTGGGTGGAGTGTAACTTCAGACAAAGGGTCAAATGGCTCCATTGCTGCCTTTCCTTTCCAGGTTGATATGCAAAAGACCATTTGGGATCCTTTGTGCCAGAAACCCATTACCGATGCTACAAATCGTGCATAGCCACGATTATTCTTCAAGAGCAGCAAACCCTGATTAGTACATCTTTTTTTTAAAAAAAAATCAAAACAATGGAAAGTAAAATATAGCACTTTTTAAAATTCTGCATCTATTGAAAAGGAAGGCTTGGTATCCTGTTATCGCTACTTCTGATATATAAGTTTCATTGAGATCTCATTGCCTCAGCCTATCAAAAACACTGGAGAAGAGCCTAATGCTGGGAAAGATTGAGGGCAATAGAAGAAGGGGACGACAGAGAATGAGGTGGCTGGATGGAGTCACTGAAGCAGTAGGCGTGAGCTTAGATGGACTCCAGAAGATGGTAGAGGACAGGAAGGCCTGGAGGAACGTTGTCCATGGGGTCGCAATGGGTCGGACACGACTTCGCAACTAACAACAACAATCAGAAACAAGCTGAAAATATGGGAAAGTGTTGGCACAGAAAATGACTGGGGTATCTTGTTCCTCTTCTGAGAAGAAAAGTAGCATTCCAGAATGTTATGATTCATCATACCACAGATTTTTTTCATTCCCTTCTGCCACCATGTGTATCTTTTCTGCCATGATTTCTGCTCCTGTATGCGTGAGGTTGTGGCAGCCATGAGCAGGAAGTGCTCAAATGTTAATTCTCAAGTTCCAAATGCTTATCTGGAATAGCAACAGGAACAATAGCAAAGGCAAGCTAGCAAAGTTCAGTTCAATCGTTTTTATTTGATCAATGACCAGCAAAATTTAAAGGAAACAAATAAAGTGTGAAACAAATAATTACTGATTTAGTGGCGCAACAAACCAAAGAAGGGATAGAATCAAGATCAAGTGAAGTACTAATACCACTCTACAATGCCTTGGTAAGGCCACACCTGGAATACTGCATCCAGTTTTGGTCACCACGATGTAAAAAAGATGTCGAGACTCTAGAAAGGGTACAGAGAAGAGCAACAAAGATGATTGGGGGACTGGAGGCTAAAACATATAGGGAACGGTTGCTGGAATTGGATATGTGTAGTTTAATGAAGAGAAGGGTGAGGGGTGACATGATAGCAGTGTTCCAATATCTCAGGGGCTACCACAAAGAAGAGGGAGTCGAGCTATTCTCCAAAGCACCTGAAAGCAGGACAAGAAGCAACGGATGGAAACTAGTCAAGGAGAGAAGCAACCTAGAACTAAGGAGAAACTTCCTGACAGTTAGAAAAATTAACCAGTGGAACAACCTGCCTCCAGAAGTGGTGAATGCTCCAACACTGGAAGTTTTTAAGAAGAGACTGAACAGCCATTTGTCCGAGGTGGTATAGGGTTTCCTGCCTGAGCAGGGGGTTGGGCTAGATGACCTCCAAGGTCTCTTCCAACTTTTATTTTTATTATTATTATTATTATTATTATTATTATTATTATTATTATTATTATTATTATTATTATTATTATACAAAAACAGAGAGAATAGAGTGATGAGCAGATTCTGAAAAAGGTAAGTTATGCAAAAGAAATCTGCAAATATCATGCTATGTTCTTTAAACCTTCACTGTTCAATTATTTCAATGCACTGTTTCCAAAGTTTTTGTACGTATTTGAGATATATATTTCTAACTGTAACCTTTCTTTAATAGCCAAGCTTAATCTATTTTCTACTGCAGTGTCCCTACTTAGGGGGATAACTGAATTTCTAATGTACTACTATTCTTTTCTCCTTCTTCCTTTTACTAGCAGAATGGCTTGAATTTAGGATGTACAAATCTAAATCTAAATCCAGCCAATTCAGCTTAGCACGTGCTCAAATCATACGCTTGTTCCCCATATCAAATGTCTACATTAAAAACAACTAAAGAATTTTACATTTATTTTTGTCCAGAAATGAATCCGTTTTTGGAATGCAGATTTCACAAACGTGCATTTTTGCATAGAGCTTTTGTATACTATCAAGTAATGTTTTCCTATGACTTTTTGTGTAATGCATGCTTTTTTCCCCCTGTGCTGTCTCCCCCCCCCTAAAAATTGCACCACAGAATACCAACAAGGGCAAATCGTGGATTTCACATATACAGTATAGTGATCCGAGAAATGCAAAAATACAAATTAGTTCAGATTGCTTTAAAACACAATATTTTCCTATATCCCTAGGCTGGGTGTATCTCTCGTAAATGTCTTGTCGTTTTATTGTGCATCTAGCACTAAATATACCGTAGCTCTCTTTAATTGAGGGAAACAACACCCTAAGTATATGCTCATCTGTCTTCTGATTAACTTTCAAGAATTACTCAAATATGGCTGCATATAATTGTACCTCTCAAATTAGGATACTCATCATGTCCCACTATATTAATCTTAAGGATTAATTTCAAATGTAGATTCTAAGGCAACGAAGTCACACTAACCCTCTAAGTTATCACTGCTGTTTTCCTTGGCAATGAACGAGCTACAGTGATAAATACACACACTGCTCAGGAAGACAAGTTGGACAGGACCAGGAGCCACCTGCAGTTTATAGCATTGCAGTCACTGTCAAGGGCAATTCAGCAAGTCCTATGGGGTCTTTTGCACAGCTGTAGACATGACAGCTGCAGAACTTTCGCCAACAAGAGCGTTCCAAGGCTCCAGTCCGAGACACTCACCCCTCCCAAACACCCCTTTTATTCCTCCATCCCATATGTAACCTTCAGCCCTTACTTGGAGCAGACAATCTGACACTAATAATAGTAGTCACTCAGAAAAGGTAACCTCTATCATGCTAACCATTTCTGAAAACTAAAATGCTTAGGATATGATTTGAATTAAAATCCACATTGTTTCACCTGTCTTGCTTGACAAATTTTCTTCACCTACACTCATATGGACGCACAAACTTGCAATCAGACCAGACCGATGAATGCTGACCTCTTCAAAGGTCAATATGCTGTCAAATATCCCTATTTTCCAGAAGTTTCAATCTTGATTTTAATTGTTTTCATACAGAAATGGAGAATCTGCTACTTCTGCTACTTTTATTCTTTTCTCAAGGACTGACCACCAGTTGTGAATGAAAGATTAAAATAAGGTGTGATGTGTGGTGCACGTATACGTAAACTGTATGTGCTTATAACAAATTAGTAATGGAAAGAAAAATTCCATCTATTATTCCAGCAATTTTTTTAAAAAAAACCCATAGGTAATATGAAGTAGATTTTTCTTCTATCTTCTCAAACTCTGCAATATCAAATTAAATCCATGTATTAAAGAATGCCAAAACTGTGTAACAACGCCAAAATTGTTTTGTCTGTTTTATATACGATATCACAGATTTTGGATTTTGGTATTTTAACAAGATTTTAGCATTATGGGGCCTTGAGACCCTCATGCAAAATCACCTCGTGGAGCCCATTATAGGGGAGCAGTATGGGTTCTCAAACAAAACAGACAAAAAAAAACTTAACATATCTAAAGGAACCCATGTCATAAACCTGTATTTTGAAGTTGTGATAGCACTGGTATTCAGTCTGAATTTGTAATTTATAATTGGCCTGTAATTGGTGATAGAGTAGGAATAGTGCCATGGTGGTAAATATTAGAGCTAGGGTTACTTTGAATTTTATTCACTGTTTATGTATTTATTTAACATAAAATGACTAAATAATTTATATTATTTGGATAATTAAATGTTTAACACATTTGTAAAATAAGGTGGAGATAATACAGTATGTGGTCCAACAAGCATTATTAACATTTCTTCGGATGAAATAAATATATCTTAAAGGAGGCATGGGTAACTTTGGGCCTGAAGGTCTATGAAGACTAGATGCAAATCCAGTTACACACACTTCACAAAAAAACCATACGGTAAACACCTGTTCATATATAATAATGCAGCCTTTTGTGTCATAGCAGGAGTCTATGAAAGTTGTTTCTCCAGCTGAAGTCATAGCTTCTATTTACTGTAAGAGACAAAATTGTTAACAAAGAAAATTTTCCACAATCTTGCTTAGAAGTTATTAGTTGCTCAGTATGGGAAAACTTTGACTGAATATCTAGTTTTCCCATTCTAATAATATGAACAGCATAAAGCACGATATGAATAATTTCCTACTGTCAGTGATGCAGTAGTGAAAATTCAGTATGTTCTCCATCAGTCTACTAGTTAATTATCTTGCAGGGAAAAGATTGTTGGCTTCTTGTAATATGCATGAAGAGTCATTGGGCATAAGGGAGAAACAACTACAGTTAGACTTCCTTTCCATTGCAGTGATGATGTTTACTACTTCTGCCTTTGTGAAATGCAAATCTGTAGCAAACAAAAAAAAAAAACTTACTTATTTCTACCAAGTTTCATACTGAGTCACTGAAAATTTCTTGTTCCAACATGAGAGTTTGCTGAAGTGACCAGTACTCTGTAGTATATTTTTGTGACTTTCACTTATCCTTCTGAAAAATCCCCATCCAATTTGTTTGGATCATTTGGAAAGCTGTATAAAACTCAGCCTGAGAGAACTACGTCTCCAACAAAAATGTAACAAACATCAAGGACACCACTTGAAAATTGACGGATGAGACAGTGTCACAAATAACAATTTTATGTTTTTAAAAACATATACTGTCTTTCTATAAAGAAGAGGTTATGTCAGAATTAAATCTATGCAACCGAAACAAATTTGCTATTCAATAATCATATATTTTATAACCTATGTCCTATGTGTTCTGTTACAATAGCCACCTCCTTATCCCTACAGCAACAATACTTTCAGAAAAACCACAAAGTGCATTTTACAGGCAATTTCCATATGATATACAGTATGATTGCAAAAATATTACATTTGCATGTGTAATAAAAAGCATTATGGACTCACTGGGAATTTTTCATAAATAAAAGCTGTGGGATTAAACAGCTCTGGCATCCATGGGATTTGTGATTTCAGAAAAAAGAAACCTCTGGCTAGTCCTATTATGACAACAGCTCTTTTTAAAAAGAAAAGATTATGAGTGTTCCCTCAAAGTACCACTGAATTAATTTCATTCCAATAAGATTTAATTACTGGGAGCATCTAATTATATTCAGAAAAGAGTCTATATTTAATTCAGTCAAGAATGTCCCTAAGGATCCAGTACAAGCATTCATCAAAACGCTTAATGTAGAATCTGTATTATCTTCAGCTAGAGCTGATTGTTTTTATTGGGAGAACAGTCAGTTTAGGGCTGTCATATTTTCACGAACACTGTGCCTATGTTTTAAGCAGCAGTTTAAAATACAAAAAAAAAACCCCAAACAGGTGGACTTTTTCCTAGTATGCACAGCTGGGGAGGGGGAAGTCATCCCATTGGAAAACTCCAACCTGGGTAATTTTGATTTTCAATGAAGAAGATTACTTCAAAGAAGATGTTTTTGAAATTTCCTGCATGAGGCTGAAGCTCAGACTTACTTCAAAATAAAAGGGGAAAAATTAAGAATATTCTCTGGCTGACTGGATATGCTGCACTCTAGGGAGAAGATAAGGGTGGCTAGAAAGTGTAATTAAGTCTGAGGGAACAATCTTTGGATGGGCCTGATAGTCACTGAAATCAACTTGATTTACTTATCATTGCTTTATTTTACTTCTAATAAAGGGCCTTTTTTCTGAAAATAATGTATTTTCAAACAAAAAAAAGGCTCAAAAGTTCCAGATGAGGCTTTTTAAATTCAAAACAATAATTTATTTTCATAAACTGTTTAAACTATTCCAGTCTTTGCGTACAGTATTTTACTCTCAGAAACTGCTTGAATCCTTACTTAAGCCAAAATCTACTTTATTTCCAGAATTTTATTGTTCCACTAAGCCCCCATAGTAATCCAAGCAAAACGAGATTCCTTTCCTTTATTTTGTAGGGTTTAGGACATTTATAAAGCAAAGTCGAAAAAGAAACACATATAACTTGTGCAAAATATGTCTCTATGACTTCCCAATATCCCTTGAGGGGATTCAGGATATAAAGAGATATATAGGTCAAGGGTAGGACAAATGTGGGGAAAGACATTAAAATTCTCCAGAGCACTATGGACTTGGACCAGTTCATAAAGCCCAGTCACAGGCCAATGAATTCAGAACTAGTTTGTCAGGTTCCTTTAGAGCAGCCCAATTTACCCGTTGCTATGAATGCAAAAGGCAGAATGTATTCAGACAGTGAAATAACAAAGAGATGTCCATGAAGTTGCACAAAAAGTAATAACTCATCCATTGCATTAGAAAACAAGGCATAAATGCAAAACAAAGGCCAGTATTAACAAAGTAAATCTGGTGAATTAAACAAATATAAAGATTGCTTTGGGTTAGGAGAAAGTGTTCACACACTGCCAAACTCTGCTTCAGCTTCAGATAGCTCTTATTCATAATTTTGATGCATGGTTCTTTTGGTTTGAGCTTCGGCAAAGACTGCCTAAAGACTGCTCGTAATGCCAAATATTCTTTCGGCACCAGTGATTGTCTAGTTTTTGTTGGAACATCTCTAAGAGACAGTACGTATGCTGGAGAGGAGAAACAAAAAGCTGCACATTAGACTGTATGTATCACATCCTGATTTCTGAATCCTGATTTGTTGAAAAAGTCAGGACAAAGCAAAGACATAACCAAAAATCTATCAAGCCCAAGAGATTACACTATAGCTGGGCTGTTTGGAATCATGCAAAATGAGAAACGCGATCAGAATATTTAAAATGAGGATGAAGCTGTTGTTTGAGGTTTGTTCCACCCACCTCTGGGTGGAATCCAACCTTTAATTGAACCTTTGCTTTTTTTAAAGTTTCATCTTTATTTTCATTCTCTAATTCCCCCCACCCCCTTCTTATTTGTTTCTTGCACCTTCTTCCTAGTGGTACGGTTCCAAGCTCATCGAATATTCATTAAACATGAATCTTCATTTTGAAGCTGGCATGTGGACTAGGCCAAGATGAGTTTCATGAATACCCCTTTACCCTCAGTTCAGAAGAAACAAAATCCAAACCACAGAACAAATTATTTTCAAGTTCTGCATATTTCATCCACAAATATAAGGAATAGTTACGTCATTTTTCAAATGTCATCCAGAATGAAAGTAACTTAGGTAAGGAATAATACTTAAAGCTTACTTATTGAATAAAATTTAATGTGCAATGGATTTAAATAAAATTGTATTAAGACCCCAGAGAAATGGGAAAACAAGGGGAATAGTTCCTCAATTGGCAGCAATGGTAACAACTGGCACACTTGCAAGCACAACCTCTTGTGCCTTTTTTCAAGATCAACAGTCTCACATCTGGATAATTACAGGTAGTCCTAGATTTATGACCACAGCTGAGCCCAAAATTTATGTTGCTAGGCAAGACAGCTGTTAAATGAGTTTTGCCCCATTTTACAACCCTTCTTGCCATAGTTGTAAAGTGAATCACTGCAGTTGTTATATAAAGAATATAAATAATACAATTTCCTTAGTCTAAATTCCCATCCCTTAAGAATCACATCATCCAGCCCACCAAATTTGGGAGCATGAACTTAACAGCACTAGGGTTGGATATTACAAGGAGGGAGGGAGGGAGGAAGTCGAACTGCTTTTTATGAAGACATGTAGCTCCTATGAAGTGATCAAAGGCAAATATCAAAGGCTAACTGATATTCTGTGGTTTCCACTGTAGCTTCAACTATAAAGGTGAGATACAAACAACAAGCAAGTTAGAAAGGGTACAGAGTAGAGCAACAAAGATGATTGGGGGACTGGAGGCTAAAACATATAAGGAACAGTTGCTGGAATTGGGTATGTGTAGTTTAACGAAGAGAAGGGTGAGGGGGGACATGATAGCAGTGTTCCAATATCTCAGGGGCTGCCACAAAGAAGAGGGAGTCAAGCTATTCTCCAAAGCACCCGAAGGCAGGACAAGAAGCAACGGATGGAAACTAGTCAAGGAGAGAAGCAACCTAGAACTAAGGAGAAACTTCCTGACAGTTAGAACAATTAACCAGTGGAACAACCTGCCTCCAGAGGTGGTGAATGCTGCAACACTGGAGGTTTTTAAGAAGAGACTGGACAGCCATTTGTCTGAAATGGTATAGGGTTTCCTGCCTGAGCAGGGGGTTGGACTAGATGACCTCCAAGGTCCTTTCCAACTTATTATTATTATTATTATTATTATTATTATTATTATTATTATTATTATTATTATTATTATTATATTATTGTTGTTGTTGTTGTTATTATTATTATTATTATTATTATTATTATTATTGTTGCTGTTGTTGTTGTTGTTATTATTATTATTGTTGTTGTTGTTGTTGTTATTGTTATATAAAATAACTTTGGGGAAAGATCCAAGTGTCCCTCCTTTGACTGGAATTATAATAGCAGCGGGAGCAATCAAAGAAGGTAACTCCCCTTTGATGAGTGTTGTATGAAGAGAATTACCTCATAATTGTTTCATGATTGCATTTCAGATAGCTATAAAAATGTGCATAATGATATGTAAAGAGGATGCATGATCGAACAGTAAGCTATTTGATATGTACCAATTAGCTATGCTATGTCTCTGGTATGAGGGTTTTTTTTCCTTTCTAATCCACAACCCTACAAAAGATAACATAGCAGCAGATTCACACCAAGCTGTCAGGAAGCAGGTGAGAGGCCATCTACATGATCATCTTGAGGGCTCATTAAACAGCTGCAACATATAAAGCCCCATTAAATTCAGCAGGCGGGACATTCCACTGTTGCACAGGTTTCCTGCAGGATGGCCAGAGCTAAATGTGGATCTCCACAACAGGAAGTAAAAAGAAAGTTCAACCTCAGATGAAATGAGTGATGAAATGAAAGAGGATTATATTGTAATAGTGAAGACTGGGTTCCAAAAAACATCAGTTTATATATTCATGGGTAAGAAAAAGTCATGCAGCTGAACCTAGTTAACCAATATTCCATTTAATGTGTCTAGTCATCTAATCCTTTAACTCTTATTCAAAACATTTTTTTCTTTTTTTATACATTATAATTTCCCTAAATTCAAACACATTTAATTATCTAAAACATTTCCTTCATCTAAGTCATTTCAACAGTATTATATTACTTATATCAAGAAATAAAATAAAGGGGGGGAAAAGCATACAGTATTTAAGGAATTCATCCCTCTTAGAATGACATATGTATTCCAAATCTTTTCTGTTTCTTTAACCATACTCCCTTTTTCTTTCCATTAATAATAAATTAATAAAGACTGATATGTAAAATTTAAATCCAGGGAGAAAACAGTTGGAGGAATATAACTGCAAGTGGCATTTAATAAAAATACCTACCACCTAGTGTACACAGAATGACAACATAAAGGGAAGCATTTTCCAGGTTAATTTCACATTAAGATTTATCACAATGAGATTGGAATGGATGAAACAAAAATAAAAGAAAAACTGTGGCTTATTTTGTAATAGTCTTAAGAGCATGAAAAAAAGTTTTCAATGATTTCTTCAATTCATATCAAAAGGAATAAAATAATGCAGAAATGGCAAATTATTTGATTGAGGACATCTGGATTCATTCATCAAGTCAACCATAAAGATCATATAGTTGGATTTGCTATTTCTGGTTTTTAAAAACTAATTTCTATGTTTCTTATAAGACCAAAATGAAAGAGAATCCGAGATAGCTGGAAAAAAATAGAAAGCAAGTATGATCTATAATCAAATAAATCTGTTTTCTGAATAACATACTTGGTTTTCTGTTTGTCTATTGCATAATCAGCAAATGGAGTAGCTAAGAAAATTCCTTATTTGGTGTAAATCAAAATTACAAGTTTAAATGAAAAAAATCCAAATTGAGATTTGTGCTTAGTTTAATTCACCTGAACAAATAAGATATATCTATATTATAATTTAAAATATGTTTATATCTGTTGACAAGCTTGTCTTCTCACAACATTCAGAATTTTAGATATAAAATATTTACCTCTCCCAAAACACAGCTATTAGGAATTTTTGGAAAGGAAAAAAAAATACTAAAAGAGTCTGAAAAATTAAAACAAAAAAACCCCCACAAAAATGAATGTTTAATTTTAATTATCTGCCACTGTTACACAAGTAAAAGGATGAAAAGGTAGACGCTCTGATTTTAGCTTACAGCCATGAAGGAAAACTGCAACTGCTGTGTAATTCAGAAATTACTGTACAAAATTTGTAACTTACAAATTTGGTTTAAAGGTATTGCTTTACAATTTTCAGGTTCCCGCTGTGAGACAATTGTAACTGATCAGCTTTTTGGTTACCCAAATCAAGCGGTTTTCTAATAAAACCAGTGCAGGCTTTTCTGACTATTTAAGGCTGCCAGAAAGCTACCAAACAAAACCTGTTCACTTCTGTAATAGTCTATCATAGGGGTATCAAACTGCCGGCCTGTGGCCGGATGCTTCATAGCAAAACCCAGCTTTTCCCAGCTTTTCATTTCGACCCCAAACCACCCCAGTGATGCCCTCGACGTGATGTCCCGCTGCCTGGAGGCGGTCCGGGTCTGGATGGGGAGGAACAGGCTTCGACTCAACCCTGACAAGACTGAGTGGCTGTTCGTGCCGGCATCCCGGGAAATTCCGATTATCCCATCTCTGGCCATGGGGGGTGAGCTATTACCCCCCGTAGATAGGGGTCCTTCTAGATTCACAGCTCTCTTTAGAAGAGCATATTGGAGCTGTGACTAGGGGGGCCTTTGCCCAGGTTTGCCTGGTGCGCCAGTTGCGACCCTATCTAGACCGGGATGCCTTGCGTACAGTCACTCATGCGCTCGTGACTTCTCGTCTAGACTACTGTAATGCTCTCTACATGAGGCTGCCCTTGAAGTCCACTCGGAGACTCCAACTGGTGCAGAATGCTGCCGCACGAGTTGTGCTGGGGGTTTCCCGATGCTCCCATGTTACACCTTTGCTCCACGAGCTGCATTGGCTGCCGGTTGCCCTCCGGGTGAGGTTCAAGGTGTTAGTGATGACTTACAAAGCCCTTCATGGCATGGGTCCGGATTACCTACGGCAACACCTGCGGCCGGCGTCAACTTCCCTCCGTCCAGTGCGCTCCCACAGAGAGGGCCCCCTCAGGGTGCCTCCGATCAAAGAATGTCGATTGGTGGCCCCCAGGGGGAGAGCGTTCTCTGTGGGCACGCCAGACCTATGGAACCACTTGCCGGTTGAGCTCCGGACGGCCCTTGACCTTCGCTCCTTCCGGTGCGATCTCAAAACCTTCCTTTTTGAACAAGCTGGCCTGGCCTGATGGGATGGGGTTGGGTTTTATAAATCGGTTTTAACTTTTTAATGTGTACTAATTTATTTACGGGCATTGCTGTTTAATTACTTTTTAATTTTTGTATTCTGTTTTTTATTATGTATTGCCCTGTTCACCGCCCTGAGTCCTTCGGGAGAAGGGCGGTATACAAATTAAATTAATAAATAAAAAAAAACCACACCAACCCCATTGCCAGCAATGGCAAAAAAGTTGCAATACGTTGTGACATGTCATGTGACATCGGAAGTTTGACACCCCTGGTCTATATCCTACACAGAAAACCAGCAGACGATCAAAATGTGCCCGATATAGAAATGTATCATCGGTGCTCCTCTTAGGGACAAGGAAAGCTTGCTTCTGTCCCGTTAGTCAAAAACAGAAAAATACTCTTTCCACATATGTAAAATGAGCTTGATTCAGAAGATCAGATACTTTCCCTATGCCTCCCCATCTTATACTCAGATGTTCCTTTATCTCTCTCTCTCTTCCTTTGTAGCCAGAACAAAATTAAAAGGTTTCATTTTCCTTTTCTGACGTTAATCATTCTACATGACATCCCAAGAGAGGAAATCATGATGTGCTTAAACTATGTTTGCGAACCCCAAACCAACCACATATTAGACCCAGGTTTGTTCTCAATCCATCCTGAAACCAATACCTGAGTTCAGATGTTATGGGATACTGGAGGTACTTCAATATTAATATGACATGAAAGTAGGACTCACCACTTCTCATTTTCCATAATGGAAAACCATGGTTAACTTTGCTCTTCTCTTTTTTGCATGTGAAAAGAAAAACGATATTTTGAGATATTCCCATGAGTTTGCGTGTGTGTGTGTGTGTGTGTGTGTGTGTGTATTTATTTATTTATTTATTTATTTATTTATTATATTTTTATACCGCCCTTCTCCCGAAGGACTCAGGGCGGTGTACAGGGCAATAAATATAAAAACAGAATACAAAAGTTAAAAAACGATTAAATATAATGCCCAAATTTAAAACGATAATTAAAAACATATTAAAACCCCTGCCCTAACCCATCAAACCAGGTCGGATTGCTCAAATAAATACATTTTTAGATCGCGCCGGAAGGAGCGAAGGTCGGGGGCCATCCGGAGCTCAACCGGCAAGTGGTTCCACAGGTCTGGCGTGCCCACAGAGAACGCCCTCCCCCTGGGGGCCACCAATCGGCATTCTTTGATCGGAGGCACCCTGAGGAGGCCCTCTCTGTGGGAGCGCACTGGACGGAGGGAAGTTGACGCCGGCCGCAGGTGTTGCCGTAGGTAATCTGGACCCATGCCATGTAGGGCTTTGTAAGTCATTACCAACACCTTGAATCTTGAATTTGTATTTGTGTATTTGTTCTCACCTTTATTATTTTTACAAATAAGGCAGCAAACATATCCAGCACACCTTCCTCCTCCTATTTTCCCCACAACAACAAACCTACGAGGAAGGTGGGGCTGAAAAAAAGTTATAGGCCAAAGGTCACCCAGCTGGCTAAGCTAAGGTGGGACTTGAGCTACTTAATTGAAATAATTTTTGTTTTTCTATCAACAGTCTTGTATTATTTTTACTAATATAGGCTGTATGATTGCACAATGAAACATGTGGTTCCTGCCTTTATTAAAATAATAGTTAACATTAAGTGTTTCTCCAACACTATTTTGGTAATTGTACAACTGGAAGGAAATAACCATTCTTCCTTTCCCTCAGAAAATGAGCTGAAGCTGAGGGGACATTAGTTTGCCTAACACTACCTAGAAAATTTAGAGAAGTGATAAAATGTAAACTATGGATTTCCTAAGTTGTAAATATTTTAGTGATATTTATATTTACATTAATTACATTAATATGTAATTAAATACATTTAATTGCATGTATTTAATTACATTAGATATTTATTACTATGCAGAGGACTAAACGTTGTCTTCAAAATTTTAGTTACAGTCCTTATAAAAAAGATGAGATCCAAGTGGAAATAATCTAGAACATAAAACATCCTTTTGACTGTTCACACTTTTTTACATTTGTCTTGAATCAAACATATTAATTGAAATGAATGCAGAGTACCACAATGTTATTATTTTGAAGCAGACTATGCCTCACTGGACCCCCAACCTGTATTAAACTCTTAATACCCCCCAAAATACCAGGTGCACTGAATAAGAATATTGATGGTTCTCCCCACACATATTTGGAGGACTCCAAGTTTAGATAACCTGCTTCAAAGTAATTCTACTCTGAACGTTTATATTTAAAATATGAATATTTTTTTCTCATACATTTGCACATTTGGTTCTTTGTTATCCATAACATGTGTAATTTGTCTTTGTTATGCTCTCCAGACGAATGAAAACATTTTGAATGCATAATGTGTTTTTAGCCAAAAAGTTAGAGGGACTGGACCGCACTGTGAAAACATGGTCCTTTTAGTTGGTCTGCCAGGTGAATATCCAAAGTTCTCCCAACTCTATGAAGAACAAGTCCAATCCAAATGCTTCACACAACTATAACTGCACTGCTCTATTCAACTAACATCAACAATTACATCAGAAAGAATGTGTTTACCTTGGGTCTATGCCACAGAAACAGCGCCCAAAATGATGCTGAACATATGTCTGCCAGTGCCGTTTATGGGGACAAACAGTGTTACAGATGGCTTTTAGCACTCTTTTCTTTTAAATAAGTAGACAGCAAAATATTGTTTTTACAAAGAACATTCATTTATGGAAAATATTTTATTGATCACTAATTACATTTCCTTCATCCATCATCATTTATATCAACTTTATGATCACATGTACTTTGATTTTAGAAGCAGGCCTTAACAGAATGACCTACGATTACAAAGCCTTAAGTACTTTGGAGATTACTATTACAGATTGTGATTATATTATTGCAAAACTGACTCCTGGAACCCAAAGAAAATCTTTCACAGTAGTAGCAAATTTGCAATTTTTCCACTGGATAGCATGAGAAGACAATTCTCATGCTTGGCTTTCACTGCCACAAATAGGAAGGTCAGTTTGCCTCTGATTTCAAGCTTTTATATTTGTGGAACATCCAAATCAGGTGACAACAAAAACATTATTTTTGAATGATGCTACTCAGCAAACTCGCTGAAAAAAAAGTGATCCAGATGGTCAGATCTAAGGGAGAAAAATACTTTCCATTTTAGCCAGACTGTTCATTCAGGTTTATACAATATCATTTCAGTCTAGAAAGTTCTCCAGGTTTGCCAAGAAAATTAAATTGAAACATTTCTGGATTTCTGCTTGACTAAGTAGTCTCTCGTTTAAGCCATAGTTCCTGTTATAGAATAAAGAGGATTCATTTAAACAAGTTGGACTCTATTTTACAATAAAGGAGACTGCAAGTATTTTAAAGATTGGGGGATTCAGCAAAAATAAACTATATGTTGTCCTTGGGCCATCTTTGGCTGATTCCAGTATGTGCTCTTATTAAACACAGAATTGAAAATGTCCAATTTTTGAAGTACACACACAAATCACCTGCTATATATTACAAATCGTGAAAATGTTATTAAGATAAAATAATTTTTAAAAATGTACATCTGCATAAGTACATAGTTAAAAGATAAAATGTTGACAAATCACACCGCAATCAAACACAATTGTCAGCCAAGTTCAGCTGCTTGGCAAGCATCACCAGAACAAGTCTTTTGCTTCTATTTCTCCAATACATACTGGCAGTATCTGGACAAATGACTTATACATACCGGTACTATCTGGACAAATGACTCTTTCAAAGGCTTTACAGGAATTTTTTTTTAAAAAAAAAGGATGCACTGAGGTAAAGTACCTCTTGTTAATTGCAGTGCATTATTTAAACCTACGGAGAAATTCTAACACAAAAGAAAGGAACCAGGTACTCTATAAATGTCATCTCATCATTGTGCAAATAGAATCCAAATATCTGGAAGAAATCCAAATTGCTTACTCTGTGATAGAGGCTAATTCAGGTTTCTATTTAGTTTCCCTATTTCAGGATGCAGCTGCTCCCATTGTACTTCCCAGCAGAATTACTACTACTCAGTATTACTCAGCAACAGTAGCTGTGTCAGGGCTACAAATGCTGCAGTTCCAAAGGAACTGAGGTTTATCATCATTTAATTACAAAGTCAAAAAAAGAATGGGAACATAATAGTCTCAAGATCTTTGGTAAAAGTGGGGAATTCCACTCCAAGATCTCCTTTCAAGCAGCAAAATAGACAGGGCAGGATTTGTGTAAAAAGTTTAGACTGATATGCAAACTGCCCATATAGGAAATCCCATTATGTCCTACTGTGAAATTCTATTTCTCATATCAAATCAAACAAATAAAAATAGTCAATTGGAAGATTTTTTTTGAAGAATCTGAATATTTTAAGTTTTAATGCTTAGGAGATAGAATTACAATACGTCAAATCTTATCAAAATGTAAAATATTATCATAATCCATACTATTGTTCTCCTGTCAAATAACACTGAGAAGGTACTATTTTGTGGGGACATACCAGTTAATTTTAGATATTCCAAACTGAACAATCAGTTTGTAAAAGAATACAGGTAATCCAACTAGACACAATAGAGAAAGCATCCATAGTATTTATCTTGACATTTAAAAAATACTAAAAAACTTTGGCAATGGGAGTTTCTACATAAGACTTTTCATTGGTTCGCAAGCACCATCAGAGCTTTGTGATCATATGTATAAACCAGGGAAGGGGGTCACATGTTATATGAATAAAGAAGAATATTTGTAGCTCATATTTGAAATGTGGGGTCCTTGGTGCTTTCTGAGCTTGGTTGTTTTCTTGCAGATGTTTCATTACCCAAACTAGGTAGCATCATCAATGCTAGTAAGGAGTTGTGTTTGTCTCATTTTATATTCCAGTGGCTTGCCTGACAATGCCGGTGGTCTTAGAGATTCTTTGGTTGGGCTGTTTACTGTTGGCTTGTTTTGCAGTTCCTTTACTGGGGTATTGTTTACTTGATCATTGTCCTGCAAAAGAGGCAATCAACAAGCCAAAACAAAAAGAGCAGAAAGAACAAAACACTTCCCCACCAGCAAGCAGCATCCAGATGAACATAGATTAACTCCAAGATTAACGTCAGACCAACAATAAATACTGGATATTTAAAAGCCACCAAAATTACACTTTGTGGGGAGAATTTATCCATAGAAGCTAGTGATGCAGAGTTAAGCATTTGGTTCTGTTTTTCAGATGGCAAACAGAAGCAAATGTAAGACACTAGAACAGCATCTTAATATTTTGATAACTAGCCTGTCATAGGGTCAATAGCTATGGGCATCTTGAGAAAGAATCATAGCAAACACAACTTCTGCAAAATACATTCAGTGTGATACAGACATAGTTCATTTGTCCCCACCCCCCACCCCCATCACAGGAGTCAAAAATATGATAAATGCATGTCTTTGTGGGATACATTTCTGGTTTGTATTTTCACCTGCTATAGAAAGGGACTTTTGGATAACAGTTGCTAGGCTATAGCCCATCTGCACCCCTAGAACTTGACAGGTTCATGTTCATTTCTATGATCACATGTCCAAGAGATGCTTTAATTGATTTCCAGGTCAAGTGTAGTGTATTTAAAACTTCAGCAGACTTACTTATTCCTTCGAAATGTTACAATTTTGTAGAGCATGTAAATGATTCATTTGTTCATTTGCAGAAACTCCTGCCATTTGAATTTCAGGCCTATTAAGGCGGAAAGTGTTTTACACCTTTTCAGCTCCCATTCACATGAACAACCATTTCATACAACAGGAAATAAGAATAAAGAGGAAGGGCCAAAACAATTTGTTTTATTCCTCTTTCCTATGGTCAGAGGAAGACAGGCTTTTTGTTATTGTACAATCAGCCGAGGGCAGATCAGTGATTTTGTACTTCATCCTTTTGGTTTTGAGCTCAATGAGTTTGCAGTCAATCATGAATCATCTTCAGAC
The DNA here is from genome assembly GCF_947247035.1 of Vipera ursinii. Lineage (NCBI taxonomy): Eukaryota > Metazoa > Chordata > Lepidosauria > Squamata > Viperidae > Vipera > Vipera ursinii. Next base: position 212,007,779 of record NC_139512.1, on the reverse strand, counting down.
TTCATTTGAGTGATTGGGTAACAGAAATAATGGTGGTGCTGAAATGTCCAGATGGAAAATGTAAATGGATACATATTTGTTATAATCATCAACAGACCATGCATGTACTGAAACAGGCACATATAGAATTTCAACATTTCTTCCACCATTCCAGGACATCCAGCAAGCTGTTAATATAAAGCCACTGAGATCTGTTGAAGCACGTGAGAAAAATAAATAGATCAATTTGGAACTCTACAGAGGAGATCTGAGGAGTTTATTCAGAAAACTGAGGGACACTTTTTCTATTCAGCTTAGCTTCCTGTAAATATTGTTCCTCCAATGACCAAATCAAACGCCCATGTATTTAAAAGCAAAATGGCATTACCCCAAAATAAGGTAGTGATTTTTATATAACCTATAAAGTGAAAGATAAAGTCCTCGCTTTACTAAGAATTGATGACCTTTCAGAATCATTAACGTCAGCTAAACTTCAACAATATCCAAAGTTTATAGATCTCATATTATAAAGCTGTGGAGTCTAATATGCTGTGTGTAAGTAGTCATGTGGCACAAAAGAACCATTTGCTCTCCTCAGTGCCAAACTGTAATTTTCAACGGTTGCCATATCTGTTTGCCTTCATTCTTATTCATGTATTTTACCAAATAGGCTTGTCCTTCTGATTGGCCTGATTTAGTAGGAAGAAAGGTAAGAAAAGAGGGAACAATTCTGATTTGATATTACCCATCAAACAAAGCTCTGCCTTGGGATGAAGCTAATGGGGAGAAGCAAAAGCGCCGCTGGCACTCAAGATCATGGACAGAAGCCAAAAAATAGAAGAGTTTAGGAAGCTGGAAATGGGGAAAAATGGATTGGGAGGCTGGGAACAAAGCCAGGCACAAGATGATAGATTAGATTAGATTAGATTAGATTAGATTAGATTAGATTAGATTAGATTAGATTAGATAGATAGATAGATAGATAGATAGATAGATAGATAGATAGATAGATAGATGATAGATAGATAGATGGATGGATGGATGGATGGATGGACGGACGGACGGACGGACAGACAGACAGACAGACAGCAGGCTGGCTGGCTGACAGGCAGGCAGGCAGGCAGATATTATAGTTATTCTACATTCACCTTGACAAAATCCTAATATATCATAGTAAGTCAACCATTTACATTTAGTAATTATTTCTCTTCTATAAAATGCCTCTTGTGCTGAGAGCCATAAGTATTTTTGGACACAAGTTTATATCTGTCCTATATTCTCAGTATGGCACATCCAACAAAATTATTTTTAAAACCCACATTAACCATACTATAGATATTTGTACCAACAAATCTTAAATTATGCCTTTCTAATGCCAAAAGTCTTCTGTTTCTCAGCAACATCAATTCTTTCATTCAGACCAAACAGCAGTCTGCAAAATATAATTTCAAATCGGGTAATTTCAATCATCCTCTTTCTTTTGCATTTTATAATGCCTTGTATTTAATCTGTGGGGTTTTCCCCCGGCACACAAATTCAGATGTGTCTTTCTGCCATTGTTTAAATAGTACATCAGATGTCAAGACTGACATTCAAACAAGACATTTATCTTAGTCATGGAAATTTTCCAACAATGATAATTGTATTTTTTCCCCATCAGAACATATAGCTCTTAAATTTCTTTCCAAGTCTTGTCATAATTATTTTGAAACAACATACAATTCATATTTGTCAAACTTGTAATTCTGAGAATTACTTTCTCAACACATTTGGAGGAAACCAGTTTTCAGGAGACTGCTGTAATTGAACTAAGACTGAGACCCAACATACAATTATGTAACTGAAAGGGTAGAAGCAAACATTACTCCTCAACAGTTGAGGTGACCAGGGATCGAAGTCATGTTTAGGATCAATCTCAGCAGAGTCCTACAAGTGCATCTCCCTATTTTCCCAGTTTAACTGGACAGTTGAAAAGTTTGCTCAGAAAATATTATCATAGTGAGTGCAGTGCCCGCTCCCTTCCCTAAGAACATAGGAAGAAACTGTGTTGTACCAAGTCAGACTGTTCAATATTTTTTACATTGCCTAGCAACAAGTCTCCAGTGAAAAGACTTTACCCATTAACTGATGATCCTAAGGGATGAAGCATAAAATGTTCTGCATGCAGAGTGTATATTCCGCCACTGACTTGTGCCTCTTCCCTATTAAACAGTGACATGTCTTTCATTGAGAGAATCATACATGTATTGGAGAAAGGAAATTAACAAAACTATATATAATCCCTCAAGCTTTGTCCTGGGATTACTCTATTTTGGAATCATCTATGTATTAAACTTAATCACTGCAAAATGATAGCCAATAACTATTTCTTGTTTGGCTCTTATTAATGATACTGCTCTATTATTATATCCGATTACTTCATTTCTAAACAATTCCATTTGTACAAAAATGAAGTATCAGGCCCTTGGACAATAAATGCTAGGCAGTGATCCTAACATTTTATGGCTTTCTTATTACAGTCAACAGAAATTCTGGCATTCACATAGATTACCAAAAAATGTGCTTCTTTTAAAGCAAACAAAAACTCTTTAAATTATATTGTTTATGTCCCCCATTTCAAAGCTGTTGGAATTCAATGTGATCTAGCACTCAGCACTTTCAGCTACAAATAGGTTACCTAAATTAACAGCCAGTCCTAATAGGAAAGGCCACAGGCCACTTTTTTTAGAAAGGGTCAACAAACTTTATAGTGAAGAATCAATGTGAACCATGAGTACTGAGCATCTAGGGCACGGGTGTCAAACTCGCCACATCATGTGATGTGTCACGCCGTATCGTATCGTGACTTTTTTTGCGTTCCCAGCGCTGGGGTGGGCGCAGCCTCTGCATGATGCAACCAGCCCGTAGGGTGCTGATCTAGGGGAACAGGCAAAACAGAAAAATACTGAGCAGCTTTCCTTATACAAAGGCTGAAACAACATACAACAACCTGCAGAAAATCCAATCAATTTTTTCCCACACCTTCCTTGCAAATATTATCTCAGAGGGAGTAGAAGCTTCTAGAAAATATCATTTCTCCAAGTTACCAGGACTAGTTATTGATGTCTGGCTAGCCATTCTTTTCTATAGTAGATGTTCTCAAATCAATGAAAATATTGTTTATTTCAATTCTGGAAACATTTCTACACATTAAGGCTGGAATTTTTAAAGTAGTGATTACACTGTATATTCAAAACATTCTGCACCACATGACTTTTATAATAATTCTCCATGATCCAGAATATTGTATTCCTATTTATGTTTTTTTTTCAAAAAGTATAACAAAAGCATCACAATGTAATGTTGAATGATGGAGACGCATATCGAGAGTGGTTCCACATCACTATCTTGTCTACCTCTCTGTCCTTCACAAAGTAGAAAGTGGAAACTGCCTTGAAATTATCTTCCTTACTTGCAAATCATTGCTGATGCTGCAATTCAGTGAGAATTATCTATCCAGTTGTGCCTAGTTCATGCAGAAAACAATAGCTATGACTATAGTTGTGACAGAAAATTGATGTACCAGCTGGATGATAGGGGTATAGGACAAGATGGAGGGATGGGGAGAAGGTTTGATGACAGTCTAGAAACCAGAAGTTGGGACAATACAAAAATACCTCAAACAACACAACTGGCTGAATGGCTACAGAATTGCAACACTTTTTTTTTGGCAAAAGCTGGAAACTTTGCAATTCAGAAGTAAAACTAGTTCAAAACCAAATTTGCTGTCATCTCCAACAGTCCGGAGGAGGATAAAGATCATATCAACTCAACATGCAAGTACAGAGAACATCTTGATAATAAAAGGGGCCTGTATTCTAAAATAAAATTCACTTGGACATATCCTAAATGTATTCATTAGGTAAAGACAATCAACTACCCATTACATTGCCTCTAACATTTAAGTGGGTTTTTTTTCAGTGCAATTCCACACCTAAGCCCATTGCCATGAAAATGTACTGATGTAGGCATTCTCATACCAAAGAAAGAATGAAGACAAAACTATTCATTTGTAAAAAATATTTATATCTCACCTTGCATACTCAACCGTCCAGCAGCGATTTATAAAGCCTAGCTCTTTACATCCTCTTATGAGCGTGTGGAGTTATCACCTTCATATTTGAGATAATCAATGAAACGGTCAAGTAAAATGTTTGTGTTAATTTTTTTTTCTTTTCCTTGATTGTTTCCACTCCTCAAGCCAGTCCTTTCATCAATCTATGATAAAATGAAAAGACAATTGCTGACACTTGGGGGAAAAAAAGTCAAGGAAGGAAGGAAATTATTGTATTATTTTCTGAGCTTCTGGGTGGATGGAAGATGGTAATATATAATTTTAATCTTAACTGTATGATTCTTCGATATGTCTTTTTTTCCCCCAATATATCACTAGGATTCATTAATTTATTTATTTGATGAGAAGCATTCAATGAAATAAGTTGGCAGCTTCTGTGTTTAGGCTTCAATATGCATTGGAGTGTGTATCTGTTTAGGCAACCCCAATTCATGTCTAAGCTGTAAATCTGGTTTGTCTACAGAAATCAAATGTATTGATCGACTGTATCAAGAACAATGTTTGAATAGCAAACTAAAACATTTAATGAAAAAAAAACTTGTGTGGGAAGACAGAAGGAAGAGTAGAGAAAACCCAGAATCTGAGACAAAAATAAGGAGACCTGAACTACACACAAAAAACTAATCCTGTGGCTGTTGAAGTGTAACTGCAGATTGCTTCTCCCATGAAGGCAACCCCTATAGCCTAGAAAGCTCCCTTGTGCTGAGAAGGATGGCTCGTACAGTATCCCACATAAACTGATACATTCCTGGAAAGTTTTATCATGATTTATTTATGCAGCATTTATTTATAAATGATAATGCACCTAAATGTCAGTATTAATGTGTACAAAAATGTTTGTTTTTCTTCCTCTGGTATGTGTATGAAAAGAAGAAAGATGGAGTTCTCACATATTTTTTCACAAAAGCACCTCCATTCTGAATTTCCCCCCTCATTTCTCAGCTATTAAATGATTTGTGTACAATACTGAACCGTAAGAAAGGTACCAAAGAGAAAATCGTAAAACATCTTTCATAAATTTTATTTATTTATTTATTTAGATTTATATACCGCCCTTTCCCGAAGGACTCATAAATGTACCCTTCCACATCTCAAAGGCCACAAGATATTTTTCCTCCCACACCTATTCTACAGATAACTACAGTTTCTACTCATAAAAATCAAACCAAACAAGAGACTTCCATCAA